>NW_027411755.1:141807915-142452915 GCF_047663935.1 Musca autumnalis | reverse complement strand
TGTTACACAAAAAAACTTAAAACTCAAATAAAATACCAAGCCAAAGCCATTTTCAGAAGACCTCGAGCAATAAAAACGGAAATATGGTTGACATTCCCTACAAAGGGAAGTTTGCCAGTGAGCGAATGAATGTATGTTAGACGTTATGGTGTAAAGCAAATAGAATAATATGCGAGCATACATTAGTTGACAATTTCTGCTCATTAAATGCTCACACCAATGCCCACATACATACACATTACACATTTTAAAATAAACAATGGCAAGACAAAAAGATAAAAGTATATCACCAGGGCTACCAGTAGCAGGACAATCATGACCAGGAAAAAATCAAGACAATAGAAAAACAGGGACATGGGACACAGATTCTATGTGGATACGTGCCCCCAAACCACACCGCCACACCCAGTAGTATGTGAAAATATGCAACATTTATTATTTTTGCGGTCGAGTTTTACTTTGTTATTCCGCAAAAGTTTTTTCTCCATGTATGGAGGAGTGCAGATAAAACGGATGATATGTTCCATACCGCATGACTGGCTAGAACAATGAATAGCAACCGTTGATGACAACTAAGGCAACAAACAATTTTAATCATGCCTTTTGTTTCAGTTTATTTGTGTTGAACAAGTTTATGTTCATTTGTTGTTGTTGTTCATTTCATTTTTCTGAATTGACTAAAGGAAAGAGATACGAGAAAATATGTACAAAAAAAAATTAAACAAAAGTTTAGAGGGTGACAACAATGTGGCAGAAAGTTGTTGGCGTATGCTAACGATCCTAAATAAAAAGGGTTTATTTTTTCTAAGTGGGATTTTATAACTCTCTTTCTCTCTCACTGTAATTTGGGAATGTCCAATGGACAAAGTGGTACAGATAAGAATTTTTAATATGTCAAAGGCATTGCCACAAAAAATGCTAGGGATTTTTTGTAGAGTTAAACAAAAAACATATAAACTAGTAAGTTAGTATCAGTCAGCTGTGCTGGCGAATATATGTACATACCCTCAGCCTCTGTCCAAAAAAGAAGCAAACACAATAATTGTGCCGTATATAAATTATATTGATTTTGTATCCCGAATTTGCTTCAAAATACGTGAAATATCCGGCTATACCAAATCATTAATATATAGTGCAAAAACTTTTTTTTATTTTTGCAGAACTCAAAATTAAACGTTGAGCTAAGTTTGGAAGAATTTTTTTTTTTTTTTAAGTTTGAGAGTTATCTTGCTCATTAGCCATTTTAGCAGATGGCGGCAGGTTTTTTGGAGCTTTTGGCGATTATCTCACTCTGAGCTTACTCTGGGAAAAACATTGTACCGTTGTAATAGGGAAAGTGAAAACAACCTTCCGCAAAAAAAAAAAAATAAAAAATCTTCGATTTTCTTGATTTTTTTGTATTAAACTACTAATAATTACAAAAATTTTAAGCCCTATTTGGTAGTGGGATTCGAATAATTACTACTTTTTCTTATTTTTTTTAAATTTGTCATAACAATTTTTCCCTTGTACCAATGTAAAACATTTGTTATTTTACCAAAAAATTAAAAAAATATTTTTTAACAATTATTTTGTTGTTTTATTTGTAAATTTATCTTAACATCGTATAAACGGAGTTATGTTTCGATTTTGAAAACGGATTAGCAATTATTGTACTATACGGACAATAATCTAGATAAACTGATGATCGAATAACTACAGCGCGGGAATAATATGACTGTGTATCCGTTTCTTAAAATCGCCAAATGAAGAAGTTTTTAAGATGTTTAATATAAATTCCCAAATAAAATGTGAAGCAATCAAGATTTTAATAATTGCCGTTTAAACGCCCTCTACATCTCAATAGTAACACTTTTAAGCTTTTGTACTTTTGTCATTGTGATTTTATACTTTTTCATATTTCCTATTGTGATTGATCTTTACATTTTTAAAGTTAACAGCTAAAAATACACCTCTGTCAATATATTTAATACTACTACTTTTAGCAACTATGTACTACTAAATTTTTTCATACATGACTAAACGACTTTTTGGTTTCTCAAAAGTGAAGCTAAGTAGAATAAAATTCAATAAATTCGTTCATTCCTCTTGAGCAACTTGAACTCTGTACATCAACCTCAGTGCTTCCTTAAGTAGTTGAAACTGATAACAGAGCATCATCCGCAACATAGAGAGTGAATCAATCAAACGATCAACGAAAATCGTGTTTTCTTTATTGGCGCCCAACGTGGGGCCATGTAACACGACCACTTTCTACCATCAACAGCCGAGGACTACAGCAACAAAAGGCTCGTAATTTGTGAAAGCACAGAGTCTTCGCAATGGTCTTGTTTCACAGAAGACCTATACAGATGGCCATATAAGACGACGGGTTATTCCTGTAGAACAATTTGAACACTACATATCATCTTGAATGCTTCCAGAAGTACATGAAACCAATAATAGTGCATCATTACGCAATTTGAACACTGTACATCTAACTCAATGCTTCCTTAAGTACATGAAACTGATAGCAGTGTATCATCACGCAAATTGGACACAACACATCAACTTCAATGCTTCTGAAGTACATGAAACCGATTATAGTGCATCATCAGTACCTACAGAGTGTGGATAAACATCATTTCTGGATCCACCAAATCATGCCGTTCACTTCTACGACAATGCAGTTTTACACCAGGGGAAGGTTCCGTAGAAAGTCTATGGTTTCAGCATCCAACAAGACTAGTTCAACACAATCTTCCTACCAGGGACGTACGCAGGGGGGGGGCACAGGGGGCCCGGGCCCCCCCCGAAATGGTTTGGTCGAACAAAATTTGTTAAGCTACTGTAACTACTTATTATATTTTTTTCTCATAAAAATGTTTGTATGTTTGAAGATTTCAAATTAAAACTTATACTTTTCTTAAGTTTCTGAACAGAAAATGTTCATCATTAACAAGTTTTGTAAGAACATATTTGAAAAATTTTTGTTTGTATGCTGTTTTTGAGAGAAACTTCCAATGAAATCTGAATTACTTCTTCATGTCATATCATTACACTATCAAATGCGAATTCCATAATGAATATACTCCAACTTTATGTCATATTCGAACTATATATAGCTCTCGAAGCTTAAAACTCATACTGTACCAACAAAAATAACGAGTTGAGTATTGTGGGAATGGAAGTATATGAAAAAATGTCTATTGGAATAAATGTATGAAGAGTCGGTCCTTCGTGGACTACATCATGAAAGCCATTTAGAAATTTGTTTTACTGGCATCGCCAACATTTTGTTATCCCTATTTTAGACAGATTAGATGCTAAACAGTATATGAAAATAATGAAGACAAATGAGTTTTTGTGCGTCACTTTATTTTTTTCCTTATCATCACCGAAGTATAATACACTAGGATACGAAACAAATAGGTCTCATCAAAATAATGATTTTAGACTCCACATATGTTTGGACGATATTCGTTTCAGACAAGATGGAAGTACTTACCACCGTCTGTCCGTCTGTATCTCTGTTTGTCTGACAGGTTGGAACTCATGATAACTCTCGAACGGATCAACCGATTTGGTCCAAGATATGGATCTCGTAATGTTTTGTCCAAATTAAATTTAAGTTATATCGGTACCTCTCCCATAAAAGTTAAAAAATGTTAACTAAAATGGTCGAAGGACTAACCGATTCAGTCTAAAATCGAACCTAGTATGGACTACCTAAATTTACTTCCATAAGTACATCAAGTTCCAAGAGAATTTTTTTGGACAACATCTAAGGTCCCTCATACAAATCTAACATAACTGCAGTTTAAAGACTGTTCGAGGATCCTTTGGACATTTTGTAGTTTTGTTTACAGCGATATCCTATTTTTCGTGGACAAGTTCATGCTTCCTGACAAAAATATAAATAGTACGGTTATGGGCGCGGTAACTATCGAGAGGAGTGTCTCTCAAAATAAGATCCGTTTCCAAAATTAATTATCTTATTATTAGCGAATAATTATGTGGGGTTCAATAAGGATCGATTGTTTTTTGTCAAAACTATATAGAACTAAGTCCATCAAAGTACATTTTTGTCATCGAGTCCAAAAACTTCTAATCGTACAATTAAGAAGAACAAAAATTATAACGCTTCTTTTGTAACATTATATTAAAAGTAAAAATAATCCTGGAATCAGACTCTATCTCCTCCGGTAAATAACATTGTGCAACATTTATAAGGTAATCTTGTGCAAACAATTTGAAGTGAGGATTTTGTGAAAGTACAGACCCAAAATACAAAAGCCCTAGTTGCGTTTTGTTGTGTCAGATCCAGCTCGGATTATCCAAGCTTGTTAAATATTGACTTTTTAAAGCAACTCGGGTCTATATCTCTGAAACCAATGAAAATCTTCTTCTGACCTCTGAAGCAAATTTGTAGATAAGGGCCAGACCAAGGCAAATTTATATAAGGAAAAATTAAGAAAAAGAAGAAATTAATTGTCAAAAATAAATATTGGGTTCGTTCCAAAAATTGTTTCAGGAAAGACATAAATACATTTTGAAAATCCTCTAAAATAGAACAAATTTGAATCAAAATTTAAATATAAAGCATACAGAACTGTCGCAATTCATTGTTATTACACGTTTACGGCGAAAAGAATAATTTTATGGTAGCAAATTTCGAAGTTTCAAATTTCATGAGTAGACCCTATTACATTTTAAAAACTAACCGCCTGTTCATGTATGTCGCACGGAAACCTGTACGAAAGGAAAGCAGTCACTCACTTCCGTCTAAAAATGCGTTCATGTATTTCGCAAACTATCGTGCCACTGCCGTTACGTATCCTATGCGAATACTACTAATTTGAATGTACATTTGTACAACTATGTTCCATAAATGAGAGCCGAATGAGAAATGAAAAAAAATCCACATATACATACAAACATTGGAATATGTGTGATTTGTTTTGTTTGAAAAATAAAATGTGTCGGTATTTTGAATTCTTTTATTTTATTGATTTCTTCAAAATAATGAATGAAACAGCCATTAAAACGTGTTTATAAAATTTTTATTTTGTTTCAAGAATGTGTTGCATAAATTTGTTTTAAGATTTTCGGTGTTATTCGCGAGTTTACGTTCTACTCGGCAGCTACAAAGCAAGTGAGTGATTTTGACATTCTCTTTCTATAAGAGACAGTCCTTTCGGAATACATAAACCCAAATTTAATGGAAAAGTGTACGTTTATGTGATATTTCGTATGACTTGTCGGTCGCATAGATTTTCGTTTCGAAGGCGTTTACATGAACAGAAAATGATTTTTTTCCACTTCCGAAGCACAAAAAACCTATCGGTCGACATATATGAACAGGCTGTAAATTTACAAAAAAAAAAAAGTAAGAATACAGCAGGTTGTCACTTCTACCTTGTATAAATATGCCTGGGCCAGACTAAATATTTGGAGAAATAATGAACTGGAAAAAGTACATTTATTGCCTCAAATAAACAATATATCTAAAAATTCCATAATTTGTATACTTTCGCACCATATCTCCAAAACTGTTAAATTTTTCTTAATGTTTTCATTTGGAAACATATCAACGACAGACGATATTCTTAAAAATTAAGCTAAGATCATCGAAATAGTGAAAATCGTGCTATAGCAGAGATAACGGCAATTCTTTGTGTTTTTTAAATTCTGCGATAAACCATAACGTGGACCTATATGATTATATTCTATTTTCAAGTTTAAATATCGTACTCTGTAAATATTTAAATTGTATCCTAAATATTATGAATTCTTTCTATTGAATTTATATGCTATGTATCAATATTTCATATAAAATTCGAAAAATATAATTTTTTGGCTCATTTTAAAGTACATGTAAAATAGAATATGTGTCAAAATCTCCAGTCCATCGTACAAAAATGTACCGAGATATGAGCTTTCGAAGGGAAACATTTATTGTGTTTTGTATGTAGCATAGAAACTAAAAACGTCTTTTCCTCGAAGAGGCACTTTTGAAAGCGGTGTCCACTGTAGCTCGAAAACGGATGCTCCGGTCTTTATATGCTTTTGTGAGACTATTATACACATAAAGCATGTGATTAACCGAGAGAGTCTTTAAAAAACTGCTGACGGAGTCCAACGAAAATATCAAATTTTTTAAAGTTTTTTATTTTTGTTAAAATCGAAATCTCGATTTTAACTTTTCAAAATTTTTAAAAATTGATTTTTTTAATTCCGTTTCGATAATGGACAAGATTATTAGGTTCGCAATGATCCCACAAAAATATATGCTGATCGGTTTATTCTTTTTCAAACTACAGTGGGTACCGTAAACTGCTTTAGTTAAAACAGTGCTTTATAGGCGGGCATTTGTCAGAAAATTTTTTTCAAAAAAAAAAAAAAAAAAAAAAAAAAAAAAAAAAAAATTAAATAAAATAAAATAAAATAAAATAAATAAAATAAAATAAAATAAAATAAAATAAAATAGAAGGTAACTCAAGGTTTAATAGATTTCTTAAACAAATGCATGAAAATGGATTCTTATAAGTGGCCATAACCCATTAAAATAGCTTTACGTAACGCTACACAACATTTTTTAATTTCATGATTTTTGGTCAAGTTGGGCCCCCCCCGAAATGAAATCCTGCGTACGTCCCTGCTTCCTACCATCATTGCAGTTTTAGCAGATTTAACAAACTGATACCTCAGCCAAATTCAAGAACCCATTATCCTAATACAGTTTACTTAACAGATCTAACAGATTCAACAATCCAATTCCTGATACAGTTTGTCATAGCAGTTCCCACAATCATTTATTTCTGATGCTTCATCGGGACACTTTCAGCATCAGAGGGGGAGACTGAAGCAATCAAGATTTTAATAATTACCGTTTAAACGCCCTCTACATTTCAATAGTAACACTTTTAAGCTTTTGTACTTTTGTCATTGTGATTTTATACTTTTTCATATTTCCTATTGTGATTGATCTTTACATTTTTAAAGTTAACAGCTAAAAATACACCTCTGTCAATATATTTAATACTACTACTTTTAGCAACTATGTACTACTAAATTTTATCATACATGACTAAACGACTTTTTGGCTTCTCAAAAGTGAAGCTAAGTAGAATAAAATTCAATAAATTCGTTTATTCCTCTTGAGCAACTTGAACTCTGTACATCAACCTCAGTGCTTCCTTAAGTAGTTGACACTGATAGCAGGGTATCATCCGCAATACAGAGGGTGAATCAAAGAGAACAATCTCGGCATCGTCTTTCTTTACTGGCGACGCAACGTGGGGCCAAATTATATGCCGGTTCATTCCTCTTGAGCAACTTGAACTCTGTACATCAACCTCAGTGCTTCCTTAAGTAGTTGAAACTGATAGCAGAGCATCAATTGCAATAAAGAGAGTGAATAAGTATTCTTTCAAAACCTAAACATTTGGTGTTTTATTGTATGTCCTCATACAACCTTCGCAAACGGTCTGTTACAAATGCTAATAAATGCAACATAATAGTTTTTTTTGGTAAAATAACATATTTTGCACAGTGGTATATGGGAAAAACTTTATTGAAAAATTTTAAAAATTTAGAACAAATAGTAATTATTCGAATCCCACTACCAAATAGAAATTAAAATTTATTTAATTAATCGTAGTTTAATACAAACAATGTCAAGAAAGTCGAAGAGTACAGTCATTGATAAAAATTGATTTTAAATTTTAAATCGCGAAAATTGCATCCAAGCCCACTGTGCAAATTATTCTTCTATTTTTTATTAGATAACTGATAAAAATAAAAGGTACAGAAAAAGATCTGGAAATATACTAAAATGTTTTGGTGATGAGTAGCATTACCACAATAATAAATAATCGTCAATGCCCGAAGACGTAACCCAGAAAACCAAAACTTTACAGGAGAAGCAAAAAACGTTATAAAATTAAAAACTGTTTTATGGAATATTAATCTTATGAAGGCGAGTATATGGGATATTATCCATCATATACGAAGGGGAATTAGTAGTGAAACCAAAACCGCTGAAGTGCTTAGTTTTGAGAACCTCCATTACAACAAAATCTGCAATATTATCCCATTTTCCGAAATGTCATTTCTTGAACAGCATCATTGTTTTTGAACGTAGAAGCTTGAAATTTTGCCAGAGCATGTATTTTAGCTTTATGTATCAGATTACGTCAAAAAACGAATTTCGATTTTCATGTCGGTTACGTCTTCGGCCATTTATGGTGACGATATATACTTTATGGAATAGCATATAATTATTTCGATGAGTTAAAAACAGAAAAACAAAACAAGTAAAAACGGCGTTAAGTTCGGCCAGACCGAACTTGTTATACCATCAACCACGAATTGTATTGAAGTAAAATGGAACAATTAGTTTTCTTTCGTTTATGAAGAAGACTAAATACCAAACTTCAGCGAGTTCGGTAAAGCAATGTGGCGGTACCGTTCCATGGGGGCTATATCAAAACGTCGGTATACACCTACAAATTTCTGGCGGATTGTTTTTAGACTCAAAGAAGACTAGATACAAAATTTCCAAAATTTCGGTAAAACCTTCAAAATACCGAAAATCAAGAGGTAAGCTTCTATGGGGATATAAGAACTCGAGGACCTATACTGATAATTCTCTTCTGGAATATTATATAACCCCATGGAAGAGTAAATAACAAATTTCAGTTTTTCGGTGGGATATTGTCGTCCCAACCTTCAGAATTACGAAAATCAGGAGACACCGTTCTATGGGGCCTATACAGACGAAATTCAGCCAGAAAGGCTTTTATCTTCAACAAAGACTAAATACACAATTTCAACCATTTCGGCGGGTTGCATTGGCCACAACCTTCAAAAAACCGAAAATCGTCCATGGGGCTACATGAAGGAGTGGATCTATACTTACAAATTTAATATGGAACTTTTAATACCCCAAATGAAGACCAAATACCAAATTTTAGCCATTTCGGTGGATTATTGTAGACACAACCTTCAAAATAAAGAAAATCAGGAGGTAGCTTCCTATGCAGGCTATACGAAGGCGTGGACCTATAACGATAAATTTCTGAGAGAAAGTTGTATACCTCCAACGAAGACTAAGTACCAAATTTCAGCCATTTCGATGTGATACTGAAGCTACAACCTTCAAAACACTGAAAATCGGGTGTTACCTATACCGAAAAATTTCATATGGAACGTTTAATACCCCAAATGAAAGCCAAATCCCAAATTTCTGCCATTTTGGTGGAATATTGAGGCCTCAACTTTCAATTCTATGGGGGCTATACTAAGGCGTGGAACAGTACCGACAAGTTTCTGGGGCAACGTTTTATATCCCCAACAAAGACTAATTACCAAATTTCAGCCATTTCTGAGAAATGTTGAGGCCACAAACTTCAAAACACTGAAATTCTGGAGGTACGTTCTATGGGGGCTATATGAAGGCGTAGACCTATACCGACAAATTTAATATGGAAATTTTAATACCCTAAATGAAGACCAAATACCAAATTTCAGCCATTTCGGTGGATTATTGTAGCCACAACCTTCAAAATACCGAAAATCGGAAGATACCGTTCTAAGGGACTATACGAAGGCGTGGACCTATACCGACAAAACTTTACCCCATACGTTTTATACCCCAACGAAGACTAAGTACCAAATTTAAGCCATTTCGGTGAGATAATGAGGCTAAAATCTTCAAAATACCGAAAATCGGGTGGTACCATTTGGAATACCGAACATACATAGAAACTAGGGTGTCCAAAAAACCGGTTTTTCCAAATAAAACGGTTTTCGGTTAACCGAAATTTTTAATTTTTTCAAAAACCGGTTTTCAAAAATTTTCAAAACCGGTAAACCGGTTTAAACCGGTTTTGTTAAATAGGTACAAATTTGCTCATCATTGATATATATTTGATTAAAAATGTGCGGCAAGGCGTAAATTAAGTATAACGACTTCGTTATTATATAATAATTATCTCATAATATCCTCGTTATTTGACAATAAACCTCGATGTGGGGACAACAAAATTAAGACCGAAATTCTGCCCTAAGGATAGTTAAAGCCCTTACAAATATGAAATTGTGTACTAAAAGAATTAAGTTTACATTTTATTAAGTTCGGATTCTTCGTCTTGCTTTGTCAACCTCAAATTATTATGAAATGCCTGTAAATTCGGCGGTCATTTGAATAATGACTAATGGTTGGTCCAACCACTCGTTTTAAATTGTAGCTACTATAGCTCTAGTTCCTAGTACACTGTATTAGCTCCAAAATGTATAAGTAACTTCATACAAACTAACGAGTGATATCACGTATACGCAGATTTTTCATGCAAATGGTGTGTACCATTAGAACTGCGTAGTGAACTAAATTGGCACAACTCTTCTATTTACCCAAAATATTTTTAATTAAAGATATCTGACATTTAAAACTTTGCCGTACCTGGTGTTAGTTAAGTTTAGCTTACTTTTAAGAATACAATTGTAATGAAATATTTAAAATATTACTGCTTTTTTAAAACCGGTTAACCGACACAAATAACCGGTTTTTTCGGTTAACCGAACATGACGTTTTTGGCGAAAACCGGTTTCGGTTTTGTAACTCAAAACCGGGTAACCGGTTAACCGGTTTCGGTTTTGGACACCCTAATAGAAACTACTATACCAAATTACAAAGCTCTATCTTAAATATTGCGAGGTGTATCTTGTTTTCAACAGACGGACGGACGGACATGGTTATATCGACCTGATCAAGAATATATATCACGAATGTTGTCAAATATTTCATATTCCATTTCAAAAAAAATTTTAAATTTTTTTCGCGCTACATCAAAGATTTTTGGTACATAGGTTAAGAAACAAATTCCCAGTACGAATCCGCTCGCGAGCCAGTTTTTTGTTGATGCTGACGAAAGTTATGGCGGTTTTATTTTCGTTTTAAAGAAAAAATTATTATAAAAACGCTAATTATTTTACCGCGAGCAATTGCTACTAAAAGTTATCTGGAAGTGGCTTGAGTTAGTAGATTGCATAATATTTGTTTAATGTTACTCAGTACTCGCGTAATGTATAATAAATTGATAAATTATTGAATGTAAGTCAACTTTTTTCAAAATAAAGGTCCATTTACCCGCTATAAAACTACGAAAAATTTGTATGGGAGCAAAACTTCACGGCGAATCAAATGCGACTAAATTCATAGAGATTGGTATTATAGTTTCGATGTCACAGCCAAAATAAACACATATTTTGGTTAAAAAAAATAATTTTTTGTTTGAAAAAATATTTTTTCACATTCATTATGTAGTAGAAAATTTTGGAAAAATCTATTGGAATACTTCCTTCATTTTGCTTAAATCTCCCATTAAAATATACGGATTTTTCTTTATAGACATTCAAATAAAAGCTTTCCTATTGAGGAAGATAATTGGGTTGCTGAGGATATATCTCAAGGTTTCTGAAATGGAAATAGGGGTCACATAACCCATTTTAATTTATATGCATTTTAAAATACGTGTAAATCGCGTAATTATCAAAATCATTTTGTCCGCATGTGATTTTCATGTACAGCAAGACTATATCTGTTAATTTGTATATATTTTTCGAAATTTAATTTGGAGGCTAAGATGTAGCATCGGCTGCATCTTAGCACTAAAACACCTATAAAATATCGCTAATTTGCGCAAAGTGAATACAATTTTTGTCCGCATCCGATTTCAATGTCCACCATGAAAATCTACATCGATATATATCTATTTCAAGGCGATCAATCAAGAACCGTGGATGTAGCATCCCACACTATTTTTGGGATAAAATGAATGTAGCTCCCTTATCATTGAAGCTTTCAAATCTCTGTTTCCGCTAAAACGAAGATTCTGTACTATTTGTTTCATTGCAGTGGAAACGAACCGCAGAAAACGCGATAAAATACGCGATATTTTCAAAAACATTTTTAGGTGATTTTTCTACTTTGGAATTTATCGTAACTTGCGTTTTAGTAGATGGATTTTCACGGGGAATGATTTATTGGATCCGGAACGTAAAAAACTAAAATCTGCAATCAAGTACGAGGAATTCGAATGACAATTGTAAAAATTAGGGCCGAAAAATATGATTTTTTGAAAAATGTTCACACAAAATTTCCGTATTTGGATGCAGATTTCTATGAAGCTGTGCAGACTACATTTACAATATACGTATCAAATAACTCAGAATCGCAAGTACCACAATCCTATATATGATTTTTTGAAAAACCTGTTTGCGGAATGAAATTAGAAGAAATTTTCAAAAAACACTGTAAATCTGGCTTCAAAATGTCAGCATCATTTAATGGTAGAAGCAGTTCAAATTTTGAAAAGTAATACATTAGTGAAATTATCCTTATTTAGTTTGCTTTTACTTTTACTTTGACAGGAAAATCGAGAGATGTGCGGTTTACTCACAAATCGAGAGAAAACAAAAAAAGACATGGTGGCTTCAACCCATTTTTACCCATTTTTTAACATAAATATAGCCACAGCTTCCACGCAAATTATCTTTTAAGGCCAATATTTTTTGCCACGTCCAAAAACATTTCATTTTATCCAAATATATTTAATTTGTATAATATACAAACACAAGTCGCGTGTTCTGAAAGGGTAAACCTTGGCTTCAGCTATGTAAAATTTTCAAAAATATTGGTGATATACTTTATAGGGTCTCTGATGAATATTCCGATGTGTTACAAACGGAATGACAATTTTAATTATACCCTCCATATTATGGTGGAGGGTATAATTAATATACCCTCCATACTATGGTGGATGGTATAAAAATTAAGAAAAATTGTTTAGGGGTGGGACTTGATCAGATTAGATGTAGGAAATAGATAAGTCATTGAAAATCATTCCTGGCAAATTTTTAGTATTCGATGATGGAATAACTTACCTATCGATACCTAGTCAACATATTACATTTTTAACCTGTAAACCTTTTCGAGATGTATTTTGGCCATGTCAAACTTCTCCATAAGCGAAAGAGATCTCTTAAGAAATGCTGCGGTTTGATCTATAAAAGATATTGTGGTCGGTACTACCACCAGACATCATACTTTTCAGGGGTTTGAAAATATTTCTGCTTGATATATTATTTTCACTAACAAAGAGAAGAGTTTTGATTAGGATATGTGAAGCACATGATGTGTCCTTGAATTTGTCCCCTATAAAAGTAGTTATGATTATGAAGCAAAGACATAGACCAAAAGCATAATAGAACATATTTTAAATAGAATAATACCATTAATTATGTTTTGTGTGTACTTATATTTGAATGTATTGTGACCACAATGCATTACAATTCAATTGCCCCAATTTAACAACAAATTACACCTTTAAAATATTGCATTGCAAAATTAACCCTCATTTGAAATGAATACATAGCTATCGTTACTCACTATTTCTATCACCTTTATAAGTTTTGCAAGGCCACCAAAAATGCATTAACGAATTCTTTTCATTCATCTTTACAAATTATGATTATTTAATCAGCATTAAAATTGTTCGGAAGTAACTTCCAACTTCCATCCATCCATCTTGTCTTGTTAATAATGTAATGTAAATAATGAAATATTTCCCCCTTTTACTTTGGCAAATGGTTTATTTGCATTTGGAAAGAATTGCAAATGAATTCTATAATGGTAGCTAAAAAAATTAGGTCATATTTAACGAAAATTAAAAGAAGTGAAAGAAAAAAGGAAAAATATGGAGTACGCTGAAAACTTGGTGGTGTTATGAATACATATTACTTGGGGTTCGATTCACCTTTAGAAGTCTTAACGTAGTTAACATATTTTTTAACTTATTAAACATACCTTGAAGACTTATACTTAGCTTAACAACTTCACCTTTGAAGAGGAAAAAAATTATGTGTTGTTTTAGGGACGTTTTCATCGATCTTATTAAATCAATGTGCATTTGCAACAGACTTCACTCACATAGACATCTTGACGATGGACAGTACAACGACGATCGATGCGGAGATGCGGAGATTTCGAAGAAGTATTTACCAATACTGCAGGACATGAGCATGGTTGCTATGATACTGCATTAGCACGGATCAGATCAAACGTTAAAAACTTGGACATTGAGACCTGCTGAAACATTTATCGAAAATGCTATCTTTTTTTGGGGACAACTCATTTTAGTAACGATTCTCGGCCCATCTGCCTAAGATTTATGATATCGCTTTTCGTAAATAAACACATTTGGTTCTCAATATATTTAAATCTTCCTTACATACCATTGTCAGCATAAATTCACAATGATATTCTAAACTGTAAGTATGCCACTAACAACAACTTTTAGCTATAAAATTTTCTTCTGTAGAATTAAATATTATTTTCGTGTCATAGCAAAATTTGTTTTTCATTTTTATTGCTACAGAAACAATGTTGTTTACAATCATGTAAATCCAAACGATGGTTTATCCCTCTCCCTCTCTTTTTCCCTTCTCAACATACACATAAATAACAACGAAATTGCTTGTTGACTACCAACCAAAAATTGTACATAAAATGCAACGTTTGACAGGATACAATAAAAGTCCATAACCTTTATGTAATTGTTATAATTGCATTTCTACCAAATTGTACATACTATATGACATGTGGACGGCAAAGCAACAACAACAATAACATGCTGGCTGTGTTGTATATTTATTTATAAAAGAAAATTATGTCAGTAGTTGAATAATAACAACGACGAATTGACAGTGTGGTTTCTGTGTTCGTTCGCATAATGTGTCGATAAGAAAGTTCTCTGTTTAGGTAACACATCCGAACTTTTTAACGGTATTGTAAATAACTTTAAAATATCAGAAAAATAATTTTAATGGATGGAATTAAAAATAGGTTATATCCCAATCACTAGTAATATACAATTCATGCAGCTTTTGTGGTCAGTTGAATGTCATTCCAATAAATGAGCTGATATTTTCATTCCAAAAAATCGTCTGTATGGTAACAAAAATTATGGGATATGCAGCTAAACAAATGTGATTCCACATCACTTGCATCCAATTTAACTATCCACCATTGGCATCTAACATTTTGCTGGGTTTATTTTATAAGTATATGGGATCTTTATCGAGAGCTTAATAAAAAATGAACAACAAGGAAACACTCTAATAAGCTGATCACGTCAGGAGTTTACAGCTATTAGCGATATCGATAGTAGAGAACAACTAACGCAAAGTAACAAAATATTGGAATTTCATTGTTGCTGGAGTACACCGAAGCCTTGTTTAACAGCATACATTTGTTCATGAAAGTTTATAGGAATAATAAATGGAGAATTATTCGTTTATTCAAAAATATTATAAAACAAGTAAAGAAGGCAGTGACATCGACCGGACCGAGCGTTCAATACCTTCAACCTTGAATAAATCACAATTTTATAAAAAAAACAAGAGAAGTCTATAAACCACATAACATGAGAGATGAAAAACTTAAAAATCATTACAAATCTCCTTACTAACCATGGGCACGTTGCCAGATAGAAGCAGTTATTCTGGCTACTAAAAATCGACAAATAAGTAGTTAATCTTTGGCTATTAGAGTTCATAACTACTTATTTAACGACTTGTAGTGGTCAAAATATAGTTTCTAATTTCTGACTACAAAATAATGGGTTAGTAAGCCAATTAATGGAGAGAATTGTTGCCTATCCAGAGGTTATCCAAGTAGTGATCTTCTACTAATGAAAGCCGGAGTGTTAAGCGAACACGAGCAACAACCAACAAAAAACAAAACAAGGAAACAAAAAAGAGAGGACAAAGAAAGAAAAAGAAGTCGCAATATGCTCCCAGAATTAAAAATTTGGACCAAAAATTAAATCTGGATGTTTTTCCCACAATGGTCAAAGGTCAACTTCACCCACTAAAATCTATCCCATCATTTTTATACCCTCCACCAAAATATGGAGGGTATGGTCCATCCGTCTTTTGTCGTTCCGTTTGTAACACATCGAAAAGTATATATATTCTTGAACAGGGCAAAATTCTAAGTCAGTTACATTGACGTAGGATTTTACCCTGTCCGTCCATCCGTCTTTTGAAATTAAGATACAGTTCGCAATTTTTAAGATAGAGCTTTTAATTTGGTGCAGACGTTTCTATTACCCCTAGGATGTTTTCTATTGCAAATGGGCTATATCGGTCCACGTTTTGATATAGCCCCCAGAGAACGGTACCATCCGATTTTCGGTATTTTAAATGTTTTAGCTTCATTATCGCACCGAAATGGCTGAAATTTGGTACTTAGTCTTCGTTGAGGGAATTAAACTTTCCCCCAGAAGTTTGTCGGTATGGTTGCACACCTTCATATAGCCCCCGTAGAACGGTACCTCCCGATGTTCGGTATTTTGAAGATTGTGGCCTCAATATTCCACCTAAATGGCTGGGGTAAAAATAGTTACAACTTCGGGTGCAGAGCAGGAAATTGCTCAATCTGTTGATGGATGGTTAGTATAGGTTAGGTTGAAACAAGTAAAAAAGCGTTAAGTTCGGCCGGGCCGAACTTTTCATACCCTCCACCATAAAATATTCTGAACTAAAATGAAATAATCAGTTTTCATTCCTGTCCCCAACTTTAAGTAGGTACGTTGAAATGTCAGATAATATACATAAAATGTTTCATTCGGTACGCCCTTTTTTATGGTGCCTATATTTAGCTATGTATGTTGACATTTTTTGGTGGGCTAGAAATTGGGAAGTACTGTTATATAGGGGTTATAATAAAACATGGACCTATGTTGACAGTTTTTGATGGGAGCCTTTAATGTCAAATAACTCCTAATTCGGTTAAAAATTGTAGCTAGAATCCTTAAAATACCGAAAATCGGTACATAACGTGGGAACTTCAAATTTCATTAACAGCTAGTTCGGAGGTATGTGGGCTATACGAAAATATGAACTTAAATGAACAATTTTTGTTGGCTTTTAAATTTCAAATTACAGAAAGTTCGTCCAAGAAATAAAGCTAAGGTGCGGAAAATCGGGAGGTTTGTTTTCTGGCTATACCAAAACATGGACCTACGTTCGGTTAAAAGTTTTAAGTAAAATCCTCAAAGTACCGAAAATCGGGAAGTATCGTTATATTGGGGCTATGTTGAAAATTGTTGATGCAGATGTATGGTGACCACTACAACCTTCAAATGTCAAATTACATTTAGTTCGGTTAAAAATTTTAGCTAAAATTGCCAATTACTGAAAATTGGAAGGTACCGTTATATGGGAGCTATATCCGAACATGGACCTATGTTGACAATTTTTGATGGAGAGGTGTTGTGACCACTAAAAACTTCAAATGTCAAATTACTGCTAGTTCGGTTTAATATTGTAGTTAAAATCATCAAAATACTGAAAATCGGGAGGTACTTTTATATGGGAGCTTTATCAATACATCGACCTTTCTTGACAATTTTTGGTGGAGAGGTGCCGTGACCACTAAAAATTTCAAATGTCAAATGTTCAAATTACAGATAATTCGGTTAAAACTTGTAGGTAAAATTCTCAAAATACCGAAAATCCGTTATATGGGGATACCGAAATCCGTTATACCGAGATACTGTTATATGGGGTATACAAAAACATGGATCTACGTTCATAATTATTTCGAATATAAGTTTTTTGGTCACTAAGTACCCTAAATATCAAATTATAGCTAATTCGGTCAAGAAATGTGAATTTAAACGTCAAAATACCTGAAATCGGGCGGTAACGTTATATGGGGGCTATTCCAAAACATGGACTTATGTCCACTAGTTATATAAGTTTATTGACTCTTAAGAACCCTAAATGTCAAATTATAGCTAAATGGGTCTGAAAATGTAGCTAAAAACGTCAAAATACCGTAAATCGGAGGGTACCGTTATATGGGGGCTATACCAAAACGTGGACCTGTGTCCACATGTTTTGTTATATACGTTTATTGGCACTTAAGAACCCTAAATGTCAAATTATAGCTAAATCGGTCTGAAAATGTAGCTAAAAACGTCAAAATACCGTAAATCGGAGGGTACCGTTATATGGGGGCTATACCAAAACGTGGACCTATGTCCACAACTTTTGTTATATAAGTTTATTGACACTTAAGAACCCTAAATGTCAAATTATAGCTACATCGGTCTGAAAATGTAGCTAAAAACGTCAAAATACCGTAAATCGGGGGGTATCGTTATATGGGGGCTATACCAAAACGTGGACCTATGTCCACAAGTTTTGTTATATAAGTTTATTGACACTTAAGAACCCTGAATGTCAAATTATAGCTAAATCGGTCTGAAAATGTAGCTAAAAACGTAAAAATACCGTAAATCGGGGGGTACCGTTATATGGGGGCTATACCAAAACGTGGACCGATATAGCCCATCATCGAACTTGACCTGCCTGCAAACAAAAGACACATTCTCCCAAAATTTCAGCGTCCTATCTCCATTTTTGTGGATGCTAGAGTGATTACCACAGACGGACGGACGGACGGACGTGCACAGATCGACTCAGAATTTTACGCTGATCAAGAATATATATACTTTATAGGGTCGCAAATGAGTATTTCAATGCGTTACAAACGGAAAAACAAACTTAATATACCCTCCATACTATGGTGGAGGGTATAAAAAGGGGCGTGAAACGCCACATGTCCTGGTGTACATACGCTTAAGCCAGAGTAGGCCTGTTGCGCGTTCTAGGGTTAGTACAGGTTAGGTTGCCCAACTTTTTGACTGTGGACGTGACACATCATCTAAGTTTACTCACACATATATGAGTGCACCCCGATTTATATCAGCTCAATGCTACAACTACATTTTATAGCAGAGTCCGAACACTTCTACATAACTTGTAGAGATTTCGGTCTCTGGTTCTTCTATGCAACTTTCCAGATTTCTGTGAAGTTTCGATTTTTGAAGCATTTCGAAAAGAAATACCCTGGCATATATAAGCTTTTCCTCTCAGTCAAACAGATTCCGATTCCTGGCCCAGATGTGGCCATAAGCCCCAAAACTACACTGACTACATCGGTTCCAGATAAGTGCGAATATCCGTTGGACATACGTGGACAAACCAGGTCTTACCTATTGCATCTGCTGCATCTCGGTCAATCACTTAAGCTATGGGGGAAAAGAAGAGAGGAAAAGGTGCAAGAGCACCGAACTTGCAGAGAATTGGTTTACGGATTAGTGAAAGATCAGTTACTCCTAATAAGTCGAGCCTTTCTCAGAAAAGTGCATTTAGAAGGAGGAGAGAGGATGGTGCTCTGTGGAGACAAGCAGCTGAAATGGCAGTCTACGTATTATTTTTGTATTGATGTCTCCCACCCCGTTGGAACGTTAAATGACAATTCACTACAGTTTGGTTGAAAAATAGGGTTCAAACCTTCAAAACGTCTTAAATCAGGCAATTGCGTTATATGAGGCCCACTGCAAAGTATAGACTCTAATGGGCTTTCGGTCCACTTCTGCATTTATTTCGAGATATACATATATCTTGATGGGGAGCTTACTACTGCAGGGAGTTAGGTGTACGGATTGGGACAGAAGCTGTTCTAAATCCGCCATCTTACACCCCATTGTCATAACGTTGGAGATTGTTTTGTCGCTACCCATTAAGTTGTGTTGCGGTGGGATTTCGTGTCACTGTTCAACATGGTCTTCGGTCAGCATTTCCACAACGACTTCGTGATCCAATGGGCCCCCGGGTAAGCAATTCCACAGGGACTTCGTGTCCCTGTTCCAATGCGTCTTCGGGTCACTGTTCCGTTTATAGAATTCAGTATCACATGGTAGAGACTAGACCGTAGCCCTAGACTTCCAGTTCCCGAACACCTATACCCATACGTCGAAGACATCGTGTTTGCGATTACCTACACCCGAACGCCGAATACATTGTGTTCCCCAATACCTATCCTCCAACCTCGGATTCACGGTCAAAGTTATAATGCATTTAGCGAATTGTCTAGAACAGAACCCATCGATTCTACACTGCCAAACACCAATCCAGTCTGCCTGAGCTACTATCCATCACACCAACGATCGTTTCAAATTCATACCAACTAAATTAAATTTATCGCATTTAAATACAAGTAGATTGTAAACTAGTAGACGGTACGCCTGAACCAGCTTTAAGTGAAAGGTACTAACACCTGGGATGTTTTTGCTGATTCTGAAACTACAATGTTCATATATGAGAAAAATAAAAAAATGCCCGGAGCGCTTTTTAAATAAATTGCGATCAAAGTTTACATTTTTAGGGTTTTTTAGGTTTTCACGATTTTGTTTGGAAACCGCAAGAAAATGTTGTAGCTGTATTCTCTACAAGAAACAAGAATGGCCTTTATGTTCTTTCTTAGGTTTTACCATTTTTGAGATATAGAATTTCAAATTGTAACAATACAACTTATAAAACTTATAAAACATATAAAACAATGTCATGCACGGTGCGCAATGTCATGCACGGTGCTTAACCTGCAAAGTTTTTGCGGATTCTGAAACTTCAATGTTAATAGATGAGAAAAATCAGAAAAAAAGTTCAAATTTTTAGTTGTTTTAGGTTTTCACGATTTTGATTGTTGAAGCCTTCAAAATGACCTTAACCGGTCTACACCATTTTCAAAATCATTTCATAGACTTAATATACATTAACCAACTAAGATAATATCGTTTGAAACAGAGAGTGTTTTCCCCAGAACGTAAGACAGAAATAGGAGTTCCTGCTGATCAATAATATATATATTTTGTTGGTTCTCAAAAGTTAACTTCAATGAGTTACGAAGGGATTGGCAAATTTAATAATATGGTGGATGTTATCAAAATTATTAGATTCTACATATATAGGTTTTTGTATAAGTCTGGTTTGTAAGTTAAACGGGGTTCTTTTTATACGTGAAATTATACATACCAAATTAGCTTACACGTATATGAGGCTTTATAATTTAATATCTACTAAACTTACCTGTAAGAGAAAAGAAAAAAAGTTTATTTAATACAAATTTAAATAAAACTATATTTATACATTTTCGGTCTTATAGAGACCATGAATAGTGCTTATATTATTTTAAGCAGTTTCATTTTCAAAGAATTTCTTGATTATATGAGTAAATCTAGACCTCAGTGCTTTAATTTCCTAACATTAAATACCACTTTAGTTAAAACCCTCACATAATAATGATATACACTATTATTGTTGGTAGCAAAGCTTGCGCTATATACACAGTCAAAGTTACCGCTGAGAATTTGTTATGGCTTTTATAAATACGTATGTACATACGTATGCATGTATTTTGTATATTATAAACAAATATAATGAAACTGCAATTTCCGTGAGCTAAATTTGAACAAATTACAACAAATTGCATGACGAATGAATTTTAATTGTGGCTTAATAACACTGAATGGCTTGTAGCTGTTGTACGTTGGATGACCCCACCACGACCACAGTCAAGTAACGTAATTTTATGAGAGAGAAAAAAATGAAAATGTAAATATAAGAAAATAAAGTAATTTGAGGCAAAACAAAAACATTACCATGAACAGCGTGAAACTCTCGTGGCTTCTGGCGAATATTAAAATCCAATTATTGTCTATCCTTAGGGAAAACCAAATTAAATAAGGGAATAGTGAAGTGTATTTCTGATAGAGGTGCTGGAATTTTTCAAATTATGATAGATCAGCTTGAATTGTCTTTTAAAGTCGTCTTGCAAAACCAACTTTTTCCATATTTGCCATTGCACTGATTTCTTGGTTTAATGAATAAATTGGGCGAGTAAGACGAAGTAAGAACGACATTAAGTTCGTCCAGGCCGAAATTGTTATACCCTCCACCTTCAGTTGTATTGAAGTCAAGTGGAACAATCGGTTTCCTTTCGTTTATGAAAGTACTAAATTATTCCTAGGAGAAGTGAAATATACTGCATGGAATTTATCACTTCCTTTTAAACACGGTTTAATACCAATGATACATCGATAAATCAGAATCGGAAAGACAATGTTACAGTCATTTCATTTCAACGATGTGTACACAAACTGAACATATGTAAAATCAGGAGATACCTGCGTACAGGAGGTACTAAAATTGGGTACTATGAACCCGCAATATCTCTTCAATGGCAGCTCCACTAAAACGTGCCTCTCTACTCACAAATATCTGTGGGCATGTTTTATATACATGTCGAATACTTTGTACCAAATTTCAAACATTTCGCTAAGAAAATGTGGATAAATGCATCAAAATAACGAAAATCGGGAAATACATTCTATGGGGTATATATCAAAACGTGGATCTTTACCGACAATTCTCGTCGGGAAAATGTTATACCCCCAACGAAGACTAAATACGTAATCAGCCATTTTGGTTAGATAATGTGACTGACATCTTAAAAATCCTGAAAATCGGGAGGTACCTTCTTTCGGGGTTACATCAAAACGTAGACCTATACCGCAATTCCTGACACGAATGCTGTGTATCCCCAACGAAGACTATATACCGAATTTTACCCATTTTTGTAGGATAATGCGGCCGTCTAAATCCTTGAAAATTCTGCAAATCGGTAGGCACTTTTTACAAGGGCTATATCGAAACTTCGGCCTTTGCAGATAATACTTTGCAGGAACGCTCCAATTTTATATAGGATAATTCGGTTAAAACCTTAAAAATACTGAAAATCGGGATCCACTGTTCTGTGGGGCTACATAAAAAGCGTGGATCTATACGGAAAAATATCCAAGGGAAAGTTGTTTGGTCCCAAAGAGGATTAAGTACGCTTCTATGTGGGCTATATGAAGAAGCGGAGCTTTTCTGATAATTCTCTTTTGGAATATTCTATACCCCCATGAAAAAGGCCACAACCTTCAAAATACCGAAAGTCGGGTGTTAACGTTCTATGGAGGTTATATGAAGACGTGAACCTATATGGACAAATTTCTGGTGGAAAGGTTGATACTCCCAACGAAGACTAAATATCAAATTTCAGCCATTTCGGTGGTATATTGGGGCCACAATCTTTATAATACCGAAAGTCGGAGTTACGGTTCTATGGGGGCAATATGAAGACGTGAACATATACCGACAAATTTCTGGTGGCAAGGTTGATACTCTCAACGAAGACTAAATATCAAATTTCAGCTATTTCGGTGTGATAATGAGGATAAAACCTTCAAAATATCGAAGCTAGAGGGAGCTACCGTCATCCTATGAGGGCTACATCAAAACGTGGGCCGATATAGCCCATTTTCAATACTAAACATCCAAGTAGTAGGAGAAACTTTTATACAAATTATAAAGCTCTATCTCTAAACGTGCGAGCTGTATCTTGATTTCAACAGACGGACGGACATGGTTATATCGACTTAGAATTTTATGTTGTTTAAGAATATATGTATATACATAAAGGGTCTCCGACGAATATTTCGATGTGTTACAAACAGAATGGCAAATATAATTATACCCTCCATATATTCCTCCAGCATAATATGTATGGATATAAAAACAGCTCTTCCTGTAGAATAATTGAAAAACCCACAAATATACAGCTACTTTTGTACGAAGTCAAATATTACAGCTAACACAGGGCTTATTTCAATTACAGCTCTCATAACTTAACTCTTATTGTCATTATATTGTTCACATTGCCAAGCATAACTTCGCATAAATGGACCCATAGTTTTTTTATATCAGATTTGCTGGCTCATGCGTTTTTTGTTTTTCTTACGGTATTTACCACTCTTATATATCAACAACAATACAAATGTTTTGTCAACATGCAAAATATGAGTTTGCACATTCCCCTATTCCGAGCATAATGCCTTGAATAAATGATTGTTGGCTGTATATGGACGAGAGAAATTAAAGCTAACAGCAACAGGTAAAACAAAAAAAAAAATAGTACTAATGTAAAAAGTCATGCATTGAACAATACATGACAGGAATATATTAGGAAAGGATAGAATGGTATTAGGATACGTGTAAAAATTGCCTTTATACACCACTAATAAAGAATTTGACCTAATATGTGCTTCTAATATTTTTTTGCAATTTTATATCAACATACCCTATTGTTCTAGCTTCTATTACTCAATAAAGAAACTTCATAAATGCTTCGAACATTATCAACAATTAATTTTAAGTATAGGGTTCACTGGGAATTTAGGTAAATTGTTTGTTGTATTTAGTATTTATTATGTCATTTTCCGGATAATGTTCGCCCATCTACAATGGCCTATGTTTTAATACGGCAAATCATTTTGAGTAAATGACACACAAACGAAGAGAAAAACATACATTTCTACATATAGAAAGCATGCATAGAATAGGGCTATTGTTGTTCTTTCCTTCCTGGTACACACATACACTTGAAGCACACATATCAAATTGCATGTCAGAATCATGACAATTATTGTGATGAATTTATAGGTGCTTATGGTCATTCTTTTGAAAATGATTATGGTCCATATGTGCCATAAGACAGACATTTTTTTATCGTGTCCTTTAGAAAGATCTTTTCTTCGAATCTTTTTTAGGTTGTGGCATTTTTATTGAAATTTATGATAGGTAGGATAACGTTTCTTGTGAAAAAGGTAAAAAATATTAAAGCTGTTGGTTGTTGTTTTTAGTATCTTCCATTTAAAGATAGAATGGTATAAAGAAAACTTAACGGTAAGAACTGGGCGTCCCTTAATAAAAATTCTTAGCAAGTCATATTTTTTGGCCACAAAAATTTTCTTGAAAATGCACATTTTCGCACTGATGGTACGTACCTCAAAAAATGAAACATTCTTATACAAAACCAACCTTTTTTCTCAGACAATCTCTCCAAAATATTCCTTAACAAAATCCAACCAAAAAATGTTTTATTACATATTTAAATTTATATAGATTTAAAAAGTTTAAATCATATTTTTGTAATATCCGCATTTCTCAAAATATAGTTTTTAAAAAATCCACGTTTCTCAAAAAATAATAAAAACAAATTTTCAAAAAATTGCTTTTTTAATCCACGTTTCTCTAAATATGTTGAAACAAAACAGCGTTTCTCAAAAATATGTTATACTCCAAAAAAATAATTTAAAAAAAAAATTACGTTTCATAAAAATATCTCTAAGAAACCTAAACGTTCTCAAAAAATATTATTAAAAAATCCAAGATTTTGTCAAAAGTACAGTTTTTACAAAATCCACGATTTCGTCAAAAATACATTTTTTAAAAAAGCTACGATTTTGTTAAGAATACATTTTTTAAAAAAGCTACGATTTTGTTAAGAATACATTTTTTAACAAATCCACGATTTTGTCAAAATGTATTTTTTAATAGATTCAACGAGTTTGCAAAAGAAAAAAATTATAAAAAATCACGATTTTGTCAATATATTTTTGTTAAAATCCACGATGTTGTCAAAAAAGTAATTTAAAATTCAACGGTTTTGTAAAATATTTTTTAAAGCGATCCCTAATGGTTCAAAAAATAATTTTAAAAATCACGTTTTTGCCTAAAGATATTCTTAAAAATCCACGAATTTACCGAAAGATATTCTTAAAAATCCACGAATTTACCGAAAGATATTTTTAAAAATCCGCGATTTTGCCATAAATATTAAAAAAAAACACTATTTTGTCAACAAATATTTTTAAAATTTCACGAATTTGGCAAAAAAAGTTATAAAAATTCAATGATTTTCAAAAAATTATTCTTTAGATCCCCGATTTTGTCATAATAGTATTTTTGTTAAATCCAAGATTTTTTTCAAAAAATATTTTTTTAAATCTAAGATTTTGTCAATCAATCAAAAAATATTTAAAAAAAAATCCACAATTTTGTCAAAAATAAATTATAAATCCACGATTTTGTTAAAAAACTATTTTTAAAAAATCGGCAATTTTGGGAAAAAAATATTTTTTAACAATCCAAGATTTTGCGAAAGAAATGTATATAAAAACCAATGATTTCGTCTAAAAATATTTTTAAACAATCAAAGGTTAGATCAAAAAATATTTTTAAAGAATCCAAGATTTTGTCAACAAAATATTTATTAAAAAATTCAAAAAATACATTTCTTAAAAAATTCAAGATTTTACCAAAAAATATATTTTTCTAAAAAATCCAAGATTTTGTCAAAAAAATATATATTTGTTTTCTAAAAAATCCACGAATTTGTCAAAAATATATTTTAAAAGTTCACGATTTTCTCAAAAAGTATATCTTTTTAAAATAACACGTTTTTATAAAAAAACCAAAAAAATTATTAAAAAAATCACGATTTTGTAAAAAAAAATAAAATAAATATTTTATCAAAATATATTGGTTAAAAAATCCAATATTTTGCCTAAATATATTTTTTTAAATCCAAGATTTTGTTAAAACATATACTAAAAAAAAACACAATTGTTCAAATATTTTTAAAAATCCACACCTTTTCAAAATATATATATTTTTTACAAAATTTACAATTGTTCAAATATTTAAAAAAAAAATTGTTAAAACCAAAAGATTATTTTTCACGATTTTGTCGAAAAGTAGTTTTAAAAAATCCAAGAGTTTTTCAAATACAATATTTTGCCTAAATATATTTTTTTAAATCCACGATTTTGTTAAAACATATACTAAAAAAAAACACAATTGTTCAAATATTTTTAAAAATCCACACCTTTTCAAAATATATATATTTTTTTACAAAATTTACAATTGTTCAAATACTTAAAAAAAAATATTTAAAAAAAAATTGTTAAAACCAAAAGATTATTTTCCACGATTTTGTCGAAAAGTAGTTTTAAAAAATCCAAGAGTTTTTCAAAAAATGTTCTTTAAATCTACTATTTGATCTAAATAGCATTTTTTTAAATCAAACATTTTGTCGAAAAATATATTTTAAATCAAAAATATTGTTTTTAAAAATCCGCGTTTTTCACAAAAAAAAAAAACATATATTTTTTAAATCAAAAGAAAATATATTTTTATCCACGTTTTAGAAAAAAATTTTAAATCCACTTTTTTCAAAAACATTTGGTAAAAAATATTTCTTAGAAAATCAACTTTCTCAAAAAATATAAATTTCTCAATTTTTTTTTTAAATCCAACTTTTGTCAAAAAAGAAATTGTTTTTAAATCATAGTAACTCAAACTATATTTTTTAAAAAATTCACGTTTCTCAAATATGAAAAAAATATTTCGTAAAAATAAATGATTTTGTCAAAAAATATTCTTTAGAAAATCCAAGATTTTGTGATAAATACTTTTTAAGAAAGACAAGATATTATCAAAATTAATTTTTTTTAAAAAATCATCCACGTGTCTCAAAAAATATTTTATATAAAATCCAAATTTTTAAAAACAACATTTTTTATATAATTTATATTATTCATAATATAATCATTAAACTAAAAATTAACTTAAAATTAAGTTATAGTGTTTTATTTATAAATGCACTTAAAACTAGAAAATATTTTTTCATGATGGAATCACTCAAATAAAACGCTTGCCGTTTAATATTGTCACAATTTTTAATTCAAATGCAAGCGTTTTATATGTGAAAACTATATTTTTTAAAAAATTCACGTTTCTCAAATATGAAAAAAATATTTCGTAAAAATAAATGATTTTGTCAAAAAATATTCTTTAGAAAATCCAAGATTTTGTGATAAATACTTTTTAAGAAAGACAAGATATTATCAAAATTAATTTTTTTTAAAAAATCATCCACGTGTCTCAAAAAATATTTTATATAAAATCCAAATTTTTAAAAACAACATTTTTTATATAATTTATATTATTCATAATATAATCATTAAACTAAAAATTAACTTAAAATTAAGTTATAGTGTTTTATTTATAAATGCACTTAAAACTAGAAAATATTTTTTCATGATGGAATCACTCAAATAAAACGCTTGCCGTTTAATATTGTCACAATTTTTAATTCAAATGCAAGCGTTTTATATGTGAAGGATTCCATCATGAAAAATTAATTTCTAGTTTTAAGTGCATTTATAAACAAAACATTGTAACTTAATTATTTTTTATTTTTAACTTTTCAGTAATTAAAATTGTTGACCACTGAGAACCTCATAACAAAATTATAGCCAATTTAGGCCGAAAATGTAAATAAAAACTTTAAAATGGCTGAAATCGTGTGGTACCGTTATATAAGTGCAATACCAAAACCTGGACTTATGTCCATAATTTTTGGTGGGGGAGTTTCTGTACCATTGGGAACTCCAAATGCCAAATTTCAACCAACTCGGATTGAAAATGAAGGTAAAATCTTTAAAATACTGTTAATCGGGTGGTACCGCTATATGGGTGCTATAGAAAAGAATGGACCCATATGGGTTTTGATTTCATATTCATGTACTGTCATCTAAATCTGAAAAGTGTGCAAAGTTTTAGTTCGATTGCTCAACTGCAACTGTGTGGAAAATGAGTGACTAGATTTGAACTAAACGGAAACCAAAGCAAGTTAAATAAAACACTGTAAAAACGTGTTTTTAAAAATGCACATTTCTCAAAAATTTTAAAAATCCAAATTTTCTCAAAAAAATTGTTTTTAAATCTTCGTTTCTCAATTTTTTTTTTAAATATCGATTTTTCGAAAATTCTGAAATATACACAAAGATGTGCAGTCCAACAATATAAAACGCCAACAACAACAACAACAAAATAAATGATTTTGTCCAAAAATATTTTTAACAAAATTCAAGATCAAAAAAAATCCACGTCTTCAAAAAAAAACAATAAATAAATAAATCCATAAATTTTTTATTAAAAAATCTTTTTTTTTTGTGCTCAATATGCACGATTTTTTGATATAGTAAAAATATTTTCCTAACTCATGCTTACCTACATGAACAACGACGTGCATATGTTTTCTTTCCATACACACAAGTTTCTTTCTCTTTTGTAGAAAACATCAACCATATTTTGATTAACTTAATTAAGTTATATTATTTGTTAAAGAATGTTTCAGCATTCACGAATACCGACAACGTTCAGTCAGACAAACATTTACCGCACAAACGGACACATACATTCACAATAATATAATAGTTTTTGTGCATTCACATACATGTATGTGTAGTGAAAGGCATATGGTCAAACATCAACAGAGTTTTAAACAAACCGACATAAATGCAACCATAAAGACGCCATGCGGATGTGCATGAAAGAGTTAAAACAAAAAAACTACAACAACAACAAAAGCTACAAATGCGAAATTTAAGCACAACTGGTGGTGATGGTGTTGCACAGACAAACTTTTGCATAAAATATTTATATAAGTAAACATGTGTGTGTGTCTGTGCTGATTTTTTTCTGATGGACTTTGTCCTTTGCTTTATGTGAGGAGTATAAAATAAATGATGTTATTGTTAGTGTTCTTATGTTATTGTACTGTGTTGTTTGTATGTGTACATGTCCATGTCCATAAATATGAATGAATGTGTGCACAATTGGTATTTACTTAAATCCACAGTCACAGACACACACACACACATCCTGATACACACGCAGGCATGGTTTGCATTTGCATGGCCGGTCATCGTAACGTATGAGTAATAATCATAATGAACAACAAAGTCAAAAATGAATGCGAACATATTAAAAATTCTCTGTGTCCTTTTACAACTACAGATTTATTAGTGTAAAGCTGAAGCAGGGAGTTATACATGTACGAACACATGTCTATGTGACAGATTGAAAATTATATATGCATATAGATACATATATGAGTATGTATGTATGTTTTTTGGGAGAGAAGGGGTAGTAGAGAGTTTGATTGCTTTAATTTATAAATTTCTTAACATGGTCCTGCATTTCTTTGTTATTTACGGAGAAGCTTAAAAACCAGTGGCTACGAAAAGCTCAATTTTTTTGCAGACTCTAATCAGGTCTCTGAAAAAGTCAACGTGACTGGGACCTAAATAAGGAGACTTCCATATTGAAATCGGAAAAGCTAATGGGATAAGTGCCAAAGAAGCTGTAGCACACAACCATACTGATTGTGAATACTTAGCCTTCATCTGCCTCCAACGCTGTCGAGAGAATGAATAAGAATAATGGTTCAAATGCTCCGCACCCGAAAAAAATATGTCAAACAGGTTTCTACAACGGCGCAATCCTTTACATAGTCCAATTTCTTTGAAAATTGTGGATGGGAGAGGACTTGTTGTTGTTGGTGTTGCAAATATCCCAGGACGTCCGACAAAGTTACGCGAAGTCAATCGTAGTATGTTCGCACCAGACAAGTGACAAAATAATAGAAGGTTTTCTAAGGAAATCCACAGAAATCTGTCAAAGTCCTCCGACAAGGCTTTTGTTAAAGTCCTAGCGGAAGTACTTCTATGGAAATCCACCCAGATGTTGTCCGATGTTAGTACTCCCATAAGATCTTGTTGAAAGTCCACCTGAAAATCTTGTATTAAAATCGCCTCTCCCTCTTTTGAAACCATCTGAGAAGGCTTTATAAGCCAACGCTTAACGAAAGTCCTCCTATGATACCTTGAATGAAAATATTCTCAGAAACCCTTGTCTAAGGAAGTCGCCTTAAAATCCTTCTATGGAAGTCCTCCAAAAAGAACTCCTACCTTTTCCATTTGAAAACCTTTTCTTAAAAGTTACCCAGAATACCTTGTAGTACGGCTTGCTGAATCTATGTTCCTGCCACGTTTGGACATTTCAGGAGGCTTTCTAATGAAGACGCCTTGAAATCCTTCTATGAAGCTCTCTGCACAAGTCTTCCTAGAAGAAATTCAAAAAGATGTCATTAAACAATTTCCAAAAGGCATTCTATTAAAGTCCTGGGAAACATACTTCTACGGAAATCCTCCCATATGTGGTTCTTTGGAAGACTTTCTTAGAAAGTCCTCCCAGCAATCACCAGACAATTATGAAAAGAATCGTTTTTCTGAAGGTGCAAATCAAAAATGCAAGGAGGATGGTGATCCAAACCTTGGCAATTAAATTCCTTTGAGGAAAGCCACAAGCTGTAATGAGGTGGATGATCAGTCTGGAAGCCCTACGATTCTTCACAGGAACGTGCACCCTCACAAGAAAATCTGTGATGTCCAATAAAAGCAACCACAGAGGCAAGTCCTTTCAGCGGCAAGGTACCCATATAAACCTGAGCGGATTATTTTTCGAGACGTCCTTCAAGTTGGGATCATTTATACATTTTATCCTGAGAATCCACGTCTGAGAAAAATCATAAGTGGAGTTCCCTTAGAAACCCTCAATGGAATTTTTCAAAGAAGGTCTTCTGTGGAATTCCTCCCAAAAAGAGTGTATGATGAATAAATTTTCAGAGGGACTTTCACAAAAGGCAAGGTAAGTCCTTTCAACAGTCTCAAAAGAAAGCAAGGTACCGTTATAAACCTGAGGGGATTAGTTTTCAACACGACCTTCAAGTTGGGATCATTGAAAAATTTGATCATGAGGATCTGCGTCTGAGAAAAATCATAAGTGAAGTTCTCTTAGAAACCCTCTATGGAATTTTTCTAAGAAGGCCCTGAGTGCAAATCTCCCAAAAAGTGTCTATGATGAAGTAATTTTAGGAGTGCTTTCTGTGAAAGTGCTGCCCAAAATAGTTCTCTGAAAGTCCTACCAGTCGTTGTTCTATGAAAGTCCATCCAGCAATCACCGACAAGTATGAAAAGGATACAGTCTTACAAGGATCCACATCGAAATACAAGCAAGATGGTGGTCCTTACCTCGAGTTTCAACGAGGAGGGTAGGATATTTGGGTTTCACTTAGGGCATCTTGAAAGATCTCTGAGGTAAATCATTACCTCGGTTGAGGGAATCAGTCGGGAATCGCTACGGTTATCAACGGAAACGTGGTTCAGTTATTCATTCCGTGATGGTCAATGAATCCAAACTCAATGACAGGTCCATTCAAATGGCGAGAAATCAATGCAACCACATAATACTGAACGATTTATTATTTCCAGGCGGCCATCAAGTTGTGGTAATAGATAAATTTGATCATGAGAATCATTATCTGAAGAAAATCATAACCTCCTTCAATTAGCCGATAGCTTTTATTGCTAGTGCTTTTTTTAATTTTTCTTTATTATTAATTATAATTATAATAAATATCTTTAAATAAATAAAATAAATAGAGTATAAATAACCTCGTTCCATAACCGGATGACAATCGGACAACACATCAGGCATTTTATTAAGAAGCGAGTCCAGAGACAAGCCCTTTTATCGGCGCGGCAAGAAAGTAATCTTCCTTTGAGAAAATTCATAACCTCGTGCCAAGTGGATGACAATCGGACAGCACACAAGGCATTTTTTGCAATGCGAATTCAGAGACAAGTTCTATCCACTGCCCGGCTCGAAAAAAGGCGGACATATAATCCTGAGCGGAGTATTTCTGGAGATAACGCTCAAGGTGCAATCATAAATTTGATTCCGACCATCCTCGTCAGAGGAAAATCAAAAACTCAGGCGAAGTGGAAGACAACCGGACAACTCATAATGCACATTTATACCCTCACCCATTGTAATAGGTTTGTTTTTTCCAGTTTTTAACTAATCCAAATAATCATTTGTGAGCTCATAAAGTATACATATTTTTGATCAGGGTACATTTCTGAGTTGATCTCACCAGGTCCGTCTGTTGTAATCACTCTAGAGTCCGCAATAATTGAACTAGAACTTTTTTTTGCACCCGAGTGCATTTTGTCCACAAGCTGGTCAGGTACCTCTGGGTTTTAGGTATTTTAAGGATATTAGCAAAATTTTTGTCAGAAGATGCTGTAATTTCACATTTGAGGTCCCCAGTGGTTAGTAAATTTTTCCACCAAAAAGTTTTCACATACATATGTCCATGTTTCGGTATAGCTCCCATACAACTGTACCTCCCGATTTTAGGTATTTTGAAAAATTTAACTACATGTTTTGACCGAACTACCTGTTATTTGACATTTGAGGTTCCTAGTTGTCGCAAAATTACTCCGTGAAAAATTGTCCACTTTGGTCCACGTTTTGGTGTAGCCCCCAATAACCGAACCTCCGGATTTTGGGTTATTGAAGGGTTTTATCTACAGTTTTAACTGAACCATCCTAATTTGACGTCACGAAACTTCTCCACCAAAAACTATCCGTATCCGTATATCCCGATTTTAGGTATTGTGAGGATTTTAACTACAATTTCTGCCCGAACTACCTGTTATTTGACGTTCGAGATTCCCAGGGGCCAGAGAAGTTCTCCACCAAAAATTGTCAACATAGGTCCATGCTTTGGTATAGCTCCCATCTAACAGTACATCCCGATTTTAGGTATTTTAAGGATTTTTAATACATGTTTTGACCAAACTACCTATTATTTGACATTTGAGGTTCCTAGTGGCCGTCAAATTACTCCATGAAGAATTGTCCACATTGGTCCACGTTTTGGTATAGCCTCCATATAACCGTACCTCCCGATGTTATGTAATTGAAGGTTCTTATCAACATTTTTAACTGAAGTACCCAGAATTTGACGTCACCAAATTTCTCCACCAAACTATAAATATCTACCTACGATTTGGTATAGCCCCCATGTAACCGTATATCTCGATTTTAGGTACCGTTAAATTTTAGCTACATTTTCTGGCCGAACTACCTGTTATTTGAAATTTGAGGTTCTTGGAGGTCATAAAATATCTTTACCGCAAATTGCCAACATATGTATGTCTATGTTTTGGTGAAGCCCCCATATAACCGTACCTCCCGATTTTAGGTATTTTGAGGATTTTAGCTAAATTTTTGACCGAACTACCTGATGTTGACATTGGAGGTTCTTGGAGGTCACAAAACTTCTTCACCAAAAATTGTAAACATATGTACATGTTTTGGTATAGCCCCCACATAATCGTATCTCCTGATTTTAGGTATTTTGAGGATTTTAGCTATATGCTTTGACCGAACTACGTGTTATTTGACATTTGGGGTTCCTAGTAGTCACAAAACTACTCCATGAAAAATTGTCCACATTGGTCCATGTTTTGGTATAGCCCCATATAATCGTACCACCCGATTTCAGGTATTATGAGAATTTTATCTTCATTCTTAGCCCGAATTGGAGTTCCAAGACACTTCCCCAACAGACACTTCCCCTCACATTTTCGGTATTGTGCTTATTTTAATTTAATTTTTTACTTAATTATCCGAAATTTCAGACTCGAGGTACCTAGCAGTAACAAAAGTTCTGCAAGAAAATTTGTAAAAATATGTCCATGTACTCGTATAACCCCCATATAACGTATCTCCCGATTTTCAGTGTTTTAAGGGATTTAGTTTCATTTGTTGACCTAACTACCTGTAATTTGACATTTGAAGTTATCAGTGGTCACAAAACTTCTCTACCAGAAATTGTTAATATAGGTCCGCACTTGGAGATAGCCCGATTAAAAATATTGTTACATTTGATACTTTTTCTGACCTAAAAACTTCTCCACCTAAAATTGTGAACAAGAAAGGAAAAGAAAAAATGGAACAATGACTTTTTTACAGTGTTCTATATAACTTGCTTTGTTTCCTGTCTGTTCTGTTCAAATCTATTCCATCTTCTTCATGATGGTGACAAAATTAAAAGGCAAACGTTTTATTTAAGAGATTCCATCATGAAAAAGGATATACTTATTGATGCTAAGCGAAAAATTATTTTCTAGCTTTTTTTAGTACATATATAAATATAACACTGTTGCTAATTATACCCTCCAACATAATATGGATGGTATAAATAAATTTGTCATTACGTTTGTAACACATCGAAATATTCATCGGAGACCCCATTATATTATATCGACCATGATCAGGTCGATATAACCATATCGGTCCACGATCCATGTAGCCCCCATAGAACGGTACCTCTCTATTTTCGGTATTTTGCAGGTTTTTGCTTCATTTTCACACCGAAATGGCTGAAATTTGGTATTTAGTCTCTAAAATGTTTGGTATAGGTCCAGGCCTTCATATAGCCCCCATAGAACAGAAGAGTTTCGGTATTTTGAAAGTTGTGGCCTTTATATTCATCCGAAGTGGCTGTAATTTGCTATTTAGTCTTCTTTGGGTCTATTAAACTTTCCCCCAGAAATTTGTTGGTACACGTCCATGCCCCCATAGAACGGTACCACCCGATTTTCGGTATTTTGAAGGTCTTAGCTTCATTATCACACCGAAATGGCTGAAATTTGGGGGTATAAAATCCCCCCCCCCCCCAGAATTTTGTTGGTATGGGTCCACGTCTTCATATAGCCCCCAAAGTACCTCCCGATATCCGGTATTTTGAAGGTTTGTGGCCGAATATTCCTCCGAAATTGCGGAAATTTGGTATTTAGTTCTCATTTGAGGTATAAAACATTCCATATGAAATTTATCGATATAGGTCCACGCCTTCATATAGCCCTCATAGAACGGTACCTCCCGATTTTCGGTATTTTGAAGGTTGTGGCCACAACAACCCACCGAAATGGCTGAGACTTAATATTTAGTCTACGTTGGAAGTAAACCCTTTCCCACTGAATTTCATCGGTGTAAGTCCACGTTTCGATAAAGCCCCCATAGAACGGTACCTCCCGATTTTCGTAATTGTGTCGTCAATATCCCACCGAAATGACTGAAATGTGTTATTTAGTCCTTCATGGGGTTTTAAAATCTTCCAGAAAAGAATTATCAGTAAAGGTCCACTTCTTCCTATATCCCCCATAGAAACGTACTTCTTGATTTACTGTATTTTTTAGGTTTTAACTACATTATCTTATTGAAATATCTTAAATTTGGTATTTAGTCTTCTTTGAGTCTAACAACTTCACGACAGAAGTTTGCCGGTATTGGTCGACGTTCTGATATAGCGCCCATAGAACGGTACCTCCCAAAGTTAGCGACATTGTTTTACCGAAATTTCTGAAATTTGGTATTAAGCCTTCTTCATAAACGAAAGGAAACTAATTGTTCCATTTTACTTAAATACCACGCGTGGTGGAGGTTATAACAAGTTCGGCCCGGCCCAAATTAAAGCTGTTCTTACTTTTTTTTAATTATTTTTTATAGTTCAGAATAATTTATTGTGGAGGGTGGAAAGACTTCCGAACTTAACAATTTTTCACTTGTTTATCCTTTTTTATAAATGCACTAAAAGCTAGAAAATAACGGAATCTTTCAAGTAAAACTCTTGCATTTAAATTAAAAATAGTTACACAATTAAAAGGCAAACGTTTTATTTGAGAGATTGCATCATGAAAAGAATAAACTATTTGATGCTAAGCGAAAAATTATTTTCTAGCTTTTAGTACATCTATAAATAAAACACTGTTGCTAAATTTTTAAATTATTTTTCATACTTCAGAATATTTTATGGTGGAGGTTATAAGGATTTTCGCCCTGACAAACTTAGGAACTTTTCACATGATTATCATTTTTTTTCCACAAAAAATTAAAAAAAATTCGATATATTTTGCACTTAATTCATAAAGCATACTGTTCGAAATCTGATCATCATGTTAAATTGCGTTGCTCTTGTTTTTCTTGTTATTGGTGTTATTCTGCACAAACACACATGTACATACGTATTTACTATTAATATTTATTTTGCCTGTCAATACATTAAAACGTTTCTTTTTGGTGAATGCGAAACATCTCTATCTGTCTGTTTTCTTTTCCGTTTCCGATCACGCACGCACACACTCAAACACGTAAAGTATGTGCCATTCCATTCATTGTAAATATGTGGACTGTAGTGCATATGAACTACAAACGCTCACACACTTATACATAATTATGTAATATCACGTAATATTTGAGTCGAGAGTGTATATATTTTTCCCTCTCACCTTCGTCTTTATTTCATAAATATTTACTTTTTATCTTTTGTTATTATTGCTGTTGTTATTGTAATTCAACACATTACCATGATGAGTGTATATTATATTTCGGTGCACGCGTGTGTGTGTGTTGTAATTCAACACATTGCCATGATGAATGTATATTATATTTCGGTGCATGCGTGTGTGTGTGTTTGAACATTTTACGCAATCAAAAACCAAAGTATAAACAAAAGCTTCATTGTTTACCGTTGTTGTGTGTACTTGTGTGTGTTTTTTGCTATATGATTTATTTTTGTACGTATGTCCACGCCATGTCTATGTGTTTAACTAGCTGTTATTGCTCAAACGTATCCTGTTAACTGATTACATTTTATCAAATGCTGGAAAAAAGGTCTTTGTTCGACATGAAAGCCCTAAATAATTAACGATTTTTTAGCAGGAATTTGATTTAGATATGTTTGTTAAAGATTTCTTTCGAAGGAATAAGGTTTTATACAAATTCGGAGCTAATGCTTCGGATTTTTAAAGATACTTTAAAGATACTTTATAAATTTTGTTAGGAAATATTTGGTTTGTTAGATTTTAAGAGAAAATATGTGAGATTTCAAAACGAAAGTGGATGTTTTAAAATATATTTTTTGAGGGACTATTGGATATATTTGCACTTCGAAAATAGGGCTGCAAATTTTTAAAAACTTAACACCGAAAATTATTTCGGTTGTGTAACCGGTATTCGATCAATTAGATAAAAGTCTCAATTCATTGTGGCTGAGTGTATGTCTCTGTCGGTAAGGTCGACTAATACCTCTTGTCTTGTTTCTCCCAAATTTTAATGACTATTGAATTAAATATGAAATTTTTCTGCGCTCCTAATTCGATTCGTATTATTCCCCCAACATATTAATGCCCTTTTGGCATCATGATTTCAATTATCGATAGACATTGATAGACATTGTGTCACACGTTTTAGCCTACGCCATTAGTAATGTTCAATAGTTTGATAACCCCAAGCAACAAATAAAATATTTATGACAAAGAAAAAAAGAAAAATACACACATAACTACATACTTACATCGATTGGGTTGTTCGTTCGGTTTTTTATTGAAATCTCAAGAAAAGAATACTCAAATTTCTCATACCAAAGCCAAATAAATGTCACAAAATATCATGATCTGGTGGTGGCGGGTAGGCCAATACGATGTGTGGTTATATTAATTTTTTATTACATGTCACAAGTCTTGGTTGTTCAGTTTAGAAACACTTGAAATGTTGAACAATAGAATAAATATCCTGTCATTTGGTTATGTTGTGATATGTGGAAACAGACAATCACAAACAAATATAAATATTTATACAAACAATATGTTTGGTAGTACATACACATTGTATAGATAAGAAGGAGAAAGAGAATAAGGAATTTCAATAATAATAGAGGTATAGACAAATACTACTGTTTATGTTTACCTACGTTTATAAAATCTATCTACGCCCGAGATCGAGATTAATATAAACACAAAATTATCAGTAATGTATAATAATATACATCTCATAGGAATTCAAACGTATCGGTAAGTTGTTTCAAAAACTCGGAATATTGTAGGACGACGTGTTTTCACTTTGAAGCTGGGGTAAGGCCATGATCGTCACAAACTTTTGTATACCCTCCACCAGGGTATGACTAAATTTGTCATTCCGTTTGTTACACTAAATGTTTATCGATATCCATAGTAATTCCACTTAACCATTTCCGCCCGTCTGTCTCTTGAAACCAAGATACAGCTCGCAATATTTAAGATATTGCCATGTAATTTGATATAGAAGTTTCTGGGATGTTCGGTACTGAAAACGTGTTGATATTGGCCCCATAGAACAGTATCAATATTACACCGAAATGGCTGACATTTGGTATTTAGTCTTCGTTGAAGGTATACAAATTTTCACCAGGAATTTTTCGGTTTAGGTCCATGTTTCCATATATGTACCATAGAACAATCCCTCCCGATTTTCGGCAGTTTTAAGGCTTTCAGTGTCATTATAACACCGAAACTTGGTACTTAGTTTTCAATGGGGCTATAAAACATTCCAAAAGAGAATTATTAGTATAGGCCAACCTTTTCATATAGCCCCCATAGAAGGCTGCCTCCCGATTTTCGATATTTTGAAGGCTGTGACATTAATATCCAAGCGAAATGGCTGAAATTTGGCATATAGTCTTCACCAGACTTCGACGGGGGTATAAAATATTCTAAACGAGAAATATCAGTATAGGTCCACTTGTTCATATAGTAGGGTACCTTCCGAGTTTCGGTATGGTGAAGGTTGTGGTCTCAATATACAACCTAAATTGCTGAAATTTGGCATATAGTCTTCTTGTTGGTATAGGAACGGTCCCTTCCGAATTTCGGTATTTTGAATGTTGCCGAGTCATTATCAATCCAAAATGTATGAAGTTTGGTATTTAGTCTTCGAAGGGGGCATAAAACAATCCAGAACAGAATTATTACCATATTTTCACGTTTTCATATAGCCTTCATAGAAGGGCACCTCCCGATTTTCGATATTTTGAAGGCTATGGCCTCAATATCTCACTGAAATGGCTAAAATTTGTCATTTAGTCTCCGTTGTTGGTAAACAGCTTTCGGAATAGTTACACGTCTTCATATAGCCTCCATAGAAGGGTGCCTTCCAATTTTTGGTATTTGGAAGATTTCAGCTTTATTATAAAACCAAATTTCGTATTTGGTCTTTGAATGTTGAAAACCCCCCAACATTCCAAAAGGGAATTATCAGCATATGTCCTCGTTTTAATACAGGGCCCATAGAACGCTTCCCCGATTTTCGGTATTTTGAAAGTTTTAGTCATATTATTCAACCGAAATGACTGCAATTTTACATTTTGTCTTCTCTTCGGCTAAAAGAGATAAATTCCTGACGCAACTCCGATTATGGTCGCGCTGGAATTTTACGACAAACTGGGCTACCGGTGTGATCGGAGGTTATCAGTTAATATATATTACCACAACCCCCACATGGTAGCCTGAACCCACAACTTCCCACCTCAACTCGGTATAGAGGTATATACGGATGGTTCCCAGATGGAAACGGCAACAAGGACAGTTTCACGGCTCTCCTACAGATTGAGCGAAAATAGTAGCGTCTTCCAAGCTTGTATCTACACGTTTTGGAACACTGTGGACAAGCCTTAAAACTCACTCAACGCAACAATACGATTTCACATAGTCATAATACATAAAACATTAGTGAAACAACAATTCTTTGAAAAATAATCTGCATACTCTAACTATTCAACATCTATGCATGCATATGTATTTACATAAATATATGTACATATATATACAATTCCATGTCAAAAAGAATGCTATTGTTGCTTTTTTCACTCATAATTCCTGTAAAACACTTCCAGCACCCACCTGGGTGTGGGATATTTTGTGGGAAAGTAAATCAAAACTACAATGGAATTGTGACATTCGTTTGTTGTTTTGTTTTGGTGAATTTACATGCATGTGTACATTAGGGTTATGACTTTCCTCCCGATTTTAGACATTCTCAAGGTTTTAGCCTCAATATCCTACCGAAATTGCTGAGAACTGGTATTTAGTCTTCGTTGGGGGTATTAAGCTTTCCACCTGAAACTTGCAGGTGTAGATCCACGTCTTCATATAGCCCCCATAGAACAGTACTTCCAGATTTTCGGTATTTCCAAAGTTTTAGCCTCTATATTCCAACGGAATCGCTGAAATTTGATACATAGACTTCGTTGGCGCTATAAAACTATTAACCTGAAATTTTGGTATAGGTCAGATAGCTTTTATAAACGGCACCTCCCGATTTTAGGCAGTTTCAAGGTTTAGCCTCAATATCCCACCGAAATGCATGAGATTTGGAATTTAGTCCTCGTTGTGGGTGTACAACTTCCCGCCTGAAATTTGTCTGTATAGAACGGTACCTACCGATTTCCGGTATTTTGAAGATTGTGGTCTCAATATCCCAAAGATATCATAGCCCACCATAGAACCACACTCAAAGTGGGTAAAAAGCCTCCAGAAAGAAAATTATAAAGTGATTACCATCAGTTAAAATATTATTCTCATCCAAAGAATTAGACTTAACATAGATGAAAATCTTAGTAGTTACACTTGTTCTGCTCATATTTACTTCAATACAGGTTGAGGAGGAGGGTATAAAAAGTTTGGCCTGGTCGAACTTAACGCCGTTCTTACTTGTTCTATTTACAGTGTTTTATTTAATAATGAAGTCAAGCACAAACCACTTTTAATATGAAATAATATTATAAATGGTATACAATTATATGTAATGATATGATCATAAATTTTGTGAAAAACAAAAGGTTAGGCCATTTTGGATACGTCGCACAGTGGTTCGGAATAATTTTTCCTGCTCAAAATCCTGAAACTTTTGAACGGATAGAGATATTTTCATAATTATTTTTTTGTTAGACATATAACACAATCAGCTATCCGATGATCTAAATACGGTCATATTCTGGTAGTTGTAGACGAAAAGTAAGGTCAAACTGTTTGTGTTTTTTATATCTTCCTATACATTACAAATGGTCAAACACACAAACTCATATAAAAAGTCGTATAGTCAAAAAATTTTGATTTTTGTAAAAAATCTGTAATTAATATGGGAAAAACACACATTTTTACCCATGTAATTTCAATAAACTTAAAAAAGTGTTAAACGGACGGAACGGGACGGGTACAAAAGTATATATGTGATGAAAGAGGGACTCTCAGGCATCATTCTACGAAAACGAAACTCTGTTCCATGCAGTTCCTAAAAGTTCTACTCCACTAAAATTGAAATTTCACTAAAACTTAGTACCTTAGGACAAATAAAATAGCACACTTCGTTTAAACGCTACGGTAATTTATTAAAACGATTCTTCAAAATATTCCTCAAAGTATGTTCTAAAAAAGTCAAAACCCTAGCGTAAATATGTACATTTGTAGTACATGCGTGTTTGTGTGTGGACATTGAAGTTGAGGAGTGTCATAAATAAATCCTTAGCTCAGATGTCATAAAATGTATGCATGTAAATATGTTGTCCCATTTTGATGTTACTACAAGACTGCTGCTACCACTTAACCAGCTGTAAAGTGAGAAACACTTGTAACAAATATATACAAGGATTCTGCAGTTTATGCACACCTAAGTGGGAGTGAGTGTTAGATTTGTTATTTGCTCTATCACAAATAGGATGGTATATTTGGTACGTCGTTTTGATTGTAGAAATTTAATTTGATTTCTTACGAGATCCATAAAACGCTCATTTTATTAAACCGTGTAAAATTTTCAATCGACTCGTAAGTCACAAAAAATATCCCTTAAGCAGTTTGTTTTTAAATTCTAATTTTTTAGAGTATCATGTTTTGGTTTTGATCTCACCTTGGAAACATACGTTTTACATATTCGATTCGAAAATGTGGTTTCACAGTGAAGCTTTGATATCTTCAGATATAAAAATATCGCTTGTTAATATATATTTGGTAGCATTTTCGTGTGCTAAAGGATATTTGCAATTCGACTCAACTGAGTTAAACTCCGTTTTTTACAGTTTCTCTCATCCTATACATTTTTTACCATAGTAACACTTTGTGTACAACAACAGTTTTTATTGTTGTGGTCCTTTTTGTGTTACTGTTGTTGTTGTAATTGTTGCTGTTGAGCTGGCTGTTTTGAATGTCACAATGAATGTTCGGTGCATGTGTTGAGGGTTTTTTTTCCAGTGTGCATAAATGACTGCACTTTGGTAAAATGTCTACGTGTGGCCATTTAAGTATGAAATTGCAACAATTTGGCATTTGTAATTTTTTTTTCTGTGATTTCTCTTGCTATTTTCATAGGCTGATTTTTTGGCAGAAGATAGAAAAATGCGGGGAATTGTTATATTCATTGAAATATTTGAAATGCAAAAAAAAACAAGGCATAGATTTGAGGAATGGGAAGAGCAACAAAAATTAGATAATCTTTCAAAGAAACAATATAAAAATTTCAGAATACCTTAAATTGGGCAGTACTGTTATATTGGGGTTATTCCAAAATGTGGACCTATGTCAACAATTTCTGGTGCAGAATTGTTTTGACCATTTGGAAATCCAAGTAATAAATTACAGTTAATTCGGTCTAAATATTTAGGTAAAAATTTCATAATACCCGAAACCGGGTAGAACCCATATGGGAGCTATTCCAAAACTTGGACTTATGTCCACAATTTTTGGCGCAGAAGTGTTTTAACCACTAATTTCAGCAAAGTTAACTAAAATCCTCAAAATACCGAAAATCGGCAGGTACCATTATATGGCGGCCATACCAAAACGTGGACCGATATAGACCATATTCAAACACAACCTGCATATGGAAAAAATATAGGTCAAATTGTGAACGCTTGAGTGATTACAACCCACAGACATACGGACCTGACTAGATTGACTCAGAACTTCATTCTGTTCAATGCGTTACAAACGGAAAAACAAACTTAATATTGCTTCCATACCATGGTGAAGGATATAAAAAGTATCCGCGAACAGGTCTCAACCTATTCTTTTGGCTAAACATTTGAACTTTTGTGTGGGAGGTCTTCGAATTTTCGAATTATACGTAAGTTTGGTGTCTTTCTACGATGTGCAAAGATTGGATCAAATCGATGTTATTACAGTTATAGGGTAATAAGTAAGAAAGTATGAGTCAGCTGTGCTGACGGAGATATACCCTCAGCGACTGACCAAAAAAGAAACAAACACAATAATTATGGTAAATACCGTAATAATATTTGACATATACCAACAACAACTCGAAACATTAAAGTACGTTAAACTAAGTTTGGAAGAAATTGTTGAAAAAGTTTGAGAGCTATCTTTTTCCGGCAATGTTTTTTTAGAGCTTTTGGACATTCATCCCAGGAAGTATGGACTTACTCTAGACAAAAATTGTACCGTGGTAATAGGGACGGCGAAAAAATGCATATAGATCCGAGACGACTCCTCGAAATGTACTTTTCCCAAAATTTGTGTTGTCTATATTAGGGTTTCGGAGCCGGAGTCGGAAGTTTTTTAGCTTTCAAGATAATCCGAGTGGATCTCTTAAACTTCACTTTTTCCGAATTTTGTGTGAGAGGTACCCTAAGGAGTGGACCGATATAGTACATATTCGAACCCGATCTATGTCTGCAAGGATTAATACGACATACAAAGTTTGGACCAAATCGTTTGCTACCTTCGAGAGTTATCGTACACACCATTTAGTATATACACTTTGATACGACAAAAATGTGCCTCTTCGAAATAAAGTGTTTAGTTTTGTTCGATTTTAAGATTGTTAAAGTTTGAGCACAGTCGGAATATGTTAACACCTGCCACTGGAGCCTCGAAGTTTAACACTTTAGGGGGGTACCGCATAAAAAAATCCGACATCGATTTTTTAAAACCGCCCTTGTATATACCCTCGTTAGCTAAAGCCTGATTAAAATAAGTCAGTATGGAGTTACCTTAGACACAAAAATTATACTGTAGTAATACTACCTGCTGTAATAAATTTAGAACGACATGAATTTGCCAACGAAAAATATTATATCGCTGTAAGCAGGACCACAAGGAGTACTTTTTGATTTAAGCAGACATGTTGAACTGTTGTGAAGGAGGATGTTTTAAAATTTAAACCATTTTAGAACCTGATGTTAGGTTTGAAGACATTTTACGATGTGTAAAGTTTTGGAAAAATCGGATACATAAGTTTTAGTGTTCATAATCGATTTTAGGTGATGCCGGCATCGTTGTTTCATAGTTTTTGGGAAATTATCTTAGCGAGTATGGACTGTCCCCCGAAAAAAAATTATACCGTCGAGCAAAACCTGTTGCAAACAAATTGTGCGAACAATTTGAAATTTTGTGTTTGAAGTACCCAATATAATCGGGACCCCAACGACTTCTCAGAATGCAAAATAAAAAACGCATTTTCTTTTGACTTGTTCTCATATCATTTAAAGGGATTAATCTAATGACTAGATGAAAACAAACTTATAATACCCAATACAAAAAATCCCAAAACTGGTGTCTCAAATATTCCTATTATTTTATTAGGCAGATTTTTGCTAGATCCGAAACGAACCTGGAAGTATAACCTCGCTTCTTTCATTGATATTAAAGAAGAATTCCCTATACACGGTGCTCTTGAGCCCACTTTAAACAAGTAAAAAAGTGTCAGTCGGCTCTGCCGACAGATATATACCCTCAGCCAATGTGAAGTGAAACTTTCACCTTAGGGTCTCTTCAGAATTTTGTGCTTTGCCGACAGATATATACCCTTAGCCAATGTGAAGTGAAACTTTCACCTTAGGGTCTCTTCAGAATTTTGTGGCCCTTTTTGGACATTTGAACTTGCCGACAAAAATGTGGATTAGGAATTAACTGCACTAATGTTGAACTTTTGTGTGGGAGGTACCCTTAGGGAGGACCGATGTGGGCCATTTTAGAAGTTAAACTAAATTTTGACAAAATATTAGGAGATCCAAAGTTTGGACCAAATTGGTTGCCCCATTCAGGTGATATCGTCCTAGCATTTTAGTGACATTTTTTAAATATTGGGAGAAGTGCCGGAAGTTGTGTGTGGGTATTGCCCATGAAACTAAGTTTGGATATAATATGACAAAGACCAAATGTTGGACCAAATCGGTTGAACAGTTCAAGAGTTATCGTGCTCTCCGACCGCCACATACGATGACAGAGGGGTTTTTTACACGTTTCGGGCTGTTTTCGCAAGAAATATGGAAAAACTTTTAACGTCCTGAAAAACTTTTACCGTCGTAATGAAGGTAGCGAATGCAAATCGCTTCAACAAAAATCAGGTCGAGAGCAGGTCTTAAAGTGAACTTATCCGAAATTTTGTGTGAGAGGTACCAGTAGGAGTAGACAAATATAGTCCATATTCGAACCTGATCTATATCTGGTAGATATATTAGGATATGCAAAGTATGGATTACATCGGTCACTCCCTTCAATAGTTATCGTGGGAACAAATTTTCCGAAGGAGTGGACCGATTGAGTCCTTATTGGAACCTCATCTAAGTCTGGTAGAAATTTCACGATGTGCACAATATGGACCACATCGGTTACTCCCTGCAAGAGTTATCGTGTGCACAAATTTTCCGAACATTTTCGAACTTTTGTGGGGGAGGTACCGGAAGGAGGGGGGACCGATATAATCCATCTTCGAACTTAAACTAAGTTTGGACAAAATATTACGAAAACCAAATTTTGGACCCAATCGGCTCATCCGTTCGAGAGTTATCGTGCGCACCATCCAGACAGACAGACGGACGGACATTGCTAAATCGACTCCAAATTGTCTGAAACACATTTCGTCCAAACATACATGGGGTCTAAAACCATTATTTCGATGAGGCACATTTTGCCCGTATGAAAGTGTATATCACGAATATTGTCAAATATTTCATATTCCATTTCAGAAAAAAAGGATAAATTTTTTTCGCGCTACATCAACGATTTTTGATATGTAGGTTAAGAAAAAAATTCCCAGTATGAATCTGGTCGCGAGCCAATTTTTGGTTGTTGCGGACAAGAGTTATGGCGCTTTTATTTCGCTTTTTAAGAAAGAAAATATTATCAAAACGCTAATTATTTAAATGAGCACAATTGTTACAAAAAAGTTCTCTCGAAGTGACTTCAGCGAGTACATTGCATAATACCTGCAAAATGTTACACAGAATTCGCGGAATGTACATAAAATTGATAAATTATTGAATATAAGTCAACTTTTTTCAAAATTAAGGCCCATTTAGTGGTCATAAAATTAACTAAAAATTTGTTGTGAATCAAAACTTCACGGCGAATCAAATGAGACTACAATCGTACATATTGGTGTTATAGTTTTGATGTTACAGCCAAAATAAGCACATATTTTGGCCAAAAAAGAATTTTTTTATTTGACAAAATATTTTTTCACATGAATTATGTAGTAGAAAATATTGGAAAATCTATAGGAATACTTCCTTCATTTTGCTTAAATCTCCCAAAAAAAATAGACGGATTTTGCTTTATTGACATTCATATTAAAGCTTTCCTATTAGGGAAGGTAACTGGGTTGATGAGGATATATCTCAAAGCTTCTGAAATGGAAATAGAGGTCAAATAACCCATTTTAATTTATATGCATTTTAAAATACGTGTAAATCGCGTAATTATCAAAATCATTTTGTCCGCATGTGATTTGCATGTACAGAAGACCATATCTTTTAATTTGTATACATTTTTCGAAATTTAATTTGGAGGCTAAGATGTAGCATCGGCTGCATCTAAGCACTAAAATACCTATAAAATATCGCTAATTTGCGCAAAGTGCATACAATTTTTGTCCGCATCCGATTTCAGTGTTCACCATGAAAATCTATATCGAAATATATCTATTTCAAGGCGATCAATCAAGAACCGTGGATGTAGCATCACACACTATTTTTTGGGATAAAATGAATGTAGCTCCCTTATCAGTGAAGTTTTCAAATCTCTGTTTCCGCTAAAACGAAGATGATGTACTAGTTTTTTCATTGCAGTGAAAACGATCCGCAGAAAACGCGATAAAATACGCGATATTTTCAAAAACAATTTTAGGTGATTTTTCTACTTTGGAATTTCTCGTAGCTCGCGTTTTAGTAGATGGATTTTCACGGGGAATGATTTATTGGATCAGGAACGTAAAAAACTAAAATGTGCAATCAAGTACGAAGAAATCGAATGACAATTGTTAAAATTAGGCCCGAAAAATACGATTTTTAGAAAAATGTTCGCACAAAATTTTCGCATTTGGATGCAGATTTCTATGAATCTGTGCAGACTACATTCACAATATTCATATCAAATAACTCAGAATCGCAAGTACTACAATCCTATATATGGTTTTTTGAAAAACCTGTTTGCGGAATGAAATTAGAAGAAATTTTCAAAAAACACTGTAAATCTGGCTTCAAAATGTCAGCATCATTTAATGGTAGAAGCAGACGAAATTTTGAAAAGTACTACACTAGTGAGATAATCCTTATTTAGTTTGCTTCTGCTTTTACTTTGACAGGAAACTCGAGAGAAGTGTGGTTTACTCACAAATTCAGAGAAAACAAAAAAAGACATGGTGGCTTCAACCCATTTTTACAAATTTTTTAACATAAATATAGCCACAGCTTCCACGCAAATTATCTTTTAAGGCCAATATTTTTTGCCACGTCCAAAAACATTTCATTTTATCCAAAAGTATTTAATTTGTATAATATACAATCACTAGTCGCGTGTTCTAAAAGGGTAAACCTTGGCTTCAGCTATGTTAAATTTTCAAAAATATTGGTGATATACCCTCGATAGCATAAATGCTGAGGGTATAATAAAAGGAGCTTACACCTGGTAAGTTTTTGCTGATTCTGAAACTAGAATGTTCATAAATGAGAAAAAAAAACAAAAAAATCGACGGAGCGTTTTTTAAATAAATCGCGGTCAAAGATCAAGCCATATCAAAATAGAACTAAAGAAAGAGTTGTAGCAATAAAAATTCGTAGGTTTTACCATTTTTGAGATATAAAGGTGGAAATTGGGACAATTCACTGACTGTATCGGCTCCATATAAGACAATGTCATGACTGCATTTTCCCAACGTAAACTTATAAATCTCAAAAATGGTACAACCTAGGAAACCTTATTCAAGCAAATCGTGAAAACCTAACAAAAAACCTAAAAATGTGACCTGAATTTCTATATCTCAAAAATGGTAAAGCATAGGAACAAATCATAAGGATCAATCCTCTACAAAATTTTCTTTATCTCCATTTTTATTTTTTTTTATTTAATAAAAGGTTTTTATTAATGTTTTTTTTACAAATCCATTCCTCAAATGTCACAATCGCGGTTTTAATATCAACGGCAGAGATATAATAGCCGTTTTTGGAGAAAAATTACCTTCTAGCCTCAAAAGATTTTGTAGTGAATGACAAAGGAATAATAATTCGCATAGCATCTGAAATCTCTAGGAACAACAGCAACAACAACTTATCCTTACTAAATCATCCAAAAACTTATCTCAAGGCAACATTAAATATTTTGTACATTGTCGTTATATTTGATTTTGTTTGTTTTATGTTAATATATTCTGTTCAACCTTAGATATGCAAACGTGTACGAGTTTTACACACACACGCACACACACACCCGCACTTACACGTTTATCACGTTTAATATGTGTATTTCTGTACACGCTACTACTCCAAAAATAGGATCATAAAAATATAACTAAAAAACTGGGATTGTTTACATTTTTCTTTTACGACTGACTGCCAGGAGCAATGCATTGCTGTTTGCTTTTGTAGGGAGGGGCATGTATTGGTGTTGTGGGTGCTGTTACTGTTAACTTTAATGTTGTTCTGTATATATATATTTTTTTGGTTGTACTTCCGGGTATTTCCTGTGCATATTGATTAGCTAGCTGTATGGTGGGAAAAGAAGAAGAATATTTCCTTATTACTTTATGTTACCAAGTTAACTTTTTTTGCGGGAAATTTTGTTTAGCTCACAAAACGAGAGGGAACGTTCTTATTTCTCTTCATGTTGTTGAACTTGTTATAGCTGCAATAACTTTTATGGCATGTCTGTCGGCAAATAAGTCGTCTACCTACCTATTTAGTTGTGGTTTGCTGTTTTTTTTGTTTTTGTTTTCGGGGTAAATTTTATATATTGGTCTTTTTCGTGACTGTTGTTTTGAGCACCTTGGAAGTTAAACAAAATCGATATTTTCATTTGTTTTGTTTATTTTTGGCTTCGTTGTTTTGTAGGTTATTCCGTTGTTGTTGCTGCTGTTATGTTTATATTTTCATTTTCCCCTAATTGCTATTTATATTATAACTACGACCCAGTGGAGAATATTTTAACAAAAAAAAAACCAAAAAAACAATCTTTAGTCATAGTTTGGTGGTGGTTGTTATTGTTGTTGCTTTTTTAGTCATAGTTTTGCAGTTTGTTTGTTATTTCTTGTCTTTAATTGATATTTAATATTCATGGCTTTAAGGTTAAGTAAAAGTTTTGTGCTAAACTTTTTTTGTTGGTTTACTCGTGCTGATGAATACTTCCGCTAGGGGGCAAATTTTAATTGTTTTGTTTATTTGTTTGTTGTCGTTGTTGTAGTGGTAATTAAAATAATTATGAATTAATGAGAAATAGTTTTTTTAGGGAAAGGGAATTGCGTTTGAGGAAAGTTTTATAAAAAGTTAGTTTGAAGGAGAAAGTTTTTTTAGGAATTAATATCTTTGGTACAAATTTGTACCTCGGATTATGGGTAAATGATATTATAATTCCTTGTTTATTTTGTACGATAAATACGGGAACTTTTTTTACAGCCTTGTGATTTCATAAGCTCACAAAATAGGGTTAATTTTCGAAGGGTTATCAGAGCTTAAATAAAATAAGAATATTATTTTATTTAAGCTCTGATAACCCTTCGAAAATTAACCCTATATAACATAAGATAATAAGATTTGAATTATTTGCAAGGACCATCAGAGAAATACTGGTGAACATTTAAAATTATTTTCAATGACCAATGCTCGTGGATTTGTTAAGATATTTTTCAAAAACCATCTGAGCAATACTCGTGGATTTTTAAAGATATTTTTCAAAAACCATCTGAGCAATACTCGTGGATTTTTAAAGATATTTTTCAAAAACCATCTGAGCAACACTCGTGGATTTTTAAAGATATTTTTCAAAAACCATCTGAGCAACACTCGTGGATTTTTAAAGATATTTTTCAAAAACCATCTGAGCAATACCCTTGGATTTACTCGTGGATTTTTAAATATATTTTTCAAAGACCATCCGAGCAATACTCGTGGATTTACTGGTGGATTTTTAAATATATTTTTCAAAGACCATCAGAGCAATACTCGTGGATTTACTCGTGGATTTTTAAATATATTTTTCAAAGACCATCAGAGCAATACTCGTGGATTTACTCGTGGATTTTTAAATATATTTTTCAAAGACCATCAGAGCAATACTCGTGGATTTACTCGTGGATTTTTAAATATATTTTTCAAAGACGATCTGTGTAATACTCGTGGATTTTTAAAGTTATTTTTAAAGACCATCAGAGCAATACTCGTGGATTTTAAAGATATTTTTAAAGACCGTCAGAGTAATACTGGTGGATTTTTAAAGATATTTTTAAAGACCATCAGAGCAATACCGGTGGATTTTCAAAGATATTTTTAAAGACCATCAGAGCAATACCCGTGGATTTTCAAAGATATTTTTAAGAACCACCAGAGGATTTTTAAAGATATTTTTAAGGACCATCAGATTAATACTTGTGTATTTTTAAAGATATTTTTTAAGGATCATCAGACCAATACCCGTGGATTTTTTAAGATATTTTTCAAGTACCATCAGAGCAATATTCGTGGATTTTTAAAGATATTTTTTCAAGGACCATCAGAGAATACTTGTGGATTTTTAAAGATATTTTTCAAGGACCATCAGAGCAATACTGAGAAGAGACCATCAGAGCAATACTGAGAGAAGTCTCCCTTGTCCCGTATGGGATGTTGTGGAACAATGTTTTTGTTTGTTATCAGAGCAATACTCGTAGATATTTATAGATATTTTTAAGGACTATTAAAGCAATACTCGTCGATATATAACAATATGTTTTAAGGACCATCAGATCAACACTCGTGGATTTTTAAAGACATTTTCAAGGACCATTAGAGCAACACTAATGTATTTTCAAAGAAGGACCATCGTGGATTTTTAAAGATTTTTTTAAGGACCATCAGACCAATACTCGTGGATTTTTCAAGATAATTTTTATGGATCATCAGATCAATACTCGTGGATTTTTAAAGATATTTTTCAGACCAATACTCGTGGATTTTTAAAGATATTTTTCAGACCAATACTCGTCGATTTTTAAAGATATTTTTCAGACCAATACTTGTGGATTTTTAAAGGTATTTTTCAGACCAATACTCGTGGATTTTTCAAGGACTACCAGAGCAATACTAGCGGATTTTTAAAGATATTTTTCAGACCAATACTTGTGGATTTTTAAAGATATTTTTCAGACCAATACTCGTGGATTTTTCAAGGACTACCAGAGCAATACAAGCGGATTTTTAAACATATTTTTCAAGGGCCATCAGAGCAATACTCGTAAAGGTATTTTTCAAAGGACATCCGAGCAATACTCGTGGATTTTTAAACATATTTTTCAAAGACCATCAGAGCAATACTCGTGGATTTTTAAAGGTATTTTTCAAAGGACATCAGAACAATACTCGTGGAATTTTAAAGATTTTGTTCAACCATCAGAGCAAAAAATATTTTTTAAGGGCCATCAGAGCAATACGCGTGGATTTGTCAAGATATATTTTGAAGTATCGTGGATTTTTAAACATATTTTTTTAAGAAACATCCGCCAAAAACCTATAAATTTTTAAACACATTTTTATACCCTCCACCATATGGAGGGTATAATTAAATTTGTCATTCCGTTTGTAACACATCGAAATATTCGTCGGAGAAATCAGGATACAGCTCGCAATTTTAAAGATAGAGAGTCAATATTTGGTACAGAAGTTTTTATTACTTGCAGGATGGTTGGTATTGAAAATGGGAGATATCCGTCCACGTTTTGGTATAGCCTCCATCGAACGGTACCTCCCGATTTTCGGTATTTTTAAGGTTTTAGCTTCATTATCCTACCAAAATGGCTGAAATTTGGTATTTAGTTATCGTTGGGTGTATAAAACTTTCCACCTAAAATTTGTTGGTATAGGTTCACGCCTTCATATAGTCCCCATAGAACGGTACCTCCCGATATTCGGTATTTTGAAGGTTTTAGCTTCATTACCCCATCAAAATGGTTGAAATTTGGTAATTAGTCTTCGTTGAGAATATAAAACGTTCCACCTAAAATTTGGTGGTATAGGTCCACGCATTCATATAGCCCCCATAGAAGGGTACCTCCCGATATTCGGTATTTTGGAGGTTTTATCTTCATTATCCCACCAAAATGGCTGAAATTTGGTATTTAGTTATCGTTGGATGTATAAAACTTTCCACCTAAAATTTGTTGGTATAGGTTCACGCCTTCATATAGCCCCCATAGAACGGTACCTCCCGATATTCGGTATTTTGAAGGTTTTAGCTTCATTATTCCACCAAAATGGTTGAAATTTGTTAATTAGTCTTCGTTGAGGATATAAAACGTTCGACCTGAAATTTGTTGGTATAAGTCCACGCCTTTATATATAGCCCCATTTCCGACTGAAATTCGTCGGTATAGGTGCACGTTTCGATAAAGCCTCCTAGAACAATACCTCCTGATTTTCGTAATTCTGAAGGTTGTGACGTCAATATCCCACAGAAATGACTGAAATTGGTGTTTTGTCTTCTTCATAAACGAAAGGAAACTAATTGTTCCATTTTACTTTAATACAACTCGTGGTGGAGGGTATAACAAGTTCGGCCAGGCCGAACTTAACGCCGTTCTTACTTGTTTTTATTAAAGTTGATTTTTCCATTTAACTGTTTCAGTTCTCTTTAGTTTCTTTGTTCATTACTTTCTTCCCGCAATACTATCACCATAAACATTTCACCTCAGTTCATTTAAGCACAACTCCCTTCTTTAAATTAAGTTTCAAAAAATATTTACAAAAATTTAATAAAGAAGTTATTTCAGAAACATAACCACAGCAAATTATATTTTAGCACGCAGGCTGTTGTTAAATATTTGCCCTATTTCCATCGTTCTAGGGTTTGTTATTCAAATTATTTTGGGGCACAAGCTAAGGTACGTAGGTACATTTTTAACCAGTCCAAACACGTGAAATTAATCTTGAAACATTTCCTTTCTCTGCATTTTTTAGCAGATGATTAAATTGTTTACTTTATTATAGACGTGTTGTGTGTGTGACTATGGAATGTTTGACATTTTTCTTTATTTGATTATTTCAAGCTATGGTTATTTGCTTTGCCTTGACATTAAGTGAAAGGATTAAATTTGATAAGAATTTTAGTTAGAAGAATTCAATGTAGGTAGTATTTGAATGGTAGTTTTGTATGAGGAATAGTTGCTGTTAAAAACTCAAAAAGATATTTAAACTATTATGGCAAAATAAATTAAAATATTTATATCAAGGATATTTAAACGTATTTTTTAAGACAATTAGAACAATAGTAGCGGATTTTTAAGTATATTTTTTAGGCACCACAATTGTAAATATTTAAGCATATTTTTTGAAATGAATATTAGTGCTATTGTGGTGGATTTTTAAGGATTTGTTTTTTCATGGCAATAATTATGAATTTTTATAAATATTCCATCTCTTCGGAACATCAACAAATCCAGTATTGTATATATTATTATGTATATTTCACACTTCCTTTTAATCTGCATAAGGCCGATAGCCAGTGCCTAATGCTTTTGGCTATAAGATTATTAGTCGTTGATTTATATTTTATCGTTATTTTATTCTTTAAACTTGGAGGCTTTGGTGAAATTTTTTCTAGACCAAATTTCTTCAAAATGTGTGTTGAATTTTGTATTTGGAGCGTTATGTTCATGAACTTGGGCGACAATATATCCAAATTAGAACAGCTTTAAAATGAGTTGGCGAACTTATTTCTAGACATTTTTCTAAATTTTATCAATATTAGACAAACATAGTAGGTTTAGTGCGTCAAATGCCTCAAATCCTCCGAAAATATATATGGGATAATAAATCCACTCTGTAATTTGATTACAAAAATGCATGGACGTACACGTTTATATAGCAGCTGGCTTATTATACCCTCAGTATGTACCTAACAGGGGTATGAACACTTTAATACGATAGCACATTAAAACGGTGTTATAACTTATAAGTTCGGCAGGGGTTAAATTTTGTATACCCCCTACCATAAAATATAGAGACAGAATTTCAGTTATTCAGTTATATATCTCAAATATTTTAATCGGACAGCGTACCGTTTTTTGGAATATATTAGGATTATGTAATACCTCCAACGAAGACTACATACATTTGAGCCATTTTGGTAGGATAATGCGGCTAAAAGCTTCAAAATACAAAAAATCTATAACAGAAAGTTTTGAAGACACAACGTAGACTTAATACTAAATTACAGCAATTTCGGTGCCTCATTATGCTGGAACCTTAAAAATACCAAAAATCAGAAGGTATCGTTTTATGTTTTTATATAAAAACGTGGGGTCGATAAACCCCATTTCAACACCAAACATACTAGGAGTAATATAAACTTCTGCTCTGACTGTCTGTGTATCAGTCTATCTGGCTGGAGCATTGGATAAGTCTCGAAAGGATTTAGCGATTAGTTCCAAACTGTGAATATCCCAATAATTCTTCCAGAAAAAGATCAGTTTCGAATATCGAATATGTCCGTACACACCTTCAGGTACCTCCCACACTAAATTTTAACATTTTTCCCAAGAATGAAATGAAGTCCTTGTTATTCAGTTTGTCTATCGTAGGTTAATATATGCTTCCGGACATATTGGTTCAAAAGCTTTAAATCGTCACGATAATCAAAAAGAGTGTCAGATATTATCAAACTTATCAAGATAGAAGATAGACTATATCGCACAACTTACAGCATCTTTCCCGCAAAAGTTGAATATTAAGTGTAACTTAAGGGCTATTCGAGAAATGTTTTAAAATTTTCATCTAAGGTAGTCCTCCTGATACTCATTTCAACGATATAATTTTCTTCTATAAACTCTAAAAATTCATGTGGTGACAAATAAAATAGCACGATAACTATCGAAAGGAGTGATTCCCAAACTTCACTGCCAAAATGGATTATCTCGGTTCATTCCTTCAGGTATTTCCACGCAGGCACTACTCCCAGGCAAGACGAAATCACATTTTCAGCAGTGGGAAAAATCTCTCAGTTTAATGATGATGTAAATGTAAATACATCTTCCCCGCAGGTGATGTCGTACCGTGTTCCACAAACAAAAATCGAATATTCATTATTCCACATTTTATTTTCAACTGAAAAGTTGACTTTTCGATCTATCAACTTTTAATGAGCATTGAAGAAAGATTATTTCTTTCGCTAAGTAAATAATTTTTTACCATACATAACATAACACTGCGGCTATATTTGGTGACATTTATCTCTATCTATACCTTGTCATCTCAGAACCGATACCAATATTGATCGGATTTGGGTCCCGAAAGAAGATGCCTATTGATTTTAATGATGTTCACATAAAATTCAGGGGTCAGAATGGGCAAAAAAATGTTTATGTGAAAATATTCAACTTTTTTCTTCTGTGAATATCTCCGATACTATTAAGGGTATTTCAAAAGATAGGACTGATAATGAAAGCAGAAAGTCTCACCTTTACAATGGTGCAAAGTAAAAATGTGGCAATAGTCTTTAATCCATTTCATTTGTCAATTTCTTTGGTTTTAATATAATTGCTAATTTGTGGAATTCTATTTCCATGTTCGGCGTATTCCAAGGGAGTAACCTGGTTCCATGGGGGCTATATCAAAACGCCGATCTATACCTACAAATTTCTGACGGAAAGTTTTTAGACTCGAAAAAGACTAAATACCAAATTTCCGATATTTCGGTAAAACCTTCACAATACCGGAAATCAAGAGGTACGCTTCTATGGGGAATATAGGAACCCGCGGACCTATACTGATAATTCACTTCTGGAATATTTTTTAACCCCATGAACGACTATCGGCGGGATACCTTCAGAATTACGAAAATCGAAACGTGGACCTATACCGACGAATTTCAGTCAGAAAGGCTTTTACTTCCAAGAAGGACTAAATACCAAATTTCAGCCATTTCGGTGGGTTGCTGTGACCACAACCTTCAAAAAACCGAAAATCGGGAAGTACCTTTCTATGGGGGCTATAAGTAAGTAAGTACCTAAGTACCAAATTTCAGCCATTTCGGTGTGATAATGAGGCTAAAACCTCCAAAATACCGAAAATCGGGTGGTTCCGTTCTATGGGGGCTATATGAAGGCTTGGACATATACCGACAAATTTCATATAGAACGTTTAACACCCCAAATGAAGACCAAATATCAAATTTCCGTCATTTCGGTGGGTTGCTGTGGCCACAACCTTCAAAATACCGAAAATCGGGAGGTACCGCTCTATGGGGGCTATATGAAGGAGTGGACCTATACCGATAAGTGTCTGGGTCAATGTTTTATACCTCCAACGAAGACTAAGTACCAAATTTCAATCATTTCTGTGTGATAATGAGGCTAAAACCTTTAAAATACCGGAAATCGGGTGGTACCGTTCTACGGGGGCTGTATCAAAACTTGGACCGATATAGCACATTTGCAATATCAAACATCCTAGAAGTAATAGAAACATCTACACCAAATTACAAAGCTCTATCTTAAAAAGTACGAGCTGTATTTTGATTTCAACAGAGGGACGGATGGACAGACAGACATTGTTATATCGACTTAGATTTTTACCTTGATCAAGAATATATATACTTTATAGGGTCTCCGATGAATATTTCGATGTGTTACAAACGGAATGATAATTTTAATTATACCCTCCAAATTATGGTGGAGTGTATAAAGAAGGCAATTTTTCATGTTTTTTTTCATGAAAACTACCATTTTTTTGGTACATTTTTTTTCATCTGAGCACAACTTAATCTACACGGTGTTCTTGAAGCAACTTTAAATGGAAGCTGCTTACACCTGGGAAGTTTTTGCGGATTCTGAAACTACAATGTTCGTAGATGAAAAAAAAAATCAAAAAAACAAAATTAATCGCCGGAGCGCTTTTTAAATTAATCGCGATCAAGTCGGCATTTTTAAGAGTTTTTTAGTTTCACGATTTTGCTTGGAAACCGCAAGTCCTATCGAAATGGGACGAAAGAGAATGTTGTAGCTATGAAAAATCTCTACAAGATTAACTTTTATGGTATTTTCGTAGTTTTTACCGTTTTTGAGATAAAGAAGTTCAAATTGGGACAATGCACTGACTGTATCGTCTCCTTATAAAAACCTTCCATTTAAAGTTGCTTCAAGAGCAACGTGTGTAGGGTTTTTTTTTTGTTTGAAATATATTATGTGGGTTTCTGGCAAATGGCCGTTTTGCGGTGCCAACTCTAGCTCGAAAACTAATGAAACGATCGACATATATGTTTGTGGGCTTGAGTATAAAAATCTAGTCCTTCATGGATCGTTTTTTTTTTAATATTAGATTTTATTAAAATGGTGGACAACAAACTCAACATTTAAATTTTTGGCTTAAGAAACTAATATTATCAGGTCATACAGCGGGCAAAACTAATTTTAAAAATAAAATCGATTGAATGAAGGACTAGGTTTTAGGTTGGCATCGATTTCAAAATTTCGTTTCGAGAAAAACACGTTTTAGTTTCTATTTTGCATACAAAACACAATAATTTTTCCCTACTACATATTCTATGCTACTTCTACATTAAAATAAGCCAATAAAAATCTATTCGATTCTCTGAAATTTACAAGTGGCGGTCACCCCTTAATCAGAGTTTAAATCAGTTCAAAGTATGTTGTCGATCGTGGTCAAATTTAAGACATACAGCAAAACTAGTTTAGCTACCCCAATATTCCATTTCTGCATTTTTGTGTACCGGCCATTTTCTACAAATTTTAAAATATTATGCGTTGTTCAATATATGATTTATAATGAATTGCTTTTCTTTATATGAATACAAAGAAAAGTGTCATATTATACCACATCATACTTTAGTCATAGTTTTCAGATGACTTTTACCATTTAATTAATACAATTTTTTTTTCGCGAATGTTTTAAACATTTTCTATAGTGGCTTAAGTTCACAATTTCTACGCTCCGTCTCCGACTTAATGTACAAACACTGATCCAGACTCCATAGACCGTAGATTGATTTGGCTTCAGAAAAAATATATTTCTATTGATATATGTGTTGGTGCTTTATTATCCTCTACTTTATTACAATTATGAAATATTTTTATCCTTTAATCCTTTGTTGTTCTCCCTTATCAATATCTTTCTATATTTGCAATTACTTTTTTGCCATTTAGTAATCCACTTAAGTTAGATGAAGATAGGGATAAAGAATGTTGTGATTCATGTAATTCATTTCCTAACAATGACAAAGTATATAGAATATACTTGTAGTTTTTCTTTTGTCCTTTCACAATATATACATATATTTCACAAAACACTAGCACAATCTCACATTATATATATTACGATCGTATAACCACTACTACCTACCTTGTGTATAATTCCATTTTATTAAAAACACAATGAATATAAAGCGTAGATCCATATTTGTTAGTTGTTGGTTGGTATTTTTTACGTTAGTTATTGTTGTTACTTATATTTCTTTGGTTTGTTTGTTCAATTTGGTTTGGCCAAAAAGAAGAATGTAATAATCTTTCTGTTGTTATATATTTGGTTTTTTTTGGTGTGTGTTTAACTTGAGGATAAAGATATGTCTAACCTCTAGGCTAAGGCTGTTTGCCAGCCAGTCAGCCAGAAAAAATAGATATTATATTTGGGATTACACGTTTACACACTCCGCACAGAAACACATGTGTATGTTTGAACGTACAATGGGTATGGCAAAACAAGAAAGGTAAACTGAAAAAGCCAAGCCTGAACTAACAATACCGGCGTTGTGATAGCATTTTTTCTTCTTGTTGTTGTTGATGATGTTATGCTCTTCTTCAACTCAATTTGTTATTGTTGGTTTTCTTTTTCAACTTTATTACAACGATAAAGCTATGTTTTTTGTTGGGTATGGCGATTGTGGTTTTTGGCTAGAAGTGATTTTGTTTTAATTTTTTTTGTGGCTTTAGATTTAGCTTTTATTTTAGAACTCCTTATTTAGGCGTTTGTTATTATATACGAATATAAGGGCTATATTGTTGTTTCGATTTATATGTATGTGTATTAGTTTCATAATAATGCTTATGTCAGGTGAATATATTTCTTGTTTACATTCTTGTGCGATTCGTTAGCATTTTATGAAGGGAAAATGATTTATATGCTCCTTTAAATAAAAATATTTTTAAACTTTTTCTACACACTTTGTTGTCGTTTTATGATTTGTTTAAATTTCAATTATTTTTTATGTCGATTTCACTTTTTATGGTTATTTTGTTGCAGATAATAAAAAACACATTTTCCAGCTTAACTTATGAGTTTAGAAAGTTTATATGGTAGCATTTTCGGTTTAAGGGTCTTAACATTGTCGAGTTTGTATGTTTTTTTATGGTTTGGCAATTCAATATATTTTATTGACCTTGTTAAGTTGTTAAAGATTTCCTTAAATCACATCACTTTACAGTGCCTCGATTGTAGGCAATAAAAATAATATTTAAACTGGGCCTTAAAAATACACTTTTGTTTTGTATTCACTACCTGTTCACTTTATCTTAAGTGTTCAGCCTTAAGGTATGCTACTTTAAATTTTATTTCAAATCTTGGCAATCTTTTGCAATTCTATTTATATTTATTAAGATCGGATGTTGTTATCGCTTCATGATGGCCCAGGACAAGACATTTCGTTGCAATTCTTTCACTTTACACCTTCACTTTACGTACATATAGCGAGCAGTAATGACAGACAGCAGCATATAACCACCCTTGCTACTTAAATTTGTTTTTATTTTAACAGCACAAACACAAACTTCAATTCCTGTTCATTCATTTCCATCTTTAGAATGCTAGGTACCGGGAATTCTAAAATGTTTGCTCGTTTACATACTTCGTTACTTTTCGTTGTCTACTTTGCTTTAATTTTTCATTAAATTTTGTGTGTTCTTGCACTTCGTCGTCGTCGTTGTCCGCACAGAAAATCCCGTTTGAATGTGTATGAATGGCTAGATTCGTTAGATTGTTTTTATTCCTTTGCTACCCCCAAAACGTTTTTGCACGAAAACACGCACACACACCGCCTAATAGTCCTTCGTGCTGCACACGCACGCACACACACTTTACATTCCAATCAGTGGACAATTTTGTAAGGGAAAAAAGTTACGAACTAAAAAGACGTTTATCCGCTCGTTGTACCGTTAACGTCTATTACCAAAGCTCAACTGAATTTCAGTATCCTGGCAGGAAACTGTCCAACATACAGGAAGTCTAAAGTTATTTCACTTGGTGGCTGCTTCGTTTTTGGGAGTTTCAACACACCAACTCCAACCAAACACATGGTGAAGTTTTCATTAGAAAAGCTTTAGCTTTGCAGCGAGAGACAGAGAGAAAGATAGTCCAATTGAGTGGGAGTCATAGAAATATTCACACAAAGTGAGAGAGAGAGAAATTCAAAAGGACTCGCACTAGCCCGGTGTAAGTCAAAGGCATAAATATTCCATTATTCTCTCGAAAAAATGTTTTAATCCTCCTTAACTCTCTGCAAAAGAATTACTTCTGAATTTCTGCAAAGTTATTCACTGGGAGAATGTGTAAACACAAAATACCGTTACCGTTTATTAAGTTTTGCAAAATCCCATTTCAAATCATATGTTCGTGCAAAAAAATGAATGAATTAAATTACAGACACGGGTAGAGAGTTTGTGTGTAGGTATGTTAATGGTTCGCTGTTTTTTTTTTTCAATATATGAGAGTTCTGCATGTTTAAAATGATTGATATGTTTAGGAATTAAAGAATACAATAATGATATTATTTCAATATAGAATGGGTTTGATAAAAAGACGTATTGGGAAATATGTTAGAACTAGGATTAATGACAAAACGTGTACAGTAAATTTCCTGTAATTAGTTATCAAATAATATTTACGAAATTAAAAGGGATTTTGATTTCGATTCTATGTAAGTTCATTGTTTTAACAATATACCTGGAAGAAATAATTTGTAATTTAATGATTGGATTTCTAGACTGCATGGAATGTCTCACCATAAATTGTAATGTATACTTAGGGTTTAGGAAAGATTTAATGTAAATCGAGTGGATAGTGGAGCCGCCGCACATAGACCAAACGTTGCTCGAAATTCAAAATATTAGAATCTGGTCTTTTTAACAAACAGTTGGCAAACAGCAATTGGACCCTATTCGCTGCAACCATCCTCAACTTTTCTAGCTAAACCAATCTTACCTACCATTCGATTGAAATACGCGATATTAAAGCAACAAAGTACATGTTCGAATACACTGTGCAGCATTTTTAAGGTAATCTTGTGCAAACAATTTGAGCTGAGGATTTTTTGAAAGTAAAGACCCACACGACAAAAACCCTAGTTGGGTTTTGTTGTGTCAGATCCAGCATGGATTTTATGGACCAATCTAAACATGCTTAAATATTGACCTTTTAAAGCAATTCTTGGCTATATCTTGGAAACCTATGTGAATCTTCATCTGAACTCCGAAGCTAATTTGTAGATAAGGGCAAAAATATACTATTTAGTGAAAAAATGAACTCGAAAAACTACATTTATTTCCTCAAATTTTATAAAATATCGAAAATTTCCATAATTTGTATACATTTCGCACGATATCTCCAAAACCGTTAATTTTTTCTTAATGTATCCTTTTTGAAAAATATATGCTGGAATGTAATACAGAACTCTTCAAAATATGCCATTCTTGTAAAATGCCTCTATCGCGATGTTTTCAGTATATTTTGCAAAGACGATTTAATAAATATGTCAATAATGTGGCGAAATCCCAAATGCGAGAATAAACAGTCGATGTAAACTGTGTTTGAAATAGGTGTTGTAAAAGATATGATGCAAAATACCGCTGAAACAACATGATGTAAGCATTTTAGAGTTTCAGAATGTTCTAAAGAATTGCTGAGAACATTATTTGGAAGATTTCTGCAAAAGGTTACTTGGTTCAACAGTTTAGCTGATACTGACCAGAATTTCAGCATATAAATGTAAAAGTTCTAAATTTGATCAATTTTGATGTCCTAGATGGAGTTATTCTTATATGGTCTGTTCAAAAGATAATTTCTACTAGTTTAGGGCTACAATATTGCCGAAGACAACAATGCCAAATTCCTAATCGTTTCTTACATTTTCGGCCCATAGGGCTTCTAGGGTATTCCGTATGAATTTCTGGTCGGCTTTCTCCTATCTGCTCTAGCTTCCGATATATCCACGCTATGAAACTAATATTTTAAACAATATTTCACATTTGTGTCATAAGTGTGGATATGGATATTTGGATATTTAAAAAAAAAATCTCTATAACTTTTATAGAAAATTGTTTATTGAAATCTTAGGTACATGTTTGTGGTTGACAGTATCCTTAATTTTTGGGCGATTCGGTATCTGTGGACCAGAATCCGAGAAAAAATTGTAAAAATTTAATACTTTCAAAAGTGTTTTGCTATTTTTATCATTACAAACCGTTCATAGACATTTCGCATGTGTCAGAAAAATGGTTTATTGATGCCTTTTGCTACATTATTGTAGTCGGTTGTTTTCTTGACTATTGAACGGTTTAGTATCTGTGGACCAGAAACAGAGAAAACAGGATACAAATCACATTTGCTTTACTATTTTGACCTTTAAGAACCGTCTATACAGAGTTCGTATATTCTAGAAAGATGTTTATTGAGATCTGTAGTGCGATTCTGTAACTCCTTAACGACAGAATTAACGACGAATGTCGGTAGTTAACGATAATTTTCGGTAAGTGCTATTCTGTATACCAATTTTAACAATTTTTGTCGGTAAATTTTGTCGTTAATTACCGAAAATTATTGTTAAGCTAACAACAAAAAAAAGTTGTTGTTAAGTCTTAACGACAGTACATTATTGCAATATTTTGTTGATTTCTTTTAAAAACGGCGTTTTTATATGAGCATATGTTATGTTTATGAGGAGTGTACACAAGGTAAATTCTGCCTTATTGAGAAAAATCTTCTTAAAGCGTTTACATAAGGGTTAACTATGTATGATAACATGGGTCAGCTTCGCCACTGTTGTGCTTTCGCCAGCGCCGATTTTATTGAATCTGCATAAAGATCATCAAAGTTCTCTTTGATCTTCGATTAACTCATAAATTTCCTTTAGACCACCTTCATGTAGCATCAATTAAATCGGCGCTGACGAAGGCGCAACAGTGGCGAAGCTGCCCCATGCTATCCTACACATGAAGACTACGCTAACCTTTGTTTTACTTATTAAAGAGGAAAAACGTTATCTAATGCTTCAAACGAACTCAAGTATGGTACTGCTATGTAAGACCTATACCAATGTCCGTAACACTATCTTTCTAGGAGGCTTTCGTTGGCTTTAATTTAGCATTGAGGCCAACACGTGAATAGTTACTATAACCTACTTTGTTCTGTGATAATCTTATAGATTTTAACTCAGCATCCCTAACAATCAGAAGGCTAAAAATGGCGTATAAGCTTGGATTTTCGAACTTTTCATATTCTCTGCTACGATAAATTTCATTTAATGTGGGCGTGAATTGAATATGTGAATATATAAACTCAAATGACGGTAACGTGGATCCACGATTACTGAAGCTGCTTAAGTCATGCCAAATATCAAAGCTGAATTTCCATACAGAGCGCCACAACCCAAAATATGATCCCAACTTTTAATTAAAACAAGTAAGAAAAGCGTTAAGTTCGGTCGGGCCGAACTTTTTATACCCTCCACCACAACCTTCAAAATACCGAAATTCGGAAGGTACCGTTCTATGGGGGCTATATGATGGCGTGGACCTATACCTAAAAATTTCTGGGGGAAAGTTTTATACGCCTAAAGAAGACTAAATATCAAATTTCAGCCATCTCGGTGTGATAATGAGGCTAAAACGTTCAAAATATCGAAAATCGGGAGATATTGTATTATGGGGGCTATATCAACACGTGGACCTATATAAACATTTTATGGTAGAAATGTTTCTTAGCCTCTGGAAACACAAAATACAAAGTTACAACCGATTCTGTGGTCAAATGGGTCTAATACATTCAAAATATATTCAAATGACGCGTACTTTATAAGGGGCCTTATGTGGGGGCTATACCAAAACGTGGACCTATATAACCCAACTTTGGTAGGAATGTTTTCTGGCCTCTGAAGACACAAAATACCAAATTACAACCAATTCTGTGGTCAAATGGGTCTAATACATTCAAAATATATTAAAACAAGTGAGCAAAGGCTATAGTCGGGACGGAGCCGACCATGTGATACCCTACACCACTACCCCAGTGCATAAGCTTTTCACTGGTAAACATTTCTTTTAGGGAATATAATCCGACTACCACCAAAAATAATATGCCTCTTTCTCTCTGGGACCCCCATAAGCAACCAAAATTTCGTGACCATCCGATCAAAATTACGACCTGTAGCTTGATTGCAAAAAAATGGAAGAATTGGATGCATTACCGACTATTGTGGTATCTCCCTTGTTTGACCACCTTCGCCAACCTGCTTTACACCAATGTAAAGGTAATATTTTCTTCTTCCATAGACAGGCTTTGCCGTTGGTATACCCCTACTAGAAGCCGATATATTCACAAAGAAAAAAACTTTGAATTTGTCTCCAAATGAGTTTTTCCCCATTCCGACCCCTAAATATTATACGACTATCACCAAAATCAATAGGCTTCTTCCTCTGTGGGGCCCCCATCTACCCCCAAAAATTTTGTCACTATCCAATCAAAATTCCAACTTGTAGCGTGATTACAAAAAATGGAAATATTGGGTATATTACTGAATTTTGCAATATCTCGGTTTGCTCACTTACGCCAACATACTTTGCATCACTATAAACGAGATCTTTTCTTCTGCCATTTTCTTTTCCTTTTGGAATACTCCAACCAGAAGCGGAGATATTCGCATAAAAAAACGTTGACATTTCTCCACATAAGCTTTTCGCTTATTCCGACTCCTGAATATTATCCGACCATCACCAAACTAAATAGGCTTCTTCCTCTGTGGGACCCGCATCAACTCACAAATTCGTGACGATCCGATGAAAATTGCGACCGATTACAAAACAACCGTGATTACAAAAAAATTGGAAAATAGGACGCATTATCGACTATTGCCATATCTCTGCTATTTGACCACCTACGACAACCTGCTTTACATCCTTGTAAAGGTGATATTTTCTACTTTCCTTGCCAGGTTTTGTTTTAGATGTACCTCTTAAATAAACAGAGATATTGGCTTTGAAATAAAACGTTGACCTTTCTCCAAATAAGTGTTTGCCCATTCCGACCCCTGAATATTATCCGACCATCATCAAAATCAATAGGCTTCTTTCTCTTTGGGACCCCCATTAACCCCCAAAATTTCGTGACGATCCGATCAAAATTGCGACCTGTAGCGTGATTACAAGAAAATCGGAAAATGGGATGCATTATCGACTATTGCCATATCTCTGCTATTTGACCACCTACAACAACCTATTTTACATCGTTGTAAAGGTGATATTTTCTACTTTCCTTGCCATGTTTTGCTTTTGATATACCTCTTAAAGAAACAGAGATATTGGTTTTAAAATAAAATGTTGACTTTTCTCCAAATAAGTGTTTGCCCATTCCGACCCCTAATTATTATCCGACCAACACCAAAATCAATAGGCTTCTTCATCTGTGAGACCCCCATTAACCCTCAAGTTTTCGTGACGATCCGATTAAAATTGCGACCTGTAGCGTGATTTCCAAAAAAATAGAAAAATTGGATGTATTACCGACTATTGCGATATCTCCGTTATTTGGTTACCTACGCCGACCTAGTTTGCATCATTGTAAAGACGGGATCCTCTACTTTCATAGTTAGGCTTTGCTTTTGGAAAGTTTTCAAGTAAAGCTGTGATATTCGTCAATATAGTTAAAATCGCAAAAACGAAAATTGGGGTTTTATTTGCTACTATTGTTATATCTTCGTTGTTTGATTACCTACGAGCACCTGCTTTACATCATTAGAAAGGTGATATTTTCTTCTTTCATTGTCAGGTTTTGCTTTTGGTATACCCCGTATAGAAGCTGAGATATTCGCTTTGGAAAAAAACGTTGTCATTTTATCCACCTAAGTTTTTTGCCCTTTCCGACCCCTAAATATTATCCGACCATCACCAAAATCAATAGGCTTCTTCCCCTCCGGGACCCCTATCAACATGCAAAATTTCGTGACGATCCGATCAAAATTGCGACCTGTAGCGTGATTACAAGGTTTAGATGGACAGACGGACAGACGGACAGACGGACGGACGGACGGACGGACACACATAGCCAGATCGACTCAGCTCGTCGAGACATTCATTTTGATATATATATGTATGGGTCTACGACCATTATTTCGATGCGTTACAAACTTTTTGGCCAAAACCAACTTATAATACCCTCCCCACATAGTTGTGTAGGGTATAATGACGCGTACTTTATATGGGGCCTTATATGGGGGCTATACCAAAACGTGGACCTATATAACCCAACTTTGGTAGGAATGTTTTCTGGCCTCTGAAGACACAAAATACCAAATTACAACCAATTCTGTGGTCAAATGGGTCTAATACATTCAAAATATATTCAAATGACGCGTACTTTATATGGGGCCTTATATGGGGGCTATACCAAAACGTGGACCTATATAACCCAACTTTGGTAGGAATATTTTTTGGCCTCTGGAAACACAAAGTACCAAATTACAACCAATTCGGTGGTAAAATGGGCCAAATATCTTAAAAATTCCTTAAAACGACGACGCGTCACGCGTCATTTTGTATGGGGGCTATACGAAAGCGTGGACCTACATAGCCCGCTTTCAATACCAAAAGTCCTACGTAAATATAACATATTTTCCCAAAATTTCATCAACCTACGTCAATCCGTTCGGACGCTAGAGTGATTTCCACAGACGGACAGACGGACAGACGGACGGACATGGCTATATCGATGTAGAATTGCACGCTGATCAAGAATATATATACTTTTTGGGGTCTACAATGATTATTTCGAGTAGTTACAAACGTAGTGACAAACTTAATATACCCCCATCCTATGGTGGAGGGTATAAAAATACAACTGCGCTTTTAAAAAGATTAATGATGGTTTTATCACTTTTATTACTTTTAAATCACACACACAATAAAAACATCTTCTTTACTGGCATCCGTATTCATCCAAAAGACACACATTTGAGCCAGATTCCTTCAAACATCTGAATTGTTTCCTTCTTAAACGCTTTATGTTTTGTACTTGCGACGAAATAATGTTTTCAGCTTCAAAATATATTTTAATTAATATAAAAAAATATAATATTTGACATTTCCTTCCTATCGATTTTCGTCGGTATGAGTTAACGATTTCTACAATCGTTAGCATAAAGTTACAGAATAGCACATTCGTTAACTCAACCGAATATTTTCGTTAACTACCGATGTCGGTTCGTTATTAAAAAAAGTTACAGAATCGCACTATAGTCCGGTCAAAATAGACATGCGTATAAGGGGGAAATAGCAAAAATTCCCACAAAGCTGAATTTTGGTGGAGAGCTAGGGTTGGCCATTAGAAGCAACGTCCTAAAAGTCCCCATCGATCCCATGTGTGCAAAACAAGTTATTCGGGGTCAAAGGTCATTTTTGGAGGCATTATTCAGTTTTTTTTAATTTTTCTCAAAAACGGTAATACTTAGCAAAAGCCCGCTAAAGTTAAAGTTGTAGATTCAATAATTGTCTACAAGATTGGTCTTTATGATTCTTAAAAAAGACTTACCATTTTCGAGATATCTCGATCTAAAGGTCATTTAAACAATTAGCCGCGTAAGTACATTATGAGGCGAACCGGTTAAAGTAACGACACTATGTGTTAGATACTTCCGTAAGCTTTCAAACGATATCCACTTTGAAGTAATCGGTTTAGTAGAACCGGGTCTAACCAGGTTTTTAAATTTGGCCTTTCGGGTCTTATAACCGGCGAACCGGATCCGCAACCGTTGAAAATTATACATTTCCGTAATCAGCGCAACAACAACATCCTCGGACAAAACCTGAAGAAAATCGGAGAGTTTTCGTTGGGGTCGTTCCCGTTGGGCTTTCGATTTCACATGTGGGTTAAATGGGCTATTTTTGCATAAAATGACTCTAACATTGAATAACTCTACTAAACACACTCCGATTTTGTTGGAATTTTTTTAGAAGATAGCTATAATTTCACTCTTCAAGAAAATATATATTTTTTTGGGGGACAGACCCGATTACTTCGCTTATTTTAGCCGGTTCGTCTGAATATGTGCATATTTCCCTTATAAGTGCATAAAAATCATGTGTTTCTTAGAACAGCTATATCTCAAGAATGGTTCCTTCTAAGAAAAAAATTATAAGGGTCAAACTTGTAGATAACTTTTCTGTCTACAATATTTACTTTAGCCACTTTTTGATTAGATCAACCGTTTTCAAAAAATAAATCCGAAAACCTAAAAACCCTTAAATTTTGACCTTTGACCCCGAATAAATGTTTTGCACACATGGGATCGATGGGGACTTTTAGGACGTTGCTTCTAATGGCAAACCCTAGCTCTCCACCAAAATTCAGCTTTGTGGGAATTTTTGCTATTTCAATGTCTATTTTGACCGGACTAGTTTGCTTCAAATGTGATCGGTTTTGATAGAAATTTGAACTTGGCGATTTTTAGCTTGAAGATGAAGTTTGATGGATTATTTGTGTTCACAACTTTTGTCTTTTAAGACAAGAGCTACAACTTTGCCTCTGAGATAAATTCAAATTTCCTAACGGTTTGGAAGATATAGTCCTGATTTTTTGAAGCTTTTTACATCAAAGCCTCAAACTTTTGGAGGCCTATAACCGGAAAGTTGATGAGATATGAAAAAACGGAGGGACACGTGCCCTCTTTTTTTAATCTTCTATAACGCTGCGGTGTCAAAATATGGTTAATAATTTTCGTGTTGCACAGTGTATTCGAATATATATTCCTCTATATTTTTCATATATGTTCCATATAATATTTCGTTGTTGTTCTTTATTGTTGACCTGATGTAATTCTCAAAATAAAAGGGAACTTCTTTTCAATAATTGTGAAAATGTAATTATCAAATATCAGAGATGTAATGTATAATACTTATGACCAAAACCAAAAAGTTATCTAGCATGACAAAGACATTTTTGTAGCAGGAAAGGAAAATTTAGTTCACACAAACTAGCACTACTACTTCCGTTGTTTAACCGCTACGTTATTGAAATTTTTACCAATTTCACACAAAAGTTTCAGTCCATTTAACCCGCTAAGTATTATCTGATCTTCACGTTGGTTTATACGCTTCTTCTTCATCATAAACTCAAACCTTGTTTAAAATTTTGCGGGTTATTATTTTGACCTACAGGGCCGCTACAAAATTGGTTAAAATTTTGTTTTTGGTTCATTTCAGCCCCTGAACATTTCACGATCATCACCAAAAACTAATCATTTATATTCTGGCCCGAACACAACCTCCTTAAAAAATTCGTTACTATCGGTCCATAATTGCGGCCTTAAGCTTGTTTACAATTTTTAATAGACGGACACACATCGCTTCATCTCGTCGAGATACGTATTTTGGCCTACCAAATAAGGGGTCTAGGACGAATATTTCGTGGTGTTTTATAAACTTTTGGAGAGACAATACGTAGCATGGGATAAAAATGTGGTTCTACACAGAACCCATTATATATTAGGCAGTAGGCCCGTTATCTAGCAAACACTTTATTACAATTCACATCAGAGGAAAGGTAAGTAGTTTTTTTCCATATGTAGGCTACTTTGCGAAATATATATGTCCTCAAGGAATTAAAATATTGACCAAAAGTAACATTTTTATATTTTTCATACAAAAGTAATGGTCCATTTCACCCGCTAAAGAATCTCAGATTATCATTAAAAATTGTAGACATCTTTTTCGATCTATACTCCTACCCGGTGCAAAATTTCGTGAGTATTGATGTATAATTGCGACTTCTAGCGAGTTTATTATTACACTACAAACAAATAACGGAATATATTAGGCTGTAACTCTGTTATCTGATCATGCACCCCAACATAATTGACATCAATTGAAAGGTCAAACGTTCCACTTTCAAGTATATCTCACTTGTCCGGAATGTCACTTCCAGGAATTAAGATATAAACTGTATATTAAAAATTTTCACAATTTTCACACAAAAGTTTTGGTCCATTAAACCCTCTAAATATTATCCGATCGCCATCTCAAATTGCAAACTTCTCCTTTGTGATATACTCTTAACTTATTTAAAATTACGCGTTGATTGGACTATTATTGAGACCTACAGAGTCGCTAGAAAATTGGATAAGTATTAGGTTTTTAGTCCATTTCACCCGCTAAATATTTAACGATCATCACCAATAAGAATAGGGATCTATTCTGATCTGAACCCGACCTCCATACAAAATTTCGTGACGATCGGTCCATAATTGCGGCCTGGAACGTATTTACAATTTATAATGGACAGACGGAAGGACGGACGGACACACATCTCAAAATCGCTTTATCTCGTCGAGATATAAAGATTGGTATACCACATTGGGGGTCTCCGACGAATATTTCGTTGTGTTACATGAATTTTTACCAAAACAAACTTATAATACCATCTTCCACATTGTGGTATAGGGTATAATTACAACACCATTCATACACTGTGAGAAATAAAATGATGGCTAAGTCATATGAAGAAAAAAAAATAAAAATCATATTATTCTAATTTTATTTTTGTATGGTTCTATAGGAAAAAATGTTTGATTTATTGGTCTTTTTGTCAAAATTTCGCTCAATAGTGAAGATATTGCAAGACATTGCAACGGAATTAAATCAGAAGGATTTCTAAATTAAAATAAAGTTATGTAAATTATTACATAACTTTATGTAAAATATTACATAACGCGAAAATAATAATAAATTTAATAACTATTTAAACATCTACGAATAGATATGGAATGCTGTTAACGATTTATGCATACATTTTCTCAACAAATAAGATATTTTTAAATATTTTTTTCTTATAGTAATAAATATCGCCATAACTTCTGCGCGCATCGTCCAATTTTGCGAACAGATTTGAAACCAGAATTTTTTCTTAACCTCTATGCCAAAAATTGTAGAATTGCTCGCAATTTTTTCTTTTTTAATTTTGTTCAAATGGAATTGCAAGGGATTTTTGGTTTTTTGTCATATACACTTTGATACGAACAATGTCTGTCTGGCTGGTGCGCACGATAACTCTCGGACGGATCAACCGATTCGAACCAAATTTTGAGTATCGTTATATTTTGTCCAAACTTAGTTTAAGTTCGAAGATTTTTCTTCAAAATGGTGTGAACGATAACTTTCGAAGGGAGCAATCAATTTGGTCCAAACTTTGCATATCGTATTATTCCTTCAAATATGATCTATATCGGCCCACTTCTTCGGGTACCTCACACACAAAATTCGGAGAAAGTGAAGTTTAGGGGCTCCTCTCGGATGGTTTTGAAATTTTTTTAGTAAGTTGTCCTTGCGGCTCACTTTACGACGGTACTTTTTTTGCGCAGGTCCAGAATTCCTGAGATATTGGCCTAAAAGCTCCAAGAAACCCTGACGGCACCAACCAAAATGGCAAATCCGCAATACAATTCTCGCAGGGAGTTTCTGATTTGTGCAGGCTTTGCACATCGTATTATTTCATCCAGTCACGTATGGAATTGAAATATAGACTAGATCGGTGCGCTCCTTCGGGTACCTCCCACACAAAATTCGAATAAAGTGAAGTTATTTTTTCAGTAGGATGATCTAGCGACCACATTTACAACGCTACATTTTTTCCGGAGTAAATCAATACTTCCTGAGATAATGACCCGAAGGTTCCAAAAACCAGACGGCACATACTAAAATGGCTATTGTGCAAATAACTCTTAAAATTTTTCAAAAATTTCTTTCAAACTAAGTTCAACGTAATTTAATATTTCGGCCCTTAAAGAAGAAGTTTGTTTACTAAAAATGTTTGGAATATGTCAGTGATTTGGTATAGCCCCACATTACGGTACCTTCTGATTTTAAAGTAAACACGTGACACAAAATCAATATATATATATATATATATATATATATATATATATATATATATATATATATATATATATATATATATATATATATATATATATATATATATCTAATATATAAAAGACAATGTGTGTATGTTAGTATGTTTGTTTGTTTGTATGTTTGTATGTTTGTATGTTTGTATGTTCCGAATAGACTCAAAAACGGCTGAATAGATTTTCTTGAAAATTTCAGATAATGTACTGGGAACACCGGTGGTGAAAATAGGCTATATATTTTTTTGAATGGTCGGAAGTGAAATATCGCGGTCATCCCAAATTATTCAAAAATGTATTATTTCAGATAATATACCTAATTTTAGTAAGCGTGACTACAAAACCGCTATAGCACTGGCTTCAATATGTGGGATAACGCGGTCAACGCCATATTTTGGAATATAGTAAAATCCCGATGTCTTGAGATGTCACTATATAGAAATTCCGAAAAATCGATTGGGAAATCTTATGATATTTTGTATGTGGAGTTTTTAGGTCTGAGAATAGGTCGTAATCTATTTTTTTATCCCGCTAAGTGTAGTGACCGGTGGTCCTCCCCACAATTTTTTTAGGAAAACCGCGAAATTCAAGATACGTTTTAATATATTGTTTACAAATTGTTTGCAATGCTATGGTAATTACAGTCTTGACCCTGAATGGTCGTCGCGGAAGTGAAAATCGCGGTCATCCCAAAATTTTCAAAAATGTATTATTTCAATTAATTAGAACTGTCGTAAGCTGTTTTTATACGGCTAGGAGTAGTGACCGGTGGTCCTCCCCCACAATGTTTTTAAGAAAATCTGAAATCTTTGATATTTTTTAACGTATTGTTTACAGATTGTTTTCCCTGAATGATCGCGGTCATCACAAAGTTGTCAAAAATGTATTATTTCAATTAATATACATAATTTTAGTAAGCGTGACACAAAAATGATATAAACACTAGCTTGAACAAGTGGGATAGCGCGGTCGTGAGCTATTTTAATACGGCTAAGTGTAGTGACCGGAGGTTCCCCTTCAATTTTTTTTTTAATCTGAAGTCCATGATACTTTTGAACGTATTGTTTACAGATTGTTTGCAATACTACTGTAATTACTGTCTTGACCCTGAATGGTCTTCGCGGAAGTGAAATATCGCGAAAAGTGAAATATCGCGGTCATCACAAAATTTGCAAACATTTATTATTTCAGATAGTATACATAATTTTGTAAGCGTGCCTAAAAAACGCTATAAACGCTAAACACTAAGAATAAGTGGGATAGCGCGATAAACTCCATATTTTGGAATACAGTAAAATCCGGATAACTTGAGATGTCACAAGATCGAAATTCCAGAAAGATCCATTGGAAATCAGACAAAGTTATTGATATACAATACAATATCATCATTGGAATCAGAATACCACGATCGTGTTCGATTTTTGAAAATATTATAATTACGGATAAAATCTCAAAATGTGGGAAGTGAAACTTCATGATCATTGATTTCAGTCCTTGGAATAGCTAGGTAAAGATACATTTTTTTAAATACAGCAAAATCTCGATAATAACAACTACAATTTATAGAAGTAATTTTTTTTATGAATTATATAAATGTTGCCATACATATCCCGAATTAATATACATTTCGCTGAGGGGTATTTTACCACTATTGCATATAGAGCGCGAAGTAAAAAGGCGTTACGTTCGATCGGGCTGAATGAGGCTAAATCCACCAAAAATAGCGAAAATCAGGTGCCACCGTTCTATGGGAGCTATATCAAAACGAGGACGTATACTGAACAGTGGCTATATCTCTGAACTATCGAAAATCGGGAGGTACTGTTTTATGGGAGCTATATCAAAACGTGAACCTATTACTGTTACATACCGAGCGCAAATAAAAAGGCGTGTCTTTCGGTCGATACGAATATTTATGCTCTCCTCTTTAAAATATATTAAAACCAGATTTCAGCCATTTCGGTGTGATAATTATGTTAAATCATCAAAAATAGCGAAAATCAGCCGGTACAGCTCTATGGGAGCTATATCAAAACGTGGACCTATACCAACAATTCTTTGCAGTAATAATTACGACCCCAACCGAGACCAACAATCCAATATATAGCAATGTTAATTGACGTGCACCGACCATTATATGTGGGTCACAAAGTGCTTTAAACTGTCGATTTATGGTGAAGGGTATAATATAAGAGATTTTATATCTTAAATTTGGGGGATACCATTATATGGAATTTATGTCAAAACATTGATTTATATTATGAAGTTTCTAGAGGGATGCCTAATTATGGGTGTATCAATACTGGATAGATAACTAAAGTTTACACGGAGAACCCAAACAACGGGCCAGCAACGCGGACCGGGTCAGCTAGTATATATATATATATATACGGCATATTTATAGTGTCTGGTTTGGTTTTGTTGTTTTTTTTTCTTGGTCAGTGGCTGAGGGTATTTCTCCGTCAGTACAGCTGACTGATACTTTCTTACTTGTTATGATGAAATTTATATATGGGGATTTTTGAGTGAAATTGGACACTGTTTCAGAATGAGGTTTTTCATTTCCGTTATTTTTTGCTGTGGTGATACTGCTCATCAGCAAAACATTTCAGTATATTATAAGATTTATTTTTTGACCAACGGTTCCAGAGATATCGCGCCGTGAAAAATTCGAATTCTGTAAAAACTGTATGCAAAGAAATACTCATAACTTCTTTAATATTGGTCTAATTTTAGAAAATATTTTGTTGTATGTTTTGTAGTTTTATCAGCTATTTATTAACGAATATAAAATTTTTAGCAATGATTGTACTCTTCAATTTTCTTGACATCTTTTTATATTAAACTACGATGAAATACAAAAACTTTAAGTCCTACTTGGTAGTGGGAATCGAATAATTTCTTAATTTTTTAAAATTTGTCAATACAATTTTTTCTTTATACCAGTGTGAATCATTTGTCACTTTACAAAAAAATATTAAGTTAAATATTTAACATATGTTTTGTTGTTTTATTTAGGAATTTATCTTAAACATCTTAAAAACTGCGTCATTTTTCGATTTTGAAAATGGATTAGCAATAAGTCTACCAGTCGGACAATGAATGGGCATCTGAGTCAAATAATCTACCAATTATTAAAGTGATATTTTTGTCAGAAGATGATTATTTAAATACGAAAGAGGATTTGAATTTGAAATATGCAATGGCTAAACCTATCGCGGGCACAAAAAAACTTAATTTAGTAATACCCACTAATGCTGATAAACCATTCTTAAACTATTCAGTTTTTAATTTTTAATTTTAATTTTTATTTATTCTTTTTTTGGTAAAATAACAACTGTTTCACACTGGTATAAAGGAAAAATTGTATTGACAAATTAAAAAAAAAGTAAGAAAAATAGTTTACATTCGTATCCCACTACCAAATAGGACTTAGATTTCCTGTAATTGATGTAATTGATTTTAAATACTAAATCGCGTAAATTACGTCTTAGCCCACTGTGCAAAATTTTTTTCTATTTTTTTTTTATAAATAGCTGATACAAATTGGACTTAGATTTTCTGTAATTGATAGCAGTTAATACAAAAAATTAAAGAATATCGAAAAGTCAATCGTTGTTAAAAATTGATTTTAAATACTAAATCGCGAAAATTACATCTAAGCCCACTGTGCAAAATTGTTTTCATTTTTATTTATTTTAATAGCTGATAAAAAACAAAACATAAAAAATAATTTTTCAAATTGGACCAATGTTATAGAATTTATGAGTATTTTCTTCAATATAGTTTATCGCTGGAACCGTTAGTAAAAAAATCTTAGAATATAATGAAATGTTTTGCTGATGAGCAACATCACCACAGCAAAAAATAAAGGAAATCAAAAACCTCATTTTGAAAAAGTGTCCGATTTCACTTAGAAATTCCCATATTTATTGTGGTGAATGGTATCGTATAGTCAGCCCGCCCGACTTTGGTGCTTTCCATCCCGTTGTTTGGTTGTAAATTTGCAATTGGTGTTCACCATAGCCCCATATAATAATAGCGTTCGGTTTAAGGTAATTTGCAGGCCTTACTCACATTATTTCGGTTAGTGTCCCATACAACGGTACTGGCCAATTTACCGTATTGTGAAGGTTTGAGTCACCCTTATCTAGCTAGGGTATGTTCCTTTTTATGTTTAAGTCATATTTTTTAATTAATTAGCAGATAGTTGGCTTTTGTTTTTTTTTCTAGAGGGTAGAAAACTTCGCTATTTAAGAGTTTTAACGTTTACCATATTTCCAGAGAATTATAAACATCATTTCCACAAGGTGTACGTTTTTTATATGTTTTAATACCCTTCGGTACGGTTATATTTGTAACCGAAAGTGAATGAGGAAGCAAACCAAAATTTCGAATTCGAATAAGTAGATAAATAAAGCACCGAAAAGACATTACACATCAATCGCAGACACCCTGAACTTATACCTTCAGAAAAATAGGTCTTCTAGAGGTCAAGTAAATGTATAATAAATTTACACATTAGTTGTCAGCAAATTTGTTAGTTTAAATAACTTAAAATTTATTGTCAACCGCAACATATTCATTTTTATTTTATGTCCTTCCTCTATGATTTGCCGGTAATTATTAACCATATGTTTTTCCATAATTGTAACATTTGTTGCTTGTGACCGGCATCAGGGGTGAGTCGGCGTAAATAGCATTTCAACAGTTTTCAGCCTTTCTCTCATTTTATCAAAATCTCTTTTCTGACTCTCTAGTATCCTCAACAAAAAGTCTCCAAACTAGTGTGGTATATATTATTCACCACATTCTCCCTCAAAAATGCTCTCAATTATCGTAATAACTTCACACAGTAAATATCACAGCCACTAGACATCCTCCCTCACTAGCCACATACATGGTCTATTGCATATTTTCACACACAACTCAGCATTTGCAACATTGAAAAAAAGCTTAAAACAAATACCCCTGGTGAGAGTAAATGAATGGTAAATAACGATTGAAGTATGCAAGTACTTCAGCTTGGGCATTTATGCCTCGTCCTCCCCACTTTATGTGGGAGTATTGGTGCCTTCAATGCAACATTGTTTTACATTTAAGCCAAACGAAAATGCAGTTCAGCATAACGGATTCTCTATTTCTATAGAATAACACTAACACCCAGAAAACATTATAAACAAACAAAACAAAAAAATTAGAAAAGTGGTTACAACAACAATGCATAGACAAACTTAAACTTGGACTTGCAATAAATTGCGAGGACGGTAAGGAAGTTTCACTAACTAACGATAGTTTTGCTAAAGTTGGGACAACTACGAGATGGTAGGGTTATTGTTATGGGAGATTCTCGGTGTTCCTGTATATGCTAGAGATGTTGGTGTGAATAGAGCTGATGGCAGGGCATGAAAAAGTATATGGGAAATGCCTACGGTAGTTTGAACAAACATTTTTTGGTTTTGTTTTTGTATTTCAACTATTATTCTCTGTTACGACTATTCATTTGTCTACTACTGGGCCTGTCTCTAAAGTTCTTTATTTGAGGTTAATGTTCTATAAGCTTTAGTCGGTTTTGTTTTTGTTACTCTTGGTATTCAATTTAATTTTAGGAATTGAAAGAAACATGTGATTTAAAATACCAAAGGGGATAAATGAAATTAAAGATTTTTAAATAAGTTATCCGATTAAAAATTTAGTGTCATTCCGTAAGATGAAATGATCTGTTAAAACGGAATAATAATTTCCGTTAATTTAGAAACGTGAATTGTAAGGTAGATTTTGTAACCCATCGAAATATTCCTCGGAGACCCTATTAAATATATATTATTACCACACGCAGGACAATCATATGATTCTTGCCACCATATTTTGAAAGTAATATACATATGTGTTATAGATATATAGTAACATTCTATAATATTTATAGAATACACCACAATGTGGAAAGGGTATTAAAAGTTTGTTTTTCGAGAAATTCATGTAACACCGCGAAATATTCGTCGTACACTCCTAATGCATTATACCAAAATTCATATCTCGCGAGATAAAGCGATTTTGAGATGTCTGTCCGTCCGTCATGAATATAGTTAAACGTATCGAGATGCAACCATTGCGTTGGCTAGGCCATATCATGAGAATGAGCGATGATGAACCCGTTAAAAAGGCGTATGAATACATGCCACATGGCGGTGCACGTAGAATCGGCAGGCCTAAGCTTCGATGGAGCATACAAGTGGATGAAGAAATGAAAAGGCGTATTCCAAAAAGTCAAGCGAAAAACAGAGAGGAATGGAGATCTTTTCTTAGTTCGGTCTATGGAACAAATGTTCTGTTATGGCCAACTAAGTAAGTAAGTCCGTCCGTCCATTAAAAATTTTAATCAAACTACAGGCCGCAATTAGGAACCGATCTTCACGCAATAGTTTTTGGCGATGACCGTGAATGGACCAAAAACAAAATTGTTATCCAATTTTTTTAGCAGCTTTTAGGTCGCAATGGTAGTCTGATCAGCACGAAATTTTATGTAAGGATTGGGTTTACGACAAAGAAGTAGTTTGCAATGTAACGTGATGATCAGTAGACATCGGATTTTAGCATGTTTTTTTATTTCTTATCCAATTGGACTCAAATTTTGGATCTAGACGTTTTGAGGGTCAATTTTTCGATACTTGGGGTCGTATCAAAGACGTACAAAATATGCATAAAATATGCAAAATATTTGCAAAAAAATATTCAAAAAAAATATGATAAATATGCAAGCGTTTTTTGATGGAAATCGTCAATTAAATTTTGAAAATCATCAAAAAGTGTTCTAAATTAAATTTTTTGTGGTTTTACGTAATTTTTTCTGTAGATTATTATGTTATTCAGACTCTCCAGATATTCCGCCACTCCAGATATTCCAATAAATCTGAACTAATAAGACTTACATATAGACATAAAAAATCAGTTTTCACAAGGTGAGAAAATTTCCTATAAACGAACGTTCCTATTACAATATATATATATATATATATATATATATATATATATATATATATATATATATATATATATATATATATATATATATATATATATACTAGCTGAACCCGGTGCGTTTCGCTACCCCTTTAGATTGATATGCATTTGAAATTTTACGGATTTTTTTAAAATCAGATAGAAATAAATTCAAAAATTTAAAGTAAAGTATTTATTGTAATGCTTTAGGATATACAATGTTTTTTGTTTTTCCTTTAGGAGCGTAAACAAACAAATCGGCCGGTCTACCAACACGTGAACATGCAACATAGAGCTGACCATGAGAAAAGCAAGAACATGCTAAATTTAGGCCGCATACACGAAGAGTCTGTCCTTGGGATTTATTTATAGTCAATGCAAATGTCAAACGTACAGGAAACTGCAATCTTTTAAAATTGAAGGGCGTTTTTGTTGATATTAGAGGGATTCGAGGTAGAATTACATCTGAACCTATATACTTCCCAGTAATAATGGTTGCCTCAATTAAATAGTTATGTAGTTATTTTACTGTTAACCTTGTACCATTGCAAAGGCGAGGTGGGTCTATGTTTCTTAATAAAATAATAGGAACACCAACTTTTAGCACTAAATTATGTGGTGGAAAGCCTGAAGATCCAACGAACTTAGGAATTCAACTGGACAGTTAACCGCGTCGTCTTCAGTTGCCACAGTATCAATGGATTTGTACGTTCGTGCATTTCCTGAAATTCTATTGACTGAAATTCTTTCAATATAATTTACCAATTTGCTTTGCTTCCCGCCACATATTCCAAATTTCATTGAAATGGGCTTACATAGCGTGTTTGGTGCATCAAATACATGAAATCGGCCGAAAATATATATGGGAGCTATATGTAAATCTGAACCGATTTCAATATAATTTGACAAATTTTTTTGTAGATCAATTTCCGCCACATATTTCAAATTTCATTGAAATTGGACAAACATAAGGTGTTTATTGCATAAAATACATGAAATCGGCCAAAAAGTATATATTGGAGGTATATCCAAATCTGATCCGATTTCAATATAATTTGGCAAACTAATTTCTAGGATCAATTCCGTCAAAGATTCCAAATTTCGTCAAAATTGAACATACATGGCGTGTTTGGTGTAGAAAATACATGAAATCGGCCGAAAATATATATCCCAATCTGAACCGATTTCAAAATAGTTTGGAACATTTATTTCTGCAATAAATTCCGTCACAGATTCCAAATTTCATTGAAATTGTTCATACAAAACGTGTTTTATGCATCAAATGCATTAAATCGGCCGACAATATATATCCAAATCTGAGCCGATTTCAAATTACTTTGGCAAATTTATTTTTAGACCAAATTCCGTCACACATACCAAATTTGAAGACTGTATCGATAATCGTTCGTTAGATATCAGTTTTTGGAGGTACTACCGATCCTGAGGCTATATCTTCAGATCGGGGCGGAATTTTTAAAATTTATATAGCCTGTGACACTTTCAGGCCGTGTGGTAATATACTCTGAAAGTTTCAGGAAGATCAGTTCAGCGGTTTTTGAGTCCATAAACTTCAAACAAACAAATGTACAAACATTTTCCTCCGTTATAGATATACTCGTAGATACCGCCCAAATTTCACTAAAATAAACATGGGAGCTATAGCCAAATCAACACCGATTTCAATACTTATTTCTACACCAAATTTAGTTACACATTGGACATACATAGCGTGTTTGGGGCATCAAATACATGAAATCGGCCGAAAATATATATAGAAGCTATATCCAAATCTGAACCGATTTCAATATAATTCGGCATACTCATTTCTACAACAAATTTAGTCACACATTCCAAATTTCATTGAAATTGGACATACATAGTGGGTTGGGTGCATCAAATACATGAAATCGGCCGAAAATATATATAGGAGCTATATCCAAATCTGAACCGATTTCAACATAATTCGGCATACTCATTTCTACCACAAATTTAGTCACACATTCCTAATTTCATTGAAATTGGACATACATAGTGGGTTGGGTGCATCAAATACATGAAATCGGCCGAAAATATATATAGGAGCTATATCCAAATCTGAACCGATTTCAATATAATTCGGCATACTCATTTCTATATCAAATTTAGTCACACATTCCAAATTTCATTGAAATTGGACATACATAGTGGGTTGGGTGCATCAAATACATGAAATCGGCCGAAAATATATATAGGAGCTATATCAAAATCTGAACCGATTTCAACATAATTTGGCATACTCATTTCTGCAAAAAATTTAGTCACACATTCCAAATTTCATTGAAATTGGATATACATAGTGGGTTGGGTGCATCAAAAACATGAAATCGGCCGAAAATATATATAGGACCTATATCCAAATCTGAACCGATTTCAATATAATTCGGCATACTCATTTCTACCACAAATTTAGTCACACATTCCTAATTTCATTGAAATTGGACATACATAGTGGGTTGGGTGCATCAAATACATGAAATCGGCCGAAAATTTATATAGGAGCTATATCCAAATCTGAACCGATTTCAACATAATTTGGCATACTCATTTCTGCAACAAATTTAGTCACACATTCCAAATTTCATTGAAATCGGACATATGTAGCGTGTTTGGTATATCAAATACTTGAAATCGGACGAAAATATATATGGGATCTATATCCAAATCTGAACCGATTTCGATATAGTTTGGCACATTTTGTTATAAGCTAGGTTCCGTCACGCATTCCAAATTTCATGGAAATCGGACATATATAGCGTGTTTGGTACATCAAATACTTGAAATCGGACGAAAATATATATGGGAGCTATAACCAAATCTGGACCGATTTCGATATATTTTGGCACATTTATTTTTAGGCTAAAATCCATCACACATTTCAAATTTGGAGTCTGTATCTGTAACCGTTCTATAGATATTTGCATACAAAGTTTAAATTTTTTGGAGGTACCTCCGATTCTGATGCTATATCTCCGGATCAGAGGGGAATTTCGAAACTTTTTATGGCCTATGTTACTTTCAGGCGATGTAGTAATATACCCTGAAAATTTCAGCAAGATCGGTTCAGCGGTTTTTGAGTCTATAAATTTCAAACAAACAAACAAACAAACAAACATACAAACATTTTTCTATTTTATATATATAGATATATATATATATATATATATATATATATATATGTATGTATATATATATATCACCAATATTTTTGAAAATTTAACATAGCTGAAGCCAAGGTTTACCCTTTTGGAACACGCGACTCGTGATTGTATATTATAAAAATTAAATACTTTTGGATAAAATGAAATGTTTTTGGACGTGGCAAAAAATATTGGCCTTAAAAGATAATTTGCAAGGAAGCTGTGGCTATATTTATGTTAAAAAATTGGTGAAAATGGGTTGAAGCCACCATGTCTTTTTTTGTTATCTCTCTATTTGTGAGTAAACCACACTTCTCTCGAGTTTCCTGTCAAAGTAAAAGCAGCAGAAAACTAAATAAGGATCATCTCACTAATGTATTACTTTTCAAAATTTCGTCTGCTTCTACCATTAAATGATGCTGACATTTTGAAGCCAGATTTACAGTGTTTTTTGAAAATTTCTTCTAATTTCATTCCGCAAACAGGTTTTTATAAAAACCATATATATGATTGTAGTACTTGCGATTCTGAGTTATTTGATAGGAATATTGTGAATGTAGTCTGCACAGCTTCATAGAAATCTGCATCCAAATTCGAAAATTTTGTGTGAACATTTTTCTAAAAATCATATTTTTCGGCCCTAATTTTAACAATTGTTATTCGATTTCTTCGTACTTGATTGCACATTTTAGTTTTTTACGTTCCTGATCCAATAAATCATTTCTCGTGAAAATCCATCTACTAAAACGCGAGTTACGAGAAATTCCAAAGTAGAAAAATAATCTAAAATTGTTTTTGAAAATATCGCGTATTTTATCGCGTTTTCTGCGGCTCGTTTCCACTGCAATGAAAAAACTAGTGCAGCATCTTCATTTTAGCGGAAACAGATATTTGAAAACTTCACTTATAAGGGAGCTACATTCATTTTATCTCAAAAAATAGTGTGTGATGCTACATCCACGGTTCTTGATTGCTCGCCTTGAAATAGATATATATCGATATAGATTTTCATGATGAACACTGAAATCGGATGCGGACAAAAATTTTATGCACTTTGCGCAAATTAGAGATATTTTATAGGTTTTTTAATGCTAGGATGCAGCCGATGCTACATCTTAGCCTTCAATGTAAATTTTGAAAACTATATTCAAATTAAAAGATACGGTATTGCTGTACATGAAAATCACATGCGGACAAACAGATTTTGATAATTACGCGATTTACACGTATTTTAAAATGCATATAAATAAAAATGGGTTATTTGACCTCTATTTCCATTTCAGAACCTTTGACATATATCCCCATCAACCCAATTAGCTTCCCTAATGGGAAAGCTTTAATATGAATGTCAATAAAGCAAAATCCGTCTATTTTGTTGGGAGATTTAAGCAAAATGAAGGAAGTATTCCTATAAATTTTTACAATATTTTCTACTACATAATGCATGTGAAAAAATATTTTTTTAAACAAAAAATTATTTTTTTGACCAAAATATGTGCTTATTTTGGCTGTAACATCAAAACTATAACACATCTGTATGATTGTAGTCTCAGTTGATTCGCCGTGAAGTTTTGATCCACAAAATTTTTTTATGTAATTTTATGACCACTAAATGGACCTTCATTTTGAAAAAAGTTGACTTATATTCAATAATTGATCAATTTTATGTACATTCCGCGAATTCTGTGTAACATTTTGCAGGTATTATGCAATCTACTCGTTGAAGTCACTTCGAGAGAGCTTTTTTGTAACAATTGTGCTCATTAAAATAATTAGCGTTTTTATAATATTTTTTTTTCTTATAAAACGAAATAAAAGCGCCATAACTTTTGTCCGCAACAACCAAAAATTGGCTCGCGATCAGATTCGTACTGGGAATTTTTTTCTTAACCTACATATCAAAAATTGTTGATGCAGCGCGAAAAAAAAATTTTTTTTTTCTGAAATGGAATATGAAATAATTGACTATATTCGTGATATATACATTTTCAAAAAACTCAATTAGAAATGTTCAAATGTACAGTAATTGCATGTTCACACGAGCGTTTCAATTACGTTGTTCGCCTGTCGAACGACGTACACGAATTAACCCGCTTCCACGACACCATTCGTAATTAGCAGAAACATAAACAAAATTTCCTTCATTTTTGTTTCCTTGTTTTCATGAAAATGTTAACCGAAATCACATAAAATATACATTAAATGAATAGGAAAAGCAAAAGACTTTCCTTCAAATGTATCTTCTATATTTAACTACACACATTTCATTCATTTTTTCCATAAATTCTGAATAATTTTGTATTTTCAATATATTTTGATATGTTTCTATTTTCAAAATTAAAGAGAGAGAGAGACATGTCAAAACAATACAGACTTTCAGGTATTTGTTTCCTTTTTGTTTCTGATTTTTACGCGATTTTGAACTAATTGACAAGAAATGTGTGTGGAATTAAGAAGGGAACACAACCATCTTCCTTCTGCATCTGTATAAGATGTTTAGTTCATTAATTTTCATTCATCCTTTTCCGTTTTTCTAAAGATTTTTGTGTTTTCAACAAATTTTTCAATTTTGAATTTAGATATGTCATAATTAATTTTTTCGATAAATTCTCTCATTTGTTAGGGATGGGACATACTTATTCGTCGTTCAGAGAGTATTTCTAATGCCTTGTTCAGACTGACGGTGTTTCGCTCTCTATTCGTTGTTCGACCCCAAATTACGATGTAATTACTTCATTTCCCATACAAAATATTGAGAACGAACAACGATTTGTGTACATTGTTGAATTTAAATTACTCTCAGAACGACGATAAAATATGTCCCATCTCTAACAAATCATAGAATTTATAGAAATAAATTAATTATGACAGGAAAAATACAAAATTTAAAAATGTTTTAAAAACCCAAACATTTTTAGAAAAACTGCAAAATATAAATGAAAAGTAAACGGCTTAACGACTAGTATATATTCAAATAATAGCAAATTGTGTCTTCTCTTTCATTGCACTTGCATTTCTTGTCCATCGTTTCAAATTCGCGTACAAATTTAGAAACAAAAATCAAATGCCTGCCGGAAAGTCTGTATACCAAAAAGTTATTTTGGCAGGTCTCTCTCTCTCGTTAATTTTTAAAATTGAAAAATTTGAAAATATGCTGAAAACACCAAAATTGTGAGAAAAAATAGAAAACATGAATGAAACTAATATAATTTAATATTAAATAGATATCTGGAAGAAGGACAAATATTTTTTCAGTACATATCAATTAACTTTACTCGTCTTTTGGCTGAAACTTTCTTTAAAATCAGTAAACAAAAATTATGAAAATATGAATCATGTTGCTATGAATTGTGTACCATGTCGTATGAACGGGTTAATTCGTGTACGTTATTATGAGAACGAACGACGTTATTCAAATGCTGGTATGAACATGGCATAATCGAACAACGTAGAAAAATCGTCGTTCGTTCATAGAATTTTGTGTGGGGAAATAAGTAATTTATTCGTAGTTATGGGTCGAACAACGAATAGAGAACGAACGACGTACCGTGGAAACGGGCTATAATGGAAAAAATAAAAATTGAAAAAACTCAATTAGAAATATCAAAATAGTTTTTTAATGAAAATCGTCGATTAAATTTGGAAAATCATCAAAAAGTGTTCTAAATTAAGTTTTTTGTGGTTTAACGTCGATTTTTTTGCAGATTATTATGTTATTGATAATCTCCAGATATTCCACCACAGCAATAAATCTGGACTAATAAGACTTAAATATAGACATAAAAAAACAGTTTTCACAAGGTGAAAGTGGCATTACTAAACAAATTCGTTCAAAAATTACGGTAATGGAAAAAATACAAAACTATGCAAATGCATATATGGTTAGGATGGTCGCACAGTGCGAAATATGGGAACTTTAGTGAAACTTTACTCAAAAATTAAAGTACATAAAACTAATGAGATTCTTGTTGAATTCTATAGCTAGGTATCCCATGACTAATGCCTCATATTCAGTTTTGCGATTTACCCCGCTAAACTACTGCACTTAAAAGTTGCACTTTTGTTTTACAATATTTATTTTCTTAAAAATTGCTTCTAGCTTTGCTTAAGTAATATAGTGATACAAACAAATTGTACGTCAGCTGACTATAGTTTTTGTTGCTGTTATAATTCTCAACAATTTTTTGATTATTTGGCGTGTATAGATTTGTAATATCTAATTTAGTTTGGTTTCTATTCGTTCCTCAAAAATGTCCTTTTTTAAAAGTCTACTAAATTATTTTTTTTATAAGTTTTGGAGGTTTTTTAATGTATTGTGGTGAATTGCAGAATAAATCTCACATTTTCTGAGATGTAGGATATTTTTCTATAGACAAACCAAAAATTAGCTGCAGGTTCGCGCAGGTTTGCGAAATATGCGACTTTTTCAGAAAGTCATTGGAATATTCATATATCTATATTTTCGAAAATTTGATAGAAGAACCGTCATTAGACGTCAATGTTGGTTTCGTTTATCCCAAAATAGGATCACCAATACTAAGAAATCTCGCTTTTAGTAGTTTTATCACTAATCTTGCGAATTTCATTCACATTTTATAGAAAAATCGTCAAATTTGACCCGTTTTCTCAGAACATCGTTAAGTACTTAAAACAAAGCTAGTTGCACTACTATACTACTATACTAAAAATAAAAAATCTTAAAAAAATATTTTTTTTTATTTACTTGGGGGGAAGGGGGCCAAAGCAAGGATCTATGCTCTGAATTATTTTTTAGAATATTTTCTATTCAATGAAGACAAATTTTGAAGTAAACCAAACTCGGTTGGCAATAATTACCTAACACCATTTAAATATCCCAAATGTGGTGCCCCCTTATATTGGGGCTATAGCAAAACGAGAAAATACGTTGCTAATATTTCGCAAAACGGTTTTCTACCTACAGAGAACATAAAATACCTAAATGCAAACAAACAAATAGATTGGTAAATGTGCTTGGAATCTTTAAAATATGTTATATTGGCCGGTACCGCTCAACAGATATTGACAATATTTTGTACATATGTTCTCCATCCACTGAAACCCCAATATACCAATTTGCAGCAAAATCGGTTGAAAAATAAACCTAATACGTAAAAACGGTTACCACCGATATGTGGGGGCTCTAGGCAACCGCAGGTCTATGTGGCCCATATTTATCCAAATACGACCCTCAACTATAACAAACATTTTTGGAAAATTTTAGTAACCTACGTTTTTCAGATTAAAAGTTATGAGTAAAGTTCCACTAAAGAGCCCACTGTGGGTCGTATAGAAAATGTGATTAGACAGAAACTCATTTTATCACAAAATAAAACGAATTAGGCCAGGAAATGTTTGCATATCATGCACATTTTCTCATATTTTGACATATTTGCATAAAATGAGCATATGCAAAAATATATGTACCAGGATTTGTGGTCTAAAAATCCCACTGAAAAGGCTGAAATGTGGTATTAAGTCTTCGTTAGGGGTATGAAACTTTACACCTGAAATTTGTCCGCATGGGTCCACGTCTTTATATAGCCACCATAGAACGGTACCTCCCGATTTCCGATATTTTGAAGGTTGTGGCCTCAACATCACACTTAAGTGGCTGACATTTTGTATAAAGTCTTCGTTGGGAGTATAAAACTTTCCACCTGAAATTTGTCAGTATAGGTCCATGTCTTCATATAGCCCCCATAGAACGGTACCTCCGGATTTTCAGTATTTTTAATGTTGTAGCTCACTATTCCACTGAAATGACTGAAATTTGGTATTAAGTCTTCGTTGGTGGTATAAAACTTTCCACCTAAAATTTCTCGCTATAGGTCCACGTCTTCAAATAGCCCCCATAGAACGGTACCTTCGGATTTCTGGTATTTTGAAGGTTGTGGCCTCAATATCCCCCCGAAATGGCTGGAATTTGGTATTAAGTCTTCCTTGGAGGTATACAACTTTCCACCTGAAATTTGTCGGTATAGATCCACGTCTTCATATAGCCCCCATAGAACGGTACCTCCCGATTTTCAGTATTTTGAAAGTTGTAGCCTCAATATCACCCCGAAATGGCTGGAATTTGGTATTAAGTCTTCCTTGGAGGTATAAAACTTTCCACTTGAAATTTGTCGGTATAGGTCCACGTCTTCATATAGCCCCCATAGAACGGTACCTCCGGATTTCTGGTATTTAGAAGATTGTGGCCTCAATATCCCTCCGAAATGGCTGGAATTTGGTATTAAGTCTTCCTTGGAGGTATAAAACTTTCCACCTGAAATTTGTAGGTATAGGTCCACGTCTTCATATAGCCTCCATAGTACGGTACCTCCCGATTTCCGGTATTTTGAAGTTTGTGGCCTCAATATTCCACCGAAATGGGTGAAATTTGTATTAACTCTTCCTTGGGTAAACAACTTTCCACCTTAAATTTGTCGGTTAAGCTTCAAGCCTTCATATAGACCCCACAGAACGATACCTCCCGATTTTTGGTATTTTGAAGGTTGAGGCTGTGGTTATACATTTCTCTACTTTATTGACTTGACTGAAAAGAATTTTAAACAGAAAAATTGTACATACAAATATTTTTATACCCTACACCACAATGTGGAAAGGGTATTATAAGTTTGTTTTGGAAAAAATTCATGTAACACCGCGAAATATTCGTCGGAGACCCCCAATGTGGTATACCAATCTTCATATCACGTCGAGATAAAGCGATTTTGAGATGTGTGTCCGTCCGTCTGTTCATTATAAATTGTAATCAAACTCCAGCTCGCAATTATGTACCGATCGTCACGAAATCTTGCATGGAGGTCGGGTTTAGACCAGAATAGACACCTATTCTTATTGGTGATGATCGTGAAATATTTAGCGGGTGAAATGGACCAAAAACCTAATTTTTATCCAAGTTTGTAGTTGCTCTGTTGGTCGGAATAATAGCCCGATGGCCACGAAAATTCGAACAAGGTAACAGATGGTGATCGGATGATGTTTAGATGGTTAAATGGACCATAACTTTTGTGTGAAAATTGTGAACATTTTTATTTACCAGTTATATCTTTATTTGACACACAATCCATGCAATTTATATGACGATATCGAATTCCGTTTCGAAGATAGATGCAGAAGCATCCAAGTCTCATGAAATACAAGGGTCAGCTTCGTCAAATCAATCACCTGTCCATATGAGAGCAAATATATCGTGACCCATAATATATACAGTCTCGTTTCTTACGTCCTTTGTTAAGTATACTTTGACACACAATCCCTGTAATTTATATGACGATATCGAATTCCGTTTGTAAGATAGATGCAGAAGCATCCAACTCTCATGAAATACAAGGGTCAGCTTCGTCAAATCAATCACATGTCCATATGAAAGCAAATATATCGTGACCCATAATATCTGCAGTCTCGCTTCTTATCCTGTTTGTTAAGCAAACTTTGACACAGAATCAATGCAATTTATATGACGATATTGAATTCCGTTTTGAAGGTAGATGCAGAAGCATCCAAGTCTCAAGAAATACAAGGGTTAGCTTTGTCAAATCAATCACATGTCCGTATGAGAGCAAATATATCGTGACCCATAATATCTGCAGTCTCGCTTCTTACGTCGTTTGTTAAATAATATTTGGAGGACCAACTCTTGCCCTTTCCCTTGATGCCAATTATATTGATTTACAGAGTTTCAGCCTAATATATCCAGTTTTTTGCTTGAAGTGTAATAATAAGCACACTAGAGGTCGCAATTATAGCTCAATAGTCACGACATTTTTGCACGAGGTAAGTCGAAGAAGATGCCTAAAATTTTAAATGATGATCTGATATTGTTTAGCGGGTAAGATTGTCCATTACTTTTGTATGAAAAATATACAAATTTTATTTTTGGTCCATATTTTTATTCCTGTATGGCATATACCGGTAAATTAGCCTACATATAGAAAAATAAATACTGACATTTCCCCTGATGCAAATTGCAATAAAATGTCTGCTAGATAACGGGTCTACTGTCTAATATATAATAGGTTTCGTGTAGAGAATCACAATTTTCTTTCATACTACACATTGTCTCAATCATGACAGAGAAATTTTCAGTTCAGTTGTCCCATTGAATTTTTATACAAATATTGCAGCTTCGCCACCTATTTTATACCCTAAGCCTTTAGGTTAATACAAAATATACCAAATACGACCAAAGATGTGCCCATCGAAAAAATTGTTTTAGACCCTAAGTATGTCTGGACGAAATTCGTTTCAAACAATTTGGAGTCGATTTAGCCCTGTCCGTTCATATGTCTCTCTTACTGTCTAGCTGGCTGGTGCGCGCGATAACTCCCGAACGGATCTACCGATTCGAACCAAATTTTGCACTCCTTACTTTTTTGCCCAAACTTAGTTCAATTTTAAATATGGACTATATAGGTTCACTCTTTCGGGCAACTCCCCCACAAAAGTTCAAAATTTTTTGAAAAATTGTGTGAACGATAACTGTCGAAGTGCGAAATGGATTTGGTCCAAACTTTCCATATATTATTATTCCTTCCAGATATAGATCGGGTAAGACTATATCGGTCCACACCTTCGAGTACCTCCCACACAAAATTTGGAAAAGTAAAATTTAAGAGTCCTATCGAATCGTTTTGATTTTTTTCAGCAGATTGTCCTTGCGGCCCCCTTTACGATGGTACAATTGCAATGGCAAGTCCATACCTCCAGAGATTTTGGCCGAAAAGGTCCAAGAAACCCTGAAAAACAAGCAAGAAATCTAACTAATATGGCAAATCCGCAAGACAAATCTCAAGGGGTTTTCTGATTGGTCCAAACTTTGCACATCCTATTATTTCATCCAGTAATGCATCAGGTTGGAATATGGACTATATCGGTCCCGTCCTTCGAGTACCTCCTATACAAAATTTGGGAAAAGTGCAGTTTGAGGACCAGTCTCGGATCTATTTGAATGTTTTTGAAGAAGGTTCTTTTCACGGTACCTATTGCAACGGTACAATTTTTCCGGAGTAAGTCCATACTTCCTGAGATAATGGTCCAAAATTTCCAAAAAATAATTCTCAAACTTTTCCAAAAATCAGAAGTTAGCTTACTACAATTCCTTACATTCCGATACCTACAAAATACAAAATATATTTTAAATACGGCATAATTATTGGGTTTGTTTCTTTATTGGTCAGATGCCGAGGGTATATCACCGTTAGCGGAGCTGACTTATACTATCTTACTTGGTGTGTAATTGAATATGAATAATTTTGGGATTTATAAATTTGTTTGCATGCAAATTATTTGAATTTCTATTCATTATTAGTTATTTCTATCGGTATAAAATATGTATATAACTACAATGAACTATTTTCGAAATGCCTTGAAATCACATAACTGCGTGCATTACCAAGCATTTGATATGGTAAATTCTGATCAATTTAGAATCACGTCCGGAAAATTTGGTTCATATATATAGAATGTTATTCAGATCTGCCATGATGTTTGAAATATAAATCCTCTGAAATGGCTGGACCGAATTTGATAAAACTTTGACTGTAGATTCTTTAGGTCTTAAAATAGATCGTTAGGTAGTTTTTATACCGAAAAATGGAGAGGGCGGGGAACATCACACATCACAATCTTACTAAGCATACCTTTCCACGTATCTTCATTTTAAAAAAGCGTTAATTATGTTAACGGTGTTTACTTGTCGAGCGAAACAATTTTGTTCTTCTTTTGATTGAATATTATAAAAATTTACAATGTTAGATCACAGGCCGGTATGTGATCATCAAGGGTTATAAGGTTGAAATGTTTTTCTTATTAAGTAGTACAAAGTGTCAAGAATCTAATCCCGTTACTACATTATTCAAATACATGACTTGAAAAATAGACTTTTTGCCTCAGAAACTTGCCATTGGGCCTATAGTGCATCGCGAAGTTTCAAATGAAACCAAAACTTTACAAATCTGTTTAGCCGTTCGCATATTATAGCAAAAACAAAAAATATGTTGAGCAAATTTAAAAAAAAAATGTTTGTAAGTATTGTTTTTTTTTTTTTTTGTCAAATTTATTTAGTGAGTTAGCTGAAGGCAATGTAGGAAAAATAGGTCGGAGTTATTCATCTATTTTAGGTAAAATCAGCCGTGGTATTTCAGCCACGAGAAACTTTTATACCATAGTTCCTTCTAGGGATATACATAGAATCACGTCCTGAGTCGATTTATGCATGTCCGTCCGTCTGTCCATGTGTTTTTACAATCAAAGTACTGGTCGCATTTATTGTCCGATTCAGCTGAAATTTGGGGAAGATCATTTTTAGCCATAGGAAGAACGCTGTTGCTTTTGGTGAAAATCGGTTCAAATTTAAATATAGCTCTCGTGTATAAGTTCACCCGATTTGAGGTATTTGGTGCACCAACCACGCAAATTCTGTCCAATACTGTTGGAATTTCACCGAATTCGGACTGGAAATAAGTGTGCGAAATTATACTGAAATCGGTTCGGATGTGGACATAGCTCCAATTTATATCTTCGCCCAATTTCATGTATTTGGTGCACCAAAAAATTCGGCCCAATTTTGGTAAGATTTGGGACATGTCAGCGAATATAATAATAAATGTGCCAAATTATACTGAAATCGGTTAACATTTGGATATAGTTACCATATATATTTTCGTATAGCCCCTTATAGAAGGGTAACTCCCGATTTTCGGCATTTCGCATCTGGCTATGTGTGTCCGTCCGTCAGTCCGTCAGTCCGTCCGTCCGTCCGTCCGTCTGTCCGTCTGTCCATCTAAACCTTGTAATCACGCTACAGGTCGCAATTTTGATCGGATCGTCACGAAATTTTGGATGTTGATGGTGGTCCCGGAGGGGAAGAAGCCTATTGATTTTGGTGATGGTCGGATAATATTTAGGGGTCAGAAAGGGCAAAAAACTTAGGTGGATAAAAAGACAACGGAAGATATCACAATAGTAGCAAATAAATTTTAATTATAATGACGAATATCACAGCTTTGGTTGGAAACTTTCCAAAAGCAAAGCCTGACTATGAGAGTAGAAGATCCCGTCTTTACAATGATGCAAACTAGGTCGGCGTAGGTAACCAAATAACGGAGATATCGCAATAGTCGCGAATACATTTTTCTATTTTTTTTTTTTTTTTTTTTTTTTTTTTTTGGAAATCACGCTATATGTCGCAATTTTGATCGGATCGTCACGAAAATTTGAGGGTTAACGGGGGTCTCACAGATGAAGACGCCTATTGATTTTAGTGATGGTCGGATAATATTTAGGGGTCGTAATGGGTAAAAATCTTATTTGCATAAAATACAACGTTTTTTCGAAAGCGAATGTCCTACATGGGGTATACCAAAAGCAAATCCTGAAAATGAAAGTAGAAAATATCACCTTTCTAATGATGTAAAGTAGGTTCTCGTAGGTGATCAAACAATTTTCATTTTTTCGATTTTAATTATAATGACGAATATCACAGCTTTGGTTGTGGACTTCCAAAATCAAAGCCTGACTATGAAAGTAGAAGATTCCATCATTACAATGATGCAAACTAGGTCGGTGTAGGTTACCTTCTAACGGAGATATCGCAATAGTCGAAAATACATCCCATTTTCTCATTTTTTGGAAATCACGCTACAGGTCGCAATTTTGATCGGATCGTCACGAAATTTCGAGGGTTAATGGGGGTTTCACAGGAGAAGAAGCCTATTGATTTTGGTCATGGTCGGATAATATTTAGGGGTCGGAATGAGCAAAAAATTTATATGGAGAAAAAGTCAACATTTTATTCCAAAGCAAATATCTCAGAGTCTATAAGGGGTATACAAAAAGCAAAACCTGGCGATTAAAGTAGAAAATATCACCTTTACATCGATGTAACGTAGGTTGTCGTAGGTGGTCAAACAACGAAGATATCGTATTAGTCGCTAATAGAACCTAACTTTTAATTTTTGCAATTTTAATAATAATGACGGATATCACACCTTTGGTTGGAGACCTTCTAAAAGCAAAGCCTGACTAAGAAAGTAGAAACTCCCATCTTTAAAATTATGCAAAGTAGGTTGGCGTAGGTGGTCAAATAATAGAGATATCGCAATAGTCGGCAATGCATCCCTTTTTCCACTTTTTCTGCAATCACACTACAGGTCGGAATGTTGATCGGATCATCACGAATTTTTTTACAGAGATAGAAGCCAATTGATGTTGGTGATGTCGTTAGTAGTCAAATATAAAATTAAATATTAATTGTTTTGGTTCAGTTCGCTTTAAGTCATCTATATATATAAAATAGAAAAATGTTTGTATGTTTGTTTGTTTGTTTGTTTGTTTGAAATTTATAGACTCAAAAACCGCTGAACCGATCTTGCTGAAATTTTCAGGGTATATTACTACATCGTCTGAAAGTAACATAGGCTATAAAAAGTTTCGAAATTCCGCTCTGATCCGGAGATATAGCATCAGAACCGGAGGTACCTCCAAAAAATTTAAACTTTGTATGCAAATATCTATAGAACGGTTACAGATACAGACTCCAAATTTGAAATGTGTGATGGATTTTAACCTAAAAATAAATGTGCCAAAATATATCGAAATCGGTCCAGATTTGGATATAGCTCCCATATATATTTTCGTCCGATTTCAAGTATTTGATGTACCAAACACGCTATATATGTCCGATTTCCATGAAATTTGGAATGTGTGACTAAATTTGTTGCAAAAATGAGTATGCCAAATTATGTTGAAATCGGTTCAGATTTGGATATAGATCCTATATAGATTTTCGGCCGATTTCATGTATTTGATGCACCCAACCCACTATGTATGTCCAATTTCTATGAAATTTGGAATGTATGACTAAATTTGTTGTAGAAATGAGTATGTCAAATTATATTGAAATCGGTTCAGATTTAGATATAGCTCCTATATATATTTTCGGCCGATTTCATGTATTTGATGCACCCAACCCACTATGTATGTCCAATTTCAATGAAATTTGGAATGTATGACTAAATTTGTTGTAGAAATGAGTATGTCAAATTATATTGAAATCGGTTCAGATTTAGATATAGCTCCTATATATATTTTCGGCCGATTTCATGTATTTGATGCACCCAACCCACTATGTATGTCCAATTTCAATGAAATTTGGAATGTGTGACTAAATTTGTTGTAGAAATGAGTATGCCAAATTGTTTTGAAATCGGTTCAGATTTAGATATAGCTCCTATATATATTTTCGGCCGATTTCATGTATTTGATGCACCCAACCCACTATGTATGTCCAATTTCAATGAAATTTGGAATGTGTGACTAAATTTGTTGTAGAAATGAGTATGCCAAACTATATTGAAATCGGTTCAGATTTGGATATAGCTCCTATATATATTTTCGGCCGATTTCATGTATTTGATGCCACCAACCCACTATGTATGTCCAATTTCAATGAAATTTGGAATGTGTGACTAAATTTGTTGTAGAAATGAATATGCCAAATTATATTGAAATCGGTTCAGATTTGGATATAGCTCCTATATATATTTTCGCCCGATTTCATGTATTTGATGCCACCAACCCACTATGTATGTCCAATTTCAATGAAATTTGGAATGTGTGACTAAATTTGTTGTAGAAATGAGTATGCCAAATTATATTGAAATCGGTTCAGATTTGGATATAGCTCCTATATATATTTTCGGCCGATTTCATGTATTTGATGCACCCAACCCACTATGTATGTCCAATTTCAATGAAATTTGGAATGTGTGACTAAATTTGTTGTAGAAATGAGTATGCCAAATTATATTGAAATCGGTTCAGATTTAGATATAGCTCCTATATATATTTTAGGCCGATTTCATGTATTTGATGCACCCAACCCACTATGTATGTCCAATTTCAACGAAATTTGGAATGTGTGACTAAATTTGTTGTAGAAATGAGTATGCCAAACTATATTGAAATCGGTTCAGATTTGGATATAGCTCCTATATATATTTTCGGCCGATTTCATGTATTTGATGCACCCAACCCACTATGTATGTCCAATTTCAATGAAATTAGGAATGTGTGACTAAATTGGACCATCAAACTTGGAAACTTGGACCATCAAAAGTGCAGATCAAAAAAGAATTTAAGCATTTGAAATGTGGGTCTATAGAAGAATACTTAAGATACCCTATACATCGCACATTTCAAACCAAGAAGTTCTCAGACGAATGCATGTCGACAGGCAACTCTTACACACGGTCAAATCGAGAAAAATCGCATACCTTGGACACCTGATGAGAAATGACAAATACAGATTTATACAATGCATTATTAAATGCAACATAGAAGGACAACGACCAAGAGGCAGAAGAGAGATATACTGGCTAAGTAACATCCAAGAGTGGACAGGATACAGAGATGAAACAAATCTGCTACATGCTGCTAAAAATCGAGAGCTGTTTATAATTTCATAAAATAAAATAACATAACACGTACATATGATATATATAAATGTAATGTATACTATTGTATGATCGCTTTATATCCGAATAACGGATCCGCAAATAAAGAAGAAGAAGTGACTAAATTTGTTGTAGAAATGAGTATGCCGAATTATATTGAAATCGGTTCAAATTTGGATATAGCTCCTATATATATTTTCGGCCGATTTCATGTATTTGATGCCCCAAACACGCTATGTATGTCCAATGTGTAACTAAATTTGGTGTAGAAATAAGTATTGAAATCGGTGTTGTTTTGGCTATAGCTCCCATATTTATTTCAATGAAATTTGTGCGGTATCTATATCTATAAAAGAGGAAAATGTTTGTACGTTTGTTTGTTTGAAGTTTATGGACTCAAAAACCGCTGAACCGATCTTCCTGAAACTTTCAGAGTATATTACCACATGGACTGAAAGTTTCCGCCCCGATCTGGAGATAAAGCCTCAGGATCGGAGGTACATCCAAAAAATGTAGACTTTGTATGCTGATATCTAACGAACGATTATCGATACAGTCTTCAAATTTGGAATGTGTGGCGAAAATTGGTCTAAAAAACAAATTGGTAAATTATATTGAAAGAATTTCAGTCAATAGAATTTCAGGAAATGCACGAACGTACAAATCCTTTGATACTGTGGCAACTGAAGACGACGCGGTTAACTATTCAGTTGAATTCCTAAATTCGTTGGATCTTCCAGGCTTTTCACCACATAATTTAGTGCTAAAAGTTGGTGTTCCTTTTATTTTATTAAGAAACATAGACCCACCTCGCCTTTGCAATGGTACAAAGTTAACAGTAAAAAAACTACATAACTATTTAATTGAGGCAACGATTATTACTCGGAAGTATATAGGTTCAGATGTACTTCTACCTCGAATCCCTCTAATAGCAACAGAAACGCCCTTCAATTTAAAAAGATTGCAGTTTCCTGTTCGTTTGGCATTTGCAATGACTATAAATAAATCCCAAGGACAGACTCTTTGTGTATGCGGCCTAAATTTAGCATGTTCTTGCTTTTCTCATGGTCAGCTCTACGTTGCATGTTCACGTGTAGGTAGACCGGCCGATTTGTTTGTTTACGCTCCTGAAGGAAAAACAAAAAACATTGTATATCCTAAAGCATTACAATAAATACTTTACTTTAAATTTTTGAATTTGATTTCTTTCTGATTTGAAAAAATCCGTAAAATTTCAAATGCATATCAATCTATAGGGGTAGCGAAGCGCACCGGGATTAGCTAGTTTGGTATAAAAGCCAGATAGGAGAATACTTTCGTATCTCCCTAAAAGAAATGTTTTCGAGTGAAAAGATTATGCACAGAGGTAGTGGTGTAGGGTATCACATAGTCGGCCTCGTACCCACTATAACCTTTTCTCACTTGTTTTTTTTTAGCCATAGGAAAAACGCTGTTGCTTTTGGTGAAAATCGCTTCAGATTTGGATATAGATTGCCGAGATTGCTCTAAATTGGTGTTGCTCGTTGTCAGACGATACAAAAACGCAATTAGGAAAATTTAAAATATTGGTTCATGTTTAGTAAAGAGCAACTATAAAGCCACATTTGAGGGATTTTAACCAATGGTCTATTGGAGGAAATAATATTTGTAAAATTTTAATGTTTTCGGGACGGGGTGTTCTTTCTTCAATCAATAGGGCATGACAAGAAGAGGCTGTTGTGTATTCCTAAACATGAAGTCCGATATCTAAACTATCCTCAGGTCGTCAGTGTTATGCTTCCAGTTAGGATTAGCAAGGGTGTCCTTCTAAATCAAACAAATATTTGTTTCTAGGGTGGTATAATTGCTCGTGTCCTCTGGTTTTAAAAAATCTCTATTTACTTTTGTATGTATTAAAATAATACACATATTTATTTATTTTCTTGAGAATGTATCTTCATTGTCATGCCTACAAATAGTCTGCATGAAATTTGTCTTTACACTGAATCTTAGTAAATTATCCCAAGGCATGAAATTCCCTGCCAAAGATATTTGAGATTAAAGTAATGATAATTGCCGCAAGTCGTACAATGAAAATAAACACAAACAGATAAAAAATACACACCCTCTAAAAATCGCCATTACCACAATAACAACTTCCTAACAACTTGACCAGCCTCCCCATGCCCATACCATGTCCGTGCTTTGACATAAGGATGCTTAGGGACTTTGTAACATTTCATTGTTGGTAATACCAATTCATTTATTTTCGTGCTTTAAAGTTGAGTTGGTGTTATTGTCGTTGTTGTTTTTGAGAGTTGTTCAGTCTTCGCTTTTATATTTCGTTGTTAAGTTTTGTTTTGAAAATCCCTGCAAACACAAGAAAAAAGATGAAGTTGTGACCTGATTTTTATCCACCTATGTTGTAGTGATGGCCTGTGGTTGTTAGCGTTTTTGTTGTTATTTGTAACTTCTTCCATGTCTTCTTTATTTAAAATTCCATTGAAGTATTTTAAGTTTCTAAGGTAAAGATGGTCGCTCCTCGGTCATATCAAACAACAGAGATGACTGACAGACAAACGTTATCAAAGTTAAGAACGTGAAACAACAGTAACAGCGAAATAACCGCAAAATGTTATTGTATTGTCTTAACAAGAGAACAAAGCACACAAACAATAACTGGAGTGGTAATGGACTATCGCCAAGTGGAATCTTAAAAGAAAAGTTTTTGTTATAGTTGTATTTTTCAACCAAATTCTAGTAGTTGTCCCCCTCTGTCTATGAAACACCAGAATAACTTCATTGTAGGCATTGCTGCAGCTTCATCCTATGTAGGTCATATCTTGCGGTGAACATGTGAGTAGTGTTCATATTTGAGAAACTAGCTATGTGTCACAAGCTCCCACATCGATTACATTCATTCATTCGACCCAACCCAACTATAATGATGCTTTCTTAATGAACAATGTCCTATATTGTGGTTCGGAATGTTTGTAAATGTATTTATATGGAACAGTACACAGTGGGAGGAAAATGAAGTAAAGACAGACATACATATGTATGTATGTTAGACCGACTAAATCGTGTTTGGTATCCTTATAAGAACGTTCATTTAGATGGAAAATTTGGTGCGTTCGGCATAAAATATAATATGATGATTTTTTCTCACAAACGTCCACGAAAGGACAAAGGTAGACTTTCCTCGTGTCGAACATAGTATGACGCCACATGTAGTTTAAGAAGTTTAATCTGAAGAGTTTTATTTTGAAAGGTTGTCACATGAAACAAGTATAAACTCGTTGAGTTCCGTCGGGCCGAACTTTTTATACCATCAAATAGTCTGAACTAAAATGGAATAATTAGTTTTGTTTTCTGTCCACAAATTTAGGTGGAGATATGTTACGACCACAGATACCCCAAATGTCTACAGGGTCAGAAAAAACGGGGCCTATATCATAGTTTGGACCTATGTTGAAAATTTTTGGAGGAGAAGTTTTGTTACCAGTGGGAACCTGAAATTGTAGGTAGTTCGATAAACATATACATATGTACTTGCATAACTTCCCACAATATCCCCGTATAGAAGTTGTATAGAAGTTTTTCATGGCTGAAATACTCAGGAAATGTGATGTTCTATAGTGGATTTCTGTAACTCATTTGCCAACTCTCGAAACCTAGAAATAGGGAAAAAAGGAACTTAGTTGGGGCGACATGGCGAAGAGAAGAGTCTAGAGACTACGTCGCATTACATCTGTGGTTAAACCACCACAATTTATGATGTTGTGAGTGCCATCAGGAACCCTAAGTCATCCAAAGTGTTGGGGCCTGATGGAAGCTCTATGGTAATGCTGAAACAGCTGGATGTCGAGTATCTAACTAAAGTCCGGTAGTCGAGTATCTAACTAAATTTCTCATACCCAACTAACTAAAGTTCAGTACCCAAATCGTTCTTGAAGTCTGGAAAATGGGCAGGGTGGTCCCGCTACTGAATCTAGGCAAGGATGCCAGCAGAGATAAATTGTACATACCGATTTCGCTTTTGTCGCCCACCGTTAGAAATATCTATCCAGTTGCCGATCATCAGCATGTATTCCGTAAGCACCACGGCACGACAACAGCGCTGCACGCCATTACCACATATATTTGTCAAGGACTCAACCAGAGACCGCCGTGTGATATAACAGTGATGGTGGTGCTTGACTTATCAAAAGCTTTTGATACAGTCAGGCACTCCACGCTGTTTGAGGACATTGAGCAGACAACCCTCCGGCCAAGCTTGAAACTTTGGATAGTCAATTATATGTGTGGACGCCAGTCATTAGCGAAATTCAGGAACAAGAAGTCCAAACCCCGTATAGTGAAACAGGGAGTTCCCCAAGGTGGGGTGATATCTCCGGAACTGCTTAACCTCTACCTCTCCTGCATTCCGCCCGATCCTGGCGTCAGGTACCTTCCCTGATGACAGCTATGAGAGACTGAACACCTATTTAACCGTTCTTACCACCTTTTCCCACTCGAGGAATATGCAGATTTCCGCCAAAAAATCTACAGCCACGCTGTTCACCACATGGACAGCGCAGTTTGGACGAGAGTTGAATGTCATGGTCGACAGTAGCAGAATTCCGACCAAAACTGCCCCAAAATGTTAGGGGTCACATTCGGCACTACATTCAAGTCGAGCACACACGCCACAGCCATCTGCGACAAACTGAAAAGCAGGAACCAGGTCCTTAATTCCCTAGCCGGCAGCAGGTGCAGGTTTCTTTATACCTTGTTGACCACATATAACTCGATAGGTCGGTCTGTGGTAAGCTATGCGGCTCCAGTTTACTTATGTGATACGAGATTATGTGATACGAATTGGAAAAAGATTCAAACCTGTCAGAATGCCGCCCAGAGAACAGCAACTGGGTGCCTCCTCAAGTCTTCAGTGGACCATCTACATGAGGAGGCAAAGATTCTTCCAGTAAAGCAACACAATGAGATGCTTTCGTTGCAGTACTTGCTTGGGTGTTACCGTGAGAGCCATCCCAATCACCATCTGCTGGCTAGGCCTGATACATTCAGGCATATCATTAAGGATATTCATGCTCTAAAGAGGGAAGTCCAACAATATAGGAGAGAACATCAACAGGCATATCAAAAAGGTTTAAATAGTGTTCACACGGATGCACAAAGCACCTTTTCAACTGCCCCGCCAAACCCACTCATCTAACTCCAGTGGATCTGTGGCTACATCCCATCGAAGCAGACATTTTCCTGGAACTGGAGATAGACCCAGAACCAGATTGAACAGAAGAACGAACATACAAACATAATAATAAACACTGTTACAACAAGAACAACAATTAACTTTCAGTCATTTCGGTGTAATAATGAGGCTAAAACCTTTAAAATACCTAAAATCCGAAGATACCGTTCTATGGGGTCTAGGCGTAGACCTATACTGACAAATCTCATATGGAAAGTTTAATACACCAAATAAAGTCCAAATTCCAAATTGCAGCCGTTTCGCTGGAATATCGGAAATAGGGAGGTACTGTTCTCTGGGGGCTATACTAAGGCGCGGGTCTGTCAAGTTGCCAATAATCAGCATGGACTCCGTAAGCAGCACAGCACGAGGACTCAACCAAAGCAAGCCGTGCGATAGAAAAGTGATGTTGGTGCTCGACTTATCAAAATCCGTTGAAACTGTCGGATTAGTGCACGATCTTGGCGTCATTTGTGAAAGGCTGAACTCCTGTATGACCGATCTCACCACCTTATGACGACAAATATGAAAATATCAGCCACTAAATCTACGGCCAACAGGGGTTCAGATTCTTTTTTCCCTGATCAAAACTCTTTAACTTGTGAACGGATAGAGATATTTTCATAATTTTTTTGTTCGACAGATAACATAACGAGCTTTCCAAAGCATTAAAAGCATTGGAATTCCGTTTAGTATTTGCAGAGGAATTCAAGGTCAAAGTTAAAAATTTGAGTTTTTTTCATATTTTGCATCAACATAAAAGTGTTTTTGAGTTTTTCATATGTTCTAACTATTTGCAAAAAGTCAAACACCAATAAGCAAGCCATAAAAATACAAAAAATAAAAAAATGTTGGAAAAAAATTCTAAAAAATTTTTTCAAAAAAAAATTAATTTAAATTTTTTCCAAAATTAAAAAAAGACTTTCCGTAGATTTTCATAAAACTCATTTAACTCTTATAAAAACGAATATATTAAAAAAATTGTTATTTGTGTTAAAAAGCTATAATTTATATGAAAACGGTATGAAAAACACACATTTTTAGCTAAGTAATTTAAAAAAATTTTAAAAAGTGACACTCTCTGGCATTGTTCTGTGTTCACTAAAATTTAGTACCTGTGACCATAGTAACAGCTAGTTCAGTTAAAAATTTTAGTTGAAACCCTCAAAATACCGAAAATCGGGATGTATCCTCATATGGGAGCTATATCAAAACATCTATTTTGTGGAAAAGTTTTGTGACCACTGGGAACTTCAATTGTCGAATTATATATAATTTGGTCAACAAATGTAGCTAAACTCTTCGAAAGACCTAAAATTGGGAAGTACCGTTATATGGGGCTCTACGAAAACATATACATACCTATGTTGAAAATTTTTGGTGGAAAAGTTTTGGGACCACTGAGACCTCAAAATTTTAGCTAAAATCTCAAAATAGCGAAAATAGAGAGGTACCGTTATTTTGGCACTATACCAAAACATGCACCGATATATCTTCGAACGATACACTCCGGTGCAAACATATAGGGTTCTAGTTTAATTATTGTGGAAGCTATAGTGATTACAACAGACGGACGTGACTAGAACGGATTATAATTTTACCTGATAATAAAATATATACTTTATAGGGTCGAAAATGATGATTTTAATGCGTTACAAACTTTATATACCCCCCAAACTATAGTGAAGGATAAAATAACCATAATCTTCATATTGCGTTCTAACCGTCTTTACCCTTAACATTTACAATCTTTGTTTCCAGATCGGATCTAATAATTTCCCTATTGCCCCCACTGTCCAACATCTTAGCATGCACCACATGCAGTACGTTGAATGAATGATAAATTATTGCTAAACAAAAACAAAACTAAAATGAAAACTTAATGTCCAAAGATTTTCCAATTTCCTCCCTCATACGGTGTGCTAGCAAAGGGATTTCAAGAGAAACAAAACAAATATTCATTTTTCTTTTGCACCAGAAGGGGGCTAGAGTTGAAATGATGATAATGATGCTGACGATGAGTGTAGGCGTAGAAATATGTCATAAATGGCAACACATCTTTAAGATTTTGAAAATTTCCTATTATATAAGAATGTTGTCTGGAAAGTGTGGTCAGTCAATCCCATGACCCCAAGTGATAATTATAAACAGAGGCTGGAGATTTGGATTGCCACATTTGCACCCCTCATTCACACATGCTCTTCTGCTGCATCAATGATTTATGACCCAGTAATGTAGTGTCCAGATGGTACACAGCATCTAAGGTACGACAAAAAGGAAATTAAAATTTCCTCCTGTGGGTCGGCTATTCATCTTATAAAATGATAAATGTTATTAAGCACAAAGATTTTTTGATGATGTAAAGTGTGAATTATCGAAACTTCTCCCTTTCCACGGTAATCGTCAACTCATACTTTAATAATAATAATTGGGGATATAATCTCTTAGATATTAAGTTTGCTAACATACAAATTAACAATGTATTTTTGAACTGTTGCTTTTATTGGCCATTTGTTGCTAAATAGTAGGAGAAAATATTGGAGAAAACATTAATATTGTGCGTCATAAAGTGCGAATATTTGCTATAAGTAGCTATAACAAATTGTAGCTGAAAATAACCGTAAACGAAATTAATACTAAAACATTGGTTATACTTACTTAGCTGGCCTATTACAGAACATTTGTTCTATAAGCCGAACTAAGAAAAGTTCTCTATTTTTTTCTGTTTACTGCTTCGCTTTCTGGAATACCGCGCCTTTTCATCTCTTCACCCACTTCTTTGCTCCATCTAAGTTTAGGCCTGCCAATTCTGCGCAAACCGCCATGCGGGACGTATTTATACGCCTTTTTAGCGGGGTCATCATCGCTCATTCTTATGATATGGCCCAGCCAACGCAATCGTTGCATCTCGATACGTTTACCTATACTGATGTCGTTGTATAGCAGATACAGCTCGTGGTTCATACGACGTCGATATTCACCGTCAACGCAGATTGGTCCATAGAACTTTCGAAGAATTTTTCTCTCAAACACACCAAGCACTGTTGGCCAACACTATTCTTCTTCGTATTTCACAACTGATGTTGTTGGTAGTGTTTACGGCGGTGCCTAGGTAGACGAAATCATTTACTACCTCAAAATTATAGGAACTAACGTCCACAGTTGGCCCGACCCCTATGGACGCATTGCGCGTCGACACCAACAACTTGGCCTTCTCGCCGTTTACCGCCAGACCAACTATAGCAGATTCCTTTCGACTTTTGCAAAGGTGACATCTACTTCCTTTACCGATCGACCCATGATGTCAATGTCGTCGGCATAAGCAAGTAACATATGGCTGTTTGTATATATTGTGCCACTTCTTTTCACCTTCGCATCTCGTATGACCTTCTCCAGCAGGATGTTGAGAAGATAACACGACAGGCCGTTTCCTTTTCTGAAACCTCTTTTGGTAATAAACTCTTTGGAGAGGTTCTTTCCTATTTTAACCGGGGACCGAGTATCAGTTAATGTCATTCTACAAAGCCGAATGAGCTTTGCAGGAATACCAAAAATCAGACATGGCTTGGAACACCTTTGAACGTATAGGGCTGTCGAAGGCTGCTTTATAATCGACGAAAATATGGAAGGTGTCGATCTGCATTTATTGGGTCTTTTCCAGGATTTGTCTCAAGGAAAATATCTGGTTAATGGTGGCGCTCTTCCTGTCAGATGGTGCTAACAAGCTGATGCGTACACCTTATGAGCGTGTAGCCTCCGGTTTTGAACAGCTCGGCTGGCAAGACATCGGTTCCTGCTGCATTATTATGCTTCAGTCGGTTTATTGCTGTCTTTACCTTATCCTGGCTGGGCGATATACATTCAATACCTTCTTCTGGGATTGGATCTGTGGTATCCTCGCCGTCATCGCTACTATCGGATACCAACAGCTTGGAAAAATGTTCTTTCCATATAACCTGAACACACTGTCTGTTTCATTTACCAAAGTACTTTGCTGGTCTCTACACGATGATGCGCCTGTACCAAAGCCATCAGTTTGATGTTTTACTCTTTGGTAGAACTTTCGAACTTCATTCTGGTTCCTGTACATCTCGATTTTTTCACACTTCCGCCTTTACATTTCTCTCTTTTTCCAGCGGAAAAGACGTTTCTCCTCTCTCCTTTTCTCCCGATACCTCTCTCGGGGGCTACGCGTTGCTATTGATTGTAGAGTAGCCCTATATGCCGCATTTGTCTCTTCGGTAGCAGCACGACACCCCTTGTCATACCATGGATTCCTTGGTGGAGGTCTCTGGTATCCAAGTATAAATTTTGCGGCTGTTTGCATGGAGTAGGCAATATTTTGCAATTGTGCTGATATGTTATCGCGACAAGGAGTGTTTTCATCAAGCAAATTTTTTTTGTATCTGTTGGTGCTTTATTTGCAACGTTTAGACGGGTACGTACCTTTGCTGCAACAAGGTAGTGGTCCGAATCTATGTTTGCTCCTCGGAACGATCGTACATCCAACACGTTCGATGAATGTCTTCCATCTAGTACAACATGATCAATTTGATTATTTCTTCTTTGATCGAGGTGCTTAAATCTGGTACTGCTAACTACCATGTTTTTTGCAGATGCCAATTCTATCAACCATTGTCAGATGTTTCACTGTGGAGACTGAATTTCCCGGCTGTTGGGCCAAAGATATTCTCCTTTCCAATTTTGGCATTTAAATCGCCTAGAATAATTTTAATGTCATGGGCAGGGTAACGGTATATCTTTGGTCTATTCGTCCTTGTCTTCAGTGGAAACATGAGCGCAAATAAAGCTGATGTTGAAGAATTTTGCTTTTAATCGAATTGCAGCGAGTCTTTCATTCACTGGTGTGAAGCTGGAGACTAGATGTTTTAACCTCCGACCAACTACAAATCCGCAACCAAAATTATGCTTTGTGTCATGACAGCAATAATACAGTGCGTCACCTTTAGGTGTTGTTGTGACGCCTTTCCCAATCCATCTTATTTCCTGTATGGCAGCAATGTCGGCCTTGTACTTTTCCAGTACATCTGCCAATAGGTAAACTGCACCGTCTCTATAAAGAGTGCGAACATTCCAGGTGCAGATTCGCAGATCATGGTCCTTAAAATGTGTGCGGGGTTCGTCAACTTTAGAGGGGTTTGTTTTTCTTTTCTTTCGTTTTTTCATAGTAGACTGCTTTTTCTAGGGGAGGGTTACTAACACGACGCCCAAACCCAAGTTTTTAACGTTCTTATGGGTGAACGTGTGGCAAATGTTACCTCACTAACTTTAAGGGGTGTTAAAGGCAGCTCCCAAGGTCACACCACGGGAATTCAGTGTCCACTTGAGATGAAAGAGGGACCAAGGACTTTGCCATGTTAAAGCCGAACAGGGCCGTTCCTTGGAATCTTCCATCCCATACGTCACACCAAACATTGGTTATATTGTATTTAAATCAGCTGTAATTTTTATTTTATATTGTACCCTCAGCCTTTAGTCTTACTATAAAAATGAACCTCATCGAAGTAATGGCCTTACACTTCTCGTATGTTTCGACGAAATCCCCTTCAAACAATTTGCAGTCGATTTAGCTCAGTTCGTCCGTCTGTCTGGTTGGACCCCTTGACATGGTAACTATCAATAGGAATGACTTCCAAAATTAGGTCCACTTCTAAAATGGACTATATCGGTCAATTCTTTTAGGTATCTTCCCCACAAAAGTGTAAAACGTTTTCACTTTTATCGATATATATTTGATCGATTATATACCCCAAATGTTTCGATATTATTGTTGGAAATTTTATACGTCTAAAAAAGGACATGGAATTCTGAAACTCCCTGGCAATTTTTAGAAAAAATAATTTTTTATATATCTGTCTACAGACAGAAGTCTCAACTCACACAGGCTGAGGGTATATGCCCGTCGGCAAACCCGACATATACCTTTTTACTTGTTTTCCAGAAACGAAAAATTATGAATTTTCATAAGTGCCGACGGAAGTGATAAATCTTTGTTTCGTCGAGTCCATAAACATCTACTCGTACAATTAAGATAGAAATAAGCAGAAACAATCATTGTGGTATCAGATAGAGTTTTTTTCGGCTTACAGGCTGTTTATGTACGTCGATAAGAAAATGAACACGCAAGAAACACTATCAAACTTGAGTTTCAAATTTGTTTTGAATCAAAAACAAAGGAAATAATATTTCCAAAAGTAAAGTTTAGGTGTTTTTCATGCGCACACATTTTCGTTTCGAAATACATGAACAGGCTGTTAACCTATTTTGTCAGAACTTAGCAAAAATTTTGCCGAGGTTTTTTCGTAGTCTCAAACAGTACTGCGAGTCTGCGGAGTCTGTTTTCTTGTTTTTTAATGTAACCCATCAAAATTTGAAGCAAGGGGTTTTATGCGATGACGACATCTTTTCATTGGATGGTTGCTTGGTTTGCGTGGTGGATATACTTTATAGCCTCAATTAGTATGTAAGGAATACAGTTTTGAAAACCACACCACTCGTTCAAGGATTGTTATTTCGTTGTATTAAATTGACAATCAAATCCAACCTGATGAGTTGAGAAATCGCAGAAGGTCTCCCAGATATACTTCGGCTATCTCGGCGATGTTATGAAGGAACGGTCTTCCTATAGCTTTAAGTCGTCGTTGCATTAGTACAGGCCAGTAACAGAGGAGGTGCTCAACAGTTTCCTCCTCTTCTTCATTTAAGATAGATTTAAGCGGTTTAAGTGGTTACCAATAGCCCAGTGACCAGTTAACACTGCAATAAGTCTTGCCAGGTTACGTCGATTTTGGTGTTGTATTGAGGCCATGTAGATTTTTTATTGGGCATGTTTCCGTTTTGTCCCATCTACTCTCGGCCAATGATAGATAGTATTTGAAGATCTCCCCTTTAAATACTCCCATTGGTGTTTGCGACTGACGCCTTTGGGAGTTCGTTAGAGGAGGATCCTGCTCTAGCAAGTTTGTCCGCTTTTTCGTTCCCAACAAGTCTCTTATGGTCTGGGATCCAGGCGAGACTTACTCTTGACAGACGCCCTAGTTTAGTAAGTTCTTCTTTACAATCGTTCAATAGCTTTGATGTGGCAGAGTTTTATTGAGTTTGGTGTGTGGAGTTGTAATAATACAAGCTTTCCTTATATCCAGTGTCTCCGCCTCAAAAACACTGCAGTCGTCAGGTAGTTTTATGAATGTATATATGTTTGCTTCATCTGAGAAGACACCAGAGCCAACTCCACATTTCATCTTGGAGCAATCTGTGTATACCTTGATGTCATGACCTGTCGGTGGTGATACATTATTCCATTCTTTCCTGCCTGGAGATTTGACTTCAAAAGGCTGATCAAATGTCATTGTAGGAGCGCAGTAATCAGCAGTAGTTGCTATTTCTTTTGGTAGTTTGTGGAGCACGCACGCATGCCCGTAGGTTCTATCTCTCCATTTTCCTAGAGCCCACAGCCTTGCCGCATTAAGTCTTGCAATTGCTTTGATGTGTATATCTATTGAAGGAGTTTTGAAAATATTTTTTTAATATTTGAGGATGTTTTAGATTTTTGTCAATATTTGTGGATTTTTTTAATAGATTTTTAATATTTGTGAATATTTTGAAAATACTTTTTAAAATATGTGTGGATATTTTGAAAATATTTGTTTTAATATTTGTGGAAAACATCATTATCAATATATTTAATATATATTTTTTAATTTTATATATTTTTGGATTTTATATAGACAATTTTTTTTCAATATTTGAGGATTTTTTAAAAAATATTTTTTCAATCAACGTGGAGCTTTTAAAGAATATGTTTTAAATCAAAGTGCGTTTTTAAAGAATATTGTTTCAATCAATGTGGATTTTTTAAATGATATTTTTTCAATCAAAGTGGATTTTTTAAAAAATATTTTTTCAATAATCGTGGATTTTTAAAAAAATATATTTTCTTGCTTGTTAGAATGGCATTGCATGCATTTAGGCGCTTGCATGTGTTGCATACATTTTGGGATTTTCGATAAAGTATGATGTCGCTAGCGTCATTAGACATTGCTCATCTGTTTTGCTCGGAACCAACCAACCACACCCCGATGCATGCGGATCTCTGTATACTGTATAGTTTTTTCTGCGTAGTTTTCTTATCCACTGCTGGTCACTATACTAGTGATCCATATGTGAGAATTGGTCTTATTATGCTGCTAACACCATTTTTGGTTTAAGGACCCAACGGCTCCCAAACATTTTGCGACATGTATAGTATGCAACGGTTGCCTTGTGAGCACGATGTTCCATGTTACGTTTCCTTGACAGCTTTGAATCTAAGATGACGCCTAGGTATTAAGTGTGATCTGATATGGGTATTTCTTGTCCTCGTAGATGTGGCAGATTGGGGATTGCATATTTGGTCTTTGTAGTGAATAGCACCATCTCAGTTTTCCCTGGGTTCACTCCCAGGCCACAGCTTGTGGCCCAAGTATCTAGTGATTTCAGAGCTCCGTTCATGATGTCAAAATGACATGTCGAAACATTGGTGAAAATGACCAGCATAGGATTCAAAAATGAATGTCTTTTTTTGGGGTCACGCTAATATAAAATTCATGAGTGAAAATGATAAAACGATGACATGAAACATCACTTGCTCCCATGACATCGAACATTTACTGGGTAATATTCTAAACTTCTTAGTTTTCTTACACGGACTCTGTCCTTTCTGGGAAAATAGTACAGTTTTGATGTTTTTATGACACAAATGAATTTTAATTAGAAACAAGTGAGCCAAGGCTATAGTCGGGTCGGGGCCGACTATGTGATACCCTACACCACTACCCCTGTGCATAAGTTTTTGACTGGTAAAATGCAAAATATTAAAATTGGGACAGCTTAGCGCCTTTGCTCTGAGTGTCTTCATTAATACAGGTCAATTTTGTTGAAACGCATTTAAGTACATCGTCAGTACAACTTAAATAAACAAGTAAAAGGGGGATGTACGCAAACCATCAATAGGCTTCTTTCTCTGTGAGACCCCCATCAACCCCCAAAATTTCGTGAGGATCCGAACAAAACTCCGACCTGTAGTGTGATTACACAAAAATGGAAAAAAGGATGCAATACCGACTATTGTGATATCTCTGCCAGGTTTTGCTTTCGATATACCTCTTACAGAAGAGAGATATTCGCTTTGAAATAAAACGTTGGCCTTTTCTCCAACGTAACGAGATCGATCAAAATTGCGACGTGTAGCTTGATTACAAAAAAATTAAAAAATGGGATGTATTACCGACTATTGCGATACATCGTTGCAAAGATGGGATTTTCTACTTTCATAGTCAGACTTTGCTTTTGGAATGTCCCCAACCAAAGCTGTGATATTCGTCATCATTATTAAAATTGCAAAAATGCAAAGTTGTGATTAAAAAAAATGGAAAAATGGGATCTATTACCGACTATTGCTATATCTCCGTTATTTGGCCACCTACGCCAATTGTAAAGATGAGCTTTTTTACTTTCATAGCCAAACTTTGCTTTTGGAAAGTCGCCAACCATAGCTGCGATATTCGTCATTATGACTAAAATTGCAAAAAAAAAGGTGGGTTTAATTTGCGGCTATTGCGGTATCTTCGTTGGTTGATCACCTACGACAACCTCCTTTACAGTGTTAGAAAGGCCATATTTTCTACTTTCATTAGCTTGTGTTTGGTATGCCCCTTATAGATGCAGATATATTCGCTTTGGAAAAAAACGTTGTATTTTTATCCAAATAAGTTTTTTGCCCATTCCGACCCCTAAATATTATCACCAAAATCGATAGGCTTCTTTCTCTGTGAGGCCCCCATTAACCCTCAAAATTTCGTGACGATCCGATCAAAATTGCGACCTGTAGCGTGATTACAAGGTTTAGATGGACAGACGGACGGACTGACGGACGGACACACATAGCCAGATCAACTCAGCTCGTCGAGATATTCATTTTGGTATATATAAGTATGGGTCTACGACCATTATTTCGATGCGTTACAAACTTTTTGGTTGAAACCAACTTATAATACCCTCCCCACATAGTGGTGTAGGGTATAAAAAGGATCCGCGTCTTCATATAGTCCTTATAGATCGGTACCTGCCGTTTTTCGGTATTTTGAAGATGGTGGCCTCAATATTCCACAAAAATGGCTAAAATGTGGTATTTAGTCTTCGTTGGTTGCGTACAAATTTCCATCTGAAATTTGTCGGTACATGTCCACGTCTTCATATAGCCCCCATAGAACGGTACCTTCCGATTTTCGGAATTTTAAAGGTTGTAGCCTCAATATCCCAACGAAAAGACTGAATTTTGGTATTTAGTCTTCTTTTGGGGTATACAATTTTCCACCAAAAAATTTTCGGTCCTCATATAGTGAGGCATTCCTTGCAATAAATCAGAAAGGATACGTCCACGTTTTGCCAGAGACCCCATGTAAGAAGCCACATTTTCCTACTGAATTATTTGTTAATTGGAATTTATGTGTTCCCAGAAGATAGAAAACTTACTCAAAAAAAAAAAAAACTATCCATAGACATATGCATTTTATGTTGGTTTTTGTCTAACCTCCATGGACCTGTATTGCCCAATTTTATGTGGTTCGAGGTTTTCGCAATTTTTCAAACCGAGATTGCTGTAATTTGGTATTGTGTGTAGTCAGAGGATAGAAAGAACAACGATGAGCTCTTTTAATGAGTGTTGCTACATTTTCCTTCTGAAGTGAATGTAACTTGGTATTTTGTAATCGCGATGGGTAGAAAACCTCCACATAGAAAATTATCAGTATAAAGTTATTATCACTAGATACTGTTCTCCTGCAAGGAGTTATACGAAAAGAAAGAGCTTAGTAGTTACTAATTGTTCATGGGTATGTATGTATTTTTTTTATTTTATTATTCGTGTATTTTACAAAAATCATTTTTAAATTATGCCCCAGCGCCAAATGGCTTTTTAGAGGCAAAATCGGCAACTATTATTCAAATACATTAAATATATTTTAAACTAGCAAATACCCGCTACTTCGTATGCGGAAAGGGCATAAAGTATATATGAACTCTGTTCTGTTGTATTAAAACCTATTTTAAATACCAACATTTAATCGATTTAATTCCAAAAAACATATCTGCCGTATCGCACCCCTACACAGCTACCATATTTTTTATTTCGGATTTCCAAAACTACGACTTCATATCACAGACATACACCAACAGCGACTCATATTGCAAATTTCAGACTTGACTTCTGGTTTTACTCCTTCACTTACACAGCATTCCCTCCCAATACGAATTTCCAAACACTAAACTTTCTCTCACCCCTTCACAACAACAATAACGCACATTCACAATTCAAGGTTCTAGCTTCAGCGGTTTCGCCAAGAACCCGAACAGGTTCGTAAAATGTTCGAAATATATCCCCATATAACGGTACCCCACGACTTAGTGTTTTTTTAAAAATAGAACAAATCTATACTGTCCAATTTTCTTTATTTAAAAAATGTCTACTTCAATCCACTTTTATTAGAAGAGGTATTTTGAAGACTTAGAGCATTTTGAAGATTTTATGCACATTTTCCAACCGAACTCCGAACTTTATCTCCAAGTTCAGAGTGATCTTCATAACAAATATTTTTCCATTTCGTATTTTTTGTCCAAATTATATAATCCAAGCTTTGTTCCTACACCCAACACCAAATTTAGTACCATTTAGTACTTTTCGTTCACCTATAGTAGGTATTTCTCACTTTAACCGTTTACACAATACCAAAATGGTTTTGGTACCAACATGTTACCAAACTTTTCGTACACATAATTAAAGGTTTCAAAGCTTACTTCCTTATACTCAACATATATCCCGACCGCAATTCACTTTTCCAGCTTTATATGTTCCGCTGAAAACAATTATATTACTATTTAGTACTTTTTGTATAAATAAGTGCGAATTTTCAAAACTTCATCCCTACCTCCACTCTAAACAACAATTGCTAATCTAATACCGAATTTCAAATTTAAAAATTCCACCCCTTTACTAAATCACAAATTGTACAAAATTATGTACCATATAGCAAATACCAAAAGGTACCAATTTTGGACCATTTGCCACTTATCGTACACGGCTTTCCAAAAACAACTTGCATAGCTCACTTCTTTCGTTCACCTAAATCCAAATTATAGCCAATGTACTTTCATTTAGCACTTTTTCATAAGTACGAATTTCCAAAGTAACAGCAATCCTACACTCCAACAGTAATCTGTTCACGCAAATACAAATTGTATCGAATTTAGTACCATTTAGTACTGCTTCGTGCACATTAGTATGATTTTCTAAAGTTACCTCCATATCTCAATTCTAATTCTAACAGTAATCTTAATTCCAAGTTTCACTCACTACCATTTAGGACTTGCTACACCTTTCTTACTCTTTATCAGTGACCCTTATTCCAAATTTCAGCACTATTCGTTAATTCAAATCCAAATTGTACTATATTTAGTACATTTCGTACACTTTTAGTTCGAATTTCCAATAACCTGTCTTTGTTACTCTCCATCAGTCACCCTTATTCAAAATTCCAAGATTCCTGTCCTATCCGTTCACCCAAATCCAAATTGTAGTAAATTTAGTACCATTTAGTACTTTTCGTACGCTTATAGTTCGAATTTCCAAAAACCTTTCTTTGTTACTCTCCATCAGTGACCCCTCATTCCAAATTGCAGGATTCCAGCTCTATCCGTTCACCCGAATCCAAATTGTACTAAATTTAGTACCATTTAGTACTTTTGTTAATCTCCATCAGTGACCCCTCATTCCAAATTTCAGGATTCCAGCTCAATCCGTTCACCCAAATCCAAATTGTACTAAATTTAGTACCATTTAGTACTTTTGTTAATCTCCATCGGTGAACCCTGATTCCAAATTTCAGGATTCCAGCTCAATCCGTTCACTTAAATCCAAATTGTACTAAATTTAGTACCATTTAGTACTTTTCGTACACTAATAGGTCGACTTTGCAAAAACCTTTCATTGTTACCTTTCATCAGTGACCTTCATTCCAAATTTCAGTATTCCAGCTCTATCCGTTCACCCAAATCCAAATTTTACTAAATTTAGTACTTTTCGTGCACTCACAGTTCGAATTTCCAAAAACTTTTCCTTGTTACTCTCCACCAGTGACCCTCATTCCAAATTTTAGGATTCCAGCTCAATCCGTTCACTTAAATCCAAATTGTACTAAATTTAGTACCATTTAGTACTTTTCGTACCCTAATAGGTAGACTTTACAAAAACCTTTGATTGTTACTTTTCATCAGTGACCTTCATTCCAAATTTCAGTATTCCAGCTCTATCCGTTCACCCAAATCCAAATCGTACTAAATTTAGTACCATTTAGTACTTTTCGTACCCTTATAGTTCGAATTTCCAAAAACCTTTCAACGTTATTCTTCATCATCGACTCTCATTTCAAATTTCAGGATTCCATCTCTATCCGTTTACCGAAATCCAAATTGTACTAAATTTAGTACTGTTTAGTACTTTTCGCACCCTTATAGTTTGAATTTCCAAAAACCTTTCATCGTTATTCTTCATCAGCGACTCTCATTTCAAATTTCAGGATTCCACTTCTATCCATTCACCCAAATCCAAATTGTACTAAATTTAGTACTTTTCGTGCACATACAGTTCGAATTTCCAAAAACTTTTCTTTGTTGCTCTCCACCAGTGACCCTCATTCAAAATTTCAGGATTCCAGCTCTATCCGTTCACCCGAATCCTAATTGTACTAAATTTAGTACCATTTAGTACTTTTGTTAATCTCCATCAGTGAACCCTCATTCCAAATTTCAGGATTCCAGCTCAATCCGTTCACTTAAATCCAAATTGTACTAAATTTAGTACCATTTAGAACTTTGTTAATCTCCATCAGTGGCCCTCATTCAAAATTTCAGGATTCCAGCTCAATCCGTTCGCCGAAATCCAAATTGTACTAAATTTAGTACCATTTAGTACTTTTCGTACCCTTATAGTTCGAATTTCCAAAAACCTTGCATCGCTTCTCTCCATCAGTGACCCTCATTCCAAATTTCAAGATTCTAGCTTTACCGTTCACCTAAATCCAAATAGTACTAAATTGAGTACCATTTAGTACTTTTCGTACACTAATAGGTAGAATTTCCAAAAACCTTTCTTTGTTACTCTCCATTAGTAACTCCATTTCAAATTTCAGGATTCCAGCTCTATCCGTTCACCCAAGTCCAAATTGTACTAAATTTAGTACCATTTAGTACTTTTCGTATCCTTATAGTTCGAATTTCCAAAAACCTTTCATCGTTATTCTTCATCAGCGACTCTCATATCAAATTTCAGGATTCCATCTCTATCCGTTTACCGAAATCCAAATTGTACTAAATTTTGTACCATTTAGTACTTTTCGTACCCTTATAGTTCGAATTTCCAAAAACTTTTCATCATTACTCTTCATCAGTGACCTTCATTCCAAATTTCAGGATTCCTGCTCTATCTGTTCACCCAAATCTCAATTGTACTAAATTTAGTACCCTTTTGTACTTTTCGTACACTTATAGTTCGAATTCTCAAAAACCCTTTGGTACATCTTTCTAGCTCTCCATCAGTTACCCTCATTCCAAATTTCAGAATTCTAGCTCTTACCGTTTGCCTAATACAAAGGGTACCATATTTAGTACCTTTTAGTACTTTTCGTACACTTCTAGGTCGAATTTCCAAAAACCCAGCCTTATCTCACCCCTACACCCCAACAGCAACCTACATCCAAAATTTCAACTTTCTAGCTTCAGCGGTTTCGTCTGGGCGCTGATGAATCAGTCAGTCAATCAGTCAGTCAGGCAGTCAGTCAGTCACTCACCTCACTACTCTTTTATATATATAGATTAAATTCTAAAGCATATAACACTGTGACACAAAATGGAACTCAAAGTCTGGGGGGTGGAAAAGTTCTTTTGGATATGAAAGTCCTTAATGAGTATACAAAGAACCCAAAAGGAAATTTTCGCCATAGGTCAAGTTTCAGACATATCACGCGATGAAGTTTTTGATTTTTTTCCTATAATACTTTTTAAAATAGCTCCATATCTATGTTTGGGGTTGTTGTAGCTTCGTTTTGAGGTGACATGTCTTCAGTGAAATCGATTGGCGAATCTTTTTGTAGAACATTTCATTCTTCTAACTCAATGCATTTCATTTCCTTTTCGTCCTTTATTTCTTAAACCGTAGTGAAAGTACCACAAGATGAGATTTTTCAGCATGCAAATATTCTACAAAAAAGTTGCTCAGAAGATTTTAGGTACGGTTCTCTTTGACAACTAATCGATTTTGTGCCGTTTTCATTGTCATTTTTGACATTTATTCGGACTTGGTTTAGAATTAAACTATGTTTTGTTTTTCTGTATATTCGTTATTTGTTGTGTATATGTATGTAGACATAACAATTGGTTATTGCTTATGTAGACAACTAGGATGCTTCTCAAATATTTACGACGAATAGCTCTTGTAATGACGAACACGTTAATAACAATTTTTCTTGGAGGATAGATCCGGTTATCTCAATTTTTGAAAAACCGATTTTTGAACCGGTTTTAAGTAACCGATTATATTATATGTATACCGTTAAAAAGCTTACAGAGTTGTCCATCAAATTAAATTAATTCGCTTCTGAAAACTTTGTTAGTTGCAGTTCTAGAACAAAAAACCGTTTTTTTAAACCGTTTTTAAGGAAAACTATCAGTACGCGCAAATATGGAGATCAAAGGCTGGGGGGTGAACAATTCTTTTTGGCAATGAATGTCGATGAAGATAATATGATGAACCCAGAAGTACAGTTTTGCCATAGGTCAAACTTCAACTACAGTTTATAAAGCTTTATTTTGTGTTGACTGTAAATGTTTGAGACATTGGGTTGCTTTATATCCATATGTAATTGGAAACAAGTAAGCAAAGGCTATAGTTGGACGGGGCCGACCATGTGGTACCCTACACCACAACCTGTAGGAATTAGCTATGTGCAACCGCCTTGCACGCTGAATGTCCGCGTTCGATTCCCATCAAATTGTCTACGGTTCTAATCGGTAGATCGGTTATCGTGCGCACCAGCCAGTTAGACATTACGAGAGACAGATGGACGGACAGCGCTAAATAGACTCCAAATTGTCTAAAACGAATTTCGTCCAAATATACTTGGGGTCTAAAACCAATATTTCGATGAGACATATCATTGGTCGTATTTTGTTTGTATCCCCTTTACCCTAAATCCTGAGGTATAAATTAGGTGGCGAGGCGACCCCATGTTGCAATATTTGTATAAAAATCCAATTTGATAACCGAACTGAAAATTGTTTATCACGATAGAAACAATTTGTATCATGGGAGGAAATTGTGTTTCTCTACACAAAACACATTATATATTAGGCAGTAGGTGCGTTATCTAGCAGACACATTATTGCAATTTGCATCAGGGGAAAGGTCAGTAGTTATTATTCCATATGTAGGCTAGTTTGCCGGTATATGCCCTCCAGGAATGAAAATATGGACCAAAAATAAAATTTGTATATTTTTCATACAAAAGTAATGGTGAATGTCAACCGCTAAATAATATCAGATCATCATGCAAAATTATGGGCATTTGCTTCAACCTAAACTGTTATCTCATGCAAAATTTCGTGACTATTGAGCTATAATTGCGACCTCTAGCGGGTTTATGATTACACTACAAACAAAAAACTGGATATATTAAGCTGTAACTCTGTTATCTGATCACGTACATCAACGTAATTGACATCAATTGAAAGGTCAAGAGATCGTCTTCCAAATATAACTCACGAGTGGGGAATGTGTTTTGTCAGGAACAAAGACATAAGCTGTTTATTGCAAATTTTCACAATTTTCACACAAAAGTTGTGGTCCATTTAACCCTCTAAATATTATCTGATCGACCACCTCAAATTGCAGGCTTCTTCTTTGTCATATACTCTAACCTTATTTAAAATTTCGCGTTAATCGGACTATTATTGCGTCCTACAGAGCCGCTACAAAATCGTATAAAAATTATGTTTTTGGTCCATTTCACTCGCTAAATATTTCACGATCATCACCAATTAAAATAGCGATCTATTCTGATGTGAAACCGACCTCCATACCAAATTTCGTGACGATCGGTCCATAATTGCGGCCTGGAGTTTGATTACAATTTATAATGGACAGACGGACACACGGACGGACGGACGGACGGACACACATCTCAAGATCGCTTTATCTCGCCGAGATATGAAGATTGGTATACCACATTAGGGGTCTCCGACGAATATTTCGCGGTGTTACATGAATTTTTACCAAAACAAACTTATAGTACCCTTTCCACATAGTGGTGTAGGGTATATAAAAGAATTTGGTACATCATCAATTTCATATTTGTAGAATGTTTGTCCTTTAACTTATATAGCATTGCAATTCTAAATGTTATTTTCGATTTTAAATTTCGAATGTGGTTATTCCACGATAAATTTTTGCTTAGATGCATTCCAAGGTATTTTACCGAATCTGACTCTTGAATCAGTTATTCATCAACATGAGCACTAAAAATGATCTTAAAACATATGGACTGAACCTTACAATGGTGGTTTTATTACAATTTAAGACCAGCATGTTTAGTCTCAAGTACTCGACCGGAATAGCTGCATCGTACTCTATTTCGGTTTGTAGAACACCCGCATAACTGGAATTATAAAATAAAGCTTTGTCATCAGCGAACATAAACAGCTTTCCTTTAAACGGAAGGTTTTTAATATGATTAATATGACCTTAAACGCTTCCTTGGGGAACTCCACACTTTATAGGAAGCATACAACTTTTGGCATTTACGATTTGTACATACTGCTCTCTATTGCCCAAAAAAATGTCGAAAAAACATCAAGGTGCTGGGATTACAAACAATGACTTCTAGTTTCTTTATTAAAATGGCGTGATCAACCAAATCAAAAGCCTTGGAAAGATCGTAAAAAACACATATACTGTCAATAACCTTTATCACAGCTTCTTGTGTCCACGAACCGTTATTAAACCCATATTGAGGCACAAATACAATTTTATTAGTATTCAGATAAGAAGAAAACTGCTCACAAATAATATTTTCAAATATTTTATCAATAATAGGAAGAGCTGATATCGGTCAGTTGTCCTGTATTATGTTTGCTCCATCCGCTTTTCGAATACACAGAAAAAAAATTGTAGTCATTTGATAAAGAAATTCAAAGATTCAACCAAAAATTTATCGATTTTCCGGCAATAAAAAAATTGTCATATTGACAAAATTCTATAAAATTTTGTTATCACAAAGTAAAAAAAATTTTTTAACTGATAAAACATTTCACATATTGACAAAAATATTTATCAAAATATTCCACATTTTGCTTGATAAAAACAAAATATTTTCTTGATTAAAAAAATTGTTGAACGCATTTTCCAATGAATGTATTTTCCAATCAATAAAAAAAAATATTCATATTTACAATTATTTTGTTGTTTTTTTGTTAAATACAAACCCAAACGCCACAAAAAAAAGATACATACACACATTTATAAATGGTGGTGGTTATTTATTATTTGAAATGCCAAGAACAAAAGCAACGCCAGACGCATAGGTACGTAAAAAATAACAGATGAAAGAAAGAAAAACGGAATGGAATAATTAATAACAGAAGTACATAATTATTTAGTGCCACACATTAATTTTAATATAAGAGAACAAATAAATCACTTTTAAATATAAAATACAGGGGACATCATTAAAGGTTACGAAATAAAACACATTCTTCTTCCATATTGAAAATCATCAGCGGAAAATGGGTATCTGTAATGTGAGAAATAGTACATCCATATATATTTCAAATATATAAAATGTTTTGATGTTATTACCAATATCAAATGCGGTTGCTTCTTTGTCCAATAAAATATTCTTATTATTCTTTTTCATATTCGTGAATTCAATTATAAAATGTATTGGCCGTTTAATTTACTTGAAAAGCACCTTTACTTTAAGAAAACACACAAACACAGATTTATGCACTACCGATCCACATACAACGACTGCTTTAAAGAACTGCCAAAATAAACCAAACTGATGGTTAAAAAATGTATCTGCCTTCCTAAACCACCAAGCAGAAAAAACATGAGAACTCGTACCGTTTTTTTCTTTCCCTCTTCGTTTGTTAGGATCATAAAAATCAGTAACAAACTTACATACAAGCCTCCAACCAAGCACAAATAAATAAATAAGCCAAATGCCACACAAACGCTCCATCCCTTCATGCCGCAAAAATGCCATGACCATGCTTTGAAATATACATAGCAACGATACTCACATCTCAAGAAAATAAAACACAGCACATTGTCGTAGCGCTCTCTTTATGCCCTAAAAATTTTGTTTCTTTCCCTCTTGAGAGCGAGAACATGCGACAAACGTTGAAAACCATTTTAACTACAGAAATTTATTAATAAAAATAAACAAATTTCAATAAATTATTTGTTTGAACTCGTTTATTGATCGCTTTTTAGTAACATTTTAATGTTTGGTAAACATTTTCCCTATATACTCGTAATATTTTATCGCCATTCGACAAAAATATGGTGATAAAGCTTTTAATCAAAATTTTCAGGGTGGCTTTTTTTCTGTGTAGGTACAATCGTGTGTGTCTTCAACTGATTAGGGTAATTCGAATCCTGAATCATTTGATTAAATATTTTTGATAGCCATTCACACGTTTTCTAATGTGAATTAAAACGAAGTTTCATTAAAATAAGAACTGTGAACTGACTAACTTTCATAATATAAAGGTGACTAGCAAATACCCGCTACTTCGTATGCGGAAAGGGCATAAAGTATATATGAACTCTGTTCTGTTGTATTAAAACCTATTTTAAATACCAACATTTAATCGATTTAATTCCAAAAAACATATCTGCCGTATCGCACCCCTACACAGCTACCATATTTTTTATTTCGGATTTCCAAAACTACGACTTCATATCACAGACATACACCAACAGCGACTCATATTGCAAATTTCAGACTTGACTTCTGGTTTTACTCCTTCACTTACACAGCATTCCCTCCCAATACGAATTTCCAAACACTAAACTTTCTCTCACCCCTTCACAACAACAATAACGCACATTCACAATTCAAGGTTCTAGCTTCAGCGGTTTCGCCAAGAACCCGAACAGGTTCGTAAAATGTTCGAAATATATCCCCATATAACGGTACCCCACGACTTAGTGTTTTTTTAAAAATAGAACAAATCTATACTGTCCAATTTTCTTTATTTAAAAAATGTCTACTTCAATCCACTTTTATTAGAAGAGGTATTTTGAAGACTTAGAGCATTTTGAAGATTTTATGCACATTTTCCAACCGAACTCCGAACTTTATCTCCAAGTTCAGAGTGATCTTCATAACAAATATTTTTCCATTTCGTATTTTTTGTCCAAATTATATAATCCAAGCTTTGTTCCTACACCCAACACCAAATTTAGTACCATTTAGTACTTTTCGTTCACCTATAGTAGGTATTTCTCACTTTAACCGTTTACACAATACCAAAATGGTTTTGGTACCAACATGTTACCAAACTTTTCGTACACATAATTAAAGGTTTCAAAGCTTACTTCCTTATACTCAACATATATCCCGACCGCAATTCACTTTTCCAGCTTTATATGTTCCGCTGAAAACAATTATATTACTATTTAGTACTTTTTGTATAAATAAGTGCGAATTTTCAAAACTTCATCCCTACCTCCACTCTAAACAACAATTGCTAATCTAATACCGAATTTCAAATTTAAAAATTCCACCCCTTTACTAAATCACAAATTGTACAAAATTATGTACCATATAGCAAATACCAAAAGGTACCAATTTTGGACCATTTGCCACTTATCGTACACGGCTTTCCAAAAACAACTTGCATAGCTCACTTCTTTCGTTCACCTAAATCCAAATTATAGCCAATGTACTTTCATTTAGCACTTTTTCATAAGTACGAATTTCCAAAGTAACAGCAATCCTACACTCCAACAGTAATCTGTTCACGCAAATACAAATTGTATCGAATTTAGTACCATTTAGTACTGCTTCGTGCACATTAGTATGATTTTCTAAAGTTACCTCCATATCTCAATTCTAATTCTAACAGTAATCTTAATTCCAAGTTTCACTCACTACCATTTAGGACTTGCTACACCTTTCTTACTCTTTATCAGTGACCCTTATTCCAAATTTCAGCACTATTCGTTAATTCAAATCCAAATTGTACTATATTTAGTACATTTCGTACACTTTTAGTTCGAATTTCCAATAACCTGTCTTTGTTACTCTCCATCAGTCACCCTTATTCAAAATTCCAAGATTCCTGTCCTATCCGTTCACCCAAATCCAAATTGTAGTAAATTTAGTACCATTTAGTACTTTTCGTACGCTTATAGTTCGAATTTCCAAAAACCTTTCTTTGTTACTCTCCATCAGTGACCCCTCATTCCAAATTGCAGGATTCCAGCTCTATCCGTTCACCCGAATCCAAATTGTACTAAATTTAGTACCATTTAGTACTTTTGTTAATCTCCATCAGTGACCCCTCATTCCAAATTTCAGGATTCCAGCTCAATCCGTTCACCCAAATCCAAATTGTACTAAATTTAGTACCATTTAGTACTTTTGTTAATCTCCATCGGTGAACCCTGATTCCAAATTTCAGGATTCCAGCTCAATCCGTTCACTTAAATCCAAATTGTACTAAATTTAGTACCATTTAGTACTTTTCGTACACTAATAGGTCGACTTTGCAAAAACCTTTCATTGTTACCTTTCATCAGTGACCTTCATTCCAAATTTCAGTATTCCAGCTCTATCCGTTCACCCAAATCCAAATTTTACTAAATTTAGTACTTTTCGTGCACTCACAGTTCGAATTTCCAAAAACTTTTCCTTGTTACTCTCCACCAGTGACCCTCATTCCAAATTTTAGGATTCCAGCTCAATCCGTTCACTTAAATCCAAATTGTACTAAATTTAGTACCATTTAGTACTTTTCGTACCCTAATAGGTAGACTTTACAAAAACCTTTGATTGTTACTTTTCATCAGTGACCTTCATTCCAAATTTCAGTATTCCAGCTCTATCCGTTCACCCAAATCCAAATCGTACTAAATTTAGTACCATTTAGTACTTTTCGTACCCTTATAGTTCGAATTTCCAAAAACCTTTCAACGTTATTCTTCATCATCGACTCTCATTTCAAATTTCAGGATTCCATCTCTATCCGTTTACCGAAATCCAAATTGTACTAAATTTAGTACTGTTTAGTACTTTTCGCACCCTTATAGTTTGAATTTCCAAAAACCTTTCATCGTTATTCTTCATCAGCGACTCTCATTTCAAATTTCAGGATTCCACTTCTATCCATTCACCCAAATCCAAATTGTACTAAATTTAGTACTTTTCGTGCACATACAGTTCGAATTTCCAAAAACTTTTCTTTGTTGCTCTCCACCAGTGACCCTCATTCAAAATTTCAGGATTCCAGCTCTATCCGTTCACCCGAATCCTAATTGTACTAAATTTAGTACCATTTAGTACTTTTGTTAATCTCCATCAGTGAACCCTCATTCCAAATTTCAGGATTCCAGCTCAATCCGTTCACTTAAATCCAAATTGTACTAAATTTAGTACCATTTAGAACTTTGTTAATCTCCATCAGTGGCCCTCATTCAAAATTTCAGGATTCCAGCTCAATCCGTTCGCCGAAATCCAAATTGTACTAAATTTAGTACCATTTAGTACTTTTCGTACCCTTATAGTTCGAATTTCCAAAAACCTTGCATCGCTTCTCTCCATCAGTGACCCTCATTCCAAATTTCAAGATTCTAGCTTTACCGTTCACCTAAATCCAAATAGTACTAAATTGAGTACCATTTAGTACTTTTCGTACACTAATAGGTAGAATTTCCAAAAACCTTTCTTTGTTACTCTCCATTAGTAACTCCATTTCAAATTTCAGGATTCCAGCTCTATCCGTTCACCCAAGTCCAAATTGTACTAAATTTAGTACCATTTAGTACTTTTCGTATCCTTATAGTTCGAATTTCCAAAAACCTTTCATCGTTATTCTTCATCAGCGACTCTCATATCAAATTTCAGGATTCCATCTCTATCCGTTTACCGAAATCCAAATTGTACTAAATTTTGTACCATTTAGTACTTTTCGTACCCTTATAGTTCGAATTTCCAAAAACTTTTCATCATTACTCTTCATCAGTGACCTTCATTCCAAATTTCAGGATTCCTGCTCTATCTGTTCACCCAAATCTCAATTGTACTAAATTTAGTACCCTTTTGTACTTTTCGTACACTTATAGTTCGAATTCTCAAAAACCCTTTGGTACATCTTTCTAGCTCTCCATCAGTTACCCTCATTCCAAATTTCAGAATTCTAGCTCTTACCGTTTGCCTAATACAAAGGGTACCATATTTAGTACCTTTTAGTACTTTTCGTACACTTCTAGGTCGAATTTCCAAAAACCCAGCCTTATCTCACCCCTACACCCCAACAGCAACCTACATCCAAAATTTCAACTTTCTAGCTTCAGCGGTTTCGTCTGGGCGCTGATGAATCAGTCAGTCAATCAGTCAGTCAGGCAGTCAGTCAGTCACTCACCTCACTACTCTTTTATATATATAGATGTATTCTCTCCTATAAATATTAGTTTTTTTCATCGTACTCTCACACATCTTAAACGCACACACCTCATCCCCTTCTCACACAACAATAACTTCTGGCGGCACACTTTTTTGCTGATGTTAATGTTTTAGGTTGAAATGTTTATGGGTTTTCATATTCTGGCAGTGCTTTTGTTATGCATTTTTAAAACTTCCCCTAAAATTTCATTAAGGATATCCGTGAAATTTACCGACAATAAACAAAAGAGACAACAACCAAAAAACGCCGGTTCTCAATGGTACTTTACAAAACAAAGACAGCATGAGAAGAAGAAGAAAAAAGGAACTAGAAACAACACCAAGACCGAAACAGTAAAACAGTGTACCAGGAAAAAAACATCTTAAGTGCAAACGATTCACCAGTTCTCTACGTACATCCACCCATGTACACTCCCACATTTTGTTAATACGTTTTAAACAGATAAAATTACAATTGTTTCATTGTCCTTAGGTCGTCGTTTGTGCATAAAGTGCAAAACTCCCTTTCTTCAATTGTTTCCCTTTACATGGCATTTGTAGAGCGAGTGTCTGTGCCAGCTATTACGAAAAAGGACATCTTCCTAGTCTTACAACCAGTGTTGAGGTTATTTCTTTCAATGGATGGGGGCAATGACTCCATTTGGGGTTTCTGTTTTTCATGTAGCCCATAAAACCGCTGTGGGTTGTTCCGATGGGCTGGACTGCATTGTTTATGCTTTCAATGAATCTGTTCACCGGTTTCTATGTGAGAATTTCCATATTTTGTTAGACTAGTTTAGCTTTGGCTATTTCTTCTTGGTATTTACTTTTTTGTGGGCTCTTCAATTTATGTTCCGGTGTAAAAACTTCATATCCATAATGAAAGGAAGTATTTGGTTAGATAGACAATACAACAAAGAGAGAGAAAAGATTTAGCTGTATGCAGTTGTGTAGTTGTGTACATGTCAATGTTAAGTGGTTATACTATATTAAATGCAGGGGGGCTTAGTAATTAGAAATATACTTAGGGAATAAAAATATACATAAATTCGAAAAATTTTGGGGAAAGTAACATATACAACAAATGGCTTCTTGAATGTGGAACAATTACGGTGCTTAACGCTTTTTACTGGGTCAGATAGCATACACACATTTGTATTCCATATTTAACCCGTAAAGAAAGGATCAAAGTCGGGAGGGACCGACTACCTGATACCCTACGCCACCAACATTTCAATATAATCTAGACTAAATTGCGTCACATTTTCCAATTTTCATCAAAATATCTGTATAATTTTGTGTGTGGCCGATAATGTTATATACAGGAGCTATATACAAATCTGAACCGATTTCAAACTTATTTCTTGTTCGAATTCGGTGACAAATTTTCAAATTGCACTAAAATTGGACAGCATTTTCAAATAACTCAAATTGTGCTATATCCAAATCTGAGCCGATTTCAATAAAATTTGATCAACTTTTTTCTAAACCCAATTCCTTCGCACATTTCAAATTGCATCAAAATTGGACATACACAGCGAGGTTGGTGTACCAAATACCTAAAAACGATCGAAAATATATATGGGAGCTATATCAAAATCTTAACCGATTTGCACCAAAAGCAATAGCATTCTTAATATGACTAAAAAAATTATCTTCCCCTATTTTCAGCTGAATCGGATAATAAATGCGACCTGCATCTTGCGAAAAAATACGTAACAAACAAACGCTACTATATTTACCCAGCAAAATTTTTAGGAAGGGGTTCCATGCGATGACCTGATTTCATGGGATCTTTTGTATTGATTCAAACAAAGTCGTGAAAGATCCTATCTTTTCATTAGCATTTGAACCAACGCAAAGGAACCCATTCCATCGATCCAATAGAGATGAATTTTGTGTTTTTATTTATAAAAATTTTCTAAATATATAAGATTAATTATTTAAATAGGTTTTATGTTGTCGGAGACTCGAAACCACAAACAACGTTGTTAAAACTCTAGTCGTAATGATAATGTCATTGCAAAGCATTGGTGAAAATGACATGTCAAAGCATTGGTGTAAATGATATGCTTTGGATCCAAAAATGAAAAGCATCTTTTGGGGTCCACGCTCATATAAAATTCATCGATAAAGATGCTTAAAATATGACATACCAGATCACTTGCACCCATGATTGAATGGCATCTTTGGCATCGAACATTTTGTTGGGTATTGCTACGATCTCGTACAAACGACTTGATTCAACAATGAATAGGGAACCGATGTTCTCGTGAGTGACAGAATAACGAAGTCTCTGTTTGGAAGGGAAAGCCGATAGTTCCGTATAGGACATAAACAAACAGTGCAATATATTAACAGGACCGCCACAGAGGGTAGTCCTTCCAGTATTTGCCAACGCAGCTCCTCAACCTTGAAAGCTAGCAAGCCACCCGCAATAGCAAGCTACTTTCAATGGTGAAAAGTGAAATACTTAAGACTCAGATGAAATGAGTTGAATGAGAATTATTTCCTTTGGAGTCTTTGGTGAAGTTGAAACGAAGTGAACTATAACCATATGCATTCGAGTAAGTTGTGCGATGGAGTTAATATAGAAGCGTGATGTGTTTATTGCAGGTTTATGTACTTGAATATTTCGTCACACATAGTGGTATAAAAATGTGTTTATAATGGAATTAAATGACAAAAACATAATTTATTTATCGAAAAACAAGAATACAATAAAAAATTCACTCTGAAGACGCTAGTTATAGTACAATGTTAGTTGGCTCTAGCGAGCACTAAGTGTGTTGAAACATTATTTTTTTTTTGGGAGGCCTATATCTCTTCCCGTTATTGTCTATATACTAAATTTTTGGGGCTTATTATCATCTGGAGAGCTTTCTAAAAATTTTTAAGTTTATAGAATCAAGAACTTTCAATGATAGTGCCTGTTATATTTTCTTTAAACCAGCCAGTATTAACCATTCTGATAAGGGAACAATCCCTAAGTTCATATTTTTTCGAGATCCAAACCCCTGACTTTTACTAATTAACGATATAACTACACTCTAAACTCTAAATTTTATTAAATCAAAAGCTGCAAGGTGACTTCTGAAGTTTCTGACCCTTGGAACCATATTGAAGCTACTCCCGAACGACCCGCCACTCCACCCATGAAGTATGTACTATTGATATCAGTTTTGACATTTTACTTTTTTTAACTAAAACAAATGAATCATAACAAGTAAAAACAGCGTTAAGTTCGAGTTGCATTGAAGTAAAATTGAAAAATTAGTTTCCTTACGTTTTTGAAGAAGTCTAAATACCAAATTTCAGCACGTTCGGTAAAAAATGTGGCTAACCTTCAAAATACCGAACTTCAGGAGGCACCGTTCCATGGGGGCTATATCAAAACGTCGATCTATACCTACAAATTTCTGGCGGAAATACCGAAAATCAAGAGGTACGCTTCTATGGGGGATATTGAACCCGGACCTATACTGATAATTCTCATCTGGGATATTTTATAACCCCATGGAAGACTAAATAACTAATTTCAGTCTTTCGTCACAACCTTCAGAATTGCGAAAATCGGGAGGTAGCGTTCTATGGGGGCTATACCGAAACGTAGACCTATACTGACGAATTTGAGTCAGAAAAGTTTTTACCTCCAACAAAGAGTAAATACCAAATTTCAGTCTTTTCGGTGGGTTGCTGTGGCCACAACCTTCAAAATACCGAAAATCGGGAGTACCATTATATGGGGGCTATATAAAGGCGCTGACCTATACCAACAACTTTCTGGGAGAAATTTGTATACCCCCAACGAAGACTAATTGCCAAATTTCAGCCATTTCGGTGTGATAATGAGGCTAAAACCTTCAAAGTAACGAAAATCGGGTGGTACCGTTCTATGGGGGCTATATGAAGGGGTGGACCTTTACCGACAAATTTCATATGGAACATTTAATACCCCAAGTGAAGACTAAGTGCCAAATTTCAGCCAATTCGGTGGATTATTGTGGCCACAACCTTCAAAATACCGAAAATCGGAAGGCACCGTTCTTTGGGGCTATATGAACGCGTGGACATATACCGAAAAATTGATGGGGGAAGGTAATGTTATACCTACATCGAAGACTAAGTACTAAATTTCATCCATTTCGGTGTGATAATGAGGCTAAAACCTTCAAAATACCGAAAATCGGGTGGTACTGTTCTAAATATTATATGGAACGTTTAACACACCAAATGAAGATTAAATACCAAATTTCAAATTTTTTAAGGTTGTGGCCACAACAATCCATCGAAATGTCTGAAATTTGGTATTTGATATTCATTTGTCGGTATAGGTCTACGCCTTCATATAGCCCCCATAGAACATACCACCCGATTTTTGGTGTTTAGAAGGTTGTGGCCTTAATACTCCTCAGAAATCGCTGAAATTTCCTATTTAGTCTTCGTTGGGGGTATTAAACTTTCACCCTGAAACTTGTCTGTAAAGGTCCACGAATTTGTATTGCCCTCATAGAACGGTGCCTCCCTAGTTCCGGTATTTTGAAGGTTGTGGCCTCAATATCCCACGGAAATGGCGGCAATTTGGTCTTGATTTAGGGTATTTAACGTTCCATATGAAATTTGTCGGCGTAGGTCCACGCCTTCATATAGCTCCCATAGAACGGTACCAACCGATTTTGGTATTTTGAAGGCTTTAGCTTCATCATCACACCGAAATGGCTGAAATTTGGGTACTTAATCCTCGTTGGGGACATAAAACGTTCTCCAATAAATTTGTCGGTATATGTCCGTCCATTGCTTCATACAGCGCCTATAGAACGATACCTCCCGATTTTCAGTATTTTGAAGGTTGTGGCCACAGCAACCCACCGAAATGGCTGAAATTTGGTATTTAGTCTTTGTTTGTTGTGACCAGGGTTTCGGAGTCGAGGTATTTTTGGCTCGATTCCGACTCTAGGCCAGTTTTTTTCACGGCTCTGATTCCGACTCCGAGTCGACTCCGAGGACAAATTCCTATACCACTAAAAATTAATAAAATTTTGACAAATGTTTAAATTTTTCCTATATTTGGGCCCATATAGGCTAATCTGTTTATTTTTCCTAACATATTCTTTAAATGATTAGTAACACTCAACTACAGATTATAAATATGAAGTAACATTCATATTAATATTATTTCTACTAAATCTTTTATTGAAAAATAGCAATAAAATACAACAGAGAAAGTTTTTGTCAGTTTTACCTTTTTCCCGAGTATATTCTGGAAGGATCTTTTCTCCGTGCTAACATCTTTACGCCTTCAAAATATGTGAAAATGAAGGGCATTACAAATCAAAAAACTGCATGCCGTCAAAATAATAAGCAATTCACGACCAGGTTTTAAAATGGATGTAAGACAAAATTTACAGTGCTTCTAAAGCCTTAATGATGACCCCCAGTAGAAACACCATTTTTCGTAAAAACTAGTAAACCGTTTCTCATATATTTTGTGGGCTTATCAAGGACACACAAATCTAGTCCCATATCGATCCATTTTGTAATAAGTTTTAGATTTTACAAAAATGGTGGACAGAAAAAGTCTACATTTAAATTTTTGGTTTAAAAAACTGATTTTTTGATCATAAAGTGGGCAAAAAAATTCGATCGACGAGTTTCTACATTTTGATGTCCTTAATAGATTTTTATGGAATCATCTTATAGTAAAGATTTTATCTAATCTTATGTAAAAGCTCTTCAAAATATGATACAGGAATATCAGATTGTAAAAAAATCATAATCATTATAACCATCCGTATATCATACATAAGAAATAACGAACATTGGTGGCGTCGCATTGTGGTTGATTGTTTTCTTGCATTTTGAACGGTTTAGTATCTATGGAGCGGAAATCGAGAAAAGAGGATACAAATAGCATTAGTTTTGCTATTTTGGCCACTAAGAACCGTTTCTACAGAGTTTGTATGTTCCAGAAAGTTGTTTATTGAGATCTAACGAACAGTTTTCTAGTTGGTTGTTTGCTTCAATTTTGATCGGTTTGATATCTGCAGACTAAAATCCGAGTACAAATTATAATGGAAATTTTACCTTGACGATTTTGACCTTGAAGATGAAGTTTAATGGATTTTATTTGTCTACAATTACAGGACGAGAGCTTCAACTTTGCTTCTACGACTAAACCCGAATTCCTAGCGGTTTAGAAGATATGTTCCGGACAAAATGATCCCTTTTGACATCATAGCCTCAGCCATAACCGCGACAGTTGAAGGGATAGGGAAAAACGCCGGGACATGTGTCTTCTTATTTTTGGTCTTCTATCACGCTGTGGTGTCAGAATATGGTTAATAATACTTAATATAATCAATATTGGCTTTCATTCCAAAAGGGAATTTTTCACCCCTAGACCTTGACTTCCATTTGGTGTCACAGAGTAATCACTAGGATATCCGAAGAGACCACAATGTCTTTCGACGTAGTCCAACAGGTCCTTTAATATAAGACAAGGATGATTTCTCACAAAAGATAAGATGAAAAAACCAGTAGACCTTTGTTAGAAAACCAGAAATCTTCTGACAGAAGACTTGTAGAACTTATATAGAAGACGTAAAATGTTCAATTATAACTCGATTGTTATAGAACTTTACTTTTGCTTGCAAAAAATTAACGGATCAATTGGACCAAAAAAAATTTTCCACATTAATTTTGTAATCAAAATAGAGTTGAAAAAGTCTAGACTTCAAAGGATAGTAAATATCCTGTGAATCGTCCTCTAACTACCGTTCGCTTATATGTTTTCTTATAGATTTCTTTTCAAATAAATAATGTTATCTGAAAAAAATTGGGTGTGCCGAATTTAGTGTTATATTCTATAATGCAAAAAAAAAACAAGTAAAAACGGCGTTAAGTTCGGCCGGGACGAACTTGTTATACCCTCCACCACAAGTTGTATTGAAGTAAAATGGAATAATTTGTTTCTTTTCGTGTATGAAGAAGACTTAATACTACATTTCAGCAATTTCGGTAAAACAATGTGAGGCACCATTCTATGGGGGCAATTTCAAAACGTCGATCTATACCGACAAATTTCTTACGGAAAGTTTTTAGGCTCAAAGAAGACTAAATACCAAATTTCCTATATTTCGGTAAGAGAATGTGGCTAAAACTTAAAAAATACCGAAAATCAAGAAGTACGATTCTATGGGGATATAGGAAGGCGTGGACCTATACTGATAATACTCTTCTGGAATATTTTATAACTCTTGGAAGACGAAATAACGAATTTCAGCCATTTCGGTTGGATATTGACGTCGCAATCTTCAGTATTACGAAAATCGGGAGGTACCGTTCTATGGGGACTATATCGAAACATGGACCTATACCGACGAATTTTAGTCAGAAATGGGGCAATATGAATTCGTGGACCTGTACAGACATATTTCTGGCGAACAGTTTTATATCACATTGAAGACTAAATACTAAATTTCAGCCATTTGGTGGAATATTGAGGACACAACCTTCAAAATACGAAAAATCGGGAGGTACCTTTCCATAGGGGCTATATGAAGGCGAGAACCTATACCGACAAATTTAGAGGGGAAGTTTGAGTACCCCCCACGAAGTCTAAATACCAAATTTCACCCATTTCGGTGGAATATTAAGGCCACAACGTTCAAAATACCGAAAATCGGGAGGTACCGTTCTATAGGGGCTATATGAAGGCATGGACCGATACCGACAAAGTTCTGGGGGAAAGTTTTATACCACCAACGTAGACTAAGTACCAAATTTCAGCCATTTCGGTGTGATATTGAAGCGAAAACCTTCAAAATACCGAAAATCGGGAGGTACCGTTCTATATAAAGGCATGGACCGACACCGACAAAGTTCTGGGGGAAAGTTTTATACCACCAATGTTGACTAAGTACCAAATTGCAGCCATTTCGGTGTGATATTAAGGCCACAACGTTCAAAATACCGAAAATCGGGAGGTACCGTTCTATGGGGGCTATATGAAGGCGTGGACCGATACCGACAAAGTTCAGGGGTAAAGTTTTATACCACCAACGTAGACTAAGTACTAAATTTCAGCCATTTCGATGTGATAATAAAGCTAAAGCCTTAAAAATACCGAAAATCGGGAGGTACCGTTCTATGGGGGCTATATCAAAACGTGGACCGATATATCCCATTTTCAATACCAACCATCCTGCAAGTAATAAAAACTTCTGTACCAAATTTTGACTCTATATCTTTAAAATTGCGAGCTGTATCTTGATTTCAACAGACAGACAGACGGACGGACGGATAGACGGACATGGTCAAATCGACATAGAATTTTATGCTGATCAATAATATATATACTTTATAGGGTCTCCGACGAATATTTCGATGTGTTACAAACGGAATGACAAATGTAATTATACCCTCCATATGGTGGAGGGTATAAAAATTGCCCGGAGTCGGATTCGAGTTATTTTTTTCGACTCAGACTCCAACTCCAGCAAAATTGCTCGACTCTGACTCCGAAACCCTGGTTGTGACGTCAACATCCTATAGTGGCGAACCTCTTGATTTTCGGTATTTTTAAGGTTTTACCGAAATATCGGTAAATAACTTTCCGCCAGAAATTTGTAGGTATCGATCGACGTTTTGATATAGGCCCCTCCCGAATTTCGGCATTTTGAAGGTTGATGGTTAGTCACATTGTTTTACCGAACTTGCTGAAATTCGGTATTTAGTCTTCTTCATAAATGAAAGAAACCTAATTGTTCCATTTTACTTCCAAACAACTCGTGGTGGAGGGCCGTTCTTACTTGGTTTTCATAATTTTTGTTGTACATATATCGTGTCAAAATGTTCATTTACTTATTTTTGAAGCAATTATGTATAAATAAGTGGAAAAATATTCCTAATTTTATGTTCAAAAAAATATTTTAAATTAAATTTTCTAAAGCGTAAGTTATTTGTTACATACGTATTTTGTTAACACTGTTTTTCATATAATTTTAATCAACAAATATGCGTTCTTGCTATTATTTATAAATAAGAGCAATTAAAAGATTGGAACTGTACTAAAATAATTCAATTGTGCATTGTTTTTGGCCACTAAAATTTGGTCGAATGAATTATAATCCTGGATCATACGAATTTTCACGGTTAAATAGTGTAATATTAACAAAAAATTCTGTGTTTTCCTTTCCCGTATAATGGAGGTTTACGGATAATCGAGGTTCGACTATAGAAATAGGTTCAGATTTAAATGTACTTCCTGTATATATTTTCAATCGATTTTAGGTATTTGGTGAACCAATTACGCTACATATGACAAAATTTGATGAAATTTGAAATATGTAACGGAATTCTGTATACAAAAAAGTTTTTTTTCAATAAACTTTATTTTTTCGATATCTTTGAAAGACATAAAAATATGTTATATGAATATATGCATTTTCGGATAGATATAAAGTTTTACAGCATGGTTTATATAAACCGTCTGTTGGGGTATTGACTACGAGGGCAGTTCGGAAACTTCTTAGCCTAGCACAAAAAGCCCGGTATAAACAGAAATAAGTTAAGTGTTTTGGAAACTTCCATCTCTGTTATGAACACATGTTAAATTTTGTTTAGATCTGGTAACTCCTTCATATAGAAGCAGGTGTTCAAAAAAGACGCATCCGCAATTTTTTTACAATGGAAAAATTAGAAATGCGTGCTGTCATTAAATATTTACATAAAAAAGGTTTATCGGGACAAGAAATCGACGTTCGACTGTATATAGAAATAGGTTCAGATTTGAATGTACCTCCTATATATATTTTCAATCGATTTTAGGTATTTGGTGAACCAATTACGCTACATATGACAAAATTTGATGAAATTTGAAATATGTAACGGAATTATGTATACAAAAAAGTTTTTTTTCAATAAACTTTTTTTCGATATCTTTGAAAGACATAAAAATATGTTATATGAATATATGCATTTTCGGATAGATATAAAGTTTTGCAGCATGGTTTATATAAACCGTCTGTCGGGGTATTGACTACGAGGGCAGTTCGGAAACTTCTTAGCCTAGCACAAAAAGCGCGGTATAAACAGAAAAAAGTTAAGTGTTTTGGAAACTTCCATCTCTGTTATGAACACATGTTAAATTTTGTTTAGATCTGGTAACTCCTTCATATAGAAGCAGGTGTTCAAAAAAGACGCATCCGCAATTTTTTTACAATGGAAAAATTAGAAATGCGTGCTGTCATTAAATATTTACATAAAAAAGGTTTATCGGGACAAGAAATTCATAATGATATGGTGAATGTGTTAGGTGAAAGTGCTCCTTCATATGCAACAGTAAAAAATTGGGTTGCTGAATTTAAACGTGGTCGTACAAGCATTGAAGATGAACCACGTAGTGGACGTCCAAAAAACAGCAACAACAACAGAAATTGTAGCCAAAGTGCATGATATGGTATTAAATGATCGACGAATAAAAATGCGTGAAATTGCTAATATCATGGGCATCTCAAATGATCGAGTCCATTTAATTTTGCATGAAGAACTACAGATGAAAAAGCTTTCTGCAAGATAAGTGCCGCATTTGTTAACAGTCGATCAAAAACGCATAAGAATGAACATTTCTTAAGCTTGTCTGGATCGTTTTAAGCGAAATAAAATGGATTTTAAGCGTCGTTTCATAACTGTTGATGAGACGTAGATCCACCACTATACTCCAGAGGCAAAAGAACACTCCAAACAATGGACTGAAGCTGGAGAAAGTGCCCCAAAGAAGGCAAAAACAATTCAATCGGCTGGTAAGGTTATGGCAACGGTTTTTTGGGACTTCAAAGGTATTTTATTGATTGACTATCTGCAAAAGGGTAAAACAATAAATTCAGAGTACTATTGCATCGTTTTGGATCAATTAAATGTACAAATTCGAGAAAAACGTTCTGGCTTACAACACAAAAAAATAATTTTTCATCAAGACAACGCACCAGCGCACAAGAGTGTTTTAACAATGGCTAAAATCAACGAATTAAAGTACGAGTTGCTTGACCACCCACCTTATTCTCCTGATTTAGCTCCCAGTGACATTTACTTGTTCCCAAATCTAAAAAAATTCCTTGCTGGCAAGCGTTTTACCTCAAATGAAGATGCAATTACAGTTGTAAACCACTATTTTGAAGACCTTGAGGAAAACTATTTTAATCAAGGGATAGAATTGCTAGAAAAACGTTGGACTAAGTGTATTGAAGTTTCAGGAGATTATATTGAAAAATAAAAATATTTTTGAAAAACTAACTATTCTCTTTCATTAATAGGCTAAGAAGTTTCCGAACTGCCCTCATATTAAAAAAATATTAGTATATTAATAATTGTATTCATTTATTAGGTACTGTCTGTATTTCAGCGCTTCCTTTACATAGTTATACAAGTGCGACCAACTGTTATCTCCACAACCGTTTAAAACATTAAAGACATCTCTGTCACATAATAAGGTTTTGTTCAAATAATATTTCCTAATATTATTAAAAATAGGAAATTGTCCTATGAAATGTTGCGTATTTTGTGGCTCTCTGAGATTACATATTGAGTACAGATAATGTGATACTGATCTATAGCTATTACAGTTTAATCCGAGCATTCCTGCCCTTGCTGTAATTAAGTAAGATGTTTGTATTCGTTGTTGCAATACGTTGGCGCAATACGTTGTTGTAACATTTGAACATTTTGCATATAGTCATTATTTTTTACTTCCAAGACTAACAATACAAATAGAACACAAAAAAAGTTTATCACATTATATTGAAAACGGTTCTGATTTGGATACAGCTCCATATATTTTCGTCCAATTTGATGTATTTGATGCACCGATCACGCTATGTTCCCTATTTCTGATTAAAATTGAAATGTGTGACGGAATTTGGACTAAAGACAAGGCAATAAATTTTAATTTTAATCGGTTCAGAGCTAAATGTACCTTCCATATATGTTTTCGTCTGACTTTTCTATAGTGGAATTCTGTAACTCATTTTTTTAGTTATCGACAAAAATCGGTAAAATTGAAATGCAAAATTATGAATGGAAATTATCGATAAAAGTTGACAACTCTGCTGCTATCCATAGGACTTCCGAGGAATATGCGAAGACGTGAAGGTTGAGCTAAGTGCTTGCATTACTTAAGGGAAATTATGTAATTATGGTGTATCATATAGTAGGCTACGGTCGACTTTGATCTTTTCCTTACTGGTCTTGGTACGCATTACTCAAAACGCAGAAGAAGTTACTCCTTTTTCATATATTTAGCGGTGGTAGTCATTATTTCGTGCAGTTGTTTTTACGTTATTTTAGATTTTATGGATATTATCACACAACGAGTTTTACGTCACCGATTTTTTGCTCTCCTTTAGGATTGTTTTAAAAATATGTATATGTTCATCAAAATCCATTGCATCACAGGAATGGATACATTCGTTTTAGTCCTATTATCGCATATAGATATAGACGCCTCCAAACAATAGTATGCTAAGTCGACTTAGCGTGTTTTCAAGTTCTTTACATTTTTATATTTAACGTCCTTTAACTTAAATTCTGTCAAATTTTGGTAATGATCGGACAATCCGAACAGAAGTTATAAACAAAAAAGTATTTACTTAACATAGTACTGAAGGTCAAAGAAATTTCCAAACTTTTAGAGCTTGTCCTGCAAAACTCGCTTTTCAGAATTAGCAAACTATTATTTGGAGGTGTCGGACGTCCTTTAACTTAAATTCTGTCTAATTTTGGTAATGATCGGTCAATCCGAACAGAAGTTATAAACAAATATTGACTTAGCATAGTACTGAAGTTCAAAAAAATTTCCAAACTTTGAGAGCTTCTCCTGCAAAACTCACTTTTTAGACTTAGCATACTATTATTTGGAGGTGTCGATATGTGGTATATATCACTGCTATCTATCCCCATCATCATACATTCTTAGAAGCGTATAAACATAAGTACATACATACGTACAGATAAACGAATGAAATCACATAAATATTGTTATTATAAATTGTAATATTAAATTTTTATAAACTGATTTATGACTGTTGTAGAACAATGCCAGTAGAGTGTCATCAATAATTGGGAGACATATGTGCGTGACAAAACATCTACAAATGTACTCACACGTACAATGTAAAGACGGTCAGGACATTATCATACATTCGTGTATATGTATTGAGTAATCCATTATTGTGTTGTGATGGTTGCAAATTTGATTGTGGTGGTTCTGTTGAAATGTTTTGTGCATATTTAAGAAGAAGCATATCTATATAAATTATTTTTTATGGAAAATTGTGTCAATTCCGAAGGGCATCTTAAGTTACCCCCAAAAACTGTAGTGTTTTCCAGTTACCATGGAATACGAATTATTTTGCCGGGATTTTTGTTATTTTCATTGGTAACACATATACGAATTGGAGATTCAAAGTAGAACGGAGAAATAGAATGCAGTATCATGTAAAAACGGGGTAGTCATCGGCATAATTTTCCCCACATAATGGTATATTTGATATTGTGAATAACTTTGAAACAACTGTGAGGTTTTGAGTGAACTTTGTAAAATATATATAAATACATATTATATGTGTAAGTAGGATTTGCAGGAATCAAAATGATAATATAATAATATAATAATAAAATGATAATATTAATCGAAATATCGTGCTAGAAGAATGTTGGACAATATCTATCCATTCCTTTGGTTACCCACCCTACAAAATTTCAAAAAATTCAGATTAAATTCAAATTAAGGATCAGTTTGAAAATTGAACAAAAAATATATTACGCAAATATATTTCGTTCAGTTTAGTAGTTTTCGAGCTAAAGTTTGCACTGCAAAACGCTTTAATTCAGAGTGCTATATTCCAAGATCTGTTGCACATATTAGGGATGTTTGTTTTAATAATCTCCACTATATAATATAACGATTGAGCAAAAAAAAAATAGAGTCGGGACGGGGCTGACTATACGATACCCCTCACTACATTTCTTTTAGGGTGATAGTAAAGTTGTCACCTACCCTGAATTTATACCAAATGACTTAGGGCTAACTGGACAAAAATTATTATACTCTACACCACTATATGTTTGTAACGCATGAAAATAATGGTCGTAGACCCATAGTTATATACATATACCAAAATTAATGTCTCGACGAGCTGAGTCGATCTGGCTTATATGTCCGTACCACAGTGCGTCCGTCTGTCCATCTAAACGTTGTAATCACGCTACAGGTCGCAATTTTGATTGTCGCCAAATTACAATGATGCAAAGTAGGTTGGCGTAGGTGGCCAAATAACGGAGATATCGCAATAGCCGGTAATACATCCCATTTTTCCATTTTTTTGTAATCACGCTACAGGTCGCAATTTTGATCGGGGTTCCATCGGGGCAATTAAATGGGGGTTCCATAGGGGAAGAACACTACTGATTTTGGTGATGTTCGGATAATATTCAGGGGTCGGAATGGGCAAAAAACTTATTTGGAGAAAAAGTCAACGTTTTATTCCAAAGCAAATATCTCAGCATCTATAAGTGGTATACCAAAAGCAAACCTGAGAATGAAAATAGAAAATATCACATTTCTAACGATGTAAAATAGGTTTTCGTAGGTCAACCAACGAATATATCGCAATAGTCGCTAATAAAACCCAACCTTTCATTTTTGCGATTTTAATTATAATGACGAATATCACAACTTTGGTTGGAGACTTTCCAAAGAAAGTAGAAAATCACATTTTTACAGTGATGCACAGCCGGTTGGCGTATGTGTCCAAATAAAGGAGATATCGCAATAGTCGCATTTTTGATCGGATCGTCACGCAATTTTGAGGATTACTGAGGGTCCCATAGGCGAGAAAGCTTTTTGATATTGGGGGTTCTGGAGGGAAAGAAGACTACCGATTTTGGTGATGGTCGGATAATATTTATGGGCCGGAATGTACAAACAACTTATGTGGAGAACATTCAACGTTTTATTTATATACGAATATCTTCTTCTAGCTTCAAGGCGTATTCCAAAAGAAAGCCCGTCAATGGACGAGGAATATATCACCTTTATTATGATCCATAATAGGTTGGCGCACATCCCACTTTTTATTTGAATTGTACTGAGGAGTATCTCAGCTTTGGTTGGATGCGCTTCAACAATGCGTTGGATGCGTTTCAACATTCTGAGCTTTAAAATGTTCCCAATTGCGTTACAGAAATTGGCGAAATGCATGTGATGTTGAAAAGATTATCCCAGCGTCTTTTTCCCTATTTCCAATTTATGGCATTTTATTTGAGCTTTGAATTAATACAAAGGGTGGCATTTATGCTAAAATATCAGAGTTATTTCAAAAGGCGCTAAGCTCTACAGTAAAATTTTCGATGCCAAGGATTATATTTAATCAAGGGTGCAAGTGATCTGGCATGTCATTTTTTTATCATTTTCTCTCGTGAATTTTATATAAGCGTGACCCCCGAAAGATAACATTAATTTTTGGGCCCTATGGATCTCTGGAGAATAAAATTTAACGAACGGAGAGGAGAGATTTTTTTCAGTAAAATATCATTGTTCATTTATTTTTAATTTATAACATTAGGTCTGTTCGATAACTTGGCAAGCAAAAAGTACCTGCAAGTTCTTGTAAGTATTTGCATCTACTTCTCATTCCTCGTTTACTGAACAAGTTTGTTATCGAAGAGCATTTTGTAAAAGTTTGTACAAATTTGTACAAATTTTTGGGTTATCGAACAGACCTATTTTCTTTTCAAAAGTCGTTACTTCCTACTTCTCAGATTCTTGTTCCTTTTCGTTTCGGACTTTTTGTTCCAATTTCGAGAAGCGAGATTTGATTGATTTCATTCTATGTCAGATTTAGAACGGACAAGGGAACTTTTATAATACCAAAGAGTGCGGTCCGATTTTATTGGGACTTCCTTTTTATTGCAGAGTCTGAACGACGTTTTGAGCTAGGTACAACACCAATTGTTTAGACCTTGTACTTGTGTGATATACATGGAATGTAAGACAACATTACGACGAAAGTTCAAACAACTTTGGTCGTGATTTCGAGTCTCCGAAAACATCAAGCCTATTGTAAATAATAAACCGTTTATAGCTGTAAACATATTTATGTAAATAAAAGAAAAGTGTGTAAATAAAACACAAACTTCATCTTTATTGAATCGATGGAATGGGTTCAAATGCTGATGAAAAGATCGCACAGCGGTCGCTGCCATTTGCCAAAATTCAAAAATGAAAGTGTAATTTTTGGTACCAAATGTGTTCATATCTACTCCTGACATTGTAAATTTCTCTACAATAAATTTGTTATGGATTACCTATTAATGTACTCTTTCAGAATAGCATCAAAAAAGAAAAAAATTTAACAGGTTGGATTTCGAGGTGAATTCAGTGCAAAAATTACGTGAAAGTAAAATATTAATATCAAACTAAATGAATTCTATATTGACCAAACTTAATTCGAATATATTCGATATATATTGAATATATATTGAAAAACAATATGTTAACTTAATTTTTGTGCAGTTTTGTGTTTGCTAATTTTTTGGATTCATTATTGAATACGTGTGTAGACTGAAGGACTTTTGCAATGTCCTTTCTTCAGTATAGTTAAAGTTCATGTAAAGTTTTAGTTATGTTCCCCTGCTTTCCCCCAACGAAATTTGTTTAAAACATTAGTGATAGTCTAAAGATTCTGTTTTCAAAATATCAGCTGCATCTTTCCGCACCTATGGAACTTGTTCCCAAAATACTAAGGATACATTTCAGGTAGTTATTGTCATTTATTCAAATGGACAGGTGATACATTTCAGCTTTATAAATATATAGAAGAGTCATTGTGCGGTTCAGTTACGTGAAGGATACGTCAAAATGAGGTCATCAATGTAAAGTTCGGAAAATTCGCCATTTTGATTGATTATTACGGCTAGAGCCCCAGAAATACCGAATATTGGGCGGTACCGATGTATGGGGACAGCATCAAAGGGTGGACCTAAATTAATCGACAATTTTCTGGGGATTGCCTACCTCCAGGAATAATTAAGTGACATTTCGGCCATTTCGAATTAATAATTTATTTAAAACCTTCAAAATTCCGAAAAGCGGGCGGTACCATTATATGGGACCCTACCAAAACGTGGACACAATTCAAAATTTGTTTGCAAAAATGTTTTCTAACACTATGGAATACCGATAGCCAAATTTTAGCCAATTTCATTGAAAGATGTGGTCAAGACCCCCAAAATGCCAGAAATTAGGGGTACCGTTCTTTGAGGGGCTATAAATTCTATTTTTTTTTTTTTGCAAATTGATTTTTTGATGTCCCTGTAAACAATAGAACACACGGTCGTCTGTAAAACCGTCCTGAGTACGTTTAGGCTAAAAATGGTCAAACATTCAAAAAAAAAAAAAAAAAAAATCAAATGGCGTCTGTCAACACTGAGTTTTGCCTAGGCCAGCAACTTTTTTAGTTTCCCTCGTATTTACTGTTAGGTGCAAAAGCAAAGAATCATCTTTGTTTTTCTAACAAATTGTTTTCCAATAAAAATTTTCTAACAAAAAAGTAATAAGACAAAACACGGGAATCTCATTATGGTTAGAAATTGAAATGAGCTATAAAAACACAATAAAGTAACTTTTTTTCAAACAAATTAAATACATCAACTTTATAGCGAAAAGTTTTGACAATAAAAACAAATATAACATCAGCAGTACTTGTTACAATTACCTGAATTTTATGCATTTTTTGTTTGTTCGCTTTCCGGTGGTAGGTACAAATAAATTTTGTAAACATTTAGCTCACCCACATTCACTAGTAGCCAAAGCCAAAACCATTTGAATTAACAAAATTCCTGTTACAATCAAACACCTACCTACACAAAGAAAAGTTTCCAACAGAATTAAAACATCCAAACAAACATTAAAAACATTTCCATTTCTCAACGAAAACAAAACAATGCTTAAATTTTTGCGTACTACCATTTCACTTCAAATTAAAAGTGAACTTCATCACTTGAATTTAGGTGGAAGAACTTGAAGTATTTAAATTACACGGGGAAATTTTGCCAAAATATTTTCGAGTACTCTCTCTGGACAAATAACAAAAACAAGCAACAAAATGCGAGGTGGTAAATAGAGCTGCTAACAAATTAAAATTGTTTATTCAAAGTTTTTGAAAAAAGCAAAAAAAAAAACAAAACTGGCAAAAAATTACAATTTTACTTTTTTCATTGTTGGGATTTTGTTTGAGGAATTTTTATTGTCCGCCACTGATGCCCAAAGGGCCACCACCATTCAGAGGGAAAACTAATTATTGCATTACCATTACAATTATAATTTGGTTTTGTGTTATGTTGGCTAATGAAAAACATTCAAACGCACACCGAGCATGAATACTCAAAGGACAATTATATTTCTACACCATTTAATTCAACACTTGAATGCAAATCCCGCTCAACCCTTTACGACGATTGGCATCAGAGTACACACAGTTCAACCCTCCATCCCCACCAACGCGTTTTACTATGTCCTCCTCATCATTTCCTTTGAAATAGAAGCAAAACGAATTTTCATTTACGCTGTTACATGACACACGCTGAAAAGTATGCAGTACTGCAAATGACATTTATTTCTAAAATTTACAAAAACCCCAATTTCGTTGAATGAAAAACAAAAAAGGAATCGAAAGTATTTCGTAATGGACCACACAATGTTCGATAGACATTATGGCCTAATCAAAGACTGAAAACCAACACAACAACGACAGCAACAAGAACAAAAACAAAGAGAATTAGGTTTGAACTTTATGTCATGAATGTGTAAAGGACATTTAATGGAAATTCTTAAAATAGAAATTAAAAACCTTTTAAAGGCTATTACACAGGCCTTTCGCTGGCTTTGTTATAAAATTCCGTTTGTTTTTACAATCAGAGAAGCATTTAATGTCTAATCGAAAATCGTGCATGTGATGTTTACACGATAATCCTTTTTTGGAAATGTCACATTCAATTGCTACCTAGAGCGGGTATCTTTCCACACGAGATAAAATGGTTTTTCTCAACTACCTTCTTCCAACTTCCAAATAGCTTAAATTTGGCAATGACGTGGGACTATAACCGGAAAGTATTTTCAATGATGGAGTGGAAAATTGAGTTACTGAAAATACGGATGCACATATCAAATATCTGGTTGTATCCTTCATCTATAGCAAAGATGATTTACCGTTATTTCGATTGGACTTTGTTAGCATAGACAAAAAAAAACAACTAGTGATGATCTATGGTCAGATCCGAAACAATAGCTGGATCGTGTTCCTTGCGTAGTCGTGGAAGATCAGCTACATGGGACGACTAAATCACCAAATATCGAGTACTTCGTTGTGCAGAATTTGATGATAAATTATGATCAATTGAGGGCAGACTTCAGCAATGGTAAAGCACAAGGAGTACCTTCGATAAAAATTATTCTCAAAATGATTTTAAACTGCACTTAAACAAATATGTTAAAATTTTATGAGGGAGGTAGCCTAAGTTGTGGACCGAATGGCCTATTTTCGAAGTTTGGGCAAAATATTACGAGAACCAAAGTTTGAACCAAATCGATTGCTCTACTTAAGAAACATAATAAACATAATAAGCATCATCTCCGAATCAAATATTCGTAGAAATATTACGATATGCAAATTTTGGGACAACGCAGTGTCCGGTTCGAGAGTTGTCGTGCGCACTAGACTGGTTTTAACTCATTGGAAAAAACGATGTCGGATTTTTTAGGCGGCACCTCCCTAAAGTGTTTAGTTTTGTTATACTTTGAGATTGAGCACAATCGGAAAATTTTAAGACGTGCCACGGGGGCCTTAAATTTTCCATAGTAATTTGTATGGGACCAAAGGTGAATTTTAACGAAATTGCTCTAGAGGCCACATTTATTGTGCAATCGATGACAAATTTGTACAGTTCATTGCTGTGGCTAAAGAGAAATCCTTAAAAAAATTTTGAAAATCGGGTCGGATTTTAGTATTAGCTATATATAGGGCCCATCGAAAATTTGAGACCCCAGTGGCACGTGTTAACATATTCCGATTGTGCTCTAACTTTGGCTATCTTAAATTCTATCAAAATTAAACACTTTTACGGGATGCCACATAAAAAAATCAGACATCGATTTTTTAAAACCACTCTAGTGCGCACCAGCACCCAGCTTTCGGGCCTTTTTTCTAAGGAAGTATGAACTTGCCACTGTAAAAAAACTTGTGCCGTCGTAATAGTGGCCTGGTGTCTCATTTTCGAACTTGATCTATGTTTGGACCAGGGTTTCGGAGTCGAGGTATTTTTGGCTCGACTCCGACTCCGACTCCAGACGAGTTTTTTTCACGACTCCGGCTCCGACTCCGACTCCGGGTCGACTCCGAGAGTGAATTCCTTTACCACTAAAAATGAATAAAATGTGCACACATTTTTAATTTTTTCCTAAAATTTGGCCTATATAGGTTAATGTGTTAGTTTTTCCTTACATATTCATTAGAAAGGGCATTCGTTCGAATACATTCGAATATATCAATATTGTTTCTGCCGAATCTTACATAGAAAATAGCAAATTTAGAATGTTTTTTTTTTTTGAAAATTTTGCCTTTTTAGGCGAAGATCATTACAGTGTTTTATTTAACTTGCTTCGGTGTGTGTTTAGTTCAAATCTGGTAACTCATTTTTAACACGGTTGCAGTTGACTAATCGAATTAAAACTTTGCACACTTCTCAGATTTGGATGACAATACACGAATATGAAATCAAAACCAATATTGGTCCATTTTTACACTGTTTTACAATGTTTTATCTAATTTGCTTTTCAAATCTGGTAAGTAATTTTTCACACAGTTGCAGTTGACCAATCGAACTTAAAATTTGCACAAATTTCAGATTTGGATGACAATACATGAATATGAAATCAAAACCGATATTGGTCCATTCTTACAGTGTTTTTACGGTGTCTAACTTAACCCCCTTTTCAAATAGGGTAACTAATTTTTAAGACGGTTGCAGATGACCAATCGAAGTAAAACTTTGCACACTTTTCAGATTTAGATGACAATACGTGAATATGAAACCGAAATCAATATGGGTCCGTTTTTTCCTATAGCCCCCATATAACGGTACCATCCGATTTCCGGTATTTTGCTTTTCAAATCTGGTAACTCATTTCTCACACAGTTGCAGTTGACCAATCGAACTAAAACTTTGTAAACTTTTCAGATTTGGATGACAATACATGAATAGGAAATCAAAACCAATATTGGTCCATTTTTAAAGTGTTGCACAGTGCTCAATTTTACATGCTTTTCAAATCTGGTAACTCATTTTTAACACAGTTGCAGTTGACCAATCGAATTAAATTTTGCACACATTTCAGATTTGGATGACAATACATGAATATGAAATCAAAACCAATATTGGTCCATATTTAGCATTTTTACAGTGCTTTATTTAAATTGCATTTCAAATCTGTTAACTCAATTTTGACACGGTTGCAGTTGACCAATCGGACTAAAACTGTGCACACTTTTCAGATTTGGATGACAATACATGAACATAAAATTAAAACAAAGATTGGTCCATTTTACAGTGTTTTAACGGTGTTTTATTTAACTTGCATTTCAAATCTGGTAACTCAATTTTGACACAGTTGCAGTTGAGCAATAGAACTGAAACTTTGCACACTTTTCAGATTTTGAGGACAATACATGAATGTGAAACCAAATCCAATATGGGTCGATCTTTTCCTATAGCCCCCATATAGCGGTACCACCCAATTTAGTTCAAATTTAGTAACTCATTTTTAACGTAGTTGCAGTTGACCAATCGAACTGAAACTTTGCACACTTTTCAGATTTGGAAGACAATACATAAATATGGGCCCAATTTTTCCTACAGCTCCCATATAGCGGTACCACCCGATTTCAGGTATTTTGAGGATTTTATCTTCATTTTTGCCCGAATTAGCTGTTATTTGGCATTTGGGATTTCCAATGATATAGACATTTCCCCACCAAAAATTGTGAACATGGGTCCAGGTTTTGGTATAGCCCTCATATAGCGGTATGGTCTGATTTCAAGTGTTTAAAGGATTTTATCTTCATTTTTAGCCAGAATTGACTGTAACTTGGCATTTGGAGTTCCCAATGGTACAGAAACTTCTCCATAAAAAATTATGGACATAAGTCCTGGTTTTGGTATAGCCTTTATATTACGGTACTACACGATTTGAGGCATTTTAAAGTTTTTATCTAAATTTACGGCCAAAATTGACTATAATTTTGTTCTCAGTGTATTTACTAAAAAGTTAAAAATAAAAAATAATTTAAAAAAATTAAGTTTCAGTGTTTTATTTAGAAATGCACTTAAAACTAGAAAATAATTTGTCGCTTAGCCTCAATAAATATATTCTTTCTCATGATGGAATCTCTCAAATAAAACGCTTGCCGTTCAATATTGTCACAATTTTTAATTCAAATGCAAGCGTTTTATTTGAGTGATTCCATCATGAGAAAGAATATATTTATTGAGGCTAAGCGACAAATTATTTTCTAGTTTTAAGTGCATTTCTAAATAAAACACTGAAACTTAATTTTTTTTAATTATTTTTTTTAGTATTAATTTTTAATTAATTTCTCGTTGGAAATCGAGCTTAATGATCAATAATGCATCTGAAAAAGGAAAGCCGACGACTCGAAAGTTTTTGTCGGTTTTCCTTTTTTGCACGAGTATTATATTCTGGACGGAATTCTTCCGCGAGAGAAAATCTATAAGCTTTCAAAATATGTTAAAATGAAGGGGCAATACAAACACTATGCAACACTGAAAATGCAAACATCTTCTAGTATGGATTTTTTGAAAGTACATATTTAGACTACAAAAACCCTAGTAGGGTTTTGTCCTGTCAGATCCAGTTCGGATTTTATGGCCTCATCTAAACCGGGCTAAATCTACACTTTTTTGCATTTATCAGACCTTTATCTCAGAAACGAATAGGAATTTGGCTTTGCTGTCTTTAGCAATATTGTAGCCCTAAACTAGTAGAACTTATCTTTTGAAAAAACCACACAAGAAAAACTCCATCTAGGGCATCAAAATCTATAAAATATAGAAAATTTTACATAATTGCTGAAATTCTGGTCAGTATCGGCTAAACTATTGGGAGTTGAACCAAGTAACCTTTTGCAAAAAATCTTCCAAATAAAGTTCTCAACAATTCTTTAGAACATTCTGAAACTTTAAAATCCTTTCTTCATGTTGTTTCAGCGTTATTTTGCATCGTATCTTTTACAACACGTATTTCAAACACAGTTCACACCAAGAGTTTATTCTCGCATTTCGGATTTCACTACATTATTGACATTTTGATTAAATCGTCGTTGAAAAATGTACTGAAAACAACGGCATAGAGGCATTTTACAACAGTGACATGTTATGAAGAGTTGTGTACTACATTCCAGGGAATATTTTTCCAAAAGAAAATATTCAGAAAAAATTAATGGTTTTGGAGATACGGTGCGAAATGTATAAAAATTGTGGAATTTTTGTATATATTTTGAAAATTTGAGGCAATAAATGTAGTTTTTCGAGTTTATTATTTCTCCAAATATTTTATTCTTGTCCTTATCTACAAATTTGCTTCAGAGGTCAGAAGAAGATTCGCATTGGTTTCAGAGATATAGCCCCGAATTTCTTTAAAAACTCAATATTTAACCCTGTTTAGATGGGGCCATAATATCCGAGCTGGATCTGACACAACAAAACCCAACTAGGGTTTCTTGTCGTTTGGGTCTGTATTTTCAAAAAATCCTCGGTTCGAATTGTTTGCACAAGATCACCTTAAAAATGTTGCACAGTGAAATCATAAGGACTACATGCAATAAAAATTATAAGCAAATCAAACTGGATGTAACCCAACATTTTAGTGCGCATAGCCTTAAAAGGAGACCTCCAGTTCTAAAGCTCAATAAAAGCACTTTTTCATGGTTTTTTCCGAGAAAACTACGTAACTTTTTCCGTGATTTTTTTCTTCATCTGAAAGCGAAAAATATTACGAAGTTTTTATTAAAGCATTTTGCGGTGCCAACCAACTCTACCTCGAAAACTGATAAGCCAATTGTCATATATTTTGGTGGCCGATTTCGAGAAAAACACAGTTTATTTGCTGCATACAAAATAAAATAAATTGTTCCCATCCAACGCTTATACTATGGCAATATTGTTCCGATCGACTTAAAAATTGGATCACATATTCTATGCTATGCTGGTGTGGAGTGGATAATTTTATTGGAATATTTGAGATATATTGTGTAAACACCCCATCACGTAGGCAGACAGATGTTTTCTGGAACTGAAAAATTAGCACACGAAAAAATTAGCATGAAAATATTCTACAAAAATGTTGCTAGGAAAATTTTATGTAGGGTCGGTCCACTAAGACAAGAAATCGATATTGTCATGTTTCCATTGTCCTTTATCACTTATTATGGTTATGTATTTCATTGAATTTCGTATATGCTATTGATTGTGTAGAAAACTCGGATACACATGAACTATGTCTGTTCCTGGCGGACAGATCCGGTTATTTGAATGTCTACATCTAATGCCCTCATTGAGTATATATACAATCCTAGAAGAAAGATTCGCCGTTTGTCAGACTTCTGAGTTATGGCGGGATGAATCTGTCGTTGACAAACAACGAATTTAATCTGGATTGCATATATAGTTAATAGATTATGCGAAATTTACCGAAATACATAGAGACCACAATGTCTTTAATAGAGGACAAGGATGATTTCTCATAAAAAACAGGATGAGAATACCATAGACCTTCGTGAGAAGACCAGAAAGAGGTTAAATGTCCAATCTTAATTCGATTGTCATAGAACTTTACTTTTGTTTGCAAAAATGTAAAGAATCATTTGGATCAACAAAATAGGGATGAATAGACTACACTTCAGAGGATAGTAAATATCCTGTAAATTGTCCTTTAAATTTGTATAAAATACCGTTTGCATATATGTTTTCTTAAAATTTTCTTTTAAAAACAAATAATGATTTAAAAAAATGTTCTTGTTCCAAATTTAATCTTATGTTTCTATAACGTGGAAAAAATTTTGCCCGGAGTCGGAGTCGAGTTATTTTTTCCGACTCAGACTCCGACTCCGACTCCAGCAAAATTGCTCGACTCCGACTCGTAGACTCCGACTCCGACTCCGAAACCCTGGTTTGGACAATATTTAACGAGGGTCAAAAATTGGACCGACTCGGTTGATCCGGTCGATTTGTCATTGCGTTTGTAACACACCGCAATATTCTTCGGAGACCTTTTAAGATAGGACAGTACCTTGTTCATAAATCCCACAGAAATGGACGAAATTTTGGATTTTGTCTTCGTTTGGGGTACAAAACTTACACCTAAAATTTGTAGGTATTGCTCATATAATACCCATAGAACAACGGTTTTTCTCGATTTTCGGTGTTTTAAAGGTTGTGGCCTGAATATCTCACCGAAGTGGCTGCAATTTGGTATTGAGTTTTAAGGTAGCCCCAATTTAAGATTTTTTGAAGATTAAAGTCACATTTTTCTACTGAATGGGTTATTAATTGGAACTTTGTGTTCCCAGAATATGGAAAACTTACTTGGAAATAAATCTATATATCCAGGTTTAAGCCTCTCGGGCATTTGGCAATGTTATGTTTGTGTTTCGAGGTTTTTTGTCAAATATTTGAAGCGAGATTGCTGTAATTTAATGTAGTGTGTTGCCAGACGATACAAAAGCTCAAGTCGGAAAATTGCATGTATTGGTGCATGTTTTGGAATGAACAACATCAGCCCCTGCAAGGAAAAAGTAGGAAGAGCTTAGTACTTTCATAACTTATTGTTCCTATTTATTTCAGAACAGTTCGGCCCGGCCGAACTTAACGCCGTTCTTACCTGATTCTGCTACGCTGGTACACATATCTGTTACATACATATATTGGTAATATCAGGCATTTGGGATTGTCAGTTTGTTTTTGGCAGATAAAAAGTATACTCGTGGTTTGGTGTGCTCTTCGATTTCTCTATTATTTTACTATAAATTTTGAGCAGAAATTGGGTCGCATTAACATAGCCTAGGAGCTGCTGAACATCGCCAACGACGATGTTAGCGACATGGCTGCGACATTGAAAGCTCAATCGTCCCAATGAAAACGACCAGAAGAGCTATGACCGAAAAAAGCTCGTCAAGTTCGGTAAAATGTGAAGGTTTTGTTTTCTTCGACTGTAATGGCGTGGTGCATCATGAATTCTTGCCACAAAGTCGTACGGTCCATAAGGAATACTACCATGAAGTTAACCGCCGTTTGCGCGAAGCAATTCGTCAGAAACGCACAAAGTTGTAGAATAGCTATGATATTCAGGTGAATTCTTTGTAATTATCTTTAAATTGGCCATAGAATTGTAAACTGGCTTCAATTGCAAAGCAAATAAATAAATAAAAAAATCAATAATGTATTTTGCATCATAATAACGCACCAAAACGTTATCATGCCTCAATGACCGTATTCAGCGGACTCGGCTCCGTCATACAAAACGGAAGACACCGATGAAATGAAGGCGTTTTGCTAGGATTAAGGAAATAAAAGAAAGATCGAAACAAAAGCTGTTGCCATACCAAAAATCACGTTTCAGAAGTTTTTCGACGATTTGAAAAAACGCTGGCATAAGTTTATTATATCTGAGGGGGATTACTTTGAAGGGGATAAGATAGTTTTTGATTGAAAATAACAATAACTGATCATACCTCGTATATATTTAAACCTGAAAAAAACTCGCACATATATTAACATTTTGCCATTGCACTATAAGTAATTTGACCTGTTTTTGAGACAAAAATTAATAACAGCGGAATCAAAGGATTTTTTAACTTTTTAAAATATTTTTGTGTAAAAGTGAGATAAAACAAAGATTTTTACAGATAAATTTGGATATAAGGAACAACGGTTATAAGCAACTACGTATATAACGAACAAAGCTATTTCTTCAAATGCCATTTTCATTAGTTTTCTTATACACAACAATTTGATGAAAACGATCACGGTAGTAAGGATTTTCCAACTAGTTGTATATTTTTTGAATATACGTTCACAAAGACGAGTTTAGTACTCATTTAAACCGTATCAATGATTAATATGTAATAGAGAGATAAAATAAAGCTTACTACTGCCGCACCGTTTATAAAAAACCACGGATATACCGAACAATTTGTCGCCATTACTTAGTTTACGTGCAATGAAATTGTAAAGAACAATATTGTTTACATTTATTGTTTATTTCCTCAAACCAAACTTCCACAATTTTAAGACTTTTTATTGAGAAGTAACCTAATAAAATCTCATAAATATCAAAAAACGGGCAAAATCGGGTTTTGAAACCTAGTAATACCAATGCAGAAGACTTTCAGTAATGTGTTCTAGGTGGCAAAATCACGGCCAAACACGGTCAATTTAGTATAAGTCTATATGAAGTGAGTTTAAGAAAAATAAAATATTTATTTCTGACTTTTTGTGTTTTTTGGTCGCTACCCAAAATGTTTAAGCTATATTATATATTAAATAAATTACTCTCGCAATTGCCAATCTATTCCATTTTACATATATTTATATTTGGTTTATTTTTCCGCGGTTTTAAATACATTGAAATATGCCTTACAATATTTATTTTTTTAGTTCTTCTTCGAAATTCTCACTTTGGCTGCAATTTAAACCGCCATAATGACGCTATTTTGAAAAATATCATTCTCATTAATAAATTTTGACATGTTCTTTTTTCAATGCCAACTACAAAATTATTATTATTAAAAGTTGCAAAATCGACTTTTTGCCTCAAAAACAGGGCAAATACAAAGTTGTGGAAGTAGCTATGATATTCAGGTGAATTCTTTGTAATTATCTTTAAATTGGCAAGAATTGTAAACTGGCTTCAATTGCAAAGCAAATAAATAAAGAAAATTAAAAATAAAAAAAATCAATCAATTTTGCATCATAGTAACGCACCATGCTTGTGTGTGAGTTTTTGGCCAAAAACAAAACGTTATCATGCCTAAATGACTGTATTCAGCGAACTCGGCTCCGTCTTCCAAAACGGAAGACACCGATGAAAGGAAGGCGTTTTGCTACGATTAAGGAAATAAGAGAGAAAGATCGAAACAGGAGCTGTTGCCATACCAAAAATCACGTTTCAGAAGTTTTTTCGACGATTTGAAAAATCGCTGGCATAAGTTTATTATATCTGAGGGGGATTACTTTGAAGGGGATAAGATAGTTATTGATTGAAAATAACAATTACTGATCATACCTCGTATATATTTAAACCTGAAAAAAACTCGCACATATATTAACATTTTGACATTGTTACAAATGTTTCAAATTGACTTTTTAAAATCCAACATACTTGAAGGCCTCAACATTGTCTCCATCTTCAATTGCACACTTTAAGGTGTTTCATTTTATGCTATCATTATCCATTAACTTAATTATCTACACCCACTATTTGGACGCCCACATAGTATTGAATATGACAGAGTTGCAACGTGTGTGTGCATGTGCGTGGGGCTATAATATGACGCACGCTCTGATTGCAAATGTCATTTTTGTTTTGCCACACATATTTGTGTACATTGTGTATGGAAAGTAAGCAACAACACTCGCAGCTGAACTACCACTGCCCTGTCAATGTCACCTTTTGCCATGTTTCCTGCCAATTTCATGTCAATCGCTTGAAATTAAGGCACGTGACCTCAGGCTAAAATAGGTTATTCTGGGTTATTGTTCTGCATACATAGATATGCTATACTCTGTGACTTTTGCGACTTTTGACACAACCAAAGAGGCAGAACCGAAAAGTTAACGTTTGAATTCAATTGAATGAAACACAACACAAATTGAATTGAAGTGTATGTAGGGAAAATATTGACAGCAACAGAAGAGAACAACAAATAAGAAGAATAAATAAGAAATCAATTACATTAGCATATAAAGAAAATAAAAATGTATGTATGTAGGTCTGTATGGGTATGAGTTCATAGTTCTTATTGCAATGGTGAATCGAAGAACTGAAAGACCAATATAGATTTTTTACTTTAAATTGAATTAAGTATGAAGGGAAGTGTGAAGGCATTATTTTCATAGGACATTCTCAGCAATGGCGCTTCTTTCCTTATCACCGTTAAAAAGATCATAATGATGTTTGATAATACATTTTAACAATAAACGTACCGGAACCAATTACGTACTCTCAAATGTAATTTCAAGCATAACTTTCTGTGGATAAAAATCGAATTCGTTATTGAAGTTACTCCTTCGAAATACTTGGACGTACGCTAAAACAAATCAGTCATCGACTAAATAATTCAGGATGAAGGTGTGTACTTTAGATTAAATCCAATGTCTTATTATTTAATAAGTAGTTAATTTGTTGGCGTAACCCTCATAAACCCTTGGAACAATTAAATAATTTTTATTTTTATACCCTCCACCATAGAATTTGTTTTCCGTTTGTAACGCATTGAAGTAATAATTTGCGACCTTATAAAATATATATGGAGATTTCTGAGTGAAATCGGACACTTTTTCAAAATGATAACCTTTATTTTTGAGGCTTATCAGATTTTTTTTGTAGTTTCCAGAGATAGCGCCTTGAAAATTACTATTTTGCTTAGCCTTTAGGCTAGAAAGGGTATACGGTAAAAACCAAATTTCCTTTACAATTCCATTTGAAAAAAATTTAAAAAAAAAATTTTGCGAGCAGATCTACGATTTTTATACCCTCAGCATTTATGCTAACGAGGGTATGTATATACTCTTTCATACGGGCAAAATATGCCTCATGCAAATAATGGTTTTAGACCCCAAGTATGTTTGGACGAAATGTGTTTCAGACAATTTGGAGTCGATTAAGCAACGTCCGTCCGTCTGTCTGTCTGGCTGGCTGGTGCGCACGATAACTCTCGAACGGATGAACCGATTTGGTCCAAAATTTGGCTTTCGCAATATTTTGTCCAAACTTAGTTTAAGTTCGAAGATGGGTTATATCGGTCCACTCCTTTCAGTACCTCCCCTACAAACTCTTGAAGGGAGTAACCGATTTGGTCCATACTTTGCACATCGTGAAATTTCTACCAAACATAGATGAGGTTCCAATATGGACTCAATCGGTTCACACCTTCGGGTACCTCCCACACAAGATTTTGGAAAAGTTCAGTCTAGGACCTATTCACTACTCGCTTTGATTTTTGTTGTAACAACTTGTATTCACGGCCCCCCATACGGCGGTACAAGTTTCATAAGGGGCAAAACCATACTTTCTTAGAAAATAGCCTGAAAGGTTCAAAAACCCCCTATGACAATGTGTGTAGGGGTTAGAGCGCAAGATAACTCTCGAACGGATCTGCCGATTCGGTCCACAATTTGAACTTTGTAATATTTTGTGCAAACTTAGTTTAAGTTCGAAGATAAGCGATATCGGTCCCCTCCTTCAGGTACCTCCCCCACAAAAGTTCAAAAATTTTCGGAAAAATTGTGCACACGATAAAATATCTACCAGATATAGATCAGGTTCGAATATGGACTATATTTGTCCACTCCTTCGGGTACATCCCACACAAAATTTTGGACAAATTCACTTTAAGACTTGCTCTCTAATCACTTTGATTTTTGTTGAAGCAACTTGCATTCGCTGCTTCAATTACGGCAGTAAAATTTTTTTCATTGGCAAGTCCATACTTCTAGAGAAAACAGCCCGAAAGTTGTAAAAAATCCTTATGGCACCATATGTAGTGGCTGGAGGGCCGAATATATTACCGGATATTGCTATATTATGTTTTTCGCAGGCCAGTTTGATAAAAAAGCCCAATCAATCGATATCCCCGCAAATTTTTGAGCTTTAACCTTATCCATACGTTTGTCGGTGCATACGGCCAACATTTTGAAAACCCCCCTAAATACATAAGTTTTTATACCCTCCACCACGTTTTGGTATAGCCCCCATATAAGGCCCCATATAAAGTACGCGTCATTTTAATATATTTTGAATGTATTAGACCCATTTGACCACAGAATTGGTTGTAATTTGGTATTTTGTGTCTCCAGAGGCCAAAAAACATTCCTACCAAAGTTGGGTTATATAGGTCCACGTTTTGGTATAGACCCCTTATAAAGTACGCGTCATTTTAATATATTTTGAAAGTATCAGACCCATTTGACCAAAGAATCGGTTGTAACTTTGTATTTGTGTTTCCAGAGGCTAAGAAACATTTCTACCATAAAATGTTTATATAGGTCCAGGTATTGATATAGCCCCCATAATACGATATCTCCCGATTTTGATATTTTGAAGGTTTGAAGGTCATTATCACACCGAGATAGCTGAAATTTGGTATTTAGTCTTCTTTAGGCTTATAAAAATTTCCCCCAGAAATTTGTAGGTATAGGTCCACGCCATCATTTAGCGCCCATAGAACGGTACCTTCCGAATTTCGGTTTTTTGAAGGTTGTGGTCACATTAATCCACCGAAATGGCTGAAATTTGTGGTGGAGGGTATAAAAAGTTCGGCCCGGCCGAACTTAACGCTTTTCTTACTTGTTTTTTTTTTTTGGAAGGAAAGTATTCAATCCGCACAGGCTGAGGGTATATCTCTGTCGGGAAAGCCGACTGATACTTTTTTACTTGTCTGTATAGAGGTTAAGGAAAAAATTCTGATTTCAAATCTGTTCGCGTTCACAAAATTGGCAGATGCGCGAAAAAGTTATAGCGGTTTTTTTCTTCTTATATATGAAAGGCAATGTGTGTATGTTAGTATGTTTGTATGTTCCGTATAGACTCAAAAACTGCTTAACCGATTTTCTTGAAAATGTCAGAGAATGTACAGGGAACACCGGTGGTGAAAATAGGCTATATATATTTTTTGCATTTCGGAGGGGGCGGGGTACCTCCCCCATGCCCTAAATATTTAAGAACTCTATTTTAACAAAACTGACGAACATATCGGTGAGAAAATTAATTTGCGAGACAATGGTTGTTGTGTCTCCGAACCTAGGTACTGGTTTGGGTCCCAAAGACCCGACCACGCCCACTTTTTTAAATAGCTTATATATCAAAAACTGCTTAACCGATTTTCTTGAAAATTTCAGATAATCTACTGGGAGGACCCGTCGTGAAAATAGGGTATATATTTTGTTGAATTTCGGAGGGGGCGGGGTACCTCCCCCATGCCCTACTTTTTTAAGAACTCTATTTTAACAAAACTGACAAACGTATCGGTGACCAAATTAATTTGCGAGACAATGGTTGTTGTGTCTCCTAACATAGGTACTGGTTTGGGGCCCAAAGACCCGACCACGTCCACTTTTTTAAATAGCTTATATATCAAAAACTGCTTAACCGATTTTCCTGAAAATTTCATATAATCTACTGGGAGAACCCTGGTGAAAATAGGGTATATATTTTGTTGAATTTCGGAGGGGACGGGGTACCTCCCCCATGCCCTATTTTTTAAGAACTATATTTTAACAAAACTGACGAACGTATCGATGAGAAATTTAATTTGCGAGACAATGGTTGTTGTGTCTCCGACCCTAGGTACTGGTTTGGGGCCCAAAGACCCGACCACGCCCACTTTTTTAAATAGCTTATATATTAAAAACTGCATAACCGTTTTTCTTGAAAATTTCGGAGAATTTACTTAGAGGACCCGTGGCGGAAATCTTATATATAAAATACAATGTGTGTATGCTAATATGTTTGTTTGTATGTTCCGTATAGACTCAAAACCGGCTGAACCGATTTTCTTGAAAATTTCAGGGAACGTACAGGAAACACCCGTGGTGTAAATAGGCTATATATTTTTTTTTTAATTTCGGAAGGGGCGGAGTACCTCCCCAAGCCCTACATTTTTAAAAAACAATATTTTAGCACGCCCACTTTTTAAATATGTTATATATCCAAAACCCTTAGCTATATATTTTGTTGAATTTTGGTGGGGCGGGGAAGGGGAGGTATATCGATTTGTTTTAAAACGCTATTTAAGCTGAAACGAAGGAATAAATTAATTCCAAACTACCCCTCTCCGAACCACACTGCTCCGAACTTCCACCCACCCCAAACCACCCCGCTCTGAAATTCCACCTTCCGAACCACTCTGCTCCGAACTTCCACCTTCCGATACACCCTGCTTCGAACTTCCACCTTACAAATCGATGTTACTCGATTGTGCTCATAGACTAAACTCTACTTCAGAGTTTAAAAAATTACATATATCTTCTTATATATAAAAACAATATAAAAGACTGTAACGAACGATTGAATTTTTTGTCGAATTTCGGAGGGGGCCTTCCCAATGCTCTATTTTTTAAAAACGCTATTTTAGCAAAACTGACGAACGTATCGGTGAGAAAGTTAATTTGCGAGGCAATAGTGATTATGTCTGCGACCCTAGGTACTCATTTTGGGGGCATAAAGACCCGGCCACGACCACTTTTTTAATATCTTTGAAACTACTGAGCCGATTTTCATAAATGTTTCAGACAATGTACCGGGATAATCCTGGTGAAAATAGGCCGCATATCCCCTGATGAAAATAAGCTATATATTTTGTGGAACTTAGGTGGAGCGGGGTTTGATAGACAATGGTGGTTGTGTCTGATAGACAATGGTGGTTGTGTCTCCGACCCGAGACACTTATTTGTGGCCTTAAGACCCGGACCACAACCACTTTTTTAAATATTTTATATCTCCAAACCTACTAAAATGATTTCCATGTCATTTTCAGATGATGTACTGGGATGGCCCTTGGTGGAAAAAGGCTACATATTTTGTTCAATTTCGGAGGTGCGGGTTATGCCCAGCGCCCTATTTTGTAAAATGTGCTATACATATATGTAAAACTTATGAACCATAAGACCCAACCACTCCAACTTTCTTAAATCATTGGAAATACCAGATGTTATTCATAACGAAGCTTTGGTCTTTTTGGAAAGCAAATGTTTAAATTAGAAGGCAACATAATATGTTGAACATATCGATAAATATAGCTTCATTACTGGACATCCATTTGAATGAAGGGCACACATGCAATATTAAATAAAGTTATCATCTGAAACGAATGTACGATGGCACAAAAAAATTATCTAGAAGCTTTAGATCGATGCTTGAAGGATTTAAGAAGCAAATCACGTTTAGATTTCAGACAAGCACTTCCAGTTATACTATTGCAGCAGATGAAATAAATGTATGCCTCAAGTCATCTGTTTTTGGCGGTATGTTAAAATTGCATATCGACAACAACATTTTTGAAGATTTTTTATTTATAGTCACTAATTAGCGATGCAAAAAATATAATTGATGATTTAATGAAAGGTAACATAAAACAGGGGCCAGCAACGCGGGTCGGCTAGTTCTCTTATAAAGAAAAAATATTTTAAAATGTCTTATCTGTTGTATTGAGAAAATGTATGCATATATCAGTAGATGCACCATAATTTCTAAAATTTGTTTTTATTTTCGCGGAAAATCAAGAAAAAAATAAGAAAATCTGGGGGCAAATCTAAATTTTACTACCTCAGTGTCCGTATAAACCTCTAAACAAGTAAAAAAGCGTTTTCATACCCTCTACCATAAAATATTCTGAACTAAAATGGAATAATTAGTTTTCATTCCTGTCCCCAACTTTAAGTGGGTACGTTAACATGTCAGATAATGTACATAAAATGCTTCATTCGGGAGGCCCTTTTTTATGGTGCCTATATCTAACTATGTATGTTGACAATTTTTGTTGGGCGAGAAATTGGGAGGTACCGTTATATAGGGGTTATAATAAAACATGGACCTATGTTGACAGTTTTTGATGGGAGTCTTTAATGTCAAATAACTCCTAATTCGGTTAAAAATTGTAGCTAGAATTCTCAAAATACCGAAAATCGGTACATAACGTGGGAACTTCAAATTTCATTAACAGCTAGTTCGGAGGTATGTGGGCTATACGAAAATATGAACTTAAATAAATAATGTTTGTTGGCTTTTAAATTTCAAATTACAGAAAGTTCATCCAAAAAATAAAGTTAAGGTACGGAAAATCGGGGGGTTTGTTTTGGGGCTATACCAAAACATGGACCTTCAAATTCAAAATTATTTAGAATATAAGTTTTTTGGTCACTAGGAACCCTAAATATTAAATTATAGCTAATTCGGTCAAGAAATGTGGATTTAAACGTCAAAATACCTGAAATCGGCGGTAACGTTATATGGGGGCTATTCCAAAACATGGACCTATGTCCACTAGTTATATAAGTTTATTGACATTTAAGAACCCTAAATGTCAGTTTATAGCTAAATCGGTCTGAAAATGTAACTAAATGGTGAAAATGCCATAAATCGGGGGTACCGTTATATGGGGGCTATACCAAAACGTGGACCTATGTCCACAACTTATGTTATATACGTTTATTTACACTTAAGAACCCTAAATGTCAAATTATAGCTTAATCGACCTGAAAATGTACCTAAAAACGTCAAAATACCGTAAATCGGGGGGTACTGTTATATGGGGGCTATACCAAAACGTGGACCTATGTCCACAACTTTTGTAATATAAGTTTATTGACACTTAAGAACCCTAAATGTCAAATTATAGCTACATCGGTCTGAAAATGTAGCTCAAAACGGCAAAATACTGTAAATCGGGGGGTCCCGTTATATGGGGGCTATACCAAAACGTGGACCGATATAGCCCATCATCGAAATTGACCTGCCTGCAAACAAAAGACGCATTTTCCCAAAATTTCAGACAATTTTTGGTGGAGAGGTGTGGTGACCACTAAGAACTTCAAATGTCAAATGTTCAAATTACAGCTAATTCGGTTAAAACTTGTAGGTAAAAATCTCAAAATACCGAAAATCAGGAGGTTCCGTTATATACCAAAACATGTACCTATGTTCATAATTTTTTCGAATATAAGCTTTTTGGTCACTAAGAACCCTAAATATCAAATTATAGCTAATTCGGTCTAAAAATGCGACTTAAATCGTCAAAATACCTGAAATCGGGCGGTAACGTTATATGGGGGCTATTCCAAAACATTGATCTACAACCATTAGTTTTGTTATATAAGTTTATTGACACTTAAGAACCCTAAATGTCAATTTATAGCTAAATCGGTCTGAAAATGTAGCTAAAAACGTCAAAATACCGTAAATCGGGGATACCGTTATATAGGGGCTATACCAAAACGTGGACCTATGTCCACAACTTTTGTTATATAAGTTTATTGACACTTAAGAACCCTAAATGTCACATTATAGATAAATCGGTCTGAAAATGTAGCTAAAAACGTCAAAATACCGTAAATCGGGGGTACCGTTATATGGGGGCTTTACCAAAACGTGGACATATGTCCACAACTTTTGTTATATAAGTTTATTGACACTTAAGAACTCTAAATGTCACATTATAGATAAATCGGTCTGAAAATGTAGCTAAAAACGTCAAAATACCGTAAATCGGGGGTACCGTTATATGGGGGCTATACCAAAACGTGTACCTATGTCCACAGCTTTTGCTATATAAGTTTATTGACGCTTAAGAGCCCTAAATGTCAAATTATAGCTACGTCGGTCTGATATGGGGGCTATACCAAAACGTGGACCTATGTCCACAAGTTTTGTTATATAAGTTTAGTGACGCTTAAGAGCCCTAAATGTCAAATTATAGCTAAATCGGTCTGAAAATGTAGCTAAAAACGGCAAAATACCGTAAATCGGGGGGTACCGTTATATGGAGGCTATACCAAAACGTGGACCTATGTCCAGAACTTTTGTTATATAAGTTTATTGACACTTAAGAACCCTAAGTGTCAAATTATAGCTAAATCGGTCTGAATATGTAGCTAAAAACGGCAAAATACCGTAAATCGGGGGGTACCGTTATATGGGGGCTATACCAAAACGTGGACCTATGTCCACAACTTTTGTTATATAAGTTTATTGACACTTAAGAACCCTAAATGTCAAATTATAGCTACATCGGTCTGAAAATGTAGCTAAAAACGGCAAAATACTGTAAATCCGGAGGTACCGTTATATGGGGGCTATACCAAAACGTGGACCGATATAGCCATCATCGAGCTTGACCTGCCTGCAAACAAAAGACGCATTTTCCCAAAATTTCAGCGTTCTATCTCCATTTTTGTGGATGCTAGAGTGATTACCACAGACGGACGGACGGACGGACGGACGGACGTGCACAGATCGACTCAGAATTTTACCCTGATCAAGAATATATATACTTTATAGGGTCGCAAATGAGTATTTCAATGCGTTACAAACGGAAAAACAAACTTCATATACCCTCCATACTATGGTGGAGAGTATAAAAATAAATTAAGAATACGTACAGAATCTAGACAACACGTAAAAAAAATGGAACCAAAATTATAAATATTGGCCTATATAAATTGCATATTATAGCAACAACAAAAGGGAAAAAACTTATTGTTAAAATATTATTCCAAATATATATTTTGGTTCGATTAAAAGAAATTAACAAAAATATTTGCGATTTTTCCAACTATTTCGCTTACTGTGATAAGTTATAAGGATACGAAATTAAGAGTAATATTGAAATTACAATCAATCAAAAAATATGAAAATTAAAAAACCTGTTATTCGCTAATTAGTTAAAGTCGGCTGATGCGCATCCGATTTTGGATACAGCCACTCAGTCTCTTTCAATATCTATGCATATTTCGTAGTTTCACTCAGCGGCCATTGTGTGCCGGCAGTTGCATCTCACAATGCCAAAAACCTTAAATTGGGTAAAAGTCGCGCTATGTGCATACGATTTTTAAGAAAATTTCATTAGCGCCCATCAAAGATATGTAAATATACACCCATTTAAAATAGATTCTTTAAGGATTTGCCTCCACATTCTATTTTGCGTAAAAGTCCCATATTACTCGCGTATCTCTTTAATTTATGACAGGCGTTTTCGCAAATATTGTAATCGCGTATAAAGGATTCCATTTATGTAAATCGCGGTTTTGTAGGCGGATTTGTCAAAATTTATTTTTGCTGATTTTCCTATTTCCAAGGTATCTATATCCGCGGTTTTAGTGAATGGATTCGATCGCAGAAGGGCTCATTCGATTCGTCGCGTAAAAAACTGAATTCACGCGGGATTCAAAGGACAGTGAATGACTCATGTAAATTTTACACGCGAAAAATAGATTTTTTTAAGAAAATCCACACATCAAATTTTGGCATTTAGACTCCAATTACTAGGACACTCATGAGATATACATTACACTATGTAAAATCACGAGTTCTATAATCATATTATGAGTTTGGAAGATTATCTTGTTTCGCGTCCGGATTATTAAAAAAATTCAAAAAACACAGAAATTCGGCTTCAAAATGTCAGCATCAATTTTAGGGGGATGCAGTGGATATATGGAAAAATTATACACTAGTATCATGTTGCCCATGGAGTATTCTGTCATTATTTTTTTGGGTATAGGTCTATAAAATGTGTGGTTAAGCCAAAAATCGGAAGGGAACATAAAACAATTTGTTGACTTCAACCCATTTTTACGCATTTTTCTACATTGATGCCAACACAGATTCCACGAAAATTAATTTTAATGGTCGACATTATGGGATCCCTCCTAAAACACTTAATTTTAAAGAATTTCGGTCATACTGTAATGTTAACATTTCGCGAATTCTGAATGGGTGAAACTCGGATTCATCGATTGTAAAACATTTATGGTTTTTACCATATACACTTTGATACGACCAAAAATGTGTCTCATCGAAGTAACGGTTTTAGACCCCAAGTATGTTTGGACGAAATTCGTTACAGACAATTTGGAGTCGATTTAGCCATGTCCATCCGTCTGTCGTAATATTTTGTCCAAACTTAGTTTAAGTTCGAAGATGGGCCATATCGGTCCACTCCTTCGGGTACCTCCCCACAAAAGTTCAAAATTGTTCTGTAAAATGGTGTAAACGATAACTCAAAAGGAGCAATCGATATTATTCAAATTTGCACATCGTATTATTGCTTCCAGGTTCGAATACAAGTTTCGGATAAAGTGACGTTTAAGAGCTCCTCTCGGATCGTTTTGCAATTTTTTTCAGTAGATTGTCCTTACGGCTCCCTTTCCGATGGTACAATCTTATTCTTGCGCAAGTCCATACTTCCTGAGATATTGGCCTAAAAGCTCCAAGAAACCTGACTGCACCAACCAAAATTAAAAATCCACAAGATAATTCTCACAGGGAGTTTCTGATTGGTACAGACTTTGCACATCGTATTATTTCATCCAGTTATGTATCACCTTGGAATATGGACTATATCGGTTCACTCCTTCGGGTACCTCCCACACAAAATTCGGAAAAAAATGAAGTTTAAGAGCTCCTTTCAGTAGACTGTTCTAGCGGCTTCATTTACAACGGTACAATTTTTTTCCGGAGTGAATCAATACTTCCTGACAAAATAGCCCAAAGGCTCCAAACCCCTGCAGGAAAGATAACAAGATAACTCAAAAACTCTTTCAAAAATTTCTTCCAACCCTAATTTAACGTTATTTAATATATCGAGTCCTTTATGAAGAAGTTTGGTTACGAAATATGTTTGGTATATCTTCGGTGTCATGCTTAAGTGTTCCATACGACATTTTTTACTTTTTGAGATATAGGTGGTTTCTAGGGTTTTAGCTTAAGTTCTTTTCAAGTGTGTGTGTATTGTACAATGTACAATAAAATAACTTACAAATTTAAAAACACATTCCTAAAATCAGAACTTAAATGTTCGATTTTGGAGGTTTATGTTTATTAAAGTAAAGATGGGAAAATTTGTTTATCACTTTGTTCCATGTGAGTTATAATATTGGCATTTGTGTCAAAATTCTCTATAACTATTTTATTTCAACAGATATTCCTGCAACTTTTGGCATATCAAGCTTTTTGTAGAAAATTAACTTATGTTGAAACTGAGGTATGGGGTATTGTAACTCGCGATCAGTTTTACTATACCATAACTTTTGACCGCATTTTGGTAAAATAAACTGTTTTAGCCCGATTCACCGAGGGGTTTCTTAAAATAGTAATTTGAGCGGAAGCTGCGGTCGTACTAATGTAAAAAAATCGGAAAAAATCGTTGAAGAAAACGAGTTTCATTATGTTATTTTCCAATTAGTGGTTTTACAACACAATGTGGAGCTTAATGCTCAAAGGAGAAGTTAAAGAGTACACTTCAGAGTTGAAGTTTCTAATGTATGATTTTTTAATATATCCACTGTATCTACCTCAAACGGATGCTGACATTTTGAAACCAGAAAAATGGGGTTTTTTGAATTTTTGCTCTAATCGGGACGCGCAGCTGGATTTCCCTAAAAGCTTATTATTTGATTATAGTACTCGCGATTTCGCATTTTTAATGTATAATATGAGGGTGTAGCCCTCACAGGATCACAGTAATCTGCGCCCAAACACGAAATTTTTTGGTTTAAAATTTACAAACGTCAATCGATTTCCGTGGAAACCCGCGTAAATTTAGTTTTTTTGCGTTCTGAATCTAACAAGCCACGACGCGTAAAAATCCACCCACTAGATCGGCGGATATGATACCCCTCAAATTTCGAAAATTTGCAAAAAATTATTTTGAAAATATCGCATACTAAAACGCGTTTTGGATGTGTCAGTTCTACTCAAATAAATAGATCGATACGCGTGTTTAAACTGCGCGAAAACAGATATTTAAAAACTCTCGTAAATCCAGAGATATAATAGATTTTTTCTAAAAATTTAGTGCGATGCTACATCCACGGTTCTTGATGGATCGCATTGAAACGGCATAGAATGATGTATTTTTTAATGGTGATTATTGAAATCGGATGCGCATAAAATGTAAATGAACTTCGCGGAAATTATGACCATTTTACTGTGTTTTGCACCCTAATATGCAGCAGATGCTACATCGTGGTCGCCAAATAGAATTTTACAAACTGTACATCAAATAAGAGGGATTGATTCGCTGTGTTGGAAAATCGGATGCGCATCATGTCATTTTCATAATTGCGCGGTTTATATGCATCTCAAATGTTGTAATATTCAATATAACATTATTTTAACGTTATGCCACCATTGGAATTCCTTGTGATTTGATATAAGGTTGTAATAATATTATCCAATAGGAAAACTATAAGCGAAAAATTTGTTACAACGAAATATCATCATTATTGCGTGAATTTTGACGAAAATGACGAAGAACTCAAACATTTTTTCTCCAACTTTTCCTAGAAAACCATAAAAAAATAAAATTAGAATAATTTGATTTTAATTTTTTCGTAATATTTTCTTCGTATTTTTGCAAATAACTTGAATACTATAGCTCCAACCTTCACAACTTAGGTTTCGTTTTACTCCTCAAAATGTCTGGATGCTGTTATAATTTTTTTATATATTTTTCGTAAGTATGAGCGCTATTGTTTCAAAAATATGTTTGTAAATACGTGAGATTATTTAACAAATTTGATTTTTCGCGAATCCATTGAGACTTTGCGATTATTTTTTTGCATCATCGCAAAGGTTACGAATTCAGTTCACGATAATAGGATATAACAGCTAACAATATTAAGCCGCGATTTTTTTAGAATTTTTTCTAATTATCATAATTAAAACAGTCATATCTTTTGTGCGCAACGATCAAAGTTAGTAACGAAAACAGATTTGGAATGCTGATTTTTTTCTTAATCTATGTACCAAAAATCATTGATGTAGTATCAAAATTAGTTTTTGATTTTTTTGAAATGAAAAAGACAATTTTAGACATTTTTCCTGATATATGTTCTACATACTATACCAATAAATCTGGTCAAAAATGTAAATATTTGCCTCAGTTAGCCCCAAGTAGTTGTGACGCAAACATTAAAATACTATTATATCAAAACGGGAAAATGGCGTATGGAACACTTAAGCATGACACCGACGATATATCAATGATTGGGTATAGGCCCACATTACGGTACCTACAGATTTCAAAGCAAACTCGTGATACAAAATCAATATATTTTATATACAGTGCTGCTCAATACATTTGCAACTCAAATGCCTATATCACATTTAATCTATTTTTAGGGACATTTTGTGTTTTGAAATATATTTATTTTTGTAAGTTGATTCTTTATTGTCCCTACTTTCAAAATTTAGAAATTATTATTCAGTTTTTTACACTTACGAGTATGTTAAAAAATGTGTAAGAGATCGGAGGATCATATGTTTTAGCCTGCACAAAACATTTGCAAAATGCTATTTTTAGAACAGTTAATATAGAGAATTTTTTTAATTTCATCACACTTCTTACTTTTATTTTACTTTATTTTATTTTGCTCGCTGTGCGAGTTGAACACACGAACCCTCTGATTTCTATCCAAAGACACTACATACTATGCCACGCACACGAACATTAAGGGTTGCTTAAGAACTTAAATGTGCAGTGCACATGTGCACAACGAACTGTTATTTTTTAATTAAAAAAACTCGCGTGCCGACAGTGAGCGTTGAACACACAACCCTAGGATTTATAGTCGGACACACACTCACTGTGCCACCGTCCTCATTACTTAGTGAGGAGCAAAGTAAGTAGGTTTGCCTTGTAACTTTTTTAAGAAGTATCCCATTACTTTTCAGATAACTTGTAATGGGAAAAGAACCTTGTTTACATTACTTTGTAATGGGTTACGTAATGACTAATGGATCCGAATTTTTGCTGGGTTGAAACAATTTTTTCCCAAAAAACGCATGTATTTAGGGAGTTTTAAAAATTGTGGGCGTTTGAACTGACAAAAATGTTGATTAGGATTAAAGATCAAAAGTTTTGCGGAGGAGATACTAAAAAGAATGGATCTCCAGCCACTACATATGGTACCATAGGGGTTTTTACAACTTCAGGGATGTTTGCTCAAGAAGTGTGGACTTGCCCCTGAAACAACTTTTACCATCGCAATTGAGGCAGCGAATGCAAGTTGCTTTAACAAAAATCAAAGTGATTCGAAAGCAGGTCTTAAAGTGAACATGTATCCGAAATTTTGTGTGGGAGGTACCGGATGGAGTGGACAAATATAGTCCATATTTGAACCTGATCTATATCTGGTAGATATATTAGGATGGGTAAAGTATGGTCCAATTCGGCCACTCTCTTCAAGAGTTATCGTAAGCAAAATTTTTCCGAACATTTTGGAACTTTTGTGGGGGAGGTACCTGAAGGAGTGGACCGATATGGCTTATCTTCAAACTTAAACTATGTTTGGACAAAATATTACTAAGGCCAAACTTTGGACCAAATCGGCAGACCTGTTCGAGAGTTATTTTGCCCTCCAACCTCCTCACACGGGTTTTTGCAACTTTCAGGCTATTTTCTCAGGAAGTGTGGACTTGCCCCTGATGAAACTTATACCGTCGTATGGAGGGCAGTGAATACAAGTTCCTAAAGCAAAAATCAATGCGATTCGCGAGATGGTCCTAAACTGAACTTTTCCAAATTTTTGTGTGGGAGGTACCCGACGGAGTGGACCGATTGAGTCCATATTGAAACCTGATCTAAGTCTGGTACACGCTCCACGATGGGCAAAGTATGGACCAAATCGGTTACTTCCTTCAAGAGTTATCGTGCGCACAAATTTTCCGAACATTTTCGAACTTTTGTGGAGGAGGTACCGGAAGGAGTGGACCGATATAGCTCATCTTCGAACTTAAACTAAGTTTGGGCAAAATATTACGAAAGCCAAAATTTGAACCGAATCGGTTCATCCGTTCGAGAGTTATCGTGCGCTCCAGCCAGCCAGACAGACAGACAGACGGACGGACATTGCTCAATCGACTCCAAATTGTCTGAAACACATTTCGTCCAAACATACTTGGGGTCTAAAACCATTATTTCGATGAGGCACATTTTGCCCGTATGAAAGTGTATATCACCAATATTTTTGAAAATTTAACATAGCTGAAGCCAAGGTTTACCCTTTTAGAACACGCGACTCGTGATTGTATATTATACAAATTAAATACTTTTGGATAAAATGAAATGTTTTTGGACGTGGCAAAAAATATTGGCCTTAAAAGATAATTTGCGTGGAAGCTGTGGCTATATTTATGTTAAAAAATTTGTGAAAATGGGTTGAAGCCACCAAAGTCTTTTTTTGTTTTCTCTGGATTTGTGAGTAAACCACACTTCTCTCGAGTTTCCTGTCAAAGTAAAAGCAGAAGCAAACTAAATAAGGATTATCTCACTAGTGTAGTACTTTTCAAAATTTCGTCTGCTTCTACCATTAAATGATGCTGACATTTTTAAAGCCAGATTTACAGTGTTTTTTGAAATTTTCTTCTAATGGGCCTTAATTTTGAAAAAAAGTTGACTTATATTCAATAATTTATCAATTTTTTGTACATTCCGCGAATTCTGTGTAACATTTTGCAGGTATTATGCAATCTACTCGCTGAAGTCACTTCGAGAGAACTTTTTTGTAACAATTGTGCTCATTAAAATAATTAGCGTTTTTATAATATTTTCTTTCTTAAAAAGCGAAATAAAAGCGCCATAACTTTTGTCCGCAACAACCAAAAATTGGCTCGCGACCAGATTCATACTGGGAATTTTTTTCTTAACCTACATATCAAAAATCGTTGATGTAGCGAGAAAAAAAATTATCCTTTTTTTTCTGAAATGGAATATGAAATATTTGACAATATTCGTGATATACCCTCATTAGCATATATGCTGAGGGTATAATAAACATAAGAAGAGTACAATATTTAAAATTGAGCTGAATACCACGTAAAAATACTAAAGTCGCCGTAAGATGGGAAGGAGGTGAATGTACAGCTACATCAACTGCAGGTGATAATAAAATAATTATGCGAATTAAAATATTATCCTATATTAGTATAGATTTTTGATATTTTGAAAATCTTGGCTCCAATATCTCACCGAATTGGCTGAAATTTGGAATTTTGTTTTCGACCACGACTTCATATGGTCCCCATTGAACTTTACCCCCCATTTTCGCTATTCTAAAGTTTTAGCCACATTATTCAATCGGAATAACTGCAACTTGGTATTTACAAAACACCTTTACAGGTACAAAACACCTATTGCAAAAACTCAGACAGTATATGTCCCACGTTTTGGTATAGCACCAATATAAGATTTTTTGAATGTTAATTTTCTACCGAATTGGAATTTTGTGTTCCCAGAAAATAGAAAACTTACTCGCAAGAAAAAAATATTCATATGGGGAATTCCAAGTGAAATCGGACAGTTCGGAGAAAAGTAATTTTTGATTTCAATTGTTTTTGGTTCAATTTATGCTCCTAGCCAACAGAACATTTTAGTATATTTTAAAATTATTTTTTGACCAACGGTACAGAGATATCGCCTATTGAAATTATCGAATTTTTAAAGAACTATGTTCAAATAAATACTCATAACTTCTTTAATATTGGTCCAAATGGGACCATCTTTTTTTTGATTTGTTTGTTTTTTTATCAGCTATCGAAAGAGATATTTTAAATAAGAGTGCACAGTGGGCTTCAATGTAATTTTCGGGATTTAATATTTAAAATCAATTTTTAAACATGATTGCACCCTTCGATTTTTTCAAAAAAATTTTATGTTAAGCTACGTTCAATTACAAAAATTTTAAGCCCTATTTGGTAATGGGATTCGGATAATTACTATTTTTTCTGAATTTTTTAAAATTTGTCAATACAATTTTTCCTTAATAGCTTTGTCCAAAATTTGTATTTCCTGTATTTTTGAAGCTAAGAGTACATATTTATCATTATATATTATATATTTATCATAAAAAATAGAAAAAAAATCCACAGTGGACTTTAATGGAATTTTCGCTGATGCATTTTCAAAATCGAAAAATGACGCAGTTTTTAAGATGTTTGAGATAAATTCATAAATATAAAATCAAAACAAATATTTATAAATGAAATTTTTAATTTTTTTAATAAAATAATAATTTTTGGACAAAGGTATAAAGGAAAAATTGTATTGACAAATTTTAAAAAATTCAGAGAAAATAGTAATCGTCCGAATCCCATTACCACATAGGGCTTAAAATTTTTGTAATTGATTGTAGTTTAACATAATTTTTTTTTTAAAAAATCGAAGGGTGCAATCATGTTTAAAAATTGATTTTAAATATTAAATCCCGAAAATTGCATTCAAGCCCACTGTGCATTTTTCTTTTAAATATTTCTTTCGATAGCTGATAAAAAAACAAACAAATAAAAAAAAGATGGTCCAATTTGGACCAATATTAAAGAAGTTATGAGTATTTCTTTGCATGTAGTTTTTACAGAATTTGACTTTTTCAAGGCGCGATATCTCTGGAACCGTTAGTCAAAAAAATTTGAAAATATACTAAAATGTTTTGTTAATCAGCACCATCGCCACAGCAAAATATAAAGGAAATCAAAAACCTCATCTTGAAAAAGTGTCCGATTTCACTCAGAAATCCCCATATATATCCTGGTTTAGGTCTAGCCGGTATTGCTCACTATTATGTATTTTGAAGTCATTTTCTCAAATTTTCGGACCGATATTGCTATAATTTAATACTATGTGTTGCCAGATGTTACAAACCTCAATTCCGACAATTATAAATATTGGTCCATGTTTGAGAAGAACAACAATGGCGCCCCATATGATAAGTGAATATTATACTAAGATCACAGTTTCGGAGTCGGAGTTGGAGTCGGAGCAACAATTTGTTGTACATTTATCAAAAATTTATTAAATCAAAAATTCTTTACATCTCTTGTTTAAAAAATGCATATCGGAAACATTTTTGGGTCAATTTATTGTAGTTTGGAATAATGGTTTCATATCCCATATATTCTTGGGAAAGATCTACCAGAAGATTTACTGGTCGTCTCATAAAAGGCTCATTGGTCTTCTCCCCTTGTTTTCTATTAGAAGTCATTAATGTCTTCTCTGAAAAGACCTGTTGGACTTCTAAGAAAGACATTGTGGTACATTAAGAGAAATCATACTGAAGACCACATGGACTTTTATGAGTCCATGCTGAATTTGCATGAGAAAAGTTAGTCTTCTTTAAAATGATCTTCTCGCCATTTTTTAAAGACATCCTATTCACAGTCTGCTTGACTGCTTGTTTGTACGGTTGTGTGCAATGGATCCTCCTGCAAACACACTCTGCGCGAAGTGTTTCAATTCACTTAAATCTAAATTTATTGCCTGCCATTTATGCAGAGCAAAGTATCATTTAATCTGTGCCAAAATTGAAGATAAATTCGCTGAAGCTTTTATGAATAACTCTAATATCGTCTTTAACTGCAATGATTGCCTAAAAGTGACATCAAGTCTTATTTCTGCAGTCTCATCCTTAACAAATGAAGTGAGAGAAATGCGAGAATTCATCAAAGCAACAGTATCTGCTCAGTTGCTTGAAATGAAGCAAAGTATGATGGAAAGTAATAAGCAAGATCGTCAAAGAAAACAAACAAATGTTGGTACTCATTTAAATAGTGTTGTTGCATCTAATGTAGCATCAAAAACTCAACATAGAATTGTCGAACAAAATAAAAAAGTAATTCTTCCCGCGTTGTCTTGTTCATCTTTGTCATCAACACATACTGCAGTGACTGAAGGTGATAATAATGCTGACATGTGTGAAGCTAACATGTATGGTAACGAACATGTTGCTAATGAAGTATCTGATACAGCACAACAGCCGGTAGCTAACACGTCTGATTGGGTTGGTGTTCAGAGGCGTAGACGCAAAAGGCGTAATGTTGTATTTGGTTCTAATCCCGAGCCAAATGATTTAGAAATAATTAAATCCAAAAAATGGATTCACCTGTCTTCGTTTAAGCCAAGTGTATCTGCAGAACAAATTATAAATTATGTACGAACAAAATCTAATATCGAAACTGAGCACATGCAGTGTTTTAAGCTAATAAAAAAAGATGCTGATACTGCCAATCTAAAGAGAGTTAACTTTAAATTTGGAGTAACATCATGCTTTTACAATCGTATTTTGGATCCAAATTTGTGGCCAATGGATATTAAGGTGCGTCCATTTATAAATTTTCACAAAAATCCAGCACCGAGTCATCAAAGTTAGCTAACTCCATCAATGGTTTAAGAGTATACTACCAGAATGTATCAGGGTTGCGTACTAAATCTAAAGATGTATATCAATTTTCTTCACAATGCGATTTTGACATCATTGTTCTTGTTGAAACGTGGCTGAATGATGATTTTGCTAATGCCGAATTTTTTGATGCTAAATTATACAATGTCTATAGAAAAGACCGAAATGCTGTACTTACTGGTTGTACAAGAGGTGGTGGAGTGCTTGTAGCTGTGAGAAATAAGTATAAATCATCGCTATGTATTATTAATGACCATAATGGTCTTCTAGATCAACTTATTGTATGTATTTTTGGCTTAAAGGTTAAACTATATTTATGTGTATCATATATACCCCCTGGTAGCGTAGGCGATTTGTATGATGAACATTTAGCTAATATCTCAAAATTAGATGGGGATTCCCTTAATGACATAATGTGTATATTGGGTGATTTTAATTTGCCTAATATCTCATGGGTTCAGTTCGTACGCAATGAGGCTCTGTCTCCTATTAACGTTATAAAAGAATATGAAATTAATTTTATTGATGCTCTTTTGTCAATGAATTTAAATCAAATTAATCACGTTTCTAATAAACTGAACAGATTCCTTGATCTGGTTTTTGTTTCCGATGACATTATATATAAATTGTATGAGTCATTAACGCCCTTATCTCCATCTAATGTTCATCATAATCCACTCTCACTGGAAATTAATGCCTTTGAATTCATTAAATGTCATTCTAATAATATCACGCCAGCCTTTAATTTCAACAGTTGTAATTTTGAAATGCTAAACTCTAATTTGCTCTTGGTTAATTGGGAAACCTTGTTTGCGCAACGTTCTACAGAACAATGCTATAATATTTTCATTGATAAAGTTTTAACTATACTTAATGAGCACGTGCCACGTAAGAAAGATAAGCATTATAGGCAGGCTTGGTACAATAAAAATCTTAAAAAAATTAAAAATCTTCGAAATAAATTTCAGAAAAGATTTGTAAAATCGAACTCTCCTGATGATAGGGAAATGTTTCTTCATTACCAACGTGAATTTAATTTCTTAAATAAGTATTTATACAAACAATACTTATTTAATAAAGAAAGTGAAATTAAATCTAACCCAAAAGCTTTTTGGTCTTTCATAAAGTCCAAAAAGCGCCAGACTGACATCCCTTCCTCTGTAACATTCAATGGAATAATGTCACAAACAGAAAATGAAGTAGTCAATTTGTTTGCCGATTATTTCAAATCAAATTTTGAGATTTCTTCAAACGCCAATGTTAATGTTGATGTTCTGGAGACTAATTTAAATGTTGGTTTTGTTAGTATTACTAAAGATGATGTTTATGAAGCTATCAATGAAATGAAAAATGGCACCAAAGTAGATTCAGATGGGCTCTGTGCTCAATTTTTGAAAAAGTGTAATGTTAGTCTTAGTTTCGCTATTTCTTACATTTTTAATTTATCCCTCACAGAAGGTACATTCATTGACCGTTGGAAGTCCGCGTTAATTACCCCCGTGTTTAAAGATGGCAATAAACATGATGTTACGGCGTATAGACCAATTTCAAAATTATCTTCAATTTCTAAAGTATTTGAGCATATCATATACAATAAAATATTTTTTCTAACCAAATCGATCATATCGCCTAATCAACATGGTTTCTTTTCGGGCAGATCAACCGTTTCTAATTTGGCAACATTCAGTGAATTTTGTTTATCAACGTTGGAGCAGGGAAGTCAGTTGGAAACTATCTATACTGACTTTTCTAAAGCCTTTGATAAGGTATCGCGCACAATTTTATTACTTAAATTGAAAAGTATGGGTTTTCATTCAATCTTCTTAAAGTGGATTGAGTCCTATTTATCTAACAGAATTTGTCAAGTTATTGTTGGGGACTATTTATCATATTCATATATACAAACATCCGGAGTTCCTCAGGGGAGTGTGTTAGGCCCTCTCCTTTTTAATTTATTCATTAATGATGTTTCAATATGTTTTCACAGGTCAAAGTTTTTACTTTATGCGGATGATCTTAAGATTTTCTCAAAAGTAAATTCTGTACTTGACGCTGTTTATATTCAATCAGACTTGAATAATTTCTATGATTGGTGTCGGAAAAATAAATTACCATTAAATGTGTCCAAATGCTTTCATTTATCTTATAATAAATTACGTCATCCTATTCATTGCTCTTTTACATTGGGTGAGAATGCAATTACAACTGTCACTTCAATTCGTGATCTCGGGGTCATCTTTGATTCAGCAATGACATTTTTACCCCACATTGATTACATACTCCCTAAAACATATAAAATGCTAGCTTTCATAAAGCGAAACGGTAAAGATTTTACAGATCCTCATACCCTGAAAGTAATTTTCATGTCGTATGTCAGATCTAAAATTGAATATGCCTCAATAATATGGAATCCACATAGTAAAAACCATATTTCTCGTATTGAGAGAGTTCAGCGAGTATTTGTCAAATATGCTTTAAGATCATTTCAGTTCGTTGGTTCCTCCACTTACATATCAAAATGTCTGTTGCTTGGGTTGCAAACCCTTGAGCATAGACGGAAAATTCAATCGGCTTTGTTTATTTTTGATTTATTGAATAATACGATTAATTCTTCTGAATTATTATCATTGATACCAATGTATGCTCCTCCGCGGCAAATGAGGTACGTTGACGTTTTTAATATACCAATGCATCGAACAAATTATGCTCGACATAGTCCCTTAACGCGTGCTTTTTATTATATTAATGAGATTAGTATGAACTACCAAAGGAAATATAATCAACATTTAGAGTTTTGCATTTCGAAAGAGAATTTTAAATTGTATTTTATTACTGTATTTAATTAAATTTAACTTTGTTATCATAGTCTGTAAGGAATTTATGTTCTAAAGACTGAAATAAATAAATAAATAAATAAATAAATAAATAAATAAATAAATAAATAAATAAATAAATAAATAAATAAATAAATAAATAAATAAATAAATAAATAAATAAATAAATAAATAAATAAATAAATAAATAAATAAATAAATAAATAAATAAATAAATAAATAAATAAATAAATAAATAAATAAATAAATAAATAAAATTCGTACGCTATGGTCTTTTGAAGAGGAAGTCAGTTTTTTTTATAACTGAAGAGCGTGTGGTCATCTGTAAGAAAACCTACTTGACCTTTTGTCTCTCTTTGAAAGGGCCTAATCGTATGCAATGATAAATCCTGTTGTTCTTAGATGAGAAGAGATCAAACGAATTTTCGATTAAATGTACTAGCCATATCAGGCGTGTGGGTTAAATTTGTCAATAGGTTTAAGCTGAGGAAGACGCATAAAACATACATTTATAGTAGAATTATAAATGAAATGTTCGAAACGAAAAATGTTTAAGAAATCGACGTGAAATTATGTTATTTGGCATTTGTGATTTTCTGTGGTCGCGAAACTTCTCCACCAAAAATCGTCAACATAGATCAACGTTTTGTTTTAGACCTAATATAACGGTACCTACTGATTTTCGGTATTTTGAGAATTTTAGCCAAAATTTTAAACCGAACTAGCTCTAATTTGACATTTGAAGCTCTCAGTGGTACCTCCCCATTTTCAGTAGTATGAGGGTCTTTGCAACATTGTTTGGCAGAACTATACGTAATTTGACATTTGAGGTTCCTTGCAGTTAGAAAACTTTTCCACCAAGAATTGTAAAGATACATCCACACTTTAATATTTCCACTGCATCCACCTTTTATGGATGCTGACATTTTGAAGTCGGATTTTAGGTGTTTTTTGTATTTTTGATTTGACTTGGACGCGCACTCGGGTATTTTGAAAAACCAATCATAGGATTAAAGAACTCGTGATTATGCATAATTTGATATACATATATATTGACTATGTAGCCCACACAGCATCACAGTAATCCACCGCCAAAGGCCAAAATTTAGTGCGATCTTTTTGCGAAAAACCCTATTTTTTGTGTACAGTATTTTCAATATCCTTTTGATTGTGCTGGGACCCCAAGATATTTTAGTTTTTTGACGGTCCGGATCATATAAATCATAGATCGTGAAAATCCATCTACTAGATCGGCGAAAACGGCTACTGCAAAAATTGAAAAATTTGCGAAAAATGTTTCTGAAAATATCGCGGATTAATTCGCGTTTTCTGTGGATCGTTTCCCTTTCAGTTAAGGAACCGACACATCAATCACGTTTTTGCGCAAACAGAGGTTTAAAAAGTTAAGCGGTATGGAAGCTGTACCCGATTTATCCCAAAAATATTGTGTGATGCTACATCTACGGTTCTTGATGGATTTTATTAAAATAGGTTTAGATCCCTGTATTCACGGTTGATAGTGAAATCGGATGCACATAAGAAGTGTGTGCATTTTATGCAAATTATTAGCGCTAAAAAATTTTTTAAATTTATAAAAAAAAAATAAAAAATATTCTTTTTTTACAAGCGCTTTTTAAATTTGCTCAATATATTTTTTTATTTTTGCTATAATATGCGAACCGCTAAAGAGATTTGTAAAGTTTTTGTTTAATTTGAATCTTCGATGCATAAACAGCTTGAATTTTATAAAAGCATGTTGCAAACTATCAATTTTTATACCCTCACCATTTATGCTAACGAGGGTATATCACCAATATTTTTGAAAATTTAACATAGCTGAAGCCAAGGTTTACCCTTTTAGAACACGCGACTTTTGATTGTATATTATTCAAATTAAATATTTTTGGGTAAAATTAAATGATTGCTTGAGTGGAGTAAAATTAAATTTTTTTGAGTGTGGCAAAAAATATTGGCCTTAAAAGATAATTTGCGTGGAAGCGGTGGCTATATTTATGTTCAAAAATCTGTAAAAATGGGTTGAAGCCAACGTGTCTTTTTTTGTTTTCTGTCGATTTCTTGTCAAAGTAAAAGTAGAAGGCAACTAAATGAGGATAATCTCACTAATGTATTTCTTTTTATAATCTGATCTGCTTCTACCATTAAATGATGCTGACATTTTGAAGCCAGATTTACAGTGTTTTTCGAAATTTTCTTCTAATTTCATTCCGCAAACAGGTTTTTCATAAATCATATATAGGATTGTAGAACTCACAGTTCTGAGTTATTTCATATATGTGTCGTGAATGTAGTCTACACAGCTTCATAGAAATCTGCATCCAAATGGGGAAATATTGTGCGAACATTTTTCTAAAAATCGAATACCGCGTACTCCATTGCACATTTTTTGTTTTACGTTCCGGATCCAATAAATCATTCCCGTGAAAATCCATCTACTAAAACGCGAGTTACGAGAAATTCCAAAGTAGAAAATTCACCTAAAATTTTTCTTGAAATATCGCGTATTTTATCGCGTTTTCTGCGGGTCGTTTCCACTGCAATGAAAAAACTAGTGCAACATCTTCGTTTTAGCGGAAACAGAGATTTGAAAACTTCACTGAAAAGGGAGCTACATTCATTTTATCCCAAAAAATTGTGTGTGATGCTACATCCACGGTTCTTGATTCATCGCCTTGAAATAGATATACATATATCGAAATAGATGTTCATGGTGAACACTGAAATCGGATGCGGACAAAAATGGTATGCACTTTGCGCAAATTAGCAATGTTTTTAGGGGTTTTAATGCTAAGATGCAGCCGATGCTACATCTTAGCCTCTAAATCAAATTTCGAAAATTATATACAACTTAAAAGATATGGCCTTGCTCTACATGAAAATCACATGCGGACAAAATGATTTTGATAACTACGCGATTTACATGTGTTTTAAATTCATATAAGTTAAAATGGGTTATTTTACCTCTATTTCCATTTGAAATACATCCTCCGCAACCCAATTATCTTCCCCAATGGGAAAGCTTTAATATGAATGTTTAAAAAGCAAAATCCGTCTATTTTATTGGGAGATTTTTCCAATAGTTATACCCTCAGCCTTTAGGCTAAAGAAGGTATTTACACTTTGATACGACCAAAAATGTGCCTCATCGAAATAATGGTTTTAGACCCCAAGTATGTTTGTACGATATCCGTTTCAGACAATTTTGAGTAGATCTAGCAATGTCCGTCCGTCTGTCTGTCTGTCTGTTTGGCAGGCTGGTGCCCACGATAAGTCTCGAATGGATCAATCGATTCGGTTCAAATTTTGGGTATCGAAATATTTTGTCCAGATTCGATTTAAGTTCGAAGATGAGTCATATGGGTCCACTCCTTCAGGTACCTCCCCCACAAATGTTAAAAAATTGTCGCAAAACTTGTGCGCACGATAACTCTTGTAGGGAATAACCGGTTTGGTCCATACTTTGCACATCGTGTAATTTCTACCAAACTTAGATGAGGTTCCAATATGGACTCAATCGGTTCACTCCTTCATGTACCTCCCACACAAAATTTCGGAAAAGTTCAGTTTAGGACCTGGTCTCGAATCGCTTTGATTTTTGTTTACGGAAGTTGTATTTGCTGTCCTCTATACGACGCTGTAGGTTTCATTAGGGGCAAGTCCATACTTCCTGAGAAAATAGCCTGAAAGTTACAAAAAAACCCTATGACATCGTGTGTAGTGGTTGGAGCGCAAGATAACTCTCGAACGGATCTGCCGATTCGGTCTAAAATTTGGCTTTCGTAATATTTTGTCCAATTTTAGTTCAAGTTCAAAGATGGATTATATCGGTCCACTCCTTCCGGTACCTACCCTACAAAAGCTCGAAAATGTTCGGAAAATTTGTGCGTACGATAACTCTTGAAGGGAGTAACCGATTTGGTCCATACTTTGCATTTTCTACCAGGCATAGATGAGGTTCCAATATACACTCAATCGGTAAACTCCTTCGGGTACTTCCCACACAAAATTTCGGATAAGTTCAGAATAGGACCTGCTCTCGAATCGCTTTGATTTTTGTTGCAACCACTTGTATTCATTGCCCCCTATAGGAAGGTAGAAGTTTCCTCAAGGGCAAGTCCATACTTCCTGAAAAAATAGCCTGAAAGTTGAAAAACAAACCCTATGACACCATGTTTATGGGTGGAAGCGCAAGAAAATTCTCGAACGGAAATGCCGATTCCGGCCAAAATTTGGCCTTCGTAATATTGTTTCCAAACTTACTTTAAGTTCGTAGATAAGCCATATCGGTCCACTCCTTCAGGCACCTACCCCACAAAAGTTCAAAAATATTCGGAAAAATTGTGCGCACGATTACTCTTGATGGGAGAAATTTTGAAACCCCCTAAATACATAAGTTTTTTGTGAAAAAAGTGTTTCAATTTGCACAGGCTCAGGGTATATCTCTGTCGGCAAAGCCGACTGATACTTTTTTACTTGTTTCTACTACATAATGCATGTGAAAAAATATTTTTTCAAACAAAACATTTTTTTTTGACCAAAATATGTGCTTATTTTGGCTGTAACATCGAAACTATAATACCAATCTGTATGACTTTAGTCTCATTTGATTAGTCGTGAAGTTTTGATCCACCACAAATTTTTATGTAATTTTATGACCGGTAAATGGACCTTTATTTTGAAAACAGTTGACTTATATTAAATAATTTATGAATTTTATGTACATTCCGCGAATTCTGAGTACAATTTTACATGTATTATGCAATCTACTCGCTGAAGTCACTTCGAGAGAACTTTTTAGTAACAAATGTGCTCATTAAAATAATTACCGTTTTTATAATATTTTCTTCATTAAAAGTCGAAATAGAACCGTCATAACTTTTGTCCGCAAAAACCAAGAATTGATTCGTACTGGGAAATTTTTTCTTAACCTATATACCAAAAATCTTTGATGTTGCACGAAAAAAATTTATCCTTTTTTCAGAAATGGAATATGAAATAAATGACAATATTCGTGATATGTATACACTTTCATATGGACAAAATGTGCCTCATCGAAATAATGGTTTTAGACCAAACATACTTGGACGAAATGTGTTTCAGACAATTCGGAGTCGATTGAGCAATGTCCGTCCGCCTGTCTGTCTGGCTGGCTGGAGCGCACGATAAATCTCGAACGGATGAACCGATTCGGTTCAAATTTTGGCTTTCGTAATATTTTGCCCAAACTTACTTTAAGTTTGAAGATGGACTATATTGGTACACTCCAAAATTTGTGGGCACGATAACTCATGAAGGGAGTAACCGATTTGGTCCATATTTTGGCCATCGTGAAATGTGTACCAGACTTAGAAAAGATTTCAATATAGAAAGATTTCAAATTTAGGAAAAGTTCAGTTTAGGACCATCTCTCGAATCGCTTTGATTTTCGTTTTAGCAACTTGTATTCACTGCCCCCCATACGACGGTACAAGTTTTATCAGGGGCAAGTCCATACTTCCTGAGAAAATAGCCTGAAAGTTGCAAAAAACCCCTATTACACCGTGTGGGGTGGTTGGAGGCGCAAGATAACTTTCGAAAGGATCTGCCGATTCGATCCAAAATTTGGTCTTAGTAATATTTTGTCCAAACATAGTTTAAGTTCGAAGATAAGCCATATCGGAAAAATGATCGGAAAAATTGTGCGTACGTAACTCTTGACGGGAGTAGCCGAATTGGTTCATACTTTACACACCCTAATATATCTACCAGATGTAGATCAGTTTCAAATATGGACTATATTTGTCCACTAATTCCGGTACCTCCCACACAAAATTATGGCTAGAGATTTATTATTTTTAGTATCTCCTCCGCAAAACTTTTGATCTTTAATCGTAATCAAAATTTTTGTCGGTTCAAACGCCCAAACTTTTTAAAACCCCCTAAATACATACGTTTTTGGGAAAAAATGTTTCAGTATACACAGGCTGAGGGTATATCTCTGTCGGTAAAGCCGACTGATACAACAAGTAAAAGTTGTAATTCTTTTTTATTTTTCTCGAAAATTTACAACTTTTTCACTAAAGTTATGGGACCTCTGTAATCATATAGTATCATATGTAATCAATATAATGAGTAGCTCTTTTTTAAGATTTTTGCTTATTATCAGAGTTGAAAACCGCTATAACTTTTACGCGCAATAACCGAAATTAGTATCTCGAACAGATTTAAAAATGAAAAGTTTTTTCTCTTTCGTGTAGCTTAAAAACATTTTCAATTTTTTCGATGGAAAACTAAAAAATTTTGTCTTTTGCTCATATATGCTTGATCAACATAAAATTCTAAGTCGAAATAACCATGTAAATAGGATGGTGTATATATTATTGTCTATTTTATCATTTCCGATTATCTATTCGATATAGCCGAACATAACGTTGGTTTTACTTATATTCTTTTTTAGGTGGAAGACAATAAGATACTAACTTTGTCATTCCGTTTGTAACACATTGACATATTCGTCGGAAACTCCATAAAGTATAACTCCATAAAGTATAAAGTCTATCTATCAGTCCATCTGGTTTTCGAAGGTTTTTTCTTATCACATTACACTGTGCAACACGGAGACCCAAAAAAAACATTGTTTCGGCAAATTGAACACATTTAAAAGCAGTTCCTAGAAAGAACCCGAGAAAAAAGGATAAAAGTAGTATTTGTTTAATGTTATTTTGCTATTTTGAGCTTTAAGAACCGTTTCTACAGGCCAAAACCCCAGAAAAATTCTAAAAGGAATTCGATCTCGGTGATTCTGACCTAGAAGATGAAGAGGTTAAACTCCAGGAGTAAATCAAATTTCTTAAAAGCATGATCCCTTTTGACATCAAAGCCTCAAGTCTTTTGGGTCGTGTTCCCAACGGATAAAAAACCTCCGCGAATGAAACGAACAATATGAGTCCATGTTTTGGTATACCTCCCGACACAACGTATCTCGAAGTTATTTTTTTGTATTATCACTGGGTAGCTAAAAGCGAGGTAAACCTAACTGATTAGTAAGTATTTAATACATTTTGAGTGGTGGAAGTTATTTTCGGAGTCGACTCCGGAGTTGGTGTCGGAGTCGTCAAGAAATTTGGACTGGAGTCGGAGTCTGACCACAAGTGGCTCGATTCCGAAGCCCTGGTTAAGATATTCTGCTCCTGCAAGAAATAAGAAGAGCTTAGTACTTTCATAAACGATAGGAACCTAATTGTTCCTATGCAGTTCAATACAGTTCGTGGTGAAGGGTATAAAAACTTGGCCAGGCCGAACTTAACGCCTTTCTTAGTTGTTAAGATTAGATTCGATAATTTAGGCATTTCGAGCATATGTGGTCGAAAAAATTGTGTACCTAAAATTGTGAACAGGAAAGGAAACTAAATATTCCATTTTTGGTAAGACTTTTTACATGTTATTATTTGTTTTGATTTTTTTTTCAAAAAACCAAAAAAAAAAAAAAAAAAACACTTATGACTATGATTGTCCTAGTTACAGTTGGGTATTTTCCAACTAATGGAGTTCAGTCGAACGTAACATTTATTTTACGAATTTGCCTCAAATTAAAATAGCTTAGTTTATTTCAAATGTAATTACATTTATTTTATTTAATTTATTAAAGCCATTCCGTTTGAATGCTTCATGCTCTACTAAGTGTAATGCGGTATGACCTTATTCCATGCATTTACATATGTACATCTATTGGTATGTCCAACTAGTAGGACTTCAATGGACGATTTGCAATTTTCATATAACACAGAACAAATACCACAAACTAATAAGCCATTCACCACCATTGGCATTCTCGTTCATTGATTTTCAACAAAAGATATGCTGCTAACCACATTTAATGCCTTGGACTACTGCAATTATCGACGTTCGATCATTAATTAAGTGAATCTAAAAACCTTACCACCTTTGTTTGCTGTGCTATTGTGGCTTCTTTTATGAATATCAAATAGTAAAGCTATTCTATGGCATATAAAGGCAATTTTCTCTATACATTATGACACTTGATCAAACATACATCATTCGTACATACATACATATACGAAGGCATATTAATTTTTGCTTTAAGACATTAATTTATTAAATTTATCACTAACATTACCATTCAGCTGTGGTAGATATTATAAAATTCCTTATTTATTTATATGAAAAATAGTTTAAAAACATTTTAAATATATTGTACATATATGATTGAATATTTTACTTGACTCTATTTGGGACAGCACATAAACATCCACACATATAACATAACAGCCAGAATACATACATATTCTACGATTAGTAGAAACTTTCAACTTTTAAGAGAGTTTAAATGCAGATGCCCATTTAGTAAGTGTTTGATCTCCTATTTAAAAAAAGAAGAACTAAGCTACACATCTAGACAAGCAGAAGCCAAACCAAAAGGAGGACACTATTTTTTTGAAGGACAACTAAATGTCATTTGAAACTGCCTACCAAAATGCTATTGGTATGTAGCATTAATGTGTGTTACAAAGCACACTTTGCAAAATTGAAGTGAGGATGAACTCATATTTTTAATAAGGAACAAAAATAAAGTTCCAACAAAATCTAGAAAGTCTCTAAAAACAAAAATATTCTAAACAAAAATGATACTTTTTGTGGAGAGGTTTCGTCAATTGTTGGTTTAGAAGTTTTTTCGAATACTGGAAAACATAATTACCAAATTACAGCTAGTTCGGCTGAAATCCAAAAAAAAAAAAAAAATTCGGAGAACTCAGCCAGAAAGTTGGCACATCTTCGAACTTGACCTGCCAATGGAACAAGTCAAAAAGTATCAGTCGGCTTTGCCGGCAGAGATATACCCTCAACCTGTGTGAATTGAAACATTCATCTATTGACACTAACGAATCTAATACCCTTTTTGGAAGTACAGTCGCACCTCGATTATCCATAATGGTCGGAACCGAAGGCATTACGGATAATCGATTTTCACGGATAAGGGAGTGACACTGTTATCCATATATCTTTAATAAAAAACATGCGTGCTACGAGGGTCACTAAAAACCCTTCTGGCCTAGGCAAAAAGCAGTGTCGCCAGGCGTCATTCGAAATTTTTTGGAAAGTTTAACAGTTTTTAGCCTAAGTGTACTCAGGACAGTTTGACATACGGCCATGTGTTGGGTTGTTGACAGTGGCTTGCAAATAAAGAAATGGAAGAATGCAATATGCTAGCTAACCCGTTTAAACCAAGCTGCATAATGAAAAGAACCCCACCTAAGGGGGTGGCTGCATCAATACGACTAGCTTTCCAAACTGGTTGCAATAAGGTCAATGATAAGAAGGATGACGAGGCGCATATTGCTCGTTTAAAATTGGAGGAGGAACAAGCATTTGTTAAACTCGGAAATAAGTTGAGTGCGATGAACTCTATCGTAAGCGAAGCAAAGAATATTCATAAAACTATACGTGATAATCTCATGCAAGCAGTGGCCTTATACCAGCAACTGAGAGAAAATAGAGAAGCGATCGCTTTGAGCAAAATTACAGGTAGTCAAGAAGAAATCCAAACGGAAAACAAAGAAGTCCAAACGGAATACGAAGTAACTCCGAGAAATAGCCAGAAAAGAACTGCCTCAATTTCTCCCGAAAAGAGTAAAATTAACAAGAAAGTGCGTACAACTGAACCGAAGAAGGCTGAAGAAGAACGAGCTAATACACAATCGTGGTCCCTTGTTCAAAGAAAAAAGACTTCCGATAAAAAAGAGCAGAAAAAAGCCAATTAGAACAAAAGGCGAGTCTCTCACTATCCATAGTGATAGCAACGAGAAAGAAAGGTGACGAAGCTGCAATTAATAACTACAGAATGGCTAGAAGTGAACTACGAAAAGCAATCAAAGATTCAAAAAGGAAATCGTTTGAAGCACTCCTTAGTGAAGTGCAAAATGATCCCTGGGGTCTCCCATACAAGATTATTATGAAGAAGATTGGCAATAGAAACGCAATACCAGGTATAAAGAACCCGAAGTGGGCACTTACTATTGTCAATACACTATTCCCAACGAATAAAGCAAAAATGAATATTCCAACAGTCAATTCCCAACTGAGAAATCAAGATCTTTTCACAATCAATGAAGTCGCGGATGTAAGCCGAAAGCTTAAGAAACGCAAGGCACCGGGACCAGATGGCATCCCAAATGAAGCGCTGGCAATTGTGGGGAATATATGGCCAGAATTAATTGTAACAGTCCTAATTAAGTGTTTAATAATGGGCGAATTTCCGACGAAATGGAAATTACAACAGTTGGTGTTACTGCGTAAAAATAATAGATAATCCATCATCTTATAGACCACTCTGCATGTTAGATACATGTGGGAAGTTCCTTGAAAAAAATGCTGCTAAACAGATTCGAACAAGAAGTAAATGCAAATGGTGGTTTCTCGTCAATGCAATTTGGATTTATAAGAGGTAGATCGACAGTAGACGCCATCCGAGAAGTAGTGGATACGGCAATGAACTCGATGCAACAAAGCGTTTCTGTGCAATAATCACAATCGATATTAAAAATGCCTTCAATTCTGCCGATTGGAGTGAAATCAGACAGACATTAAGAAATAGAAATATATCTGATTATTTGATAAGAATGATTGATAGTTATCTGGATAACAGAAAGCTCTTAAATGACACTGATGAAGGAGTCAAATCATATACAATAACATCTGGAGTGCCACAGGGCTCTATACTAGGTCCCTTCCTCTGGAACTTAATGTATGATAACCTATTAAACATGAGTCTTCCACCTGGTACCAAACTAGTGGGTTATGCGGACGACGTAGCACTCATCGTCGACCAACCATCAGCACCACTTGTCGAAATCATAGCAAATGATAGCTTCTCCCGAATTTCAAGATGGCTTGCATCAAAAAAGCTTGCACTTGCTGCGGCCAAAACAGAAGCAATACTCATAACGAGTAGACGAAAGTTCAACTATCTTAAACTAAACGTTGACGGTTATAACATTGAGATAAATAAAACATTAAAATATTTATGAGTGATCCTTGACTGGAAGCTCTCTTTTGAACCACATGTCAAGGCCATAACAGAGAAAGCGCTAGCAACTGCTAAGAACGTAGTAAGGTTGATGCCAAGTATGAGAGGCCCGAACCAATCAACAAGGCGACTAATAGCTACAGTAGCTTATGCGCAAATGACGTACGCGGCTCCTGTCTTCAGCGAAAGCATTTCAAGAAGCCCCCAACTGCGTAAACATCTAGAGAGAGTGCAAAGAGCATGCACGATACGAGTTATATCGGCATACCGAACAACGTCAACAGCGGCACTGTCCGTGCTGGCCCGTATACCACCGATTCATCTAACCCTACGTGAAAGGAGTTACATATATGAACAACGAAAAAAAAAATTGGGGTGGTTGAGGCGTATCCAAAACATGGTTTTTGAACGCTTTTACAGCATCTACTGACGATTGCTCATACGGTCTCATACGCATAGTTTCATGATTCGTCACCTGGGTCCACCTTATAAACTTCTTTTGAAGCACACTTATCGTATTTTTTCGAAATTTCTTGCACTGACCAACACTGGATCCGACGAGAAAACCCCCATTTTTGGCGCCAAGCGTTCATGCAGTATCAAAATGTTAGTTGGTGGAATAAATGCCCAAGGATGTCTCTATCTCACGGTACATAACATAGCGATCTTGCATTATCCGTTCAGGCATGGCTTAATTTGGTCTGGCACAACTACAGTTTTTGGACGACCCTCACGAACTTCGTTTTTTAGGCGAGTGTCGGCCACGCTTGAATTCATTAAACTAGCTTTTCACAGTGCTATGGGTGGCCCTTTATCGACATACAAAGATTTATTTTGATCGATCCACTCTTGCCGTGATTATCCACGTCGAAAGTTGTGAAAAATTATCGGACGAATATGTTCACGAGTAAATACACTTTATTGCAAAGTGATTTTTTCCAGTCACTGTAAATAACATGGTCGTATGTGCAACAGTCCTGAGTACTGTGACGACGTAATTTCACTTTGAAGCTGGGGTAGGTTCAGCGGGGTCGTCACAAGAACTTATTTTATTTATTATTAAAAAATACACTTTACACAACATTATTAATTAATTAATATTATGACGATGAATAGTTGGCAGCGATTTGGCACGGTAGCGGTCCGATCAAGGTTGATGGCAGCATAGTTGACAGCGGCTTTGGCACGGCAGCGTCCCGATGAATAATGACGGTAGAATTGTTGGTAACCATTTTGGCACAGCAGAAGCCAAAGAACGTTGGCATGGAACTACAGTTGTGTATATGTCGGAAGCCAAGGGCACGGCAATCCCCACTTGACTTCGAACACACAGACACAAATATGTCTAAAGCCAAGGGCACGTTATAAACTCCACTTTACTCTAAACAGCAACACAATACGTCTAAAGCCAAGGGCACGTTATGAGCCCCACTTGACTCTAAACAACTACACAACACAATATGCCTAAAGACAAGGGCACGTTATAAACCCCACTTGACTCTAAACAAGAACACAACTATTTTCTGTTTAGCCGAGGGCAACGTTATAAACCCCACTCAACTCCACAGAACTACTACTAAACTACTTCTACATTTGCCAAGGGAACGTTGTAAACCCCACTTAGCACACCAGTCATCAACAGACGACTGCCCCGATTGTCTGTTCGCAACCTCCTTTTGTACCCGTTGGTGGTGGCTGGTCATCACACCCACACAGCTAACCCAGCTGATGTTGCTTCGCTTTGTTCGCACAGCTGATGAATTTGTTTAGTTTAACTATTGGCCGCCAGGGTTACCGATGGTTGTATGTTTTCTGTTGATTACCTTCTTTACCACTAGGGCACCTGTTTGGCAGTTAATTTAAATTATGCACATAAGTCGATGTATTTTATTTAAATAAGAAATAAATAGTACACTTCTGTAATCAAAAACGAGGCTACGACTTTTGATCGTTACAGTACGCTTAGGCTAAAAACTGTCAAACTTTCCAATAAAAAAAGTCAAATGACGCCTGGCGACACTGCGTGTTGCCTAGGCCAAACAATTTTTACAGCTTTCGGGCTATTTTCTCAGAAAGTATGGATCCCGATAAAACTTCTACCGTTATAATGGGGACACCGAATACAATTTGTTACAACAAAAATCAAAGCGGTTCGAGAGCAGGCTTTTTCCGATATTTTGTGTGGGATGTACCCGCAGGAGTTGGCATATATAGTCCATATTCGAACCTGATTTATGTCTTCTAGATATATTACGATGTGTAAATTGTGGACCAATTCAGTTATTCCCTTCGAGAATTATCGAGAATTTTAGTGAAAATGAAAATTTGTGGGGGAGATAACTAAAGGTAAAGGTACCTCCGACAAAATATTACGATGGCCAAATACAAAGCGATTCGAGAGCAGATGCTAAACTGATCATTTCAGACCGATGGAGTCCATATTGGAACGTCATCTATGTCTGGTAAAAATTTCGCAATTTGTAAAGTATGGACCAAATCGGTTACTCCCTTCAAGAGTTATAGGGCGCATATAAAAAAGTCTCTCGGGTATCGGAATATATATTCTTTATAGGAATGGATCAATGTCGGACAGAATCAATGTCTATGTACATCATATTGGCCGAATATATATTTATGTGGGAGCTACATCCATATCTGCACCGACTTCGATATAATTTGGCAAATTTATTGGTAGACCAAATTCCGTCATACAATCCAAATTTCATTGAAATTGGACATACATACGAGTACATAGCGTCAGGAATTTTATTTCGGGGGGACCCAACTTGACCCAAAATCATGAAAGTTAAAACTGTTGTGTAGCTTTACGTAAAGCTATTTTAAAGATTTTAATTCGATTTAATATGCAATATTGCCACAATGGGGAGAAATCACAAAATTTTAGATACAATTTTAAAATTTGGAACAGAGTTTAAAATATTAGTCCTTGGATGTTTAGAATTGAAAATGAACGAAATATTTTCTGTAATTCGAAGCAATTAGCATATTTTTTAAAAATATCGTCTGTAATATGGATTTTGGAAATCCTTTTGGTGGGAAAACCTTCACGCAGAAAGAGGTGAAAATGGATCCACGTTCGAGTACAGTGATTGCATTCGCGAACATAACGTGACATAACGCCTTTTCTTCTTTAATGTACATATCCAGATTTCACACACTAACTTCAGCCCATTAAAAAAAGTTTTGTATTATTGTAAGACAATAATGTTCTTTTATGTCATGAAAACACAAAAGCTTTACTATTTTACCAGTAGTGGAATTCTGTAACTCAATTTTTGAGTTACCGACAAAAATCGGTAAAATTAAAAGGCAAAATTATGAATGAAAAGTATCAATAAAAGTTGACAACACTTTTGCTATCGGTAGGATTTAGCAACAGCTTTATTTTGGTTGTTAATCTACCGAAAATTTTGTTAATTGCCGAAATTATAAGCATTTTACTTTTACCGATATTTGTCGGTAACTCGAAAAATGAGTTACAGAATTCCACTACTGAAGTGATAGAGTCCGTGAAAGCCAACTAAAAATTCAGAAAATTACATTAAGAAAAAAACATTTCTATCAGGAGTCGACCGATAAAAACTGCGACTCATAGACAACGAATTCAACGCGCAGTACTGTTTAAGACTATGCAAAAACATGGTCGAAAAAATATCTCTAAAAAAGCTCGGCAAAAGTTTAGCTAAGAAAAAATATGTTAAGTCGAAAAACTCCCTCGATTATGCCCCAATGATTGTTGTTCCCGCTTATTTCTATCTTAAGGGGTTATGGTCACAAAAATCGGTTCAGATTTGGATATAGCCCCCATTTATATATGTACGTATTTCACCGATATTGATATAAATCATGCATTTGATGTCCGATTTATTTCAAAATCCTATTGTAATCAATGTGGCAAGTCTGTGTGTATTTGGACAAAAATCTGTCAAGATTTGGATATAAGTTACTCATGTTCCCGAAAGTTTTACATAACTCACAAAATTTTTTCTACCAATTAGGAATAATTACATCGCATTTTCCAAATTTTTCAATAAGTGACATACATTGCGTGCTTAGTGTATAAAATACATGAAATTGGGAGAAAATATATATGGAAGCTATATCCAAATCCGAAACCGATTTTTGTCACAATCATTAAAATTTATCGGTAAAATTGACCAAATCTAAACCCATATGGACCAAAGTTGGAATTATTCATTCCTATGCCGTTATAAGTACTTGTACAAAAATTCAGCAATACAGATCGACTCCTTCTATTCGAAAAAGAAGAAAAAATGTATAGTTTTTCAAAAATATAAAATGGACTGTTCATTAAAATATTGATATATCTCGGAAGGTTGCAGGGATGGGGAGAAAGTTTTTACACAGTTCGCTTCGGAAGAGCCAAGGTGGTAATCAAAAGATCTACTCTCCGAAATTTTAAGAATTTATATTAAAAAAAAACAAGTAAAAAGTCGTTAAGTTCGGCCGGGCCGAACTTTTTATACCCTCCACCATAAAATAGTCTTAAATAAAATGGAATAATTAGGGTCCTTTCACAATTTAAGGTGGAACAACTTTTCGACAATGGATAGAATCCTACTGCCTCCCACTATTGCTTAAATTACACTGTGAACACAAATGTTGGGGCAGAGATAATTCCTTTGGAGATGAAAGCCCTTGGTGACAGAGAAACACCGAAGGACAGATGCGCCGTGAGTCAAACTTCCGCGTTATGGCGTGATGAAGTTTTTGCAAGAGACCCTGTAAGCCATCATGAATTAGCATTATATCTTTGTTTGTTGTTTTTGTAGAGCACTTAAGCAACAGTGAACAAAGATATAACGCTAATTCCTGATGGCCCACAAAAATTTCATCACGCCATAACGCGGAAGTTCGACTCACGGCGGATCTGTCCTTCGGAGTTCATAATATACTCACCAAGGTCTTTTTTCCCCAAGAGCAATTTTCCGTGCCCCAGACTTTCACCTCCATTTTGTTGCACAGTGTTATCTAATCTAATCTAAAAAAATGTGTTCAGCTAGGTGAAAGGTACCACCAACGGGGCTATATCAAAGAGTCAACCTATCTTTAAATTTTTTGGCGGAAAAGTTTTATAGCTGCAGGGAACTTCAAGAGTCAAATTGAGGGTAATTTCATTAAAACAATGTAGAACCTCAAAAATGGACCCATGTTGACGAATTTTAGTGAAGAAATTTCGTGACCACTGAAAATTCCCGAAAATCGGGAGGTACTGTTATATGGGGGATATTCCAAAACATGGATCTATATTGACGATTATTTTTGAATAGACAAAATTGTAGCTAAAATTCTCAAAATACCGATCATTACAGCTAGTTCGGTTAAAAATTGCAGCTAAAATTCTCAAAATACCGAACATCGGAAGATACCGTTATATGGGGGCTATACCAAAACATGGACCTATGTGGACGATGTTCTTTTTGAGATGTTTTATGACCACTGAGAACTTCAAAAGTCAAATTACAGCTAGTTCGGTTAAAAATTGCAGCTAAAATTCTCAAAATACCGAAAATCGGGAGGTACCGATATATGGGGGCTATACCAAAACATGGACCTATGTTGACGATGTTTCGTGGAGATGTTTCATGACCACTGAGAACCTCAAATGTCAAATTACAGCTAATTCGGTTAAAAATTGTAACTAAAATGCTCAAAATACCGAAAATCGGGAGGTACGGTTATAAGGGGGCCATACCAAAACATGGACCTATGTTGACGATGTTTGGTGGAGATATTTAATGACCACTGAGGACCTCAAATGTCAAATTGCAGATAGTTCGGTAACAAATTGTGGCTAAAATTCTCAAAATACCGAATATCGGGAGGTACCGTTATATGGGGGCTATACCAAAACATGGACCTATGTTGACGAAGTTTGGTCGAGATATTATGCGACCACTGAGAACCTCAAATGGCAAATTAAAGCTAGTTCGGTTAAAAATTGTAGCTAAAATTCTCAAAATACCGAAAATCGGGAGGTACCGATATATGGGGCTATACCAAAACATGGGCCTATGCCCATATCCTTTGGGATATAAGTTTGTTGATCACTAGGAACCCTAAGTGCCAAATTATAGCTAATTCGGTCTGCAAATGTGGCGAAGAACGTCAAAATACCTCAAATCCGGAGGTACCGTTATATGGGGGCTATACCAAAGAGTGGACCGATATAGCCCATCTTCGAACTTGACCTGCCTATGGAAAAAAGACCCTCGGGTGCAAAATTTCAACACTCGATCTCAATTATTGCGGACGCTAGAGTGATTACAACAGACGGACAGACGGACAGACAGACGGACAGACGGACAGACGGACATGGCTAGATCAACTTAGAATTTTATCCTGATCAAGAATATATATACTTTATAGGGTCGCAAATGATTAGTTCGATGTGTTACAAACGGAATGACAAACTTAATATACCCTCCATACTATGGTGGAGGGTATAACAAGTAAGCCAAGGCTATAGTCGGGCGGTTCCGACCATGTAATACCCTACACCTTTACCACTGGGTAATTAGCTTTCCATATATCAAAATTTCTTAATGGAACAAATAAACTTATTGTAAGAAGAAAATTTTTGAATTCTGATACCGTATAACTCCAAGCTTAAATAATAACATAATAATTGTTTCACAAACATCCCTAAGGGACAACGCTCAAAGATATGGAACCCACAGCTTATCTCCGAGTCCGAACGGCGTGTCCTAAGACACCAAATGTAGAGTAGTTTTACATGACTGAAATGCTCAGAAAATGTCGCAAACCTTACTGAAGGATATTTTGCAACCGTTGAAAATTTGATTTTGCCTGGCTGGGGAATCGTTTTGAAAAAAGGTGGCAGAGCGACCCATGCTGCAATGTATCTATAATAATCCAATTGGACAATTAAAACGCTAGGGCACCATGTCATTTCCAATAATGCAAAAACAGGGAATGAAAAAATGTGGTTCTCTACACAAAACCCAATATATATTAAGCAGTAGGCCCGTTATCTTCAGACACTATATTGCAATTTTCATCAGGGTGAAGATCAGTAGTTCTATTTTCATATGTAGTCTACTTTGCCTGTATATGCCCTCCAGGAAATAAAATATATACCAAAATTTTTTTTGTATTTTTCATACAAATGTAATGGTCCATTTCACCCACTAAATAATATCAGATCGTCATCCAAAATTGTGAGCATCTTCCTCTACCTAACTCCTAACCTCGTGCAAAATTTCGTGATTATTGATCTATAATTGCGACCTCAAGCGTGTTTATGATTGCACTACAAACAACAGGGTATATTAGGCTGTAACTCTGTTATCTTATCATATACACCAACACAATTGACATCAATAGAAAGGTCAAAGGTTTCTCTTCCAAGTATAGCTTACTTGCCCGGAATGCCTCTTCCAGGAATAAATATATAAGCTGTATATTAAAAATTTTCTCAATTCTCACACAAAAGTTTTCGTCCATTTAACCCTCAAAATATTATCTGATCGATTTCAAACTGCAAGCTTCTGCTTTGTCATATACTCTTACCTTATTTAAAATTTCGAGGCGATCTGGCTATTACTGCGACCTACAGAGCATCTACAAAATCGGATAAAAATTATGTTTTTGGCCCATTTCACCCGCTAAATATTTCACGATCATCACCAATTAAAATAGCGATCTATTCTGATGTGAAACCGATCTCCATACAAAATTTCGTGACGATCGGTCCATAATTGCGGCCTGGAGTTTGATTACAATTTATAATGGACAGACGGACACACGGACGGACGGACGGACAGACACACATCTCCAACTCGCTTTATCTCGCCGAGATATGAAGATTGGTATACCACATTGGGGGTCTCCGACGAATATTTCGCGGTGTTACATGAATATTTACCAAAACAAACTTATAATACCCTTTCCACATAGTGTTAATCCTTGATAACGCTACTTTCCCATGTCCAGTTGATGTCAACTTATTGTACTAAAATTTTATATTTATAGCCCACTTATCAAAACCACCTTCCAAAGCTTTTAATATTATCAACACAATTTTCGGAAATGGTAAATAGTAAAGGTCGACTAATTTTCATGAGATTATCACCTTAGATTACCTGGGAAATATTTTTCATATTTCAAGAGCTATAACTTCATAATGGATGCACATATCGACAAACTTCTTTCAGCTTAGTCTTATCTGATATGTTTAGAAAGAGACGTAGTCATATATAAAAGTTAATATCACATTTTTTTCATTGCGGCAACACTATGCGACGCAAAGTTGGTACTCATTGTACTACGACGCACAGTGGGTCAGGAACCGATTTTCCCGGCCAAACCCCCCAAGTTTTGTCGTCACCGATTGTTAATTTCGCAATTTTGGAAAATGCGCCATTTTCGCAAATTTCTATAGAATGAATTAGCCATTTCTCGGAAACTCTAACATATATTGTGTTCTTTGTTTTTTGTTAAGTCGGGAGGATTGTTGTTGTCGAATCGTTTCCACAAATTATCGTAGCATTCAAACGAAGTGGGCTATTTTATTTTTCTTCAGGTACTAAATTTTAGTGAAATTCCAAATGTAGTGGACTAGAACTTTTAGGGAACAGCTTGGAACAAAGTTCCGTTTTCACAGAATGATGCCCAAAAGTGTTCTCTTTCAACACGTACTTACTTTTGTACTTTTATACTCCGTTTAAAAATGTGTGTTTTTTCCATATCGTTTCCAATATAAATTATAGCTTTTTTACACAAGTGGACTTTTTTAATATATGCGTTTTTATAAGAGTTAAATATTTATATGAGTTTTACGAAAACATAGGGAATATATTTAATTTTTTTTTTCAAAATTGTTTGCTTATTTTTTTTTGTATTTCTATGGCTTGAAAACCTAAAAAACACTCATATTTTGATACAAAATTTGAAAAAACTCAAACAAATGTTTTTAATGAATCAGAAAGCTTATAACGTTATCTGTCGAACAAAAAAAATGTGAAAATATCTCTATCCGTTCAAAAGTTACAGAGTTTTGACCAGGAAAGAACGATTCTGAACCACTGTGCGACGCAACTTCGAAATTATTTTATTATCAACTAGAGTGGGTGCCAAAATCTACTATTTTTCAATTTTCAGTTGTTTTCATTGTTTTTACTTATTGATGTCTTAATTCGCATATTCAAATTAGCAACACTGTGTGCCAACATGACCTAATCTTACTGCCTAAACGGAACAAGTTAAACATTACTCCCTACTTTTTTTAAACCAAATCACTTACGACATATTCACAGCATGGAGATTTTGTTGTGAGTTTTCATATTAAAACTACAACTGAAGGTCAGAAAATCCCACAAGATTGTCAGTATGTTGATGTTGGGAAGAAGGGTTGTTTATACAAGCCTATCTGTTATGACCTGAAAACTGAAAGGAGGAATACTAAAAGCCGGTATGTGATAAATTATAGCCCTAAGTGTTGTTGACATGTGTCTGTGCCAAAGCTATTCCGCCTTTTTTCAATTTTTGTTAGGTTGATCTACTTCTTGTAAATAAAGGCTATGTAAAACGGAAATTCGTAGTTTATAATAAGAAAAGTGTGAGAATTTCGTTCTATAAAACTATAGCGAATTTAAAAGTTGTCATGTTATAGTAAATACCATGAAAGAAAGATGTTAATTTGTCTATGAAAGAAATAATATTTTCGGAACAAAGACCAAATACAACATTTTAGCGGTGTATTGAGACCACAACCTTCAAAATACCGAAAATCTATATGAAGACAGAGACCTATATCAACAAATATCCGGTGTAAAGTTTTATGACCCCAACGAATACCAAATAAAGGGTGTCCCAACTAGAACGCAATTTTTAAATTTGGCGCCATTCGAAGCGTCATTGTTTGATATTTGAACAATTGTTATTGTTTGCTAGCAGAAGGTACGAGGTTAGTAAAAATGGAGCGCTACACGAATGAACAACGTATTCTCATTGTGAAATTGTTTTACCAAAATGGTGAATGTTTTGCGGCTACAGTTCGCAAATTGCGATCAATTTGGGTTCACAATAATCCTCCAAAAGAGTCAACTGTAAAGAGATTAATGGATAAATTTGCCGAAACTGGGTCTGTTAGTGATGTTAAAATGCGGCTTCGATCGACCAAAAATATCGCAGCTATACGTAATGATATCGATCAAACTCCATCCACCTCAATTCGACACCGAGCTCAGCAAATTGGTGTCTCCAAATCCACTATGCAGCGAATTTTGACGAAAGATTTGAATATTCATACAGACAAAGTTCAATTGGCTCAGGAACTGAAGCCAGATGACCATGGACAGCGAAGGGAGTTCGTTAATTGGATATTGGAGAGATAACATGAAAATGCTGATTTTGTCGATAAAATCAACTTCTGTGACGAGTCTCATTTCCATCTCGATGGCTTCGTCAATACGCAGAATTGTCGCATTTGGGGTGAGGAAAATCCTCGAGTGATTCACGAGAAGCAAATGCATCCTCAACGTGTCACTGTGTGGTGTGGTTTTTGGGCTGGAGGAATCATTGGACGTTTTTTTTAAGAAAATGAGGCAGGTCAAGCGCAAGCAGTCAATGGTGTTCGGTATCGTGAAATGATAACCAGTTATTTCTTGCCTAGAATTGAAGAAATGAATGTGGAGGGCATGTGGTTTCAACAAGACGGCGTCACATGTCATACAACCAAAGAAACAATTTAATTGCTGCATCAGTCATTTCCCGGTCGTGTTATTTCGCGTTTTGGAGACCAGAATTGGCCGCCTAGTTTTGTTTTTTGTGGTTTTTTGAAGTCGATGGTTTGCGCAAATAAGCCGACGAAGATTCAAGCCTTAAAAGAGAAAATTGGACGCTGTATTAATAAATTACTGCAGCATTTATGCAAAAAAGTCATTGAAAATTTCATTAAGCGAACGCGTGTCTTGTAGCAAAGCCGCGGCGGCCATCTGCACGACATCTTGTTCCGTACATAACCTCATTCTATCTACTTTACGATATAATAAAGTTTCACGATTTTTTTAAATATCTGTGTTTTATTTAAAATTGCGTTGTAGTTGGGTCACCCAGTTTTATAACCCCAACGAAGACCAAGTACCAATTTTCAACCATTTCGGGGAATATGGAGGCCACAACCTTCAAAATACCGAAAATCGAGAGGAACCATTCTATGGGGACTATATGAAGACGTGAATCTATACCGACACATTTCAAATGGAAAATTTTATACCTCCACTGTAGACAAAATTCCAGCCATTTCGGGGGATATTGAGGGAGGTACCGTTTTATGTGGCCTATATGAAGACGTGGACCTATATCGACTAATTTTCGGTGTTTATTTTTGTAACTCCAACGAAGACTAAATACCATTTCGGTGGGATATTGAGGCACAACTTTCAAAATCGGGAGGTACTGTTCTATGTATGAAGACGTGGATTTATGCCGACAAATTTTTGATGAAAGATTTTATACCCCCAACCAAAGTTTCGGAGTCGGAGTCTACGAGTAGGAGTCGAGCAATTTTGCTGGAGTCGGAGTCGAAAAAACTAACTCGACTCCGACTCCGGGCAAAATTTTTGCCACGATATAAAAAATATAATATTAAGTTTGGAACAAGAACATTTTTATTCATTATTTATTTTAAAAGAAAGGTATAAGAAAACATATATGCAAACGGTATATTATACTAAGTTAAAGGACAATTCAGAGGATATTTACTATCCTCTGAAGAGTAGTCTATTCATTCCTATTTTGTTGATCCAATTGATTCTTTACATATTTGCAAACAAAAGTAAAGTTCTATGACAATCGAATTAAGATTGGACCTTTAACCTCTTTTGTTAGAAGTCTTACTGGTCTTCTCACAAAGGTCTATGGGTATTCTCATCTTGTGGTTTAAGATAAGTCATCCTTGTTTTCTGTTAAAGATATTGTGGTCTTTATGGGAAATCTTACTGAATACCCTGTGACACAAAATGGAAGTCAAGATCTGGGTGTGGAAAAATTCATTTTCGGAATGAAAGCCCCAATTGAGAACCCCAAAGGATCCCATAGCTGAAATTTCTGAGTTATGGCATAATTAATTTTTTGATTGACCCCATCAATAGCTTTATATCTTTGTTTGGAGATATTGTTTCATAATTTTTAGATGACATGTTTTCTGTTAAATAGAATGAGGAACCTTTCTGTCGAATATGCTGTCCTTCTAGCTTAGTTGCTTCCATTTCCTTTTTGTTCTTGAACTCAAAGTAAAACAAAATGAAATTTTTTACAAAAATGTTCACCGAAAATTATATGTAGGTTTCCCATATCCAAGAAATCGATATTGTCACGTTTTCATTATCCTTTATCAGTTTTACCTGTTACTTATTCAAAAAAGACCGTATGTTTATGTATTTCGGTAAATTTCGCCTAATATATATGAAATTCGTATGGTTACGCTTCTGAATTGGGGCATCATAAATTCGTTGTTGATCAACGACAGATTCATCCCGCCATAACTCAGAAGTCTGACAAACGGCGAATCTGTCTTCTAGAATTCATTATATACTCAATGAGGGCTTTAGATGTAGACAATCAAATAACCGGATCTGTCTGTCCGGATCGCCAGGAACAGATATAGTTCATATGTATCCTAGTTTTCTACACAATCAATAGCATATACAAAATTCAATGAAATACATAATCATAGAATTTTCATGAAAAAGGATCGGGTAAAAGTGATAAAGGACAATGAAAACATGGCAATATCGATTTCTTGTCCTAGTGAACCGACCCTACATAAAATTTTCCAATCAACATTTTTGTAGAATATTTTGATGCACGAAATGTCATCGTGTGCTAATTTTTCAGTTCAGAAAACATCCATCTGCCTACCTGATGGGTGGTGTACACAATATACATCAAATATTTCAAAAAAAAAAAAAAAACAAGTAAGAAAAGTCTATAGTCGGACGGAGCCGACCATGGGATACCCTATACCACTATGCCTGGACAATCGCTCTCCACGGAACTTCTTTTCAACGATTGTGAAAATGTAATTATCAAATATCAGAGATGTAATGTATAATACTTATGACCAAAACCAAAAAGTTATCTAGCATGACAAAGGCATTTTTGTAGCAGGAAAGGAAAATTTAGTTCACACAAACTAAAATGTAATGAAACCGACTTATGTAATACTACTACTTCCGTTGTTTAACAGCTACGTTATTGAAATTTTTACAAATTTCACACAAAAGTTTCAGTCCATTTAACCCGCTAAGTATTATCTGATCTTCACGTTGGTTTGTACGCTTCTTCTTCATCATAAACTCTAACTTTGTTTAAAATTTTGCGGGTTATTATTTTGACCTATAGAGCCGCTACAAAATTGGTTAACATTTTGTTTTTGGTCCATTTCATCCCCTGAACATTTCACGATCATCACCAAAAACTAATCATTTCTCCTTAAAAAAGTCGTTACAATCGGTTCATAATTGCGACCTTAAGCTTGTTTACAATTTTTAATGGACGGACACACATCGCTAAATCGCTCTATCTCGTCGAGATGTGAATTTTGGCATACCAAATAAGGGGTCTAGGACGAATATTTCGTGGTGTTACATAAACTTTTGGAGAGACAATATAATTTATGCATGGGATAAAATTGTGGTTCTCTACACAGAGCCCATTATATATTAGGCAGTAGGCCCTTTATCTAACAAACACTTTATTGCAATTTACATCAGAGGAAAGGTCAGTAGTTTTTTTTCATATGCAGGCTACTTTGCGAAATATATATCGTCGGTGTCATGCTTAAGTGTTCCATACGCCATTTGCCTGATTCGAGAAAAACTCAAGTTAATGTTTAAGGCCATACAGGATAAAAATGGTGCAATAATTCAATACTTTAAGAGCTCAGTTCTACTTAACTAAACTCATAGAATATATCAGTAGTTTATTTTAGTCAGATATCTGTGATAGTCTAGAAGTAACGGCAAATTTTTATAATTGCAAAAAGTTGCTGAATTGTTCCATGGAATCTTTTTTTCATGTTTTGGCAGTTTGTGTCACATGGAACACGTTTTGTCACATTTCAACCTAAACACTTTTTATCAATCTTGTTCCACCTCCCTTATATGAAGTGCTACTGTGGAGTTTAAAAATCAGGACTTTAAGTGAAACATTTATTTTTCTCATATAAATACAATAAGGACCATTATTATAGGTTTCCTTAACACTTATTTAAGGGATTTCCTCCACTTATCACTATTTTTTGTGGTAAAAATTTCGATCGGACAAAACGGATTGATATTTTGCATTTCTAAGGTAACATAAACAATTTAAACGCGATTTTCTTATAATACCAGTTTTGTAGTCGGTAAGCTTCAAGTCGAATGGACGTTTTTGCGTATATTTTTGTGGACTTACATCAAAATTTTGTCTTTAAACTAGGGATTTTTTGTTTAAACGATTGATAAATTTTCGTTTTCATATAACAATACAATATTCAAAAATATTTGGATTTAGAAACTATTATTCTTCAGTTATTAAACCAAGTCCTTTAAAAAAATTTGTTCCATACGCCACACTTTTCCGTAACTTGACAAAAATGGGCAATTTTTTGTTCCAAACGCCATCATTTTTGGTGCGGAACAATTCGTTTTTGCCTCTTTTTGTTCCATACGCCAAACGACATGGATATGGAACTAAAAAGTTCACAGATGTTTTGTTCCATACGCCAGGCCTTATGGATATGGAACAAAACGACAAGATTTTTTGGGGCACAAAGCGGATATGGAACATACTGGCATCTGAATATCTCAGAAACTATAAGAGATAGAGAAAAACCGACAAAAAAATCTGAAAGAGCATGGTTCAAAACATTGTAAGGTACCTTTATCTCAAAATGTCAAAAATGGCGTATGGAACACTTAAGCATGACACCGACGATATGTCCTCAAGGAATTAAAATATCGACCAAAAAATAAATTTTTATATTTTTCATACAAAAGTAATGGTCCATTTCACCCGCTAAAGAATATCAGATCATCATTCAAAATTGTAGGCATCTTTTTCGACCTATACTCTTACCCGGTGCAAAATTTCGTGACTATTGATGTATAATTGGGACTTCTAGCGAGTTTATTATTACACTACAAACAAATAACGGAATATATTAGGCTGTAACTCTGTTATCTGATCATGCACACCAGCATAATTGGCATCAATTGAAAGGTCAAGCGTTCCACTTTCAAGTATATCTCACTTGACCAGAATGTCACTTCCAGGATTTAAGATATAAGCTGTATATTAAAAATTTGCACAATTTTCACACAAAAGTTTTGGTCCATTTAACCCTCTAAATATTATCCGATCGCCATCTCAAATTGCAAGCTTCTCCTTTGTGATATACTCTTACCTTATTTAAAATTACGCGTTGATCGGACTATTATTGATACCTACAGAGCCGCTAGAAAATTGGATAAATATTATGTTTTTGGTCCATTTCACCAACTAAATATTTCACGATCATCACCAATAAGAATAGGGATCTATTCTGATCTGAACCCGACCTCCATACAAAATTTCGTGACGATCGGTCCATAATTGCGGCCTGGAGCGTGTTTACAATTTATAATGGACAGACGGACGGACGGACGGTCTGACGGACGGACACACATCTCAAAATCGCTTTATCTCGTCGAGATATGAAGATTGGTATACCACATTGGGGGTCTCCCACGAATATTTCGCGGTGTTACATGAATTTTTACCAAAACAAACTTATAATACCCTTTTCCACATTGTGTTATAGGGTATAAAAAATACCAAAGTTCAAAATGTGAGCGCTGAGTTTTAGTTTAAGGGGTGATCCCTACTTATACATTTCAGAAAAAAAGTAGAAAGTATAAATGACATAGAATATGTGGTCAAATTTTTAAGTCGATCGAAACAATATTGCCTTAGTATGAGCTTTGGATGGGAACAATTTAACTTATTTTGTATGCAGCATATAAGCTGTGTTTTCTCGAAATCGGCCACAAAAATATATGACAATTGGTTTATTAGTTTTCGAGCTAGAGTTGGCACCGCAAAATGCTTTAACAAAAACAGGGTTTCGTAGACGGCCTCAAAACTTCGTAATATTTTTCACTTTCAGATGAAAAAACAAGTGAGAAAAGGCTATAGTCGGTACGGGGCCGACTATGTGATACCCTACACCACTACCTCTGTGCATAATCTTTTCACTCGAAAACATTTCTTTTAGGGAGATACGAAAGTTTGATTGCAGAAAAAGGGATGCATTACCGACTATTGCGATATCTATATTATTTGACCACCTACGCCAACCTACTTTGCATAATTTTAAAGATGGGATTTTCTACTTTCTATGTCAGGCTTTGCTTTTAGAAGGTCCCCAACCAAAGGTGTGATATCCGTCATTATTATTAAAATCGCAAAAATGAAAAGTTGGGTTCTATTTGCGACTATTGCGATATCTTTGTTGTTTGACCACCTACGACATTCTACGTTACAACGTTGTAAAGGTGATATTTTCTACTTTCATTGCCAGGTTTTGCCGAGATATTTGCTTTGGAATAAAATGTTGACTTTTTCTCCAAATAAATTTTTTGCTCGCTCCGACCCCTAAATATTATCCGACCATCACCAAAATCAATAGGCTTCTTCATTTTTGAGACCCCCATTAACCCTCAAAAGTTCGTGACGATCCGATCAAAATTGCGACCTGTAGCGTGATTTCCAAAAAATGGCTAAATGGGATGTATCACCGACTATTGCGATATCTCCGTTATTCGGTCTCCTACGCCGACCTAGTTTGCATCATTGTAAAGATGGAATCTTCTACTTTCATAGTCAGGCTTTGCTTTTAGAAAGTCCCAAACCAAAGCTGTGATATTCGTCATTATAATTAAAATTGCAAGAATGAAAATTTGGGTTTTATTTGCGTCTATTGTAATATCTTCGTTGTTTGATCACCTACGAGAACTTATTTTACATCAATAGAAAGGTGATATTTTCTACTTTCATTGTCAGATCTTGCTTTTGGTATACCCCATATAGAAGCTGAGATATTCGCTTTGGAAAACAACGTTGACTTTTTATCCAAATAAGTGTTTTGAACATAACGACCCCTAAATATTATCCGACCATCACCAAAATCAATGGGCTTCTTCCCCTCCGGGACCCTCATCAACACTCAAAATTTCGTGACGATCCGATCAAAATTGCGACCTGTAGCGTGATTTCCAAAAAAAAAAATGAAAAAAGAGATGTATTACCGACTATTGCAATATCTCCGTTATTTGGTCACCTACGCCGACCTAGTTTGAATCATTGTAAATATGGGATCTTCTACTTTCATAGTCAGGCTTTGCTATTGGAAAGTCCTTAACCAAAGCTGAGATATTCGTCATTATAATTAAAATTGGAAGAATGAAAATTTGGGTTTTATTTGCGTCTATTGTAATATCTTCGTTGTTTGATCACCTACGAGAACTTACTGTACATCATTAGAAAGGTGATGTTTTCTACATTTATTGTGATTTATTGTTGGTTTTGGTATACCCCATATAGAAGCTGAGATATTCGCTTTGGAAGAAAACGTTGTCTTTTTATCCACATAAGTTGTTTACCCATTCCGACCCCTGAATATTATCCGACCATCACCAAAATCAATAGGCTTCTTCCCCTCCGGGACCCTCATCAACACCCAAAATTTCGTGACGATCCGATCAAAATTGCGACCTGTAGCGTGATTACAAGGTTTAGATGGACAGACGGACAGACGGACTGACGGACGGACTGACGGACGGACACACACAGCCAGATCGACTCAGCTCGTCGAAACATTCATTTTGGTATATATAAGTATGGGTCTACGACCATTATTTCGATGCGTTACAAACTTTTTGGGCAAAACCAACTTATAATACCCTCCCCACATAGTGGTGTAGGGTATAAAAATCTGCAAAAAAGTTACGTAGTTTTCTCGTAAAAAATCATGAAAAATGGCTTTTATTGAACTTTACAACTAGGAGTCTCCTTTTAAGGCTAAGCACACTAAAATGTTGGCTTACATCCAGTTTAAAACTTGGTCATGCATTGCTTACAATTTTTATTGCATGCAGTCCTTGCGATTCGTATTGCCCCATCATTTTCACATATTTTGAAGGCTTAAAGATTTTCGCACGCGGTAGAATTCCGTCTAGAATATACTCGTGCAAAAAAAAGGAAAACCGACAAAAACTGTCTAACTTTGCTATTTGTCAATGTAAGATTCGGCAGAAACAATATTGATATGTTCGAATGTATTCGAACGAATGCCCTAATGAATATGTAAGGAAAAACCAACACATTAGTCTATATAGGCCAAAATATAGGAAAAAGTTAAAAAATTGTGCACACTTTGTTCATTTTTAGTGGTATAGCAATTCGCTCTCGGAGTCCGAGTCGTGAAAAAAAACTCGTTTGGAGTCGGAATCGGAATCGAGCCAAAAATAACTCGACTCCGAAATTCTGCCCCCAACCAAGGCTAACTAAAAAATTTCAGCCATTTCGTTTGGATATTGAAGCCACAAACTTCGATATACCGAAAATTGGGAGGTAACGTGAATACGTTGACCAATATCGACAAATTTCAGGGAGAAAGTTGATTACCCTCAACGAAGACCAAATACCCAGTTTAAGCTATTTCGGTGGGATATTGAGGCCACAACCTTCAAAATACCGAAAATCGGGAGGTACCATTCTGTGAGTACTATATGAATACGTGGAACTATACCAACAGGTGTCGGGTGGAAAGTTTTATACCCAAACGAAGACCAAATACCAACTTTGAGCCATTTCAGTGTGATAAAAATCTTGAGGTTAAAATTTTCAAAATTCGGAAAATCGGGACATATGGGGGTTATATTAAAACTTGGACTGATATAGCTAATTTTCAATACCAAACATCTTAGGAGTAATAGAAACTTCTATACCAAATTACAAAGCTCTATCTTCAATATTGCGAGCTGTATTATGATTTCAATTTTGTGCTGATCAAGAATACATATACTTTTAGGGTCTCCGACGAATGTTTCGGTGTGTTACAAACAAAATGGCAAATTTAATCATACCCTCCATATTGTGGTGGCCGGTATAACAATAAGTTTGGTAAGCAAAACAAAGTATTGCCAGCTGGCTTTCTAAAACATTTCATATTGCATTAGATACCTAAATCGGTTTAAATAATAATGCTAATGCTGTTTTCAATGTCAGCCCTTTCAGTTTATAAAAAGTTTTTTGTTCCATCTCTTTTATATTTTTATGCTTTTACATACTTTGTCGCATAACTTTTACTTCCCTTTTAGTTCTTAATGAACGCCACAGGAAACACTCAAAAGTAAAAGCAATAAGCAGAAAAAAACAAACGTTAAATGAAGAAATTAAAAAAGAAGAAAATAAAACAAAACCCCTAAAGACTGAAATAATGTTGCAGAAATAAAAAGCAAAAACTTTATGAAAATTTCAGAAGAAACAAAATCCAAAGCAAGCGCAAAAAAGTAATCTCTGTCGCACACATACCCTTCTTTGCCACGCAAATATCTTCCTAGAGACTCACATCAACACATATTCCGACATAGTGTGGAACATTTATTGCTGCCTTGCAGAGTAGAGAGAACTTTTCTTTCTTTCCTAATTTAATTACAGGAAAGATGTCAACACCACGGGGAATTTTTTGTCGCTTCTGATGGCTTTCAAAGTCACCAAACACCAAACCATTTAAATAAACCTTTGCATTGCGTTTAAGGATTCATATTTGTATGAATGTTTATGTATGGTAAATATGCAAGTGTGAGTAGCATCATTGCAAGTGTACAGTTTCATAGAGTGGCAAGAACATTTGCAGAAGCTTGGCTTGGTTGAGAAGATACGTATTTCATTATCAAATCCCCGCCGTGAATTGTGACTGGAAAAGTACTTAAAGTATCATTAACTTGTCTGTGCTGGGGAGTAGCACAATATTACAATCATACATTAGTAAATACTTATGTACATATGTATTTGAGTTCGAAACAGAAAAAATACATTAGCCACTTGAAATGTTGAACCTTAGACGCACATTTTGCAAAAATACATGTTTTAGTAGTTCACTACAGAAAAAGAAACATTTGCTTTTATACACAACAAAACCATGTTAATATCTCGAAAGTTCTTAATTTAAAAATGATATCTACTAGGGTTATGAGTTTTTGAAATTTTTTCTCAAAAATGATTTTCTGTAGTGAGAATGAGTGAACTTTTACCTATTAATGCCTAAAAAAAGGTTAAATCCATTTTATTAATTATTTGAAAAATTATTTTTGAAAAAATACTATGAAACAAAAAGTTATTTCCTGTTGCATTAATGAATGACCTTTTGCCTATTAATGATTAAAATAACTTTTATTCCATTTAAATATTTAAAAGGGCCCCGCACAACCCACTTTTAATTTTTATGATATATGAAATAAAAAAGTTATATATAATATAAACGATATATACACAGCAAAATAATTGGAAGTAGTGCAATGTGGACTAGTTCTTTCACGGCATGTTTTGATGCAGTTCAACTCCTCACATTTTAACCGCATTTGGATGCAATCCGGAGAATCACATCCATTTGTCACATTTTAACAACATCCGCATGCAGTTCAACGGAGTCGTGGAAAAGGCACACCAATTCCTCACAATTTAACAGCATCCAGATTCAGTCCAAACTGAGTCGTGAAAAAGGCACTCCGTTCGCTACATTTTATTTGCAGTTGTTAGAGATCCCTACGAGTACATAAATCAGTTTGTACATCTCTACAAGCAGCGGCATAAAATTTCCAAAAAATTTTACATTTCCAAAATTTTGTTCTAAAATAAAATTATTGCGAACATTTCTGCGGTAACTCACGATAAGAAAATTTCCCAATGGAGTGCTCTTGGAGTACATGTTGAAATCCTAGCTGGTGGTAGGAAGACAATATCAAACCCATTTGGCAGATGAAGCAAAAACAGTTCAGCTTGGATTAAATGGAGAGCGGAGGAAACACGCATGGTTGCGATTGAATTCCATGGAGAATTTTCATAATTTGTGTTAATGTAATAAAGTTCTTAATATTTTTGATTTACACAAAAAGTAAATGCTTTTTATTTGTACTGGGATATTTTGCAATGGCTTCCTCACATTCCGCAGAATGCCTGTATCAAAACTCGTGCTTTGCACTGCATATTATTCTACCCCTAAGGGTTAGTTAAAATGCAATGCAAAAGGGATAGTTAAAATGCAGTGCCAAATGGTCAGTTAAAATGCAGTGCCAAAGGGTAATTTAAAATGCAGTGCCAAAGGCTTAGTGGGTGCCACCGTGGTGCAATGGTATGCACGCCCGCCTTGCACGTAGAAAGTCGGGGGTTCGATTCCCCGGCCAGGCAACATCAAACATTTTTCAACGGTGGCAAAATACCCCTCAGTAATGTTGGCGACATTTCCTGAGTATTTCAGCCTTGAAAAACTTCTCCACAAATGGTGTCTTAAGACACGCCGTTCCAACTCGGCGATAAACAGTAGGTCCCATATCATTGAGCTAAATATGAATCGGGGTGCACTCATTGATATGAGAGAAGTCTCCCTTGTCCCGTATGGGATGTTGTGGAATAATGTTTTTTTGTTTGCTTAGTTAAAATGTAGTGCAATGTAAAGAGATGCATAATTTGAAAATGCATAATTTGATGCACTTCAAAATCACATCTACATATGATTTAACTGCCTCTTGGAAGACAAACTTTTTGCTGGGTATGTAAAGATATGAGGCTAAAATTAGTGAGAAACAAACGGTTATGTCATTTTGGTTATGTCGTGTGCCCCTATACCATGATTTCAGATAAATATTAGCTGCAAGTGACTTCAAAAAATTTTCCAAAATTCTGAAAAATTAAAACGTTAAAAGCTTCTTATGCGGAAGCTTTTTTATTAAGATTTTATGTAATCGTAGGTAAATACTTTTCAAAATATACGAGGTCATAACCCTAATATCTACCCAATGTGAAATCAGGTTACTGTAAGTCCATTTTCAATACTAAAAGCTCTAAAGGAAATATGAATGGCTTGAAATATTTTCGGCCTCAAAAACATTTATTTTTTCTTTTAATGTCAAGAGTGATACCCGCTAGTTTTATTAAAGACCAGACAATAAAGGGCTATAGCCGGACGGGATCGACCATGTGATACCCTACACCACTACCTCTGGGCACTAGTTTTCCACCACTTTGCACATCGTGAAATTCCTACCAGACATAGATGAGGGTCCAATATGGACTCTATCGGTCCACTTCTTCGGGTACCTCCCAAACAAAATTTCGGAAAAGTTCAGTTTAGGACCAGCTCTCGAATCACTTTGATTTTTGTTGTAGCAACTTGTATTCGCTGTCCCCATTACGGCGGTACAAGTTTTATCAGGAGCACGTCCATACTTTCTGAGAACATGGCCCGTAGGGTTAAAAACCTTATCGTGTCTATTGGCTGGAGAGCACGATAACTCTTGAACTGATCTACCGATGTGGTCCAAAATTTAGCCTTCGTAATATATTGTCCAAACTTAGTTTAAGTTCGAAGATGAACCATATAGATCAAATCCCTTATGTACCTCCCAAAAAAAGTTCAAAGCTTTTCACTTTTCAAAGTCAGTAACCGATTTAGTCCATACTTTGCACATCATAATAGTTCTGCAAATTTTAGATAAAGTTCGAATATGGACTATATCGGTCCACTCCTTCGGGTACTGCAGATTAAGACCTGCTCACAAACCGCTTTGATTTTTGTGTAACAACTTGTATTTGCTGCCCTCACAACAACGGTATACGATTGTTCATGGGCAAGACAATACTTCCTGAGAAAATAGCCAGAACGTTATAAAAAAAAATCTCTATGCTGCAATGTGTAGTGGTTGGAGCGCACGATAACCCTCGAAAAGACCAGCCGATTGGGCAATCGGTTCTATATTGTCCGTAAATTAAATTTTCAACTAACACAGGCTGAGGGAACATCTCCGTCGGCAAAGCCGACTGATACTTTTTCAATTGTTTATTTTATAAGGACCGACAGACCGTTTTAGCTACATTTACATACATACATATTTCTTCCAAAAAGTAAAATTTGTATTAAGAAAAAAAATATATACGAAAGTCTTCGGAGATTTTTACCGAATCGATTTTTAAACAAGACTTACCATTTTTGAGATATCGCGATCTAAAGGTCAAATTGAAAATTAGCCGCGTAAGTACATTATGAGGCGAACTGGTTAAAATAACCCAATTATGTGTTAGGTATTTCTGAGAATTTTCATTGCTACAACATTTTCTTTAGTCTCATTTCCCAAAATCGTGAAAACCTAAAAACACCTAAAAATGTCAACTTGAATCGCGATTTGATTTTTCTCATTTGTGAACATTGTAGTTTCAGAATCCGCAAAAACTTCCCAGGTGTAAGCACCATCCATTTAAAGTTGGTTCAAGAGCAACGTGATCTTTATACATATGTATGTATTATGTATGTATATGTACGAGTATGTATATGTATGTATTAATATTTTAGAATTTTTGTCCTGCAAATTGCTGTCACCTAACCCTACTTTACTTCTGTTTTAATACAGTGCTGACTGTGAAAAGATTTTGTCAATTTAGCCGATGTGAATGTAAAAAGACGTCACTTGTAATTTCATACCGTAAATGCAACATTAATAGCAGACTAACGATGCGAGAATTGCATGCATTTTTCAAGGGTAACATGCTCGTTTAGTTCCTACGTAGAACTTGACTCCTTTTAATGCTTGACTATTGCATATATGTATAATATTGTGAAAAAGTACCAAGTCTACCTTCAGCGAGATATGAGCGAACTAATGAGAATCAGTTGATAGCTTCAAACTTACCTCTAAAACGACAAAAGCAAACATTTCACTTTTGTGCTTGAAATTTTATTAACTTATCGCTCATTTCATCAAAGAGTGACACATCTTAAACAAGTGAGAAAAGACTATAGTCGGTACGGGACCGACTATGTGCTACCCTACACCACTACATCTGTTTATTATCTTTTCACTCGAAAACATTTCTTTTAGGGAGATACGAAAGTTTTCACCTATCTGGCTTTTATACCAAATGACTTAAGGCGAACTGAACCAAAATAATTAATATTTAATTTTATATTTGACTACTATCGACATCACCAACATCAATATGCTTCTACATATCTCTGTGAGAAAATTTCGTGATGATCCGATCAAAATTCCGATCTGTAGTGTGATTACAAAAAAGGGGAAAAGGGATGTATTACCGACTATTGCGATATCTCCTTTATTCGGTCACCTACGCCGACCTAGTTTGCATTATTGTAAAGATGGGATCTTCTACTTTCATAGTCAGGCTTTGATTTTGGAAAGTTCCCAACCAAAACTGTGATATTCGTCATTATAATTAAAATCGCAAAAATTAAAAGTTGGATTTTATTTGCGACTATTGTGATATCTTCGTTGTTTGATCACCTACAAGAACCTACTTTACATCATTAGAAAGGTGATATTTTCTACTTTCATTGTCAGGTTTTGCTTTTGGTATACCCCATATAGAAGCTGAGATATTCGCTTTGAAAAAAAACGTTGTCTTTTATCCAAATAAGTTTTTTGTCCATTACGACCCCTAAATATTATCCGACCATCACCAAAATCAATAGGCTTCTTTCCCCTCCGAGACCTCCATCAACATCCAAAATTTCGTGAAGATCCGATCAAAATTGCGACCTGTAGCGATTACAAGGTTTAGATGGACAGACGGACGGACGGAAACACATAGCCAGATCGGATCAGCTCGTCGAGACATTCATTTTGGTATATATAGGTATGGGTCTACGACCATTATTTCGATACGTTACAAACTTTTTGGCCAAAACCAACTTATAATACCCTCCCCACATAGTGGTGTAGGGTATAAAAATTCAGTTTCGAGAAAAATGCGTTTTAAGTTGACAATTGAAATTTTACTTCCTCACTTAAAAAGGTTATTACACAAAAACTAAAATAACTACTTGGACCATATTTTGCAAACAGCTAGCCAGATATCAGCGCTAAATTTCTGTATCAGATCAAACATGTTTTGAAGTGTTTTAGTGCTTCATAAACTCAAAAATCTTTTGTGTTGAATTATGCGAAACTCGTAGTAAATACGCTGTAACTCGTCGAGTTTTAGAGATATCAATTTGAAAATTTGACACACGATAAAGCAGAAGTCGTAGAAAAAATAGAAATTCCTATCTCAGAAAACGCATTTTTTGAGTTATGCCACTCTTTGAGTAAATGAGAGATATGTACAAATATATGTATGTTTAATTATTATGGCAGCAGTTATTAAATGTAACTAAATTTTTTCAGTGACCCAAAATAACCAATAGCATTTTCATTTCTTTGAAAATATTACATATTAGGATCATTTTAATATTTTAAATTTAATTAGTATTTCGTTGGATTCGATCTTAATAACAGAAGATTTTTGCAAGTGAAAAAGGAAAGTCGAAGTTTCGAACCCACACACCTGGTTTGTCCTGGTTTCGCTGTTGATAGCAGCTCATTAGACATATCGACTGTGGAGTAGCTTCTCTGTCATCGAACTTTTCATTTCTCAAATACAATGTAGTTTTTTACAGAGATGAGCTTTTTTCTCATTCAAACTGTATGATTTATGAGTTTGGCTTTGAACGTTAACACGCTCTAATAATATTTTTCATATGTTTTTCAAGGACGTGAGTTCAAATCCCTGCCTTGTTTTAGCAGATTTTTATTTATTTGAATATAGGGCGAAGATCATTTTTATACCCTACACCATTATGTGGAAGGGGTATTATAAGTTTGTTTTGGTAAAAATTCATATAACACCGCGAAATATTCGTCGGAGACCCCCAGCGTGGTATACCCATCTTCATCTCTCGACGAGATAAAATGATTTTGAGATGTGTGTCCGTCCGTCCATTATAAATTGCAATCAAACTCCAGGCCGCAATTGTGGACCGGTCGTAACGAAATTTTGCATGGAGGTCGGGTCCAGACCAGAATAGATCCCTATTATTATTGGTGATGATCGTGAAATAGTTAGGGGTAAAATGGACCAAAAACATTATATATATATCAAATTTTGTAGCGGCTCTGTAGCTCGCAATAATAGTCCGATCAACGCGAAATTTGAAATAAGATAAGAGTATATCACAAAGGAGAAGCTTGCAATTTTGTTTGAAAATTTTAATATACAGCTTATATCTTTATTCCTGTAAGAGACATTCCGGGCAAGTAAGCTATACATGGCAGAGGAACGCTAGACCTTTCTATTGATGTTAATTGCGTTGGTGTACATGATAAGATAACATAGTTACAGCCTAATATACCCTGTTATTTGTTTCCCAGCAAAATGTTCGATGCCAAAGATGACATTCAATCAGGGGTGCAAGTGATCTGGCATGTCATCTTTTTAGCATCTTCATCGATGAATTTTATATGAACGTGGACCCCAAAAGATGCTATTCATGTTTGGATCCAAAGCATGTCATTTACACCAATGCTCTGACATGTCATTTTCACCAATGCTTTGGCATGTCATTTCCACCAATGCTTTGGCATGTCATTTTCACCAACCCTTTGCAATGACATTATCATTACGGCGAGAGTTTTAACAACGTTGGTTGTGATTTCGAGTCGCCGACAACATAAAGCCTATTGTAAATAATTAATCTTATATATTTAGAAAAATGTGTATAAATAAAAACACAAAATTCATCTCTATTGGATCGATGAAATGGGTTCAAATGCGGATGAAAACATCGGATCTGTCACGACTTTCTTTGCATGGGTTCAATTGCTGATGAAAAGATCCGATCTTTCACGACTTCCTTTGCATTGGTTCAAATCCCAATGAAAAGATCGGATCTTTCACGACTTCGTTGGAACTAATGCAAAAGATGCCATGAAATCACGTCATCGCATGGAACTCCTTCCTTCAAATTTTGCTGGGTTGTAGTGCAATCATTAACTCGCTAGAGGTCGCAATTATAGCTCAATAATCACGAAATTTTGCACTAGGTAAGAGTTTGGGTAGAAGAAGATGCCTACAATTTTGGATGATGAACTGATATTATTTAGATGGTGAAATGGACCATTACTTTTGTATGAAAAATAAAAAATATATTTTTGGTCTATATATTATTTCCTGGAGGGCATATACCGGCAAAGGTATTACGGGTTTCAAGATTTTGCTTGAAAACGGCAAGTACTAACGAAATGGGACTAAAGGGAATGTTGTAGAGGATTTTCAGCGCTATATTATTTTCGTTAAGCCGTTTCCAAGCAAATTTCTGAAACCCTAAAATAAAATTAAAAATATGAATTTTGACCGCGATTTATTTAAATATTCATCCAGAAATTTTTTCTTGTTTGCGGATTTGTCTTATCTAAGAACATTGATGTTTCAGATTCCGCAAAAAAACTTCCCAGTTATAAGCGGTTTTCATTTGAAGTTAGTTAAGGAGGCGATGCAGGCAGTGCAATGTCCAAATTTGAACTTCTATTTTCAAAAATGATAAAACCTACGAAAATATCATAAAGGACACACTTGTAGAGAATTTTCACAGCTACAATATTTTATCTAATCCCATTTAGATAAAACTTGCGGTTTCCAAGCCAAAATGTTAAATCTTAAAAACCCTAAAATTGTGAACTTTGACTGCGATTTATTTGAAAATCCCTCCTGCGATTTATTGTTTTTCCTCATCTATGAACATTGTGGTTTCAAAATCCGCAAAAAACTTCCCAGGTATACACACCTTCCATATAAAGTTAGTTAAGGCGCACCGTGTAAAATAAGTTTATTTGTTTCATAAAGAAATTTTGATTGGTGTAAAGCTAATTCCCAGGGGTGGTGGTGTAGGGTATCACATGGTCCTGTTTTAATATTAATTCTAATTAATTTCTCGTCGGAGTCGAGCTTAATGACCGAAGACTTTCTACAGGTGAAAATCACGCTACGCATGTCCAATTGTGATGAAATTTAAAATGTGTACGGAAATTTGGTCTAGAAAATTGTTGGTCAAATAATATTGAAATCGGTTCTGATTTGGATATAGTTCCCATATGTATGTATTTTCGCACGATTTTAGGTATTTGGCGCATAAATCACGCTACGCATGTACAATTTTGATGAAATATGAAATGTGGGACGGAATTTGGTCCAGAAATAAATGTACCAGATTATATTGATATCGGTTCAGACTTGGTTATAGCTCAATTCTATTCGTTTCCTTTCAGTAATATCCAAACACTAAGTCTTATCTAACCTTTTCACACAGATAATAAAGCACATTCAAAATTCAAGGTTTTAACCATGGTACAATAATGTATAAGATAGGCCACAGCTAACAACTGATTAAATTTTTTTTCTTGTTATGGCCTATTCTGTCAAAAGCAGAGTTGACATGTTTTACTGATGTTGACATTATGCAATTATTAAGGTAGATGCTTCGGTGAATTCTTCCAACAAAAAACTGCTTTAACACTATATCTTAAAATTGAAAACAAGGACAAGAAATTTTATTCGCTTGGCTAAATAAAATTGTTGATTTTTTAATATGTAGTAATACTTGCGAATAAACGATTTGTCAATTATTGACATTTCTTGAAATTTGTTCTAAAAGCTATAGCTGTCGCTATATCTGCAAATCACGATGTTAGATCAGACAAACTTTTCAAGTAGAAGATAAGAGACTGGCATTTTTGTTTTCGCTATCTTAAGTTTTGGGTACAACTTTTGCTATTTTTAGAACACTTATCTAGCAACAATATTCTGGAGCATAACTGAAGTGTTTTTTTTTTATTTTTTACTCTATTTGGTACTTTTAAAATAAACAGTGAAGTTCTGAATTTCATATGTTTTTGTAAAACCGACTAACTATGCATAAACATCTACCGTTATTATTGCTCCATGTCATTTGACGTTTTAAGCCGTGGCTACAGGGTTGTATTTTTCAGCGATTTTCTTACCTGGCCTACTTCTACTGGTTTTAACTTCAGCGTATACCCCTGGACTTAGGGTATTTAAAAAAAGAATAAATCTACATTGTACAATTGACTTTAAATTTGGACCTTGATTTCTCAGTGGATTTAATTTAAAAAAGTTCACTTTAATCGAAGTTTATTATTGGAAAGGACATTTTGAAGGTTTAAGGTATTTTTAAGATTTCATGCACATTTTCAACCGAAGTAGCTGTAATTTCGGAATTTGTGGCATTAAATAGTAGAAAAAAAAACCTTCTTGTGACAAAATTTTCACATATGGCAACGTTTTAAAATGAACTTAATAAAGCGTTTAGAACAACAAATATTACAAAGGTACTTTACGTTGAATAACTTAATTTCTGTACATTAAAACTCAAATTTCATTCAATATTTCTAGTTTCTAGCTTCAGTCGTTACCCTGGGCGTTGATGAATCAGTTAGTTAGTCAGTGAATCATTCAATCACCTCACTGCCCTCACTCACCCGGGTCCGCGTTGCTGGCCCGTCGTATTGATTTTTAATGACAACTTTTTATGGACTTTATGCTTTACAATTCAAAAATAGGTATTTTCTACCTCATTTCTTTGGGTTCATTGTTAAATCGAGTTATTCGACTTTCGGTATTTTGAGGGGTTTAGCTACAATTTTTAATCGAACTAGCAGTATTTTGACATTTGAATTTTCAGTGGTCACGAAACTTCTTCACTAAAATTCGTCAACATAGGTCCATGTTTTCGTATAGCTCCTATATAACGGTACCTCCCGACTTTCGGTATGTTGAGGGTCTACATTATTTGATGGAACTATCCTCAATTTGACTTTTGAGGTTCCCTGCAAATATAAAAATGTTCCACAAAAAATTATAAAGATAGGTTGACTCTTTGATATAGCCCCGTATGTGGTACCTTTTACCTAGCTGAACATATTTTTCTAGATTAGATAATTTAGGCAACTGAAATATCTATCCATGGTCGAAAAATGTTTCCAACTAAAAATGTGAAAGGGTACTAATTTTCCATTTTTATTAAGACTATTTTATGGTTCGGCCTGGCCGAACTTAACGACTTTTTACTTGTTACTTGTTGAAATTCGAATTAAAATGCAATTAAATGCTGTGCGGTATTTTACAAACGGGTAAAGTAGGGGTGCGATACGTTCTAAAGCTGTACAAACAGTACTTAAATTAAATTAAATATCAATTAAAATAGGTATTAGTACATTAAAATTTTCAGTGTTCACTATTTTCATATTAAATAATGTTTATTTGTATATTATTTCTTTTCCGCATACGAAATAGCGGGTATTTTGCTAGTGTAATATAAATTAATTCAGCTTTTGTGTTTTCGTAGGCCACATCCAGTCCGCCATCCTCTAAATCATAATATGCTTGATCTTGAATGTCGCATATGGTCTATGGGATACAAACATTTCCCCAAACCTGCATTTTAAAACTGAACTTCTTCACCCTCTTCGTTAAAGGTAGATAAATTGTATACAATTTATTTACCAAAACCACTTCAATACACAATTGTTCAATTACGCTAACCAAAATTAGTCTGTAATTTTGCGGCATCAAAATTCCTATCCAATGACATCAGCTGTCATTGAAATGTGTATCAATCGTAAATTTTTATGTCTACATTTTAGACAAAGGATTTTAGAACAAGCTAGAAACAAAGCAAATATAAACTCCAGAAGTCCATATTTATTCGTAGACTAGGTACTCACGCACTTACCGTTCGCAACACCACCAGCGAATGGTGGTAATTAAAATGAATTTTAGGGGGTTTGGAAAAATTAAACATTAACCGTAACAATGGTCGCGCAACATCCATCCCCCAATTTGTGTATCCAATATAGCGCCACAAAATGTTTTCAAACCAGACATCCAACAGATGTTACAACTACACGACCAATAACTCTTTGCCACTCTCACGGTCATGCCACAACGCAAATATGTCACGCAAAATGTAAAAAAAGGCTTAATAAGCTAAAAGAGCAGCATCAGCAGCGTCAGTAAAATAAAAACAACAACAATGAAAGCAAATACATACATACATATTTGTGTCATGTTGCTCTTGACCATAACTGAATTTATTTTCATGGCCAACAAAATAACAGTGGCCAAATAATGTTTACACACTGTGATCTGCTGGGGGAAAAGAGTTGAGGTGATGGTTTGGCAAAACAAGTAATACAAATCAAACAGATTAAATATCAGAAGCATCCACGGGGGCGTATAGTTTTTTGACGTACAAAGATCAGTTTAGAACACTGTCATACGAGTATTGAAGCCTATCTGGACCTTTTTTCCTGATATTTATCATCTCCTATGTTTTGGAGACACCCTAATGAGCCCAGAAAATTCACAACAGTACGCCCATCACCTCATTGTGCTATGCGCATAATTGTAATTTTCGGGAAGGCTGTATCACCCATTGCTTACTAATAACAGCAAAACAACATGGGTCGCATCAGAAACAGCAACAAAAAAGTAAGGTAATCATTGTGGACAATAGTGGTTTAAGTGAATAATTTATGGGAACGCATTGATATTTTTGTTGTCGTTACTGTTGGTGGTATTTCGTTTTGTTGTATGTGACTGCAGATCAACGAACGTTGGTCTTCGGTGTCCCTTTCATTCATGAGTGACACCATATTGCATTCATTGGTCTATGCCAACAATTTGGTTGTGTTTTTGTGTTTACTGAGGTTTGTTGTTTTTGTGGTGATATTATAACTTCGATTCGTTGCTACGACCACCAAAACCTTTCCTTCACTTGTTAATCAAAGAAAAGTAATACTTTGTCACCGGCTTTGCCTGTCATTTGTTGCGTGATTTTAATATTTTAATCATAAATGTTTAGCTTGTTGCTGATATTACTACTTCAAAATTTCTATTGCGAGAATAAATTTGTTAGACCACAAAGAAAAATGCAAAAACATCTTTATGGAGCTAATATAATTTTCACACGCAGGTTACAAGTTTTTGTAGATGTATTTGAATGGCGTATAGAAATAAACTCCCAATAAATAAAGCCCCATATTGAAAATGCAAATGGTAAAAGTCAAACAAGTTTTTCAATCGATGAATCCTAGTTTCGCCATTTCACTGTTGACATATTCTATATAATACTAGCAAAGTGCCCGTTACTTCGTATGTGGAAAGGATATAAAAAATAAACAATAATTAATATGGAACTGGCAAACACTGAAAATTGTGTTGTACTAATATCAATTTCAATCAAGGATATAAAAAAATAAATGATGTTTTGTTAGACAATCTAGAGCCCATTCAAGAAAAGTTTGCATTAACTCTAAAATGAGTTTTTATTTTATCACATTTTCTTCCTTTAGTTCAGATTTTTCAGTTTTGGCGTATTCTGAGACCTATAGTAAAATCTTATGGCTGACATTTTTGTGGAATGTGTGAACCCTCTGCCACCCACCCTTAAAGAAGATATAAACATTTTATTAAAAAAGGGACCAAAAAGACCCCTTTAGCGAGACGTTATAGGGTTAACATATTTCACAAAAATATTTGTCAGAGAATTCTCAGTAATGTTGCCAAAGACATTATATCTCTAAAATACAAGAATTACGAGTAATCATACTCCGAATATTTCCAAAACAATTCACAAAGCGAAATATTGGACCCCCTATTTAGGTTACACGTGTCTTCTATTTTCCTCATCATCTTTAATCTGCACGGTGTTTCTTGTAATTTTAAAAATGTTTAATTTTTTTGTACAGTGTTATATACCAATTTTTACCCATTTCGTTAGTATAATGCTGCGAAAACAGTAAAAAATACCGAAAACTAGGCTGTACCGTTCTATCTGTCCCCGTACTAACAAATTTCTGGGAAAAAGTTTGGTAGGCCCAAGAAAGATTAAATACTAAATTTCAGATATTTTGGTGTGGTAATGAGGCTATACTGACAAACTTCTGAGGGAAAGTTTTGCAGCATCAACAATAGCTAAATATTAAATTTTAGTCATTTTGGTGTGATAAGAGGCTAAAACCTTAAAAATGACGAACATTGGGAGGTACCGTTATATAGGGGCTATATCAAAACGTGGACTGATATAGTACATTTTCAATACCAAACGTCCTAGGAGTAATATTGAAAACTCAATCATGATTTCATTAGACAGACGTGTATCGTTTGATCGACTTGGAGTTTTATGGTAATCAAGAATATTTCCTCTGCGACGCACAATGGTTAAAGAAACGACTGTCCTGGCCCCTAAAGACGAAAAATTTTCCCATGTTTGAGAAATACGCAATTTTTGCAAAGAGTAAGAGTAAGATCTATTTCTCGGAAACTATAAGAAGATATAAACATTTTATTAAAAAAGGGACCAAAAAGACCCCTTTAGCGAGACGTTATAGGGTTAACATATTTCACAAAAATATTTGTCAGAGAATTCTCAGTAATGTTGCCAAAGACATTATATCCCTAAAATACAAGAATTACGAGTAATCATACTCCGAATATTTCCAAAACAATTCACAAAGCGAAATATTGGACCCCCTATTTAGGTTACACGTGTCTTCTATTTTCCTCATCATCTTTAATCTGCACGGTGTTTCTTGTAATTTTAAAAATGTTTAATTTTTTTGTACAGTGTTATATACCAATTTTTACCCATTTCGTTAGTATAATGCTGCGAAAACAGTAAAAAATACCGAAAACTAGGCTGTACCGTTCTATCTGTCCCCGTACTAACAAATTTCTGGGAAAAAGTTTGGTAGGCCCAAGAAAGATTAAATACTAAATTTCAGATATTTTGGTGTGGTAATGAGGCTATACTGACAAACTTCTGAGGGAAAGTTTTGCAGCATCAACAATAGCTAAATATTAAATTTTAGTCATTTTGGTGTGATAAGAGGCTAAAACCTTAAAAATGACGAACATTGGGAGGTACCGTTATATAGGGGCTATATCAAAACGTGGACTGATATAGTACATTTTCAATACCAAACGTCCTAGGAGTAATATGAACTTCTCTATCAAATATTGAAAACTCAATCATGATTTCATTAGACAGACGTGTATCGTTTGATCGACTTGGAGTTTTATGGTAATCAAGAATATTTCCTCTGCGACGCACAATGGTTAAAGAAACGACTGTCCTGGCCCCTAAAGACGAAAAATTTTCCCATGTTTGAGAAATACGCAATTTTTGCAAAGAGTAAGAGTAAGATCTATTTCTCGGAAACTATAACAGATATTTCGTTCATTGTTTTTTATTAGGTAGGTAGGATTGTGGCCTTCATAATAGTTTAAACAAATTACGGTAGCGTTTACACAACATGAGCTATTTTATTTTTACTCCGGTAATAAATTTTTTTGAAATTCCAAATTTAGTGGACTAGAACTTTTGTGGAACAACATGAAACAATGTTATGTTTCCACAGAAAGATGCCCAAAAGTCTCCTCTTTCAGCCCATATATACTTTTGTTCCCGTCCCGTTCCGTCCGTTTAACACTTTTTTAATTTTGTGTGTGTTTTCCATACAATTACAGCTTTTTTACACAAATTACAATTTTTTTGAAGTACATGAGTTTTTATATGAGTTATATAAGTTTTTTGAAAATCTCAAGAGCATTTTTTTAATTTTTGAAAAAATCTAAATTTTTTGCATTTTATTTTAAATTTGTGAAAAAAAATTTAAAAAAAATGTTTTCGAACTTTTTTACAATTTTTGAAGTACAATTTTTTTGAAGTACATGAGTTTTTATATGAGTTATATAAGTTTTTTGAAAATCTCAAGAGCATTTTTTTAATTTTTGAAAAAATCTAAATTTTTTGCATTTTATTTTAAATTTGTGAAAAAAAATTTAAAAAAAATGTTTTCGAACTTTTTTACAATTTTTGAAGTACAATTTTTTTGAAGTACATGAGTTTTTATATGAGTTATATAAGTTTTTTGAAAATCTCAAGAGCATTTTTTGAATTTTTGAAAAAATCTAAATTTTTTGCATTTTATTTTAAATTTGTGAAAAAAAAATTTAAAAAAAATGTTTTCGAACTTTTTTTAGTTTTTTGGTATTTTTATACCCTCCACCATAGTATGGAGGGTATATTAAGTTTGTTTTTCCGTTTGTAACGCATTGAAATACTCATTTGCGACCCTATAAAGTATATATATTCTTGATCAGGGTAAAATTCTGAGTCGATCTGTGCACGTCCGTCCTTCCGTCCGTCTGTGGTAATCACTCTAGCATCCACAAAAATGGAGATAGGACGCTGAAATTTTGGGAAAATGCTTCTTTTGTTTGCAGGCAGGTCAAGTTCGATGATGGGCTATATCGGTCCACGTTTTGGTATAGCCCCCATATAACGGTACCCCCAATTTACGGTATTTTGCCGTTTTTAGCTACATTTTCAGACCGATTAAGCTATAATTTGACATTAAGGGTTCTTAAGTGTCAATAAATTTATGTAACAAAAGTTGTGGACATAGGTCCACGTTTTGGTATAGCCCCCATATAACGGTACCCCCAGATTTACGGTATTTTGACGTTTTTAGCTACATTTTCAGACCGATTTAGCTATAATTTGACATTTAGGGTTCTTAAGTGTCAATAGACTTATATAACAAAAGTTGTGGACATAGGTCCACGTTTTGGTATATCCCCCATATAACGGTACTCCCCGATTTACGGTATTTTGACGTTTTTAGCTACATTTTCAGAATGATGTAGCTATAATTTGATATTTAGGGTTCTTAAGTGTCAATAAAGTTATATAACAAAAGTTGTGGACATAGGTCGACGTTTTGGTATAGCCCCCATACAACGGTACCCGCGATTTACGGTATTTTGACGTTTTTAGTTACATTTTCTGACCGATTTAGCTATAATTTGACATTTGGGGCTCTTAAGCGTCACTAAACTTATATAACAATAATTGTGGACAAAGGTTCACGTTTTGGTATAGCCCCCATTTAACGGTACCCCCCGATTTACGGTATTTGGACGTTTTTAGCTACATTTTCAGACCGATGTAGCTTTAATTCGGCATTTAGGGTTCTTAAATGTCAATAAACTTATATAACAAAACTTGTGGACATAGATCCACGTTTTGGTATAGCCCCCATATAACGGTACCCCCGATTTATGGCATTTTAACGTTTTTAGCTACATTTTCAGTCCGATTTAGGTATAATTTGACATTTAGGATTCTTAAGTGTCAATAAACTTATATAACAAATGTTGTGGACATAGGTCCACGTTTTAGTATAGCCCCCATACAACGCCCCCCCCCCCCCCCATTTACGGTATTTTAACGTTTTTAGCTACATTTTTAGACCGATTTAGCTATAATTTGACATTTAGGGTTCTTAAGTGTCAATAAACTTATATAACAAAAGTTGTGGACATAGGCAAACGTTTTGGTATAGCCCCCATATAACGGTACCCCCGATTTCAGGTATTTTGACGATTTAAGTCACATTTCTAGACCGAATTAGCTATAACTTGATATTTAGGGTTCTTAGTGACCAAAAAACATATATTGGAAAAAATTATGAATATAGGTCCATGTTTTGGTATAGCCCCATATAACGGTACCTCCCGATTTTCAGTATTTTGAAATTTTTACCTACAAGTTTTAACCGAATTAGCTGTAATTTGAACATTTGACATTTGAAGTTCATAGTGGTCACCACACCTCTCCACCAAAATTGTCTGAAATTTTGGGAAAACGCGTCTTTTGTTTGCAGGCAGGTCAAGTTCGATGATGGGCTATGTCGGTCCTCGTTTTGGTATAGCCCCCATATCGTCGGTGTCATGCTTAAGTGTTCCATACGCCATTTTTGACATTTTGAGATAAAGGTACCTTGCAAGGTTTTGAACCATGCTCTTTCAGATTTTTTGGTCGGTTTTTCTCTATCTCTTATAGTTTCTGAGATATACAGATGCCAGCATGTTCCATATCCGCTTTGTGACCCAAAAAATCTTGTCGTTTTGTTCCATATCCATAAAGCCTGGCGTATGGAACAAAACAACTTTGAACTTTTTAGTTCCATATCCATGTCGTTTGGCGTATGGAACAAAAAGAGACAAAAACGAATTGTTCCGCACCAAAAATGATGGCGTTTGGAACCAAAAATTGCCCATTTTTGCCAAGTTACGAATAATGTGGCGTATGGAACAAATTGTTTTAAAGGAATTGGTTTAAAAACTGAAGAATAAAAGTTGCTAAATCCAAATATTTTTGAATATTGTATTGTTATATGAAAACTAAAATTTATCAATCGTTTAAACAAAAAATCCCTTGTTTAAGGACAAAATTTTGCTGGAAGTCCACAAAAAAAATATACGCGAAAACGTCCATTCGACTTGAAGCTAGTGTGGACACCGACTACAAAAATGGTATTATAAGAAAAACGCGTTTAAATGTTTTATGTTACCTTAGAAATGCAAAATATCAATCCGTTTTGTCCGATCGAAATTTTTACCATAAAAAAATAGTGATAAAAGAGGAGGCAATACCTTAAATAAATGTTAAGGAACCCTATAATAATGGTCCTTATTGTATTTATATGAGAAAAATAAATGTTTCATTTAAAGTCCTGATTTTTAAACTTCACAGGAGCACTTCATATAAGGGAGGTGGAACAAGTTTGTTAAAAAGTGTTTTGGTTGAAATGTGACAAAACGTGTTCCATGTGACACAAACTGCCAAAAACACGAAAAAAAGATTCCATGGAACAATTCAGCAACTTTTTGCAATTATAAAAATTGGCCATAACTTCTAGACTATCACGGATTTCTGACTAAAATAAACTACTGACATATTCTATGAGCTTAGTTAAGTAGAACTGAGTTCTTAAAGTATTGGATTATTGCACCATTTTTATCCTGTATGGCCTTAAACATTAACTTGAGTTTTTCTCGAATCAGGCAAATGGCGTATGGAACACTTAAGCATGACACCGACGATATAACAGTACCCCGATTTACGGTATTTTGACGTTTTAAGCTACATTTTTAGACCGATGTAGCTTTAATTCGACATTTAGGGTTCTTAAATGTCAATAAACTTATATAACAAAACTTGTGGACATATGTCCACGTTTTGGTATAGCCCCCATATAACGGTACCCCCGATTTACGGCATTTTGACGTTTTTAGCTACATTTTCAGTCCGATTTAGCTATAAATTGACATTTAGGGTTCTTACGTGTCAATAAGCTTATATAACAAAACTAGTGGACATAGGTCCATGGTTTGGAATAGCCCCCATATAACGTTACCTCCCGATTTCAGGTATTTTGACGTCTTATGTCATTTGATATTTAGGGTTCTTAGTGACCAAAAAACTTATATTCGAAAAAATTATGAACATAGGTCCATGTTTTGGTATAGCCCCATATAACGGTACCTCCCGATTTTCGGTATTTTGAGAATTTTACCTACAAGTTTTAACCGAATTATCTGTAATTTGAACATTTGACATTTGAAATTCTTAGTGGTCACCACACCTCTCAACCAAAAATTGTCAAGAAAGGTCGATGTATTGATAAAGCCCCCATATAAAAGTACCACCCGATTTTCAGTAATTTGATGATTTTAGCTACAATATTAAACCGAACTAGCAGTAATTTGACATTTGAAGTTCTTAGTGGATCAAAAATTGTCAACATAGGTCCATGTTCGGATATAGCTCCCATATAACGGTACCTCCCAATTTTTAGTAATTTGGCAATTTTAGCTACAATTTTTAACCGAACTAACTGTAATTTGACATTTGAAGGTTGTAGTGGTCATTACACATCTGCATCAACACTTTTCAACATAGCCCCAATATAACGATACTTCCCGATTTTCGGTACTTTGAGGATTTTACTTAAAATGTTTAACCGAACGTAGGTCCATGTTTTGGTATAGCCCCAAAACAAACCTCCCGATTTTCCGTACCTTAGCTTTATTTTTTGGACGAACTTTCTGTAATTTTAAATTTAAAAGCCAACAAAAATTCTGCAACAAAAATTGTTCATTTACTCGTAAGTTCATATTTTCGTATAGCCCACATACCTCCGAACTAGCTGTTAATGACATTTGGAGTTCCCACGTTATGTACCGATTTTCGGTATATTGAGGATTCTAGCTACAATTTTTAACCGAATTAGGAGTTATTTGACATTATAGGCTCCCATCAAAAACTGTCAACATAGGTCCATGTTTTATTATAACCCCTATATAACGGCACCTCCCAATTTATAGCCCACCAAAAATTGTCAACATACATAGTTAGATATAGGCACTATAAAACGGGCCTCCCGAAGGAAGCATTTTATGTAAATTATCTGACATTTTAACGTACTCACTAAAAGTTGGGGACAGGAATGAAAACTAATTATTCCATTTTAGTTCAGAATATTTTATGGTGGAGGGTATGAAAAGTTCGGCCCGGCCGAACTTAACGCTTTTTTACTTGTTATAATTTCTTTATTGGCGTTTGACCATATTTAATGTATAAGAAGATAACAAAAAACACTGATATTTTCATGAAACATAGTAAGAAAATTCAAAAGTTTAACTTTGACATTGAATTCCTCTGCAACTACCAGACCGAATTTGACCGCTTATAATCCATCGGAAAGCTAACACAATCAGCAACAAAAAAAAGAATTGCCGAACAAAAAAAGAATTATGAATATATCTCTATCCGTTACAGAATTTTTACCAGGAAAAAACGATTCTGAACCACTGTGCGACGAATATTTCGATGAATTACAAACGGAATGACAAAGTTAATTATGTCATATTTATCGACCAAGTTGGAAATCTATTCTCAGCTCGGATTATGGAAAAAGGGTCATCTATGTAAGTTATAATGCTAAGCCTGGATCCATGTTTTGTTATAACACCATAATTGTAATGTTTCCCAGCCGATTAAAAGTTACAGATGTTACCCCACCATTTTGCTTGACATTCGTTCAAAGTGTTATGTTTCTCTTAAAGGAGCAAAAATAACTTTAAGAAAGACAATTCTAATTTAAGTTTACATTTTACCTAATTAGGTAATACTGAAATATAATGTTCTCCGGATGCAGTATCGAAAATAAATGAACACCTATTAATTTCCTGTATTGGAAAGTTAATTCCAACTTGACTCCCCTTCTTGAGTTCTCTGTGTCTCCCTGTGTATGTGTCTGTGTACAAATCACTTTTACTTAAAAACATTAAAACCTCTCAGTCTGTATATCTGGTTCAATTACAAAAGCTCATAAAATATTGATGTTAATTGAGATTTTCTTTGTTGCCTGATGTGATACTTTAAGAAAACTCTTCTTTGAGCACGTACAGACGCACCTTCTTCGCCATTACTGACTGACTGGTCAGCTCATTAAATTGGCAATGAATGAAATGCTAAAAATTAAGTAGTTTAGTTACCCTCCCTCCTCCCACACTATTAGCTATGATTTCTTCCATTTGATGGCAATGCATCCAAAAGTTATTCATTACAGTTGTTAATGCAGAACTTCCTTTATGGCTGGGGTTAGCCATATACCCTCGTCTATATTATCAAGTAAATGCGACAGGAAAAAAAGAGGAAATGCATTGGCTTAAAGTAAATGGTTGGCGGAAGAAGTGAATACTGTATAGTATTGACTTTGAAACTTTAGATTTGCAGTAAAATAAAATAAACATCCCGCAGACTTTCCTTTAAGAGTCAGCGGAGAGGGTGGGAAGTTGATTTACTTTTCTTAATGGGCAACGACTGTTGTCTTGGATTCATATCGATCCCTTCTTGACGATGCTTTTAGGGCAATACCCCACACCCACACAAATAGGAAAACAAAGTGTGAAGTTTCGGGTGCAACTCCCGCGGGAACAACCACTGGTTGAATTGTTTACCAAACCAATAGAATGAAAGTTGAGAAATATGTAAGCAATGCGGAATCCCCGTAGTACATAAATATTTACTATTACTCGTCTTGGTTTCGGTTTCGAATTGTCCACAAATGTAATAAGAAGTTTCGATTTCAGTGGTAGATTCTATTGAAGTTTTATTTGCCACATACACACACAAACGACAACAGACAAGTCACATTTGTTTCGGGGAAAACATCGTCTGGCGCTTTTTGTTTGGTTAGCTGGCTAGCTGCATTGGAACTGCGCCTGAGGGGTTGTTCTTTTCGTTGACCCCATGGTTGTGTTAAAAAACAATTCATATCATCATATTTGATTAAGAACGTGGACCATTTGCTGGGGTATGCTCTTCAGTCCGTGTCGAGTAGTAGTGCCTGCAATATGAAGTGGAGGAGGAAGGAAGTATGGGTGTGAGCATGTGTTTTGGGGTTATAAAAAGTCAATCAGAATTCCCCATGCAATCACAACAAGTATTAATATTTAAAAAGGTCATCTCTTCATTCAGAAAGACATTCGAGTAGCCTACAAGTACATGAATTTGGTTGGAATTGCGGTTGGGGATACAAGACAATTAAAGAACACAGTGGCTTAATTGAAGTGTTTGACCTGAAGAGACGACATACATTTTCTCAAATAAATGATTGTGGCACGATTTCAAATTTAGCTGAGTTATGTGCAGCCTATTTCTCATCGCCAAGTCGGAACTGAATGACGAATATAGTTCGACACCAATTATAGGGAAGCTTTTGAAAGCCGAAATATTCAGATAACTAGGAAAGTGCCAGCAATATTTAATGTGGGAATGGCGACAACTGAAAATTTTGTTGTACTACTAATAATATTAATTACTATTTATTTTTATTTAAGTTTTGTTCGTACCACTTTAGTTCACAAAAATCAGCCGTATCTCACCCCTACACATCAACAGCGCGTCACATTTTTGAGGTATTTTGATTAAGGGATTTCTGTCCTCCGAAGGTAAGACATTCTTCTAAAGAATACACCCACGACCAACTTTAGTACCATTTAGTACTTTTTCGCAGCTTTATAGAATATATTTCCAATATGGTTTCAGCCTTCAGCGAATCAGAATCTCAAAAAAAATTCTATATATCGTACATGCAATACCAAAATGGTAACAAATTTAGTACTTTTCGTACACCTGGGTATAACTTCAAAAAATTACCTTATATTAAAACAATATACCAACCGCTATTCTCATTTCCAACTCTGCAAGTTCCCCCAAAACCAATTTAAAAAAAAATCGAGTGGGCTTCCAGGATATGCATTGTTCTTAAAACTCGATAATAGGAATTTTGAGAAAAAATATTTTTTCAGAGGCCTTAGAAAACGGCAAATAATTCGAGAACTAAAAATAGTTAAAGGATATGGAAGGTGGCGTTGGATAGGCCACCGCGTGGGCTTCCAGGATATGCATTGCCCTTAAAAATCGATAATAGGAATTTTGAGAAAAAAAACTATTCTCTTTAGATGCTATTTTTAAATATCACTTTAGAAAACGGCAAATACTTGGAGAACTAAAAATAGTTAGAGGATATGGAAGGTGGCGCTGGATAGGCCATCGAGTGGACTTCCAGGATATGTATTGTCTTTAAAAATCTAAAATATGATTTTTTTTTAAAAATGTGTTTTCTTCAGAAGGCAATTTTGAATATCACTTTAGAAAACGGCAAATAATTCGAATACTTATCTTTCCTTTAGCTACCGCTCTTGGAAAAGCTTGAAAAATTTTCCACGGGTAGTGTTTTTTGTACTGATTCTAAGTATATATTATTTTCATCTGGGAAATGTACACTTCCAGAAATATGGGCTATTGAAGTTTCGAAAATTTCCTTGTTTAAAGGCCAGCTACAGGGGGAAAAATTACAAACTAAAAGAAAATCTTGTTCCCGTGCCCGATATTTGCATCTCTCCATAGGAGAAAGTCTTAAATCCCCGGCCGAAGGCCTGGTACTTAGGAAAAACTTACAATTAAAAATATATTTCCGAAGGCGGTGGCTAAAGGAAAGAAGTTCCGAAAATGGCAAACAGTTAAAAAACTAAAAGATTCTACTCAAACATGAGTGCAAGTGATTTAGCTGGTCATCTTTTTGGCATCTTCACCCAACTATCCAAATCATGTTCAGATCCTATCCTATCTTATGGCATGTTCACAAACCCCGTGGAATGGCATATATATTTAACAATTCTTTGGCATGTTATCTTAACCTATTCACTAGTAGAGTTGTACAATCTAGTTCATTTAAAAGATCTAGTTCAATAATTCAGCTCTTTTAACTGAACTAGTTCAGTAATCTAGTTCATAGTTCAATATCCAGTTCAATCATTCGGATCCACTACCTTGATCCAAAACATAAACAAACACATCACATTACGAGGGCATCACATAACACAGACGACGGCGTTCACTTTATGCGTTTGTGACCGACATGTTGAACTAGATTCTGAATCGTTCGTTCGTTGATCGTTTGTCTTGGATCCTTCGGTTGGCGCTCAGTGAACTATTGAACTATATTGACTTATCTAGTTCATACGCTCTTTTCGATGAATCGTTCAATTGAACTAGTTCGTTCATGAACTATACAACTCTATTCCCTAGAAATATTATTTTCACAAAGCCTTTGCCATGTCACCTTAACCAACCCAAAATTTTATAGAATTTTTTCTATGCAATTCACTATAGGCCCAATGGCAGGTTTCTGAGGCAAAAGTCTAATTTTGAAGTCATATATTTGGATAAAATTGGGTGCCACCTTGGTGCAATGGTATGCAAGCCCGCCTTGCACGCAGAAGGTCGTGGGTTCGATTCTCCGGCCAGGCAATATCAAAAATTTCCAAAGGTGGCAAAATACCCCTCAGTGATGTTGGCGACATTTCCTGAGTATTTCAGCCTTGAAAAACTTCTCCACAAGTGGTGTCTTAAGTCACGCCGTTCGGACTCGGCGATAAATAGTAGGTCCCATATCATTGAGCTAAATATGAATCGGGGTGCACTCATTGATATGAGAGAAGCCCCCCTTGTCCCGTATGGGATGTTGTGGAACAATGTTTTGTTTTTTTTTTTGTATATTTGGATAAAATAGTAACGGGATTAGATTCCTAACACTTTGGGTCACTTAGAAACAAAATCATTGCAACCTGGCAACGCTTCATTACCACATACCGCGCTGTCAAAGATATTGCATCTTATATTGTAAAATTTTATAAAAATCTATCAAACGAAGAACAAATTTGTTTCGCTCGACAATTAAAAACCGCTAACATAACAGTTTTTTAATGGATAACACGTGCAAAGGTATGTAAATTAATATTCTGATTAAGAATTAAAAAAAGTTAGATTTGGTAAGGAGTATTTGATGTAGACTTGTGGTGTATTTTTTGTGTAGTTTATATTGTAGTTTATATAGTTTTTGCAATAGAACTCTCGGTATTGCGACGTATTCGCGAAACTATATATATACATATGTGGTAGAAGGTAGTAGTGAGTACTATATGTGTAGAAAATTTTATCCCCATATGGATCCGTAAACTTATAGAAAAATACAGATAGCGTGACACTTAAAAATTTGGATATTTTTTAAGTATTGGGCTTTGCTGGGAGTGGGACTTGTCAATATGACACAAGTCCCCAAATTCGATGGTTATCTTAATCGAGTTATACAAAGTATTGAAATCTTTTATGTTCAAGATCTCTTAATTTAGTAACTGGGACTACAAACACCTACTAAATTTAAAAATCTTAACCTGTAATTATAAAGTATTCAAAAATCGGACGCGATCGCGGTATTCTACTTCCAAATCATCAATTAACGATGGAGGTCACAATTACTATTGTATTGTATACCAATACGTCTAATAATCTCTGAGATTTCGCCTTTGGCTAAAACCCGTTGTGGGGGAGGTCCCCCGCCCCCTCCAATTTTCGGTATAAAAACTACCTTACGATCAATTCTAAGACCTAAAGAATCTACAGTCAAAGTTTTATCAAATTCGGTCCAGCCATTTCAGAGGAGTTATATTTCAAACATCATGACAGACCTGAATAATTTTCTATATACATATATGTAGATATATATACCTGAACCGATCAGAACCAAAATTTCCGGACGTGATTCTAAATTGAACAGGATTTACCATATCAAATGTTAAAGCGATCGGATGCAAATTGTGACCTTAGTGCGCCTTAAATATAAAATCGGTTGAAACATATATTTATATGAAAGCTATACCTATATCTGAACCGATTCCTTCCAAATCTTGCAGATGTATTTTTATGCTCATTATAAACATCGGGGCTAAATTTGAAAGGTCCAGCAGCTTCCAGTGACTTGTTGCCTCAAAAACCTGTCATTGGCCCATAGTGCAATGACACGAGTTCGTTGTTTCTATTTGTTGTGTTTTTTGGAACAACTTTAGTTTAGTAAAATCTAATACCCGGCTATACTGAACCGATTCCAACAAAATTGGTATCATTGGAAAGCTAATAGAAATACCTATGCGACAAGTGGACATACGATGGGGTTATCTTTTGGACCAGGGTTTTTTCATAAAACCCTTAAAAAGTCGAAAATGGACCCATTATAGTTGCTTGCTTAATGTATGCCAGATTATATCTCGCACTTTAAGCTTTCCAAAAGGTTGCTATATGTTGTAATATCTTCTCTGGATCCAGAGATATCGCCCTAAATAGAAAAATGTGTGTTAGAAATATGTTTGTGTCCAAAAAAATATATGTTTGCAACATTTTGTAACATATCTCAATTTTATTTGTTTGAGTACTAACATATGTTTTATGTTAGAACATATTTTTTATGGGTGGAGAGAGGATTTTTGTCGAAGAGAGTACCAACAGGGCTCTCGCGGCCGCGGGATGCAGTTTCATAATAAAGTGCATTTTTTCCACAAGCAGTATTTTTTGCTGTTTCCTTCAGTTAACCAACCTAGCAAGCGAAGAGGAAAAGAAAAAATGGTATGAATTATTTTTGTTCTTTTTTTCTACAGTTTTCTTAATACAATTGAATCAAAAAGGTGAATGGAAATATTTTATTGTACAATGAAGAACTCGCATTTAATATTGGTAATTGCATCAATACATTTTCCATATACATACATATGTATATTTGAAATATGTATGTACTTATTTATTACATTATATAATCATTTGACTCCAGATGCCGATTTCCCGCTGATGATTTCAACTTTGAGGAGAATGTGATTTATTTCATAACTAAGGAGAAGCTTTCAACGTTGTTTCTATATATTTTTTTCTTTTTAAAAGTGTGACTTTTTTAATTATTCCATTCCGTTTTTCTTTTATTATAGTCTGTTATGTATTTCTTTTGAATTTTTTTATGTACCATGTGTCTGTTTGTGCTTCTGTGTTTGGTATTTCTATGCATTTCAATAAACCACCATATGTTAGAGATAGGCAGTGAGCGCTTACTGAGAGCAAGTGGACATACATTTTAATGTGCTTTACATTGAAATTTACGCTCCCTTACTCTCAGTAAGCGCCCACTAGTGCATGTTTTTTTTTGACTTGTATTTGTATTATATCTAAACAAATATTTGTTTGCACCCATACATAAATTTGTTTGCACCCAAACATAAATTTGTTTGCAGGACCCAAACATATGTTATGTTTGGGACTGGTTGTAAACAAATATATGTTTGCTGCAAAATATATCTGGGACATATGTTAGAGAGGAACTTTCAAAACTTGCTCAATCCTACAGTCTAACAGTAATCTTAATTCCAAATTTCAGGATTAGCTAAAATTGTACCAAATTGACTACTTTCCGTACCCTTTAGTACGAATTTCAATAACTACCTGAATCCTACACTTCGACAGTAATCTTAATTCCATATCTCAGGATTCCTGCTCTATCTGTTCACCCAAATGCAAATTGTACCAAGTTTAATACCATTTAGTACTTTTCTTAAACATAAGTATGAATTTCCAAAACTACCTCAATCCTACACTTCAACAGTAATCTTAATTCCAAATTTCAGGATTCCAGTGATATCCGTTTACCCAAATCCAAGTTGTACTTAAATAAGTACCATTTATTTCTTTTCATACACATAAGTTTGAATTTCCACAGCACTTCCCAACATTGAATCCTATACCAAATTTCAAGTTTCCAAAAACCCTTTGGTACATCTTTCTAATGCTAAGTTTACATTTACGAAATCCACTCGATTTCAACTGTCAATTCCATAGATCAAACGTCAAATGAAATCTCATCTGGATTTCATTTGACGTTTAACCTATGGATTTGACAGTTGAAATCGAGTGGATTTCGTAAATGTAAACCAAGCATAACTCTCTATCAGTGACCCTCAATCCAAATTTCAGGATTCTAGCTCTTCCCGTTTGCCGATTACAAAGGGTACCATATTTAGAACCTTTTAGTACTTTTCGTACCCTTCTAGGACGAATTTCCAAAAACCCAGCCTTATCCCTACACATAAACAGCAATCCCCAGTCAAAATTTCAACTTTCTATGCCAGTTACTCACATATCACTTAACTTACTTTTATATATTAAGATTTAGTCATAGTTTTACTGAGCGGTTTACATATTATCAGGAAAGGTCGCCAACATTACTGAGGGGTATTGATGTTGCCTAGCCGGGGAAACGAACCCACGATCTTCTGCATGCAAGGCGGGTGTGCATACCATTGCACCACGGTGGCACCCCGTTTACATACCGCCAAAAATACATACATATCAAATTTTCTTTATGGAGATTTTCTAATCAACACGAATTCCAAATAAAAAATTGCGACTTTCGACGTTAAAAACTTTTTGAATGTCAAATGTTTATTTAGAATTTTATTTGAACTCTAGTTGATAGTACTTTATCATATTAATTGCCTATTCTAACAAGAAACAACAGGAAATTGTATGCATATTTAAATGAATTAAAGAAAACCACGCATAACCCACTGTGTCATTGGATAGATGCTACTTAATATCCATTTTTTTTTTTAGTTTTTCTATTTATTTGTTAGGCATGCACAAAAACCAACAACAACAGTATGAAAGATACAAAAGATATGAATTCAATTCAATCCATTCTGCATGTTATCTGAGCCATCTTATATGTATGTCCATCTTTAATTTTTCAACAATAAAAACAACAATTCATATAGGACTGCCCTTTCACACTTTGCCATTGTCGCCGTCTGTCATCATCATCCCTTTACTATGCAATAATTCTCCAATGTCATTTTGCTTTTCTTCCGGCATACATATGTGACTGTTAGCTTGAGACCAAGTATTTTATTAGATTTCAACACTTGTCTTTATTGGTTTAGATTCTTTTTTTATTTATAAGATAAACAACCATAAAAAAGTAACATTGAAGTGAATATAAAAATAGCTCTGGCCACCCTTATTAGCTCAAGATGAAATACTTACATCCTTGTATGGTAGTCATCACATTCCCATGAAACAAGTGTCGGTGCGAGGGTGGTTGCTTTAAGAAAAATTAAGAAAACATTGTCTAGCCTTTCTTGTTATTTGCAATGTTGTATTGATTGCAAGTAATACAAGGGCAATGAAATCAAGGAAAAATATAAAAAAATGTATTGTTGCATTTTTTATGAATCTTTATCATTTGTGATTTAAAGATTGAATTACACCAAAGAACTACTTAATTCCAAAAAATAGTTTAATAATTATCACTGGACTATCTCTTAATGAAAACTGAAGCACAAAATTAACAAAGCACATACGAAATACTAGCAAACTCGTGTGTGTTTTTCAAATTTGTTTTTGTTTTTTAAGCAAAAACGAAGGAAATAATATTTCGAAAACTAAAGTGTGTGTATTTCATCAATACATTTTCGTCATATGGTAAAAAACAAATTTGTTTCACAATTCTATTCGAAAAAATTAAAAATGTTTGCGAGGACATCTGCGAGTTTTGGTATAAAGGTCAATGAAAAGAATTTAGTTTGAAATCCGTTGGCTTTCACAAAATTGGCTGATGCGCGCAAAAGTTATAGCGGTTTTCATTCTCATTTAAAGAAAAATAATTTACAAATGTCTTATTTATTTTTATGAGAAAATGTATGCATAAATCGCTAACAGCATTTCATATCTATTGATAGATGTTTAAATGTTTACTAAATTTATTTTTATTTTCGCGGAAAATCAACAAATAATAACCAGTTTTTGTAAATACCGTTAGTTTCCGTTGATTGGCGCAGTACCAAAGTTGACACTTTTTTATGTAAAAATAAAACAAAATATACAATTTTTGTTGTATTGTGTGGCTGCATAAATATACAGAAGTGAGACCAAAGTTATTATAAATCCCTCCACCATATGGAGGGTATAATTAAATTTGTCATTCCGTTTGTAACACATCGAAATATTCGTCGGAGACCCTATATTATTGTTCCACAAGCATCCCATAAGGGACAAGGGAGACTTCTCTCATATCAATGAGTGCACCCCGATTCATATTAGCTCAATGATATGGGACATACAGTTTATCGCCGAGTCCGAACGGCGTGTCTAAGACACCACTTTTGTAGAGAAGTTGTACATGGCTGAAATACTCAGGAAATGTCGCCAACATTACTGCCACCGTTGAAAAGTGTTTTGATGTTGCCTGGCCGGGGAATCGAACCCACGACCTTATGTGTGCAAGGCGGGTGTGCATACCATTGCACCACGGTGCATACCATTGCACCACGGAGACCCTATAAAGTGTATATATTATTGATCAGCATAAAATTCTATGACGATTTAACCATGTCCGTCTGTCTGTTGAAATCAAGATACAGCTCGCAATTTTAAAGATAGAGAGTCAATATTTGGTACAGAAGTTTGGTATTACTTTCAGGATGGTTGGTATTGGAAATGGGATATATCGGTCTACGTTTTGATTAGCCCCCATAGAACGGTACCTCCCGATTTTCGGTATTTTAAAGGTTTTAGCTTCATTATCCTACTGAAATGGCTGAAATTTGGTACGTAGTCTTCTTTAGGAGTATAAAACTTTTCCCCAGGACTTTGTCGGTAACGGTCCACGCCTTCATATAGACCCCATGGAAAGGTACCTCCCGATTTTCAGTATTATGAAGGTTGTGGCTTCAATATTCCACCAAAATGGCTGAAATTTGGTATTTAGTCTTCAATGTGATATAAAACTGTTCGCCAGAAATTCGTCTGTACAGGTCCACGCTTTCATATTGCCCTATTTTCGACTAAAATTCGTCGGTATAGGTCCACGTTTCGATATAGCCCCCTTAGAACCGTACCTCCCGATTTTCGTAACACTGAAGATTGTGGCGTCAATATCCCACCGAAATTGCTGAAATTCGTTATTAAGTCTTCCAAGAGTTATAAAATATTCCAGAAGAGTATGTAGGGACACGATTTATATTTTGTAGAAACGTGTTTATTTAATAATAAGTTTTTATCGAATGACATAAAATTTATAATGAACAAATATGGAAAATTCAATATAATTATTCAAAAGCTAACATGATGACAATACATTAACAATTTCAAAGTAGATATTTATAAAAAGTACAAAAACATGTATTATGTCCCTACAATACTCCCACTCCAGGAGAATCAGCCCGTTTTCTCAGAATCAGACGGTTCCACGAATGCAGGTTTGAGCCGATCTATTGAAATAGTTCTAGCTTCTCCGTTTTTTTTCAATTACGAAATATTTCTTATTCTTTTCAATAATCCTATACGGGCCTTCGTATGGGGATTGCAATGATCTTTTTTGTTCCACACGAACCAATACGTATTTGCAACTTTTTAAATCTTTGGGAATATAAACATTATCACCTACATTCGTATGGTGTGACAAATTTGAACGTGTTTCCTTAAATCTCTCTTTTAATTTAGCCATACAATCAGAAGATACTTCCTGCGAGCTCTGCACTACCATTTCCCCTGGCAACCGTAAATTTTGCCCATAAACCATTTCTGCCGGAGTAGCTTTCAAATTCTCCTTAAAAGTGGACCGCAGACCAAGCAATACAATCGGTAATGTTTCGTACCAATTTTTAGAATTTTCTCTTGCCATTATGGATGCTTTCAACTGTCTATGGAACCTTTCTACCATACCATTAGCTTGTCATTTGCGTCAAGTTGTCTACTATCCTTTTAAATTCGTTACCTGCTTTTCCGGAAGTTACTATACTTGCGACTTCATCTTCCTGTAAGACATCCCATATTTTATCTGCTAATTTTATCAGTTCCGATATGTCAGTAACTCCCGAGCTAATCAATGAAACGGCCAGCTTTCTCGGCAATTTCTTTATCCAGAGTTGCTTTAAAATATCTATACTTAAATTATTTCCTGCCAGCAAAAGTAAGGAGCGATAAAATTCAGATGGTTTGCGATCACCTATCTCTGAATTTGACAATAATAAATCCAATTTCTTATTTTCACTGATTGTATGACGATCAATTAAAATACGCTTTAAGTTTTCATATTTATCTCCTTGTGGTGGAGACTGAATAAAGTCGAGAACACTCATTATAACATCTTGTGATAAGGCTGTGACTATGTACTCATACTTTGTATTTGATAATGTTATACCCTTTATTGCAAATTGCATTTCCGCATGCACGAACCAGGCGTCTGGACAATTGGTCCAGAATTGAGGTAGCTTTACAGAAGCTGCTGCTATTTCAATATTGTTTGAAGACGTGGTACCTGAATCTGAGCATACATTGTTTGCGCTTGTGCCCAGCCGGCTGGACGAGTCATTACTATTTAGATCTGAGTGACTCATAGTGGAAGGTGAGTTTACAGTAAAATGTAAAAGTATATAATTAAACTATAATTTACGATTGACGGATATTGACAGTAAGATAGATTTTATATAAATAACTTAAATATATAATTAACGCAAAAAAATATAATTGCAACAATTTTTCGTTACCTCTCTACGAATTACGAGACTTCCAGCAATCCAAAAGATCCAGGATATTTAATGTGTAATATAAATTTCATTGAATTAACTTGAAATCACAGGGATTGATCTTAAACAAAATAAATTTTCCGCGGCTTGATTTGACTCGTATTAGTTTGTGGTCACGAAGAGAGCTTAGCGTGGATGTTGCATTTTCTTCTGGATTTCTTGACTCGTACAAATTATTCTTTTTCATGGAAACCCACCATAGCTGCAACAATAATCTTCCTTTATATTTGATTGATGTCTTTGAAGCTCTCAATAGTTCTGGTTCTTGAATTCAATCTGAGCGCGTAATTTAAATTTCCGGTAATATCTTGTTTCAAAAGCTTCCATGCCCGTAAAAGTTCAGGCTCTTGAATCCAATTATAAAATCTTGTTCAACAATAAGGAATCGAGAAAGAGAATCCTTATAAAAATTGTTCTTCTATATGCTCCTGGCAGGATCGCCAGATGTAGGGACACGATTTATATTTTGTAGAAACGTGTTTATTTAATAATAAGTTTTTATCGAATGACATAAAATTTATAATGAACAAATATGGAAAATTCAATATAATTATTCAAAAGCTAACATGATGAAAATACATTAACAATTTCAAAGTAGATATTTATAAAAAGTACAAAAACATGTATTATGTCCCTACAAGTATTATCAGTATAGGTCCAAGTCTTCCTATATAGCGTACTTCCTGATTTTCGGTATTTTTTAAGTTTTAGCCACATTCTCTTACCGAAATAGACGAAATTTGGTATTTAATCTTCTTTGAGTCTAAAAACTTTCCGTCAGAAATTTATCGGTATAGATCGACGTTTTGAAATAACCCCCATAGAACGGAGCCCCACATTGTTTTACCGAATTTGCTGAAATTTAGTATTAAGTCTTCTTCATACACGAAAGAAAACTAATTATTCCATTTTACTTCAATACAACTTGTGGTGGAGGGTATAACAAGTTCGGCCCGGCCGAATTTAACGCCGTTCTTACTTGTTTTACATTGTAGACTCTGTAATCCCGACATCTTATATTTTTCGTACATCGATAATCCGGACATCAATACTTTTTCCTATCTTGAGCATTATATTTTTTATTTATTTCATTGACGTTTTAGTTCTTAGCAATAGCAATTGGTGTAAAAATAGGAAAAAAGTAAGTTTTTCAAAGTTTTCGGTCCACATCTCGTCTTTCTGGCTAGCCGCTGTTGACTCAGTTATGCAGTCAATATGAAATTATCTGAAAAATAATAGTATATTAAACCTAGTGTTGAGTAACCTAATTCCCTTAAAAGTCGATGTTGCGTGTTCCTTACCTCTAAAGGAATTCATTCATTATCCTTCCGATTAGCGATAAAGTCCCCTGGGAGCATGGAATGTATTCCATTTACATATAAATGTATAAACAAGTGAGAAAGTATCAGTCAGCTGTGCGGATTTGCCATTTTGGTTGGTGCCGTCAAATTTCAATAAATTATTAAAAAACATCGTATGAATCCTTATTTTCATACTTTGATATGTAATATCACTGGATTATTGTATTGTATGCTCGTAATTATGTAACCATAAAATTGCATATATAAGGTTTTTGGATCAAATGAAAAAAATTAGGAGTTTCATTTGTTTTTGGGTCATTCTAATGTATAATGTACATGGGCTACGAAGTTTATATCCTTGAAAAACAAAAACTATGAATAAATATATACCAATTGTAGAGAAGTTTTATACTACTAATGTACACAGGAAATGACACGTAAATTACGCTGGAAAGCTGCTCACGGTTTTAAAATTTTCGCAACCCGTGATATTTTCTTAATACGAATTCGTTTATTATCTAGTAAACTTCCGTTATTAATGATTTTAAATAATAAAAATATATGTTTTTGTTACTACACGGAGGAAAAAAACGTCTCTCTAACATATGTCCCGAACATATTTTGCAGCAAACATATATTTGTTTGCAATGTGTCCTGCAAACAAATATATGTTTGGGTGCAAACAAATTATATTTTTTGGTGCAAACGAATTATATGTTTGGGTGCAAACAAATTATATGTTTGGGTTCCAAGAAATATTTGTTTGGGTGCAAACAAAGACAAGCCCAAAAAAACAAACACACGTGAAACACATTGAAATGAATGCTCCCTTGCTCTCAGTAAGCGCTCACTGGCTATCTCAAACAAACACACACATTTATAAATGGTGTTGGTTTATTGAAAGGCATAGAAAAAAAGCAAAAGAAACAACAGATACATAGGTACATAAAAAATTCCAAAGAAATACATAACAGACTTTAATAAAAGAAAAACTGAATGAAATAATTTATAAAAAGTCGTACTTTTAAAACGAAAAAAAATTATAGAAACATCGTTGAACGCTTCTCCTTAGTTGGGTAATAAAACACATTTTCCTCAAAGTTGAAATCATCAACGGGAAATGGGCATCCATCCATTTCATTCCATTACATTTACTTTAAAAAATATGTTGGTACCCAAACAAATAAAATTGAAATATGTTACAAAATGTTGGAAACATATATTTGTTTGGACACGTGTACTCGGTAATCCGGACAATTCGATAATTCGGACATCGCCGAAACATATGGTGTCCGGATTATCGAGGCTATACTGTATTTACAGAAAAATAGGGTATTTTGGAACCTTCATTACATTTTAAGAACATTTATTTGACACCTTGCATTACGTGTTAATTAATAATTGGTTTTAGCTATTATTGTTGAACTACGTGGATTACTTTTTTTATTTATACATTCAGTCTGATCTTAAACAAGTCGACCAACTATTTTTAGCAAAAACCCCGACATTTTTATCATAACTATTTGTAATTTTTCACTAATTAATACATGAAAAGTTTTCGTTTTCTTAATGTGAAAACAATTATTTGACAAACTGTACATTTTTGTATTGGCATATGGTAAAAAAACAAACTTGTTTTGCACTTCTTTTGATTTTTGTTATAGAGGTTAGGGAAAAAAATTGGTCCCAAATCCGTTCGCTTTCGCTTTAACTTTTTTGTTCTCATTAAAAAAATATATATTTAAAAATGTCTCATTTATTTTTATGAGAAAATTTATCCATAAATAGCTAATAACATTCCATATTTATTCGTAGATGTTTAAATATTTACTAAATTTTTTATTATTTTTTAATTTAATTAATCGAGCTTTATGACCTAAGGAGATTACATTGAAAAATTGATATCTAGCGAAGTCCTACACACACATCAATCGCTATGCGACGATCTTTTCTTTACCTGGTTAGGCTAACATCCTCAGGCATATTAGATGTTGTTGTTGCTAGACAATTATTAGTTTTTTAATTTAATATTTTAATAACCTACAAGTTTAAAAACACATTTAAAAAACAGAATTTTAATTCTCGATTTAGACGTTTTGAACTTATTGAGACAAAGATGCGAAAATTTTTTTGAAAATTTGTCCAATCCCAGCAAAATTTGACGGAAGGGGTTCTTTGCGATGACGTGATTTCATGTCATCTTTTGCATTGGTTCAAAGGAAGTCGTGGAAGATCCGATCTTTTCATTAGGATTTGAACCAATGCAAAGGAAGTCGTGAAAGATCCGATCTTTTCATCAGCATTTGTACCCATTCCATCGATCCAATAGAGATGATGTTTGTGTTTTTATTTACACACCTGTTTATTTTCATTTTGGTATGTTCCAGTACTGCAAAAATCTACTAATTTTTACTATTTTTTCCGATAACATAAAGGAAAAATTGTTTTCGTAGTAAAAATAAGTAGATTCTTGCAGTTTCTGGAACAGACCAAAGTTGTTAGAACTGTCGTCGTGATGTTGTCTTACATTTCCTGCATATCAAACAACTAAAACTTCTAAAAAATTGGTATTATATGAAGTCCCAACCATCGAGCTAAAAATAGAATCGGATTGCACACATTGCTATTTTAAAAGTTCCCTTGTCTGTTCTAAATCTGACATAGAATGAAATCAATCAAATCTCGCTTCTTGGAATTTGAAAAAAAGTCCGAAACGAAAAGGAAAAAGAATCTGAAAATAAAGAAGAAACTACTTTTGGAAAGAAACAATTAAAAATAAATTAATTAAGCATAAATGGTATTTTCCATAAAAAGTCTCTCCTCCCCGTTCGTTACATTTTGTTCTTAGAGATCCCTTAAACAAGCCGGGTTGTAGATCCCTACATATTTTCGTCACTAAACAAAAGAGTATAAATTACCAAAATGTTGTTATAAAATAACAAAATTATAAAATAAAAGTAATTTACGAAATAAAAATACTTAAAGGAGTGCATTTGGAGTCCATGTTGAAATCTGAACTGGTGATGGGAAGATAATTGAAAAACCTTTTGTAAGATGAAAGAATATCAGTTGCGGAGAACGGAGGAAGTAATCTTTTGCGTTGCAGCGGTGGTGATTACATTGCAATTTTGGATGTAAACTTTTGAAAAACTAAACTGATAAATTAATTGTAGCTATTTCATGAATTCGTTTGAATTAATAAAGAGTTTTGTTTTTCATGAAAACCATATTTCATTGGTCAAAGCATGGGTGAAAATGACGTGTCAAAGCATTGGTGAAAATGACATGTCAAATCATTGGTGGAAATGACATGCCAAAGCATTGGTGGAAAGGACATGTCAACGCATTGGTTAAAATGACATGCTTAGGATCCAGAAAAGAACGTCATCTTTTGGGGTCCACGCTCATATAAAATTCATCGATGAAGATGCTAAAAAGATGACATGCTAGATCACTTGCACCCATGATTGAATGTCATCTTTGGCATCGAACATTTTGCTGGGTTCATGCCAAGGGGTTGGTGAAAATGACATGCCAAAGCATTGGTTAAAATGACATGTCAAAGCATGGGTGAAAATGACGTGTCAAAGCATTGGTGAAAATGACATGTCAAATCATTGGTGGAAATGACATGCCAAAGCATTGGTGGAAATGACATGTCAACGCATTGGTTAAAATGACATGCTTAGGATCCAGAAAAGAACGTCATCTTTTGGGGTCCACGCTCATATAAAATTCATCGATGAAGATGATAAAAAGATGACATGCTAGATCACTTGCACCCATGATTGAATGTCATCTTTGGCATCGAACATTTTGCTGGGATGTGATATACAATATTTCACATTTGTGTCATAAATGCGGATATGGAACAAATCTACAGAGATTCTATTTTTAAAAAAATCGTCTATAACTTTTATTTTCCAACAGATCTTCCTCTACATATTCGCAAAGATATTCTATATGATATCATTAATAACACTGTGAACCGAAATGTTGGGGGATGGAAAATTCCTTTTGGGGGTGAAAGCCCTTGATGAGTACATACATAACCCCAAAGGGCAGATCCGCCGTAAGTCGAACTTTTGAGTTATGGCGTGATGAATTTTTCACTGGAGACCCTATAAGCCATCAGAAATTAGCGTTATATCTTTGTTCGCTGTTGTTTTGGCTTATTTTTGATATGACATGTCTTCAGTCAAATCTAATGATGAACTTTTTCGTAGAACATTTCGACTTTGTAACTCGCTTCCTTCCATGTCCTTTTCGTCCTTTATTTCAAGAACCGCAATAAAAGTACCAGAAGATGACATTTTTCAGCTTCTACATATTCTGCAAAAATGTCGTTCAGAAAATTTTAGGTACGGCTCTTATTGACAACTAATCGATATTGTCGCGTTTTCATGGTCCTTTTTGCATTTACCCTGTTTTTGTTCAGAAAAAACTATGATTTGTGTTTTTGTTTATTCTGCATACATATTCCAACAACCAACGGTTCTTGAAATAAAGGACGAAAAGGACATGGAAGGAAGCGAGTTACAAAGTCGAAATGTTCTACGAAAAAGTTCCTCATTAGATTTGACTAAAGACATGTCATATCAAAAATAAGCCAAAACAACAGCGAACAAAGATATAACGCTAATTTCTGATGGCTTATAGGGTCTCCAGTGAAAAATTCATCACGCCATAACTCAAAAGTTCGACTCACGGCGGATCTGCCCTTTGGGGTTCTGTATATACTCATCAAGGGCTTTCGCCCCCAAAAGGAATTTTCCACCCCCCAGACCTCGAGCTCCATTTTGTTGAACAGTGTAGTTCAAATCAAAGATACACGTATTTTCTTAAGTCGTCTCCACGCAGTTGTGACGCAAACATTAAAATGCGATTATCTCAAAACGGGAAAACGGCGTATGGAACACTTACTTGACACCGACGAAATTACAAAAAATCTTGAAGTAAATCCAAATTATCCTGCCCCAGAGTCCGTACAAACCTTTAAAAAATAAATTAAAAATATCTACAGAATCTAGACAATGCACGATGGGGCCAATAACAGGTTTTCGAGGCAAAAAGTCAATTTTTGAAGTGTACAATTTGAAAAAGGTTATAACGGATTTCTATTGCCAACACTCTGAATCACTAAAAATAAAAAAATAAATCAATCCGGTAACAACACATAACGATATACCGATCTGGCAATGGTGACATATTTTCTTATACATCATTTTCTGACAGTCACCATAAATAAATAGTGTTAGCATTTTAGGCGTCAAACAAAACATTTCAACATTTTTATATTTTTTAAAAATGGAAAACTCTTCTATTGTATGTAAAATGAGATAGCATTAACTAATAATTGGCCTGTTCCCGTACTTTATAAAGTGGTAAAAGTAGTAAAAGTTGTAAATGTCGTAAACGATTTTCATATAAATTTTGTATACGGGAACGCAAAATGTGTAAAAGTGGTAAAAATTGTAAAAACTTTTTAGTTCTGGAACAGAGCTAATACAAATGTTACGTGTGGTAAATGTAGTTTTGAGTTAATATGTGATGTCTTTTTTGTAGTATTTTGCTTTGTCGTCCATGTGTTCTCTGGAGTATAAATTTCGGTATCGGGGTGTATCTGTGATATTATATACATATATGTGGTGAAAGGTATTAATGTAGAGTTGTGCCAAAGGAACTATATGGAACTATCTAGTTCACTTCACAGTTCCAATGGCCCACATTTTTTATTTGAACAAACTGCGTATACTTAATATCACACGTAACATTTCATGATGTTACTCATACGTTTTGGAACTAATACAAGGAACTAGATTACCCAACTCTATATTAATGTGTACTATCATTTTGTGAAAAAATAGCCGCGCCCATTCGCGCCTTTTCATAAAAATTTGATTTTAGTTGACGTAAAACTTAAGAATTTGGATATTTATATACCATCCACCATAAAAGGGGGGGTATATTACGTTGTCATTCCGATTGTAACTCATCGAAATAATCATTTTAGACCCACCACAGTATATATTTTCTTCATCAGCGTAAAACTTTTAGTCGATTTAGCAATGTCCCTCCATCCGTATGTCCGTCCGTTCGTCTGTCCGTCTATTCCAATCAAGCTATCTTCCGAATGAATAGAGATAGAGCGCTAAAAATTTGTCATTATGTCTTTGGTGTTAACTTAAACCAAGTTCAAAAATGGGCTATACCATCGGTCCACGTTTTCGTATAGCCTACAAATAACGGCACCGTCCGATGTTCGGTATGTGAAGGGTTTAAGCTATATTTTTCGCCATTTAGGGTTCCCAGTAGTCAAAAAATTTTCCACCAAAAATTATGGATATTATTTTGATAATACCCCCATGTAAGGGTACCTCACGATTTTTGGCATTTTTGTGCTTTTAAGTACATTTTTACTAAATTAGCTATGTCTTGACATATAGGGTGAACATATTATTTTTAAACCAAATTTAGAATGCTTGCATTAACTTATAAAGAAATAACACGCCAAATTCTGTTAAGATCTGATGCATATTATGGCTTTTATGAGACAAAAACCTGAAGTCTGGAAAGTATATATAGAGGAGATATATCTATATCTGAACCGACATGGTCCAATTTTTGCACATTTGGTTCTAAGCCCATTATAAACATATGTACGAAATTTTGAAGGTCTAGCTTGCTCCTGTGATTTGTTGCTCTACAACCCTGCCATTGGCCCCACAGTGCAATGCATAGAAATGAATGAAACCGAATTTATGGAGATTGGGTATATAAATTGCATATTGTAGCAACAACAAAAGAGAAAAAACGTATTGTTAAAATATTATTCCAAATATATTTTTTGGTTCGATTAGAAAAATTAAAAAGAAAATATTTGGGAGTTCTCTAACTATTTCGCTAACATCCCATAAAATAATTTATGTACTCTGCTAAAACTTCATCAAGAAATATGATTTACAATCACGCAAGCTTTCTTGCTCCCTGTGATATCTTATAAGGATAGGAAATTACGAATAATATTGAAATTACAATCATTAAAAAATATGAAAATTAAAAAGCCTGTCATTTGCGAATCATTTAAAATCAGTTGGTGCGGTTTGGAGACAGCGAAACAATCTCTTTCAATATTTATGCACATTTCAATGTTTCACTAAGCGGCCAAAGTGTGCCGTCAGTTGCTTCACACAATGCAAAAAACCTTAAAGTGGGTAAACTTCGCGCAATGTGCATACGACTTTGATCGGCGTCAGATTTCAGTAGCACCCATCAAAAATACGTCAATATACACGTATTTCAAATAGATTCTTCAAGAACCGGGAATGTGCCTCAACATTCTATTTTTAGTAAAATATCCATATTACTCGCATATCTGTGTAATTTATGACATGGTTTTTTGCAAATATTATAAGCGCGCATAAAGAATTCCATATATTTAAAAAATCCAAGAAAATCGCGGCTTAGTACGCGGATTTGTCAAAATATATTTTGCAGATTTTCCTATTTTCAAGGTATCTATATCCGCGGTTTTAGTGGATGGTTTCGATAGCGGAAGGGCTCATTAGATCCGTCGCGTACAAAAACTAAATTAATGCGGGGTTTAACGGAAAGGTCTATAAAATGTAAGGTTAAGCCAGAAATCGAAAGGGAGCATAAAAACTTGTTGCCTTCAACCCATTTTTCTACATTGATGTCAACACAGCTTCCACGTAAATTAATTTTAATGGTCGATATTATGGGATCCCTCGTAAAACAATTCATTTTAAAGAATTTCAGCCATACTATATAGAATATGATAACACCTTGCGAATTCTGAAAGGGTGAAAGTCGGATTCATCCATTGTAAAACATTTTTGGTTTTTACCATATCGCACCTTTTCAACAAAAGGGTGGTAACTCAAAATTTCTTATTTTTCAGCAGAGACAAAAAACTGTTGGTACACTTCTAGTAACTCTGTAGACATGAAGATTGGCATAACGGTATTTTTTCACAAAAGAGTAGACAAAATAATGGAAGATTTTTACAGTGGATGGAGTTGGGCATTATTTATCTTTTTTAATAAAAAGTGTAAATTTCAAAATTTTGAGTTGCTACTCTTTTGTTGAACAGGTGCAATATATAAAAATACTGTATATGTCCGAATAAGTTACACGTTGTCAAGCTTGATTCCTGTATTAGAATAATGTAATTAGCCCTAGGTTCCAATATACCTTTACAGCCGAAAATCCATATTGTTCGATACAGCTGCCCTTTAATCCCATTAACTTATTCCTACATAATTTTATTTTCTCCCACATATTTCCTATAAGTACAATAATAAAAAGTTCGTTAGGGAATATATCACGTTCCACATAAATACATCATTTCCTTGCATTAAACCTGAAATATCAAATCAATCTGTATTTCGACATTAATACCATGTAATTAAGAACTTTTTCTGCCATATGTTAAAATATTACAAGTCAAGAAAGAAAAAAAAACTAACATTGATTGCTAATTTATACCTTTCATGTGTTATGAATTTATTTTCACCCTTGTCTCTGTTGAAATAAAACTCCAAGAAGAAAAAAAAAATTGTAACACAACCGCAAAAATTTATAAATAAAAGTGGAAAACTTTTAACATCATTCACACTCTGGGGGTTGGTTGTTACAGATTCAATGATTTCTATGCTCCACATGTACTACACCTCAAGCTCAATGTTATCATTGAACTACATACTCGTACATATGTACATATACCAACTCATCATACATCTATGTTGTGTGTGCATGCATTAATGTAAAGTGATCAATCACTTAATGTCAATTGCATCAAAAAATGGGGGGCATAAAGAGAACATTCACGATGCTTGTATATCATGCATATGTGTCCATTTACGAGTACGTGTTTCGCCGTGACTCTGTGTGCCATCACAACAAACTATCACATATACATACATAAATGAAAAGAAAAACTACGAATCTATATATATTTGGAGTATATACGTGACTATGCCATAAATGAGTTCATTAGGTAAATAGTATAAAATAATGAAAAACTTAAATGTTTTTTTAACTTAAGGATATTTTCCTACATGATACACAAACAACCAAAGTCGTATATTTTCATGGCATATTGTCATAGAGGAATTATATTTCCTATCCAATGGGACTTCTGGCCATTTAAGTGTTTTTGGCTATTTATAGGCTCAATATAATAACAATTGATGAGATAAAAAAGGTAACACATCAAAAAAAATTAATTTTTATACCCTACGCCACCGAAAAATGCATGTAATACCGCGAAATATTCGGAAAGGGTATTAAAGGTTTGTCTTTCGAAAAATTCATGTAATACCGCGAAATATTCGTTGTCGACCCGCCATGTGGTATACCAAAATTCATATGTCGACGAGATAAAGCGATTTTGAGATGTGTATCTGTTCGTCCATTAAAAATTGTACACACGCTCCAGCCAGCAATTATGAACCAATCTTCACGATTTTGTGTGGAGGTCGGGTTCAGACCAGAATAGACAACTATAGTTTTTGGCGATGATCGTGAAATGGACCAAAAACAAACTTATTATCCAATTTTGTAGCGCCTCAGTTGTTGTTGTAACAGTATTTATTATTATGTTTGTATGTTCGTTCTTCTGTTCAATCTGGCTCTGGGTCTATCTCCAGTTCCAGGAAAGTGGCTGTTTCGATCGGATGTAACCACAGAACCACTGGAGTTAGATGAGTAGGTTTGGCTGGGCAGTTGAAGGTGTTTTGTGTCGTGCAGGCCCATGCCGCATACTGGGCAGATGTCCTGCACAGCGCGGTCGATTTCCGCCCAATAAGAATTTAGGCGACTGCAATATCCCGAGCGTAGTAGAGCCAAAACTACTCTCGTTTGTCGTGGCAGCTGACGCTCCTCAGCTGCGATAGATGTGGGATGTATTTCAAGGTCTTTATTCACACTATATTTGCTTAACTTAGCAACTGCATCCGTGTGGATATTATATAAACCTGCTTGATATGCCTGTTGATCTAAGGGTTCTCTCCTATATTGTTGGACCTCCCTCTCTAGTGCATGAATATCCTTTCTGATATGCCTGAAAGTGTCGGGCCTAGCCAGCAGATGGTGATTGGGATGGCTCTCACTTGAGGAGGCACCCTGTTGCTGTTCTCAGGGTGGCAATCTGACAGGTTTGAATCTTTTTCCAATTCGTATCATATAATCCCGGGGACCAAACTGGCGCCGCATAGCTTACCACAGACCGACCTATCGCGTCATATGTGGTCAACAAGGTTTATTTATCTGCACCCCAAGTGCTGCCGGCTAGGGTCTAGAGGACCTTGCTCCTACTTTTCAGTTTGTCGCAGATAGCTGTACCGTGCGCGCACAACTTAAAGGTAGTGTCGAGTGTGACCCCTAACATTTTGGGGTAGTTTGTGGTCGGAATTCTGCTACCGTCGACCACGACATTCAATTCTCTTCCAAACTGCGCTGTCCATGTGGTGAACAGAGTGACTGTTGATTTTGTGGCGGAAATCTGCATATTCCTCGAATGGAAAAATGTGGTTAGATCGGTTAAATAGTTGTTCAGTCTTTCACAGATGTCATCAGGATAGTTACCTGACGCCAGGATCGTGTAATCATCCGCATACGTTACGATCTCGATACCGTCTGGAGTGGGCGGAATATAGGAGAGGTAGAGGTTAAACAGTTCCGGAGATATCACCCCACCTTGTGGAACTCCCTGTTTCACTCTACGGGGTTTGGACTTCCTGTTCCTGAATTCCACGTACGACTGGCGTCCACACATATAATTGACTATCCAACGTTTCAAGCTTAGCCGGAGGGTTGTCTGCTCAATGTCCTCAAACAGCGTGGAGTGCCTGACTGTATCAAAGGCTTTTGATAAGTCAAGCGCCACCATCATTGTTCTATCGCACGGCCGTCTCTGTTTGAGTCATTGAAAAATATATGTGGTAATGGCGTGCAGCGCAGTTGTCATGCTGTGCTGCTTACGGAATCCATGCTGATGATCGGCAACTTGATAGATATTACTGATACTGGGGAGGACTAAGGCCTCAAGGGTCTTTGCTATCGGCGACAAAAGTGAAATCGGTCTGTACGATTCACTTTTGTTGGCATCCTTGCCGGGCTTCCGTAGTGGAACCACACTGCCCAATTTTGAGACTTCGGCTCAGTATTTGGTAATGATAATCTGATCGGCGCGAAATTTTTTTATAAGGTTTGGGTTTACGACAGATAATATTTTGCGGGTTAAATTAACCAGAACTTTTGTGTGAATATTGGTAAAGTTCTTAGTGAAATGAGTATATCTTTATTCATGAAAACTATGTTAAACCAATGTAAGTTATATTTAGAAGAGGCTAATTATGATGATGTACGTGATCAGATAACAGAGTTGCAGCCTTGTATATGCAGGGATCCCTCAGTTTTAATTGTGGATAGTGTAACCTTAATTACGCTAGAGATCGCAGTTATAGGTCAATACTGACAAATGCTTGCACTAGATAAGAATTTTGGTCAAAAATAGTGCTAATAATTGTTTATAATGATCGGATAGTATTTAGCGTGTAAAATTGACCAAATTTAATTTTTAAACAGCAATTTAAATTCTTTGGGCATATTCGGAAAACTTACGAAAACTAAACTTGAAAACCAAGTCTTGATCTCTCACTTGATGCAATTTATATCAATGTAGCAGTTGGATAAATGAATTACTGTCTAACATCACGGTGCGTCTGAACTAAATTTATATGGAAGGTGCTTACACCTAGGAATTTCTTGCAGATTCTGACTGTACAATGTTCATAGATGAGGAAAATCAAAAATCAAATCAAAAACACCAAAAAAATCGACGAAGGGATTTTTAAATAATATTTAGAGTTTTTTAACTAATTTTTTTAGGTTTTCACGATTTTGCTTGGAAACTGCAAGTCCTATTCAAATGGGACTATAGAAAATGTTGTAGCTGTGAAAATTCTCTACAAGATTGATCTGCACGATATTTTCGTAGGTTTTACCATTTTTGAGATAAAGAAGTTCAAATTGGGACAATGTACTGACTGTATCTCCTCATTATAAAACAATGTCATGTACGGTGCCCCCTGACTAATTTTAATTGAAAACCGCTTTCACCTGAGAAGTTTTTGCACATTCTGAAACGGCAATGTTCATAGATGAGAAAAATCCAAAAGACAAGAAATAATCGCTGGAGAGATTGAAATGGGACTAAAAAAATTTTTCGATAGGACTTGCGGTTTCCAAGCAAAATCCTGAAAAGCTAAAAAATCCTTAAACTGTGACCTTGGAACGCGATTTATTTCAAAATCCCTTCGTCGTTTTTATACCCTCCACCATAGTATGGAGGGTATATTAAGTTTGTTTTTCCGTTTGTAACGCAATGAAATACTCATTTGCGACCCTATAAAGTATATATATTCTTGATCAGGGTAAAATTCTGAGTCGATCTGTGCATGTCCGTCCGTCCGTCCGTCCGTCTGTGGTAATCACTCTAGCATCCACAAAAATGGAGATAGGACGCTGAAATTTTGGGAAAATGTGTCTTTTGTTTGCAGGCAGGTCAAGTTCGATGATGGGCTATATCGGTCCACGTTTTGGTATAGCCCCCATATAAAGGTACCCCCCGATTTACGGTATTTTGACGTTTTTAGCTACATTTTCAGACCGATTTACCTATAATTTGACATTTAGGGTTCCTAAGTGTCAATAAACATATATAACAAAACTTGTGGACATAGGTCCACGTTTTGGTATAGCCCCCATATAACGGTACCCTCCGATTTGCGGTATTTTGAGGTTTTTAGCTACATTTTCAAACCGATTTACCTATAATTTGACATTTAGGGTTCTTAAGTATCAATAAACTTATATAATAAAAGTTGTGGACATAGGTCCACGTTTTGGTATAGCCCCCATATAACGGCACTCCCCGATTTACGGTATTTTGCCGTTTTTAGCTACATTTTCAGACCGATTTAACTATAATTTGACATTTAGGGTTCTTAAGTATCAATAAACTTATATGACAAAAGTTGTGGACATAGGTCCACGTTTTGGTATAGCCCCCATATAACGGTACCCCCCGATTTACGGTATTTTGACGTTTTTAGCAACATTTTCAGACCGATGTAGCTATAATTTGACATTTAGGGTTCTTAAGTGTCAATAAACTTATATAACGAAAGTTGTGGACATAGGTCCACGTTTTGGTATAGCCCCCATATAACGGCACTCCCCGATTTACGATATTTTGCCGTTTTTAGCTACATTTTCAGACCGATTTAGCTATAATTTGACATTTAGGGTTCTTAGGTATCAATAAACTTATATAACAAAAGTTGTGGACATAGGTCCACGTTTTGGTATAGCCCCCATATAACGGTACCCCCCGATTTACGGTATTTTGACGTTTTTAGCTACATTTTCAGACCGATTTACCTATAATTTGACATTTAGGGTTCTTAAGTATCAATAAACTTATATAACAAAAGTTGTGGACATAGGTCCACGTTTTGGTATAGCTCCCATATAACGGTACCCCCGATTTACGGTATTTTGACGTTTTTAGCTACATTTCTAGACCGAAATAGCTATAATTTGATATTTAGAGTTCTTAGTGACAAAAAACTTATATTCGAAAAAATTATGAACATATGTACATGTTTTGGTATAGCCTCATATAACGGTACCTCCCGATTTTCGGTATTTTGAGATTTTTACCTACAAGTTTTAACCGAATTAGCTGTAATTCGAACATTTGACATTTGAAGTTCTTAGTGGTCACCACACCTCTCCACCAACATTCTCTGAAATTTTGAGAAAATGCATATTTTGTTTGCAGGCAGGTCAAGTTCGATGATGGGCTATATCGTTCACATTTTGGTATAGCCCCCATATAACGGTACCCCCCGATTTACGGTATTTTGACGTTTTTAGCTACATTTTCGGACCGATGTGGCTAAAATTTGACATTTAGGGTTCTTAAATGTTAATAAGCTTATATAACGAAACTTGTGGACATAGGTACACGTTTTGGTATAGCCCCCATATAACGGTGCCCCTCGATTTACGGTATTTTGACGTTTTTAGCTACATTTTCAGACCGATTTAGCTATAAATTGACATTTAGTGTTCTTAAATGTCAATAAACTTATACAACTAGTGGACATAGGTCCATGTTTTGGAATAGCCCCCATATAACGTTAGGGCTTGATTTCAGGTATTTTGACGTTTTAAGTCACATTTCTAGACCGAATTAGCTATAATTATATTCGAAAAAATTATGAACATACAATTTTTAACCGAACTAACTGTAATTTGACATTTGAAGGTTGTAGTGGTCACCACACATCTGCATCAACAATTTTCAACATAGCCCCAATATAACGATATTTCCCGATTTTCGGTACTTTGAGGATTTTACTTAAAATGTTTAACCAACGTATGTCCATGTTTTGGTATAGCCCCAAAATAAACCTCCCGATTTTCCGTACCTTAGCTTTATTTTTTGGACGAACTTTCTGTAATTTGAAATTTAAAAGCCAACAAAAATTCTGCAACAAAAATTGTTCATTTAAGTTCATATTTTCGTATAGCCCATATACCTCCGAACTATCTGTTAATGACATTTGAAGTTCCCACGTTGTGTACCGATTTTCGGTATTTTGAGGATTCTAGCTGCAATTTTTAACCGCATTAGGAGTTATTTGACATTAAAGGCTCCCATCAAAAACTGTCAACATAGGTCCATGTTTTATTATAACCCCTATATAAGGGAACCTCCCATTTTCTAGCCCACCAAAAATTGTCAACATACATAGTTAGATATAGGCATTATAAAAAATGGCCTCCCGAATGAAGCATTTTATGTACATTATCTGACATTTTAACGTACCCACTTAAAGTTGGGGACAGGAATGAAAAACTAATTATTCCATTTTAGTGCAGAATATTTTATGGTGGAGGGTATGAAAAGTTCGGCCCGGCCGAACTTAACGCTTTTTTACTTGTTTTTTTTTTTAATTTTTCTCATCTATGAACATTGTAGATTCAGGATCTGCAAAGACTCACTTGGAGAAAAAGTCAACGTATTATTCCAAAGCACAAATCTCAGCGTCGACATACCAAAAGCAAAACCTGACAATGAAAGTAAAAAAAATGGTTGTCGTAGGTGGTCAAACAACGAATATATCGCAATAGTCGCTAATGAAACTCAACTTTTCATTTTTGCGATTTTTATTATAATGACGAATATCACAGCTTTATTTGGGGACCGTCCAAAAGCAAAGCGTAGCTATGAAAGTAGAAAATCGCATCTTTATAATGATGCAAAATAGGTTGGCGTTGGTGGCCAAATAACGCAGATATCGCAATAGTCGGTAATACATCCTATTTTCCATTTTTTTAATTGCGCTACAGGTTGCAATTTTGATCGGATCGTCACGAATTTTTGAGGGTTAATGGGGTTCCCATAAAGGAAGAAGCCTATTTTTGTGATGGTCGGACAATATTCAGAGGTTGGAATGGGCAAGAAACTTCAAATCATTCAACGTTTTATTCACATGCGAATATCTCCGCTTCTAGTAGGCGTATTCCAAAAGGAAAGCCCTTCAATGGAAGGAGATAAGATTTCCTTTACATTGCTGCAGAGTAGTTTGTCATAGGTATCGCGGAGATATCGCAAAAGTTGGTGGTTAATAGGGCTCACACAGAGGAAGAAGCATTTTGAGTTTGGTTATGGTCGGATAATATTCAAGTTTCGGAATGTTCAAAAAAACTTATGTGGACAAAAATTCAAAGTTTTATTCTTATGGGAATATCTCCGCTTTTAGTAGTCGTATTCCAAAAGGAAAGTCCGTCAATGGATGAAGAAAATATCACCTTTATTATGCTGCAAAATAGGTTGGCGCACATCCCACTTTCCCATTTTTTAATTTGAATTGTACTGACAAGTATCTCAGCTTTGGTTGGATGTGTTTCAGCAATGAAGACGTTCTGAGCTTTAAAATGTAAATGTAAATGCTTATGATGTAAAAAAAAAACGCTGGGATATCCCAATTTCCAAGTGTGGACTTTTATTTCCATGTCAGATATGTCTGCTTCTGTTGGACATATTCCAAGGAGAGAGCTTGATAATGAAACTAAACCATCTGAACTTAAAATTTTAAAAAAATTTAAAAATATTTTAAAGCTTTTACTTTAATGACAAACACCTCTGCTCCTATTTGGTGTATTTAAGAAATGTAAAATGCTAATCAAGAAGATCAGCAAGGCTTTCCATCAGTATCAAGTAGATGTCGACAGTTGTCAAATATTAATTATTTTGATTCAGTTCTCCTTAAGTCATTTGGTAGAAATCCCAGACAGTATCTCCATAAAAGAAATGATTACGAGTGAAAAGCCAGGGGTAGTGTTGTAGGGTATCACATAGTCGGTCACTTGTTTTTTTATTGATGCAATATACGATGCTGTACGGGGTTTTGAAGTTTTTATGCTACCTTTAATTAGAAGTACTGTAATACCTCGAAATATTGATCTCTTTCATTGATATAATCAGATAAAGTCACTAAAAGCTATTTCTAAATACTTTTGGTATTTTTCTTTCTTAATAAAAATTTTAATTTTTTGAAGAAATATGGTCCATCAGTCCATTTCGAAATAAAGAAAATAATATATAACGTGTCGCAATCATACATACAAAACATCTCCGAAGAAACAAGGCAGACTTCGTCATCATATAAATACATTACGCGGAAAACTACACGCAAAAAAAAATCGGCCTCTCTAACATATGTCCCAAACATATTTTTCAGCAAACATATATATGTTTGCAACAGTCCCAAACATAATATATGTTTGGGTCTGCAAACAAATATATGTTTGGGTGGAAACAAATATATGTTTGGGTGCAAACATATATATGTTTGGGTGCAAACAATTTTATGTTTGGGTGGAAACAATTTTATGTTTGGGTGCAAACATTTTATATGTTTGTGTGCAAAAAATACAAACCCAAAAGGCACAAAAAAAAACAAACACATGCACCAGTGAGCGCTTAATAAGAGCAAGGGAGCGTAAAATTCAATGTAAAACACTTTAAAATGTGTGCTCACTTGCTCTCAGTAAGAACTCACTGGCTATCTCCATAGTATACACACAAATGTTGAGGTTGTTTATTGGAAGGCAAAAGAACAACAAACACATAGGTACATACAAAATTGCAAAGAAATACATAACACAATTTAATAAAAGAAAAACTGATTGAAATAATTTGTAAATAGTCACACTTTTAAAAAGAAAAAATATATAGACACGTAGTTGAACGCTTCTCCTTTGTTGTGAAATAAAACAAATTGTCCTCATAGTTGAAATCATCAGCGGGGAATCGGCATCTAGAATCAAATGATTATGTAATGTAATAAATAAATATGGATATGCCATATTTCAAATATACATAAGTATGTATGTAATTACCAATATTAAATGCGATTTCTTCCTTGTCCAATAAAATAATTCCATTCAACTTTCCGATTCAATTATAAAATGTATTGGGCATTTAATTTACTAAAAAGCACAATTTCTTTAAGAAAACACAAAACACTGATTTATTCACTCACTTTACCGTCTTGACTCTACAAAGGCATCTAAAACACTGAAGAAAGAAATAAAATATAATTCATATCATTTCTTCTTTTCTTCTTCTCCTCCTAAGTTGGTTAACAACAACAAAACAAGAAACACACGAGTTTGTCGCATACACGCCACCAAAGCCCCCTTCTGCGCTTCTACGTCTTCTATTATACAATACACACAACTCTTCATTATAAAACAGCAATCCACAGCCGCGAAAGCACTGTTATTACTCTCGCTGATAAACATCCTCTCTCCACCCATGAAAAAAAATGTTCTAACATAAAAAATATGTTGGTACCCAAACATATCAAATTGAGATATGTTACAAAATGTTGCAAACATATATTTGTTTGGACCCAAACATATTATGTTTGGATCCAAACATTAATTTGTTTGCAACCGGTCCCAAACATATATTTGTTTGGATCCAAATATATTTCTAACATAAATTTTTCTGCGTGTAGTGACTATAGCCCTCTTTTACCTATTTTAGATTTACATATTTTTTTAGATATGTACTATATTTTTGTTTCGTTATTTTTGAATGCATGCAATCACTACGATTTACTCCTCCATTTTCAGACAAATAATACCTGACCGAACATAAAACAGATAAAAAACAAAATTTTGCATTAACTTAATTACTTTCTGCTTTCGTTTATTTCTTTCCATTTTGTGCACCACATAACTCCAAATTCCGACTCCAGTTTTAAATCCATTCCACATTTATAAATATGTGAGTGTGTGTGTTTGTACGATCAGCTTTGTAATTCCTTTAATGCAATTCGGATCAAAGCTTGAAATTCCAAACAATTTTAATCTAACAAACTGAAAATGTTTTTACAAACTAAAATCCTTTAGTTTATAGCTTTTGGTGCTTTTTCATTATAATGGTATTAACAAAGTATGAAACGAAACAAAAAACAACAACCACAACAATAGTTTACAGAACAATAGTTGGTCACTACAGTGAATAATACACTGTTAGTCATTTAAGTGGGCATGTAAAGTTTCAAGCACACAATTCTATTGTCCTTTTTGGTTCCTCCACTTCAAATTGTTGGGAGAGTGGTATTTTCTCTAAATACACCTACACAATTATCTATAAATTCTGCACAATGACATAGGATTTTGTGGGGGAATGATGTATATGTATATGTGTACATTAGGGTTACAACTTTTTGGGACTTTTAATGAGATTTATATGAGGTTGTAAAAAAGTCATAACACTAATGTACTTGTTTGATGTTTCTCTACGAACAGTTGTAGCATATTCATACAAACTTACTGCAACCCAGAAAGAAATTGGCCAAGGATAATCCAATCTTTATAGATTCAAATTCCGGTTTATAATTGGAACATGTAACGAAACCATCCAGACTTCACCACATTCAATCCACATGTCTACTTACTAGATAGATAACTTTGGCATACTTGAAGCGAGCTGGAAGTTCGGAATTTTAATCCTCGAGTATAGATATTATTTAATTTACTACTATACTGTTATTGCCAAACTTGCCCGACTCTCATGTATATAGCTAACAAGTGCCCGCTACTACGTTAGCGGAAAATTTTATTTGATTGCTTGAGTGGAGTATTCCCCCATTGGCTCAACTTCATTTATTACCCTCTATTACAGAGAGTAATGTTTTTCAAAACGAACTGACAGTGTTGCAAAATTTTACTGATCGCTACCAATATCATAATTTCATCTCGGCGGAGGGAACTATCAATTGGCTTCTCAGTTTTTGAAATGATGGCTTTTTAGCGAAAAACCGAACTCTTTAAGTGTCTAGTATTCCCATATGAATGAGAATCACACTCACTTTTCGGCTTTTCCAAAGAAACACCAAAATCAATATATTCTGCAACATGTCAGCACGTATCAACTAAGAATTCATCGAATTCTGTGAGTTGAAAAGAACATCACCACAGTTGCCTGTGAGGTTGTTGTTGGAATTTTGATTTTAACAAGTTTCCCTTTTGCGCGTACCTCCGCTGTTTTTTGTTTGTTTTGTTTATTGTTGAAGATTCAATCTCATTTGATTGCTTGAGTGGAATGTTCCCCCATTGGCTCAACTTCATTTATTACCCTCTATTACATAGAGTAACTGTGGTGATGTCCTTTTCAACTCACAGAATTCGATGAATTCTTAGTTGATACGTGCTGACATGTTGCAGAATATTTTGATTTTGGTGTTTCTTTGGAAAAGCCGAAAAGTGAGTGTGATTCTCATTCATATGGGAATACTAGACACTTAAAGAGTTCGGTTTTTCGCTAAAAATGCATCATTTCAAAAACTGAGAAGCCAATTGATAGTTCCCTTCGCCGGGATGAAATCATGGTATTGGTAGCGATCAGTAAAATTTTGCAACACTCTCAGTTCGTTTTGAAAAACATTACTCTCTGTAATAGAGGGTAATAAATGAAGTTGAGCCAATGGGGGAATACTCCACTCAAGCAATCAAATGAGATTGAATCTTCAACAATAAACAAAACAAACGAAAATTTTATTCATGAATATTAAAGAGGATAATTAAGAAATCGAACAAAATTCTGAACACAATTTCATCAGTTCCTACATATTTACACATTTTTATAAAAAAAACTTAAATCCAATAATGCTGTTTACAACAGTTAACTATGGTTTCAATCTGGAAATGCTTGGCCAAAACCAAAAATGTGGCTAAAAGTTTCAAAATACCGAAAATTGGGAGGGACCTTTCTATGGCGGCTATATAAAAACAATACCGGAATATTTCAGGTGAAAAGTTTTATACCACCAACTGAGACTAAATATTAATCCATTTCGATGGAATATTGATGACACAACCTTCAAAATACCGAAAATCGGGAAGTACGCTTCTATGGGGCTATATAAAGACGTGGACATATACCGAAAATTGGGATGTACCGTTCTATGGGGGGTACATCAAAACGTGGAAATTGTTTAGCCCAGAACAAGACTAAATTCCAAATTTCAGCCACTTCGGTGAAATAATGAGGCTACAACCTTCAAAATACCGAAAATCGGGAGGTACCGTTCTATGCGAGCTATCTGAGGACATCGACCTATACCGGCAAATTTCGGGTGGAATGTTTAATAACCCTATCAAAGACTTAATACAAAATATCAGCTATTTCGGTGGGGAATTGAGGCTACAACCTTCAAAATACAGAAAATCGGGAGGTATTGTTCTATGAGGGCTATATGAAGGCGTGGCCCTATACCGACAAATTTAAAGTGGAACATTGTTTACCCCCGAAAAATACTAAATTCTAAATTTCAGCCACTTCGGTGAAATGATGAGGCTATAACCTTGAAAATACCGAAATTCGGTGGAAAGTTGTATACCCTCAACGAAGACTAAGTGCTAAATTTCAGCTATTTCGGCGTTATAATGAGGCTAAACCCTTCAAAATACCGAAAATTCGTATGTACCTTCTATGGGGTGTACATCAAAACGTGTACCGATACCTATACATTTCTGGGAGAAAGTTTTGTATCCCAAAGGAAGACTAAATATCAAATTTCAGCCATTTTGGTAGAATAATATAGCTAAAACCTTCAAAATACTGAAAATCGATATCTTCCTATTGGGGCTGTATCAAAACGTGGACCTATATAAACATTTTCTGGTAGAAATGTTTCTTAGCCTCTGGATACACAGAAAACCAAATTACAACCAATTCTGTGGTCAAATGGGACAAATACAAAACGTCCAATGTCCACAATTTTTGGTAGATAAATTCCTTACCACAGAAAGTCAAAATGTAAAATTACAAACATGAAAATACTAGAGGTGGGCAATGTCGTTCATTGAGCGGATCGATGATGTTAACAAGAAAAAAAAATAATTTTTTTATCATAAGAGGGAGATAGGGCGAAAGATAACACTAGCTAAACAAGAAAAACGAGAGCTATAAGAACGTAAACGTAAAGAGGGTAAACCTTGGCTTCAGCTATGTACATATGTTAAATTTTCAAAAATATTGTAAATTATACCTTTCTTTATATCTTCCCAAAGAGGAATTTTCAATGTAGTCGACCGGCTCCGATTGTTGTCGATTCGAGTTTACTGAACGTTTGATACCATTAGTTTGATCGCTATTTACTGACAGACCCCTTCTGAATATGATTAAAGAATGATAAAAAATGTGTGCCAAGCATTAGTAAGTAACACTCAGAGAGAGTGTTCCTAATCAAAAATAAAACAAAGAAGGGAGAAGAAAGAGGGTCACATTTCGTCTAAATAATACTGTTGATTTTAGATTTATGGAGTATTCACAGTCGAACTATAAGTTATTTCCATAATACATTAAGACCAATGTATCGCTGCTCTCCGTTAGTTTGGTTCTAAATGGGAATTGTCGTAAGTGGTTTTCTGGCGGCTTCTTCCTGAAAAATTATTGTTATTCGTATAAAAATTACATTTTTATTAATATCATGACGCCGGCCAAATACTAACTAAGATCCTGTATTTATAGTTCCATAAAATATTTAACACGAGCAGTCTAATTAAACGGTTATATCAACCACCAATTCGTTTAGAGACACCAACATAAAAATTACAACTTATTCTTTTCGGTTATGATTTCACATCTCATTAAAGGATTAGCAAAAGTTTCTTGTGCTGACACATCACATTAATTAAACCACAATACTTTATTAATCAAAAACTTAGTTCTCTTCCGTTGATGCTTGAAGTTCTAAACGATTTTGTCTCGCCACACAAAACATTAAATGAATTTGGCAAAGTTTTTTTGTCGGTAAATTCTTATTAACTAGTGCAGAGAGTAGATTTGGCATAAAACTTGAACTAATTAACAGTATCATTTTTGTTGCAAATAAAAGAGATGTGATAGAAACTATTGAGATTAAGTGTAGATATTTAATGTGAACTTATTTTAGATGTAGCTAGATAAAAAGAACAGAGACTTCTGTGCGATAAGAAAATTAACATTGTTGGGGGTGAATAGTCTGAAAATTTTTTTATTTTAGAAAACAAACGTCATTTCTGACGCCATTGATATTGAAACTACAAATATTCGTCTTTGGATTATCTCTTCGTCAAAAGTTTATAACCAATCTAAAATGTTGTTATTTATTGAATAGAAGCGTTGGATAAATTCCTGGAGTTATGTTATTGTCTACCTCGTGGTATCATATTAATCTTTCCCTGGTTATGTTGAGTTTGAATAAGTTTTACACAATGTGTAAGGCTATTTATACCCTCAGCATTTATGCAATTCCATTTGAAAAAAATTAAAAAATTTGTTGCGAGCACGTCTGCAATTTTTAACATAGAGGTTAAGGAAAAAAAATTCTGCTTTCAAATCTGTTCGCGTTCACAAAATTGGACGATGCGCGCAAAAGTTATAGCGGTTTTTATTCTCATATAAAGAAAAAATATTTAAAAATATCTTAATTGTTGTTATGAGAAAATGTATGCATAAATCGTTAACAGCATTCCATACCTATTCGTAGATGTTTAAATAGTTATTAAATTTATTATTATTTTTGCGGAAAATCAACAAATAGTAAAAAAATTTTGAAGTAAATCCAAATTATCCTGTCCCAGAGTCCGTACAAACCCTCGAAAAATAAATTAAACAAGTAAAAAAAGTATCAGTCGGCTTGGCCGACAGAGATATACCCTCAGCCTGTGTATATTGAAACATTTTTTTCCCATAAAACGTAGGTATTTAGAGGGTGAACGCATGAACCAACAAATATGTTGATTAGATTAAAGAGCAGAAGTTTTGCGGGGGAATTACTTAAAAGAATGGATCGACATTGACCATTATGGAAGTCGATCTCCAGGCACTACATACGTTGCCATAGCGGGGTTTTACTCCCTTTGGGCTGTCTGCTTAAGAAGTGTGGTTTTGCCCCTGAAAAAACTTTTACCATCATAATTGAGGCAGCGAATGCAAGTTGCTTCAACAAAAATAAAAGTGTTTCGATAGCAGGTCTTCAAGTGAACTTATCCGAAATTTTGTTTGGGAGGTACTGGATGAAGTGGACAAATATAGTCCATATTTGGACCTGATCTATATCTCGTAGATATATTAAGATGTGTTAAGTATGGATCAATTCGGCCACTCCCTTCAAAAGTTAACTTACGAATAATTTTTCCGAACATTTTTGAAATTTTGTGGGGGAGGTACCAGAAGGAGAGGACCGATATGGCTTATCTTCGAACTTAAACTATGTTTGGACAAAATATTACTAAGGTCAAAATTTGGACCCAATCAGCAGATCCGTTGGAGAGTTATCTTGCGCTCCAACCACCCCACACGGTGTCATAGGGGTTTTGTGAAACTTTCAAGCTATTTTCTCAGGAAGTTTGGACTTGCCCCTGCTGAAACTTGTACCGTCGTATGGGGGGCAGTGAATACAAGTTGCTAAAACAAAAACCAAAGCGATTCGAGAGCAGGTCCTAAACTGAACTTATCCGAAATTTTGTGTGGGAGGTACCCGAAGGAGTAGACCTATTGAGTCCATATTGGAACCTCATCTAAGTCTGGTACATATTTGACAATGAGCAAAGTATGAACCAAATCGGTTACCCCCTTAAAGAGTTATCGTGCGCACAAATTTTCCGAACTTTTTCGAACTTTTGTGGGGGAGGTACCGGAAGGAGTGGACCGATATAGCCCATCTTCGAACTTAAACTAAGTTTGGGCAAAATATTACGAAAGACAAAATTTGAACCGAATCGGTTCATCGGTTCGAGAGTTATCGTGCGCTCCAGCCAGCAGGACAGACAGACAGACAGACGGACGGACATGGCTAGATCGACTCCAAATTGTCTGAAACACATTTCGTCCAAACATACTTGGGGTCTAAAACCATTATTTCGACGAGGCACATTTTCATCGTATCAAAGTGTATATACCCTCCTTAGCCTAAAGGCTGAGGGTATAAAAATATATGCGGAATCTAGACAATGCGTAGAAAAATATAATACCAAATTTATAGAGATAGGGTATATAAATTGCATATTATAGCAACAACAAAAGAGAAAAACTTATTGTTGGAAAATATTGTTGCAAATATATTTTTTTAAAATAAAATTAGAAAAAAATATTTGGTAGTTGTCCAACTATGTATTTCGCTAAAATCCCATACAATAATTAATGAGTACTGCTACGGTTTACCATCTTGAAAGCTTATTTGCTTACTGTGATAACTTATAAAGATAGGAAATTAAGAGTAATATTGAAATTACAGTCATTCAAAAAATGTGGAAATTAAAAAGCCTATTATTTGCGAATAAGCTTAAATCAGTAGATGCGCACCAGTTATTGGATACAGCGAATCAATCTCTTTTAATATTTATGCATATTTCGATGTTTCACACAGCGACCAAAGTGCGCCGCCAGTTGCATCAATCAATGCAAAAAACTTAATGTGGGTAAAAATCACGCAATTTGCATACGATTTTGATGTGCATCCGGTTTCACATATTTCAAACAGATTCTTCAAGAACCGCGGATGTACCTCCACATTCTATTTTTGGTAAAAACTCCATATTACTCGCGAATCTCTGTATTTTATGACACTCGTTTTCGCACATATTATAATCGCGTATAAAGGATTCCATTGATGTAAAAAAATGTTAAAGGAAATCGCGGTTTAAAACGCCGATTTGTCAAAATAATTTTTTGCTGATTTTCGTATTTCCAAGGTATCTATATCCCCGGTTTAGTGGATGGATTCGATCGCGGAAGGGCTCATTAGATCCGTCGCGTAAAAAAACTAAATTTACGCGGGGTTCAAAGAAAATTCAATGGCACTTGGTCTTTAGACTCCAATTGCTAGGATGCTATATGGAGCACACTCATGAGATATACATTCAACGATGTAAAATCACGAGTTCTATAATCCTATTATGAGTTTTGAATATTATCTCGTTGCGCGTCCGGATTATTAAACAAATTAAAAAACCCCGAAATTCAGGCTTCAAAGTGTCAGCAGCAATTTTAGGTGGAAGCAGTGGATATATCGAAAAATCATACACTAGTATCATGTTGCCCATGAAGTATACTTTGCGTCTTTCTTTGGACATATGTCTATGAAATGTCAGGTTAAGCCATAAATCGGAAGGGAACATAAAAAACTTGTTGGCTTCCAGCCATTTTTACCTATTTTTCTACATTAAAGTCAACACAGCTTCCACGAAAATGAATTTTAATGGTCGACATTCTGGGACCCCTCCTAAAACACTTCATTTTAAAGAATTACAGTCATACTATATAGAATATGTTAATAGTTCGCGAATTCTGTAAGTGTGAAACTCGGATTCATCGATTGTAAAACATTTTTGGTTTTTACCATATACAATTTCATACGGGCAAAATGTGCCTCATCGAAATATTGGTTTTAGACCCCAGGTATGTTTGGACGTAATGTGTTTCAGAGAATTTGGAGTTGATTAAGCAGTGTCCATCCGTCTGTCTGTCTGTCTGTCTGTCTGTCTGGAGCGCAGGATAACTCTCGAACGGATCAAGCGATTTGTCCCAAAATTTGGCTTTTGTAATATTTTGTCCAAACTTTGTTTAAGTTCGAAGATGTGTTATATCGGTCCACTTCTTCCGGTACCTCCCCCGAAAAGTTCGAAAATGTTCGGAAAATTTGAGCGCACGATAACCCCTGAAGATAGTAACCGATTTGGTCAATACTTTGCACATCGTGAAATTTCACCAGACTTAGATGAGGCAGATTTGGTCCATACTTTACACATGCTAATAGATCGGTCCGGCCGAACTTAACGATTTTTTATTTGTTTTAGTTCGGTTTATGGAACGAATATTCTGTAAGGGTCAGCTAAGTATATAAGTAAAAATTATATATACCTTTTCTTCTAAATAAACTTACATTTAAAATGGCGTTGACTTAAAGTTTAACATGTACTTAACATTTTAGTCAATATCGTTTCTGTTGTTTACTGTGGTATCTATATATATAAAATAGAAAAATGTTTGTATGTTTGTTTGAAATTTATAGACTCAAAAACCGCTGAACCGATCTTGCTGAAATTTTCAGGGTATATTACTACATCGCCTGAAAGTAACATAGGCTATAAAAAATTTCGAAATTCCCCTCTGATCCGGAGATATAGCACCAGAATCGGAGGTACCTCCAATTTAAATTTAAACTTTGTATGCAAATATCTATAGAACGGTAACAGATACAGACTCCAAATTTGAAATGTGTGATGGATTTTAGCCTAAAAATAAATGTGCCAAAATATATCGAAATCGGTCCAAATTTGGATATAGCTCCCATATATATTTTCGTCCGATTTCAAGTATTTGATGTACCAAACACACTATATATGTCCGATTTCCATGAAATTTGGAATGCGTGACGGAACGTGGCTTATAACAATATGTGCCAAACAATATCGAAATCGGTTCAGATTTGGATATAGATCCTATATATATTTTCGTCCGATTTCAAGTATTTGATATACCAAACACGCTACATATGTCCGATTTCAATGAAATTTGGAATGTGGGACGAAATTTGGCCTATCACTAAATGTTCCGAAATATATCGAAATAACTTCAGATTGGGATATAGCTCCCATATATATTTTCGTCCGATTTCAAGTATTTGATGTACCAAACACGCTATATATGTCCGATTCTAATGAAATTTGGAATGTGTGACGGAATTTGGCCTATAAGTAAATGTACCAAACTATATCGAAATCGGTTCAGATTTGGATATAGCTCACATATATATTTTCGTCCGATTTCAAGTTTTGATGTACCAAACACGCTATATATGTCCGATTCTAATGAAATTTGGAATGTGTGAATTTGGCCTATAAGTAAATGTACCAAACTATATCGAAATCGGTTCAGATTTGGATATAGCTCACATATATATTTTCGTCCGATTTCAAGTATTTGATGTACCAAGCACGCTATATATGTCCGATTCTAATGAAATTTGGAATGTGTGACGGAATTTGGCCTATAAGTAAATGTACCAAACTATATCGAAATCGGTTCAGATTTGGATATAGCTCCCATATATATCTTCGTCCGATTTCAAGTATTGGTGTACCAAACACGCTATATATACATGTCCGATTTCAATGACATTTGGAATGTGTGACGGAATTTGGTCTATAACTATATGTTCCATTATACATCGAAATCGGTTCAGATTTGGATATAGCTCCCACATATATTTTCGTCTGATTTCAAGTATTTGATGTACCAAACACGCTATATATGTCCGATTTCAATGACATTTAGAATGTGTGATAGAATTGGCCTATAACTAAATGCGCAAAAATATATCGAAATCGGTTCAGTTTTGGATATAACTCCCATATGGATTTTCGTACGATTATAAGTATTTGATGTACTAAACACGCTATATATGCCCGATTCCAATGACATTTGGAATGTGTGATGGAATTCGGCCTATCACTAAATGTGCCAAATATATCGAAATCGGTTCAGATTTGGATATAGCTCCCATATATATTTTCGTCCGATTTCAAGTATTTGATGCATCAAAAACGCTATATATTTCCGATTTCAATGAAATTTATAATGTGTGACGAAATTTGAACAATAAATAAATGTGCCAAAATATATCGAAATAGGTTCATATTTGGATATAGCTCCCATATATAGTTTTGACCGATTTGAGGTATTTGATGCACCAAACACGTTATATGTGCCCGATTTCAATGAAATTTGAAATGTGTGACGGAATTTGGCCTATGAATAAATGTTCCAAAATATATCGAAATAGGTTCATATTTGAATATAGCTCCCATATATAGTTTTGATCGATTTGAGGTATTTGATGCACCAAACACGTTATATGTGCCCGATTTCAATGAAATTTGAAATGTGTGACGGAATTTGGCCTATGAATAAATGTTCCAAAATATATCGAAATCGGTTCAAATTTGGATATAGCTCCCATATATATTTTGACCGATTTAAGGCATTTGATGCATATGAGCCCGATTTCAGTTAAATTTGGAATGTGTGACGGAATCTATATATATAAAAAATTGAAATTTGTTTGTACGTTTGTTGGTTTGTTTGTTTGTGCCTTATAGACTCGAAAACCGCTGAACAGATCTTACTGAAATTTTTAGCGTACATTGCTACATGGCCTGGAATGAAAATAGGCTATATTATATTTTGAAATTTCGCATTAATCTGGAGATATAAAATCAAAACCGGAGGTACCTCCAAAAAATTTAGATTTTTTATGCAAATATCTTCAGAAGTGTTACAGATACAATCTCCAAATTTTGTTTGTGTGACGGAATTTGATGCAAAATAAATTTACCAAATAATATTCAAATCGGTTCAGATTTGGATATAGCTCCCATACACATATATTTTCGGCCTACTTCCTTATTTTATGCACCAAACACGCTATATATGTCCAATTTCGCTGAAATTTTGAATTTCTGACGGAATTTGTTCTAGAAATAAATATGCCAAATTATACTGAGATTGGTTCAGATTTGAATATAGCTCCCATATATATTTTCGGCCGATTTCCTGTATTTTATGCACCAAGCACGCTATATATGCAGAACTCGGTCTAGAAATAAATGTGCCAAATTATATCGAAATCGGTTCAGATTTGGATACAGCTCCTTATATATTTTCGGCCGATTTCCTGTATTTTATGCACCAAAGTCGCTATATATGTCCAATTTTTGTGAAATTTGGAATCCGTAACGGAATTTGGTCTAGACATAAATGTGCCAAATCATATCGAAATGGGTTCAGATTTGGATATTGCTCCTACATGTATTTTCGGCCGATTTTCTATATCTGATGCTTCAAACACGCCATATGTGTCCAATGTCGCTGAAATTTGAGATGTCTGACGGAATTAGTTCCAAAAATAAATTATATCGAGGCCGGTTCAGATTTGGACACACTAATATTTTCAATTTCACTGAAATTTGGAAAGCGTGACGGAATTCGTTCTAGAAATAAATGGGACAAATTATATCGGAATCGGTGCAGATTTGAATATAGCTCCCATATATATTTTCGGCTGATTTTCTGTATACATATATTTTCGGACGATTTCCCGTATTTGATGAACCAAACGCGCAATATATGTCCAAATTCGCTGAAATTTGGAATGTGTAACGGAATTTGGTCTAGACATAAATGTGCAAAATTATATCTAAATCGGTTAAAATTTGCATATAGCTCTCATATATATTTTCGGACGATTTTCTGTATTTTTTGCACAAAACACGCTATGTATATTCAAATTCAATGAAATTTGGAATGTGAGACGGGATTTGGTCTAAAAATAAATTTGAAAAATTATATCGAGATCGGTTCATATAGGATCGGTGCAGATTTGAATATAGCTCCCATATGTATATATTTTCGGACGATTTCATGTTTTTGTTACGTATGTTCAATTTTAATGAAAATTTGAAGACTTAGCAGTCAGTAGAAATCATCATTATTTACAGCAGTACTTATAGTTTGGAAGGAATTGACCAAGGCTACAGCTATTAAGTATCATATCTTCGAGAGACTTCTTAAGATATATGTTTTATGATGATATATCTAAATCATTTGTAATACTTATAGGCAGAAATGCTTTCGGAGGAGTGTTACCTCCTGAAACATACAAAAATACCATAGTAGCTCCATAACAACCCTGAATAGGTATATAACGCCTTCATATCTCCTATATTTATTCGTTAAAATATTAAAAACGTTAATATAATTATGGCATTCCATTATATTTTATCGTAGTCGGGCAGCAAAGCGCACCGGGTTCAGCTAGTTAGTTTATAAACGTAAGGATTATTTTTGATTGACCTACCTACAAACAAAATAAACCACAAACAAAAATAGTTACTCAGGACATGCATGAATTAAAATAAAAGCAACCACAATCAAATCAAACCTGATTGTCATGTTAAAATGACAGAGGAACTTTAAATTAAACAAAAAGTCTGACAATAAATGGAAAAACTATTTGTCGACTTCGATATGTACGCAAGTAAAATCAACAGAAATATATGTTTTTGTGTTCTTTAAACATTTTTAATTGCAGTTACATTTACATTTTACCTAATTACAGTCGTACCTAGATTATCCGTGAATCGATTATCGGGGATAGAAAAGAAATGTTGGTCTTCTTTCCATTACCTCTATTATACGTTAAAAACTCCATTATCCGGGAGTAAATTCACAGCTTCCAAAACGTTCTCCCATTTCACACAATTTGTGTATTTATGGTATGACAAAAACCATAGCACAAAGTTAGTTCAGAAGAATCTGAAGACAAAAAAATAATTTTAAAGGAAGCATGCTTTCACAACTTTATAGGACGTCATGGAGACCAATTGCTGGCCTGGTATTTCAGAACAAGACAAATTGCAAATTTACCGAATATAAGATAAGCTTGTAACTGAAAGGACGAAAATGCACGAGACAATAAAAACAGTACTAAGGGGTGACACCCACTAGTAAATTTCAGAAAATCAAAAAAAATGTATTAGCTTATTTTAAAGTAGAGGTAGCATAGAAAATGTGGAAAATATTTCAAATCGATCAAAACAATATTGCCCGAGATATGAGAATTGAAAGTAAAAAAAATATTGTGTTTTGTATGCAACATAGAAACTAAAAACGTGTTTTTCTCGAAATGACATTTTGAAATCGGTGGCAACCACCGTAATAGGGTCTACTCACGATATTTGAAACTTCGAAATTTGCTACTTAAATACTTCTTTTCATCTTAAACATTTTGTTTCAAATTTGTTCTATTTTAGAGGATTTTCAAATTGTGCATTGGTGCCAACTCTAGTTCCAAAATTAATAAACCGAATGTCAAACAATCGATCGATTTTATTTGTAAAAATTTTTTACTATTTTAATGGCCAGAAAACGTCAGTTTTTTTAAGCCAAAAATTGAGATTTTTTTTCGTCCACCATTTCAGTAAAATCAGTAAATTGTAAAAACTCGATCGATGAAGGACAAGAACGTTATGTTCTAAATATGCCCACAAAAATATATGACGATCGGTTAAATAGTTTTAGAACTAGAGTTGGCACAGACAAATCGAAATAGGATTTCGTGGAAGGCCATTTGCCACAAAACCACATGATATTTTTCAACGAAAAAATTCTAACACTAGATTGAGATAAAAAAATAACAAATTGTTTTTTGGTCTAGAACAGTTTTTAATATCACGGTGCGTCTTAAACAAATTTAAATGAAAGGATCTTACACCTAAGAAGTTTTTGCGCTTTATGAAACTGCTTTGTTCATAGATGAGAAAAATCAAAAAAGTAAATACAATCGCTGGAGGGCTTTTTAAATAAATCGTCATCAAATTTTACACTTTTAGGGGGTTTTTAGATTTTTACGATTTTGCTTGAAAACCGCAAGTTCTATGGAAATGGGACTAAACAAGTAAAAAAGTATCAGTCGACATTGCCGACATAGATATACCCTCAGCCTGTGTGGATTGAAATACTTTTTTCCAAGAAAACCTACGTATTTAGGGGGGATTTCGAATCAATATGGATCGAAATATAGGGATTTTTTAAACTGAGTTTCGACAATATTTAGAGTACCATTTTAGCGAATATTTTCGAACTTTTATGGGAGAGGTATCGGAAGGTCCACTCCTTCCACATTCGAATTTCATCTAATATTCGAAGAAATATTACGATATCCAAAGTGTGGATGAACGCAATATTCGGTTCGAGCTCTCCAGTCAATAGATATGGTGCCGTAGGGGGTTTTTACAACTTTCGGGCTTTTTTCTAAAGATGTATGGACTTGCCCTTGAAAAAACTTTTACTGTCGAAATTGAGGCAGCGAATGCAAGTTGCTTCAACAAAAACCAAAGTGATCCGAGAGCAGTTCTTAAAGTGAATTTATTCAAAAATGTGTGTGGGAGGTACCCGACAAATATAGTCCATATTCGAACCTGACCTATACCTGGTAGATATATTAGGATGTGGAAAGTGTGGACCAAATCTGTCACTCCCATCAAGAGTTTTCGTACGCACAACTTTGCCGAACATTTTTGAACTTTTGTGGGGGAGGTACCTGAAAGAGTGGACCGATATGGCTTATCTTCGAACTTAAACTAAGTTTGCACAAAATATTACGAAGGCCGCATTTTGGACGGAAACGGCAGATCCGTTCAAGAGTTATTTTACGCTCCAACCACTACATACGATCTCATAGGGTTTTTTTTTAACTTTCAGGCTATTTTCTGAGGAAGGATGGACTTGCCCCTTATGAAACTTGTACTGTCGTATGGGGGGCAGTAAATATAACTTGCTACAAAAAAATCAAAGCGATTCGAGAGCAGGCATTAAACTGAACTTTTCCGAAATTTTGTGTGGGAGGTCCACGAAGGAGTGGACCGATTTAGTCCATATTGAAACCTTATTTGCTAAATCGACTGCAAATTGCCTGAAACACATTTGGTCCAAAGATACTTGATACTTTATTTAACAACTTAAACTTATATCTCTCAAAAATGGTACAACCTGGGAAAATATTACAAGAGCCAATCTTGTAGAGAATTTCCACAGCTATGTGATTTTCTCCAGTCCAATTTCGATAAGACTTGCCGTTCCCAAGCAAAATCGTGAAAACCTAACAAAAAAACCTAAAAATGCGACCTAAACTTATATATAAATCAAAAATTATAATGGTCATTCCTCTAGAGAATTTTTACAGCTACAATATTTTCTTAAGTCCCATTTCGATAGGGCTTACCGTTTTCAAGCAAAATCGCGAAAACCTAAAAAACCCTAAAAATGTGAACTTTGACTGTTTTTGGATTTTTTTCATCTACAAAAATAGCTGTTTCAGAATCCGCAAAAAAATCGTGGGTATAAGCGGTTTTTTTTCATTTAAAGTTAGTTAAGGCGCACGTGCATGATATTGTCTTAAAACCCAGCAAAATGTTCGATGCCAAAGATGACATTCAATCATGGGTGCAAGTGATCAAGCATGTTATCTTTTTAGCATCTTCATCCATGAATTTTATATGAGTGTGGACCCCAAAAGATGACGTTCTTTTCTGGATCCTAAGCATGTCATTGTAACCAATGCGTTGACATGTCATTTCCACCAATGCTTTGGCATGTCATTTCCACCAATGATTTGAAATGTCATTTTCACCAATGCTTAGACACGTCATTTTCACCCATGCTTTGACATGTCATTTTCACCAACCCCTTGGCATGAAATTTTCATGTCTTGTTTGGAAAATGGAAATGCTGTATTGAAATATGGTTTTCATGAAAAACAAAACTCTTTATTAATTCAAACGAATTCATGAAATAGCTACAATTAATTTATCAGTTTAAATTTTCAAAAATTTACATCCAAAATTGCAATGTAATCACCACCGCTGCAACGCAAAAGATTACTTCCTCCGTTCTCCGCAACTGATATTCTTTCATCTTACAAAAGGTTTTTTCAATTATCTTCCCATCACCAGTTCAGATTTCGACATGGACTCCAAATGCACTCCTTTAAGTATTTTTATTTCGTAAATTACTTTTATTTTATAATTTTGTTATTTTATAACAACATGGTAATTTATACTCTTTTGTTTAGTGACAGAAATATGTAGGGATCTACAACTCGGCTTGCTTTAGGGATCTCTAAGAACAAAATGTAACGAACGGGGAGGAGAGACTTTTTATGGAAAATACCATTTATGCTTAATTAATTTATTTTTAATTGTTTCTTTCCAAAAGTAGTTTCTTCTTTATTTTCAGATTCTTGTTCCTTTTCGTTTCGGACTTTTTTTTTTCAAATTCCAAGATTTCATTCTATGATTGATTTCATTCTATGTCAGATTTAGAACAGACAAGGGAACTTTTAAAATAGCAATGTGTGCAGTCCGATTCTATTTTTAGGTCGATGGTTGGGACTTCATATAATACCAATTGTTTAGAAGTTTTAGTTGTTTGATATGCAGGAAATGTAAGACAACATCACGACGACAGTTCTAAGAAGTTTGGTCTGTTCCAGAAACTGCAAGAATCTACTTATTTTTACTACGATAACAATTTTTCCTTTATGTTATCGGAAAAAATAGTAAAAATTAGTAGATTTTTGGAGTACTGGAACATACCAAAATGAAAATAAACAGGTGTATAAATAAAAACACAAACATCATCTCTATCGGATCGATGGAATGGGTACAAATGCTGATGAATAGATCGGATCTTTCACGACTTCCTTTTCATTGGTTCAAATCCTAATGAAAAGATCGGATCTTCCACGACTTCCTTTGAACCAATGCAAAATATGACATGAAATCACGTCATCGCAAAGAACCCCTTCCGTCAAATTGTGCTGGGAAGGAGACGATACAGTTTGGTTTTTAGAAATTTAGAAATTTCCTTTAAGAAATACAACAAAAATTGTCCAGTTAAATATTATTGTATAAATTAGAGTTGGGCTATCTCGTTCAATTGAACGATCCGGAGCACCATATCCCAGCAAAATGTTCGATGCCAAAGATGACATTCAATCATGGGTGCAAGTGATCTAGCATGTCATCTTTTTAGCATCTTCATCGATGAATTTTATATGAGCGTGGACCCCAAAAGATGACGTTCTTTTCTGGATCCTAAGCATGTCATTTTAACCAATGCGTTGACATGTCCTTTCCACCAATGCTTTGGCATGTCATTTCCACCAATGATTTGACATGTCATTTTCACCAATGCTTTGACACGTCATTTTCACCCATGCTTTGACATGTCATTTTCACCAACCCCTTGGCATGAAATTTTCATGTCTTGTTTGGAAAATGGAAATGCTGTATTGAAATATGGTTTTCATGAAAAACAAAACTCTTTATTAATTCAAACGAATTCATGAAATAGCTACAATTAATTTATCAGTTTAAATTTTCAAAAATTTACATCCAAAATTGCAATGTAATCACCACCGCGGCAACGCAAAAGATTACTTCCTCCGTTCTCCGCAAATGATATTCTTTCATCTTACAAAAGGTTTTTTCAATTATCTTCCCATCACCAGTTCAGATTTCGACATGGACTCCAAATGCACTCCTTTAAGTATTTTTATTTCGTAAATTACTTTTATTTTATAATTTTGTTATTTTATAACAACATGGTAATTTATACTCTTTTGTTTAGTGACGGAAATATGTAGGGATCTACAACCCGGCTTGCTTTAGGGATCTCTTAGAACAAAATGTAACGAACGGGGAGGAGAGACTTTTTATGGAAAATACCATTTATGCTTAATTAATTTATTTTTTATTGTTTCTTTCCAAAAGTAGTTTCTTCTTTATTTTCAGATTCTTGTTCCTTTTCGTTTCGGACTTATTTTTCAAATTCCAAGAAGCGAGATTTGATTGATTTCATTCTATGTCAGATTTAGAACAGACAAGGGAACTTTTAAAATAGCAATGTGTGCAGTCCGATTCTATTGAAGTTTAGAAGTTTTAGTTGTTTGATATGCAGGAAATGTGAGACAATATCACGACGACAGTTCTAACAACTTTGGTCTGTTCCAGAAACTGCAAGAATCTACTTATTTTTATTACGATAACAATTTTTCCTTTATGTTATCGGAAAAAATAGTAAAAATTAGTAGATTTTTGCAGTACTGGAACATACCAAAATGAAAATAAACAGGTGTGTAAATAAAAACACAAACATCATCTCTATTGGATCGATGGAATGGTACAAATGCTGATGAAAAGATCGGATCTTTCACGACTTCCTTTGCATTGGTTCAAATCCTAATGAAAAGATCGGATCTTTCACGACTTCCTTTGAACCAATGCAAAAGATGACATGAAATCACGTCATCGCAAAGAACCCCTTCCGTCAAATTTTGCTGGGATCGTTCAATGGACACCGGTATTTTCTTGGACAAAACTGCCTATACTTAATTTCACACGTTGGTTTTTATGATGTTACTCATTCGTCTTTGAATGAGGGCAGTGATCCGTATCGCTTAATTGAACGAGATTGCCCTACTATAATATAAATGTGTACAACACTGTGCCACTTGTATTTAAAAATATATTAAAAAGTGTATAAAATTATTGACTCCATTATCCGGAAAAATCGATTATCCGTAATGCTTCGGTCCCCACCATCACGGACAATCGAGGCCCGACTGTAATTTTCGGGGGCTCGACATTTATATCAGCTTCCATCAAGTATGTTAGCTATTTATTTTAGAGATGTGGGTTTAGAAATTGACATTTTCCTTGAAACATGCTTTTAGTTTGTTCGACTTAATGATGTCTTCATACACCCAACCTGATTTAATTGTTCCAGAATCTATTCCCTATTCTCATTGCAATTTTATTATTGTGTCTATTTTCTTTCATTATGATAAAATTGCTAGCAAGGTAATTAAACTTATTCTGGTTTCAATTTCATTTCCAAATATTTAAATAAAATTTATTTGGCATTTATTTATTTAACAATGATATGTTTATTCGCGGTATCTTCTGTTTACTTAACTGACAATTTTTTGTTTCCTTCAAAATCAATCTCTGTATTTATTATGAGTATATTAAATAAACATAACTTCGCAATATTTTAATTAATTACCAGCGGCTATTTTCGAGCATTTAAATGTTTTCAGGTTTGTTGTGTGTGTTTTTTTTTGTGCTTTTCCACTCTCTTTACGTTTATTTGCATTAGTTAAATATTCAGGATAAAAGGTCTCAAATTTGCCGCTTTTTTCCACTTTGCCAATGTTTTGTAAATAGCTGTTTTTTCGCAGTGTTAAACTGAAGAATTAAATGGAATTTATTTATTTAGTTAGTCAGATAGCAGAGCAATTGGGTCAGAAAAGACCAAATGACAAAAGTTAGCTAACAAACCAAATAAAACGTAGTCATAAATTAGTATTAAAAGCTGAAGCGGAAAATTGTTTACTTTTGTATTGGACTCATTGTTTTATGCAAATAATGGAAATTGTTTCGAATAAAAGATTGTTTATTTCGAATACTGAAAAAAGAACATGAAGTAGAACAGTAAAGAAGTTTTCAGTGTTTAAAAATTCTATGATATTATTTTAGTATGTGCGATGACTTGCGACAATGTAGATATTCAAAAACTTCATTATTTAAGTAAATACAGTTTCTAGCTATTAATGAAAATTTCAATGGGTATAGTAGCATAAATCCCAACCTTATATTAGGTTCGAAAAACAAAAAACTTTCATTTTATTCTCCATGTTACAGTGTGGATATATTTTAATACAACTCAAAACCTTATACACATTTTGAGAAAATATGAAATACCATACTGTTGTTATTATTTTGCCAAGGGGAATTACATTTATAAATATACATATGTGTATGATTTCTTCTGAAACCATACGAATGTCATTAATATCACCATCCACCCAGCGGGTGACAATGTGAAAAGTGTTGGCATCACTTGTGTCAAAGAATGTTAATGTTGTCTTCTTACCTGCATAGATATTTATCACCCCATAGGCTGAACTAACACCAAGGATTAAATGTCACTTAAACACAACAATTTCATTGTATAAGAAATTCTATCTGGCACATGGATTTGCACAGCCACTTAACGGAGTTAGCACATTTGCTTTGACTTAAGTAGATGGGGTGGGTGGCATGCGTATGTCCTTTATAAGACATACATCCGTCAGTTCCATATGGTCTAGTCAGCCTCGATCTTAGTAGTTGTGTTCCAAAAGTGTCCATGTGCTTTTCCAAATAGTAACAAGTAGAACGGTTTTATATATTAAATAAACATAACTTCGTTAGTTTGGCCGGGTCGAATTTTTATACCCTCCACCACGAACTGCTCTGAAGTGACTAGGAAGAATAAATTTCCTTTCGTTTATTCAAGTACTGAGCTCTTCCTCTAATTCTTTGCAGGAGCAGAATATCTTAACTGATAATACTCTCTTAAAAAGCGATCTGGTGCATAGTTGTTCATTCCAAAACATGGACCAATTCCAATAACAACCAATTCGACAGAAAAATGGGGGCTATAAAAAACGTGGACTCAAACTGTCTGAATTTTTGCAAGGGATGTTTTGTACATTTAACAAAGACTAAGATTCACTTATTCCGCTTAAATAATGTGGCTAAAACTTTCAAAATAACGAAAATCGAGAGCACCGATACCGAATACCGGAATACGTTGTTGACCTGTACCGAGAAATTTCTGGAGGAAAGTTTTGTAACTCCAACGAAGACCAAATACGTTTTTTCCTCCCGACGCAAACTGAATACCAAATTTCAACCATTTCCACAACCGTACAAATGCCGAAAATCATAAGGTGCCCTTCTATGGGGGGTATACGAAGGCGTGGATCTATACCAACAAACTTTATGTGAAAAGTTTTATAACCCCAGCGAAGACTAAATACCAAGTTTCAGCGATTTCGGCGTGATAATGAGGTTATAACAATTTCGGTATGATATTGAGGCCACAACATTGCAAATACCGAAAATCAGGAGATACCGTTTTATGGGGGCTATATGAAGGCATGGACCTATATCAACAAATTTCAGTTAGAAATATACCCCGAACGAAGACTAAGTGCTAAGTTTCAGCACCTTCGGTGTGATAATGAGGCTAAAACCTTCAAAATACCGAAAATCGGGAGGTACCGTTCTATGGTGGCTATATCAAAACGTGAACAGATATAGCGCATTTTCAATACCAAACATCTTAGGAGTAGAAGAAACTTCTATACTAAATTATAAAACTCTCTCTTAAAATTTGCGAGCTGTATCCTCATTTAAACAGACAGAGGGACGGACTGACAGACGAACATAGTTATATCGACTTAGAATTTTATGTTGATCAAGAACATATATAGCTTATGGGATCTCCGACGAATATTTCGATGTGTTACAAATATAATGACAAATTTTGTTATAACCTTAATAACTATATTTCTAAAAAAATGTCTAAAATTGACCATTTCGGGCCAGCGTCGGTGTCCTCCATAATATGGTGGTGGGTATAAAAAGGCATTAAGTTCCGCAAGGTTGAAATATGTCAAATATATTGAAAGAACTACCTTAATGTTATGTCTTGATTTCTACAGACAAACGGAAATAGCTAAATCGTCAAAGAAATAGTGCTTATGGAGGACATGAAAAAGTTGCCCATAACACGGTACAACACAAAACAAGTTACAAATAAAATCGGACAGATTATGAAAGAGGACCGAAAATAGAGGATTTACCCTAAATGCGTAGGGAAGGTAATCCATATTTCTACATTTTTGGAAATATTTGAGTTAGGATTCCTTGGAATCCTTGCGAGTTAGGAATGTAGAGTTTTTGGCAATATTGCTGACAAAAATGCGTAGAATTTGTTGTTTAAAAATGTAACCCTCAAGCTAGTCATTAAAGGGGCCTTTTTGGACCTTTTTTCAAAAACTTTTTAACCCCCCTTTAAAATGTGATCGAATCGGATCCGAATATTTTACAAAACTGTTTGTCATAAAATATTACTATAGGTCCTAGAATACATCAAAACTATTAACTGAACGCCACGATTCTGTTGAAATTTAAAACACGTTTTAGGGTTGATGTTCTCCTTTATATAAGTTTATGCAATGTTGTACCACAAAACGTCATTCTCGGTGGATGACACCAAAACAAAAATATTCTCCGCGAAACTTCGCTATAAGTACCGAAGAAATGAATGATCTATTTACACTATATAACAATGAAATAATAAATTGCATAAGTTTTTGATCAAAATTCTAAGTCATAGCCATGTCCGTCTGTCCGTCCGTCTGTTGAAAATTGAAATAGAGATACAGCTCGTAATTTGTAATTAACACTGTGCAACACGAAAATTATTAACCATATTCTGACACCGCAGTGTGTTAGAACACCAAAAATGAGAAGACACGTGTCTCGCCGTTTTTTCCTATCTCATCAACTTTCGCGGTTATAGGCCTCCAAAGGTTTGAGGCTTTGAGGTAGAAAGGGTCATTTAGTCAGGACTATATCTTCCAAACCGTTAGGAAACTTGAATTTATCTCGGAGGCAAAGTTGTAGCTCTTGTCTTAAAGAACAAAAATTGTGAACACATATAACCCATTAAACTTCATCTGCAAGGTCAAAATCGCCATGGTCAAATTTCTTTTAAATTTTTTTCTCAAATTTTGTTATACAGCTTTCAAACCGATCAAATTTGAAGCAAACAACCAACTACAAAAATGTACATCAGATCTCAATAAACATCTTTCTATAATATACGAACTCTGTAGAAACGGATCTTAATGGTCAAAATAGCAACACATTTGCGATTTTTATCCTCTTTACTTGGATTCTGCTCCATAGATATTAAACCGTTCAAAATTCAAGAAAACAATCAACCACAATAGCGTAGCAAAGGCATCAATAAACAACTTTCTGGAACATGCGAAATGTCTATTATTAAAGTAAAAATATCAAAAAACTTTTGAAAAAATACAATTTTTATACTTTTTTCTCCGGCTCTGGCCCAAAGATAAGAAACCGCCCAAAAATTAAGGATACCGTCAACCACAAAAATGTACCTAAGATTTCAATAAACAACTTTTTAGAACATATGAAGATTCTAGGAATGATTCTTAGGGCTGAAATTCACGAACGAATAATTTTTTTTAACACTCCCCCTGCTCAGGTTTGGAAATAACAAACTATTAAAAACTCAAGGAAATTTGAAAGGTTTGTTATTTACGGACCTGAACAGGAAAGAATGATCTAAAATAATCGAATTTTGAGCTTGAAGAATCGTTCCTAAAATCTTCATTTGTTCTAGAAACTTGTTTGTTGCAATCTAAGGTACATTTTTGTAGTTGACTGTATCCTTAATTTTTGGGCAGTTGCGTATCTTTGGACCAGAGTCGGAGAAAAAGTATAAAATTTGGATATTTTCAAAAGATTTTTGCTATTTTTACCATTAAGAACCGTTCATAGACATTTCGCATGATCCAGAAAGTTGTTTATTGAAGCCTTTGCTACACTATTGTGGTTGGTTGTTTTCTTGAATTTTGAACGGTTTAATATCTATGGAGCAGAATCCTAGAAAAGAGGATAAAAATCGCAAATGTTTTGCTATTTTGACCATTTAGACCTGTTCCTACAGGGTTCGTATATTCTAGAAAGATGTTTATTGAGATCTGAGGTACATTTTTGTAGTTGGTTGTTTGCTTCAAATTTGATGGGTTTAATAGCTGTATAACAAAACTTGAAAAAAAAATTAAAAGACATTTTACCATGGAGATTTTGACCCTGCAGATGAAGTTTGATGGGTTATATGTGTTTACAATTTTTGTTCTTTAAGACAAGAGCTACAACTTTGTCTCTCAGATAAATTCAAATTTTCTAACGGTTTGGAAGATATAGTCCTGGCAAAATGACCCTTTTTACATCAAAGCATCAAACCTTTGGAGGCCTATAACCGCGAAAGTTGATGAGATAGGGAAAAACGGTGAGACACGTGTCTTCTCATTTTTGGTGTTCTACCACACTGTGGAGTCAGAATATGGTTAATAAAACATGACTCAAAAAATTACACACAGCGTAATTTATAATTTTATTTATTTTTAATATAATTCTTAATTTAGTGAAGAACTTTCTCAAAATACGAAAATCGCATTTTTTGTAAAAAAAAGTGTTGGTAGTGAGCAACATGACTCTTTTCTCCATTCGCTATTATTTATAATTATTTAACTTTCTGAGGTTAACTAATACAACTCCGCAGAAGATTGAACTCAGCTATAATGGAAGCAAAAAAGTACATAAAAGGACTTTATTTTCGCGATACTGCATATTTTTCGAAATTTATTGTTTTTGTATAGTCTCCGAACAAAATAAGATTTTCAATTTAGAATTTAAATTGTTTTTTAAACTTTAAATTTTTAAATTGTTTTTGCATTTTTACGCTTAAATAGAGATGCTACAACTCCTTTTAGATGTATATATTTTATGACAATTTTTAAGATAACTCAAATTTCAAAATTGAAAAAGTCAATTTCCGGACCATAGCTTCTTCTGATTTTTTATGCGCATAAGTCTCGAATATCAGATTCAATCATAATAAATTGCGCATGAAAAAATCTGTTTTTTCTCAATTTAGGCTTTAACAAGTAAGAAAAGTCTATAGTCGGACGGAGTCGACCATGGGATACCCTATACCACTATCCCTGGACAATCGCTCTCCACGGAACTTCTTTTCAATGATTGTGAAAATTTAATTATCAAATATCAGAGATGTAATGTATAATACTTATGACCAAAACCAAAAAGTTATCTACGAGTATCATGACAAAGACATTTTTGTAGCAGGAAAGGAAAATTTAGTTCACACAAACTAAAATGCAATGAAACCCACTTACGTAGTACTACTACTTCCGTTGTTTAACCAATACGTTATTGAAATTTGTACAAATTTCACACAAATGTTTCAGTCCATTTAACCCGCTAAGTATTATCTGATCTTCACGTTGGTTTGTACGCTTCTTCTTCATCATAAACTCAAACGTTGTTTAAAATTTTGCGGGTTATTATTTTGACCTTCAGAGCCGCTACGAAATTTGTTAAAATGTTGTTTTTGGTCCATTTCACCCCCTGAACATTTCACGATCATCACCAAAAACTAATCATTTCTATTCTGGCCCGAACCAAACCTCCTTAAAAAATTCGTTACAATCGGTCCATAATTGCGGCCTTAAACTTGTTTAAAATTTTTAATGGACGGACACACATCGCTAAATCGCTTTATCTCGTCGAGATATGAATTTTGGCATACCAAATAAGGGGTCTAGGACGAATATTTCGTGGTGTTACATAAACTTTTGGAGAGACAATAAGTAGCATGGGATAAAAATGTGGTTCTCTACACAGAACCCGTTATATATTAGGCAGTAGGCCCGTTACCTAGCAAACACTTTATTGCAATTTACATCAGAGGAAAGGTCAGTAGTTTTTATACCCTACACCACTATGTGGAAAGGGTATTATAAGTTTGTTTTGGTAAAAATTCATGTAACACCGCGAAATATTCGTCGGAGACCCCCAATGTGGTATACCAATCTTCATATCTCGGCGAGATAAAGCGATTTTGAGATGTGTGTCCGTCCGTCCGTGTGTCCGTCTGTCCATTATAAATTGTAATCAAACTCCAGGCCGCAATTATGGACCGATCGTCACGAAATTTGGTATGGAGGTCGGTTTTACATCAGAATAGATCGCTATTTTAATTGGTGATGACCGTGAAATATTTTGCGGGTGAAATGGACCAAACACATAATTTTTATACGATTTTGTAGCTGCTCTGTAGGTCGCAATAATAGTCCGATCGCCTCGATAAAATAAGAGTATATGACAAGGAAGAAGCTTGCAATTTGAGATGGCGATCATATAATATTTAGAGGGTTAAATGGACCAAAACTTTTGTGTGAAATTTGGGAAAATTTTTAATATACAGCTTATATCTTTATTCCTGGTAGAGACATTCCGGACAAGTAAGCTACACTTGGAAGATGATCTCTTGACCTTTCCATTGATGTCAATTATGTTGATTTACGTGTTCAGATAACATATATCCAGTTTTTTTGTTGTTATCATAAACACGCTAGAGGTCGCAATTACAGCTCAATTGTAACGAAATGCACGAGGTAAGAGTTTAGGTTGAAGAAAATGCATATAATTTTGCATGATGATCTGATATTATTTAGCGGGTGACAGAGACCATTACTTTTGTATGAAAAATATACAAATTTTATTTTTGGTCCATGTTTTAATTTCTGGAGGTATATACCGGCGAGTTAGCTTACATATGGCAAAATAACTGCTGACATTTCCCCTGATGCAAATTGCAATAATGTGTCTGCTAGATAACGGGCCTATTGCCTAATATATAATGGGTTTTGTGTAGAGAACCACAATTTGCTCCCATGCTACAAATTGTCTCTATCATGACAGAGAATTTTCCAGTTCAGTTGTCCATTTGGATTTTTTTATACAAAGATTGCAGCATGTGGTCGCTTCGCCAACTATTTTATACCCTCAGCCTTTAGGGTAAAGGGAATATATACAAAATACGACCAAAGATGTGTCTCATCGAAATAATGATTTTAGATCCCAAGTATGTTTGGACGAAATTCGTTTCAGACAAATGGGAGTCGATTTAGCCCTGTCCGTTCATCTGTCTCTCTTACTGTCTAGCTGGCTGGTGCGCACGATAACTCCCGAACGGATTTACCGATTCGAACCAAATTTTACACTTCGTAATATTTTGCCCACACATAGTTTAGTTTTTTGGTTCACTTTTCTAAAAAGTTGTGTGAACGATAACCTCACAAAATTCGGAAAAGTAAAATTTAAAAGTCCTCTAGAATCGTTTTGAATTGTTTCAGCAGATTGTCTTTGCGGTCCCCTTTTTGATGGTACAATTGCAATGGCAATTCCATACTTCCTGACATTATGGCCGAAAAGCTCCAAGAAAACCTTAAAAAGAAAACCTTACTAAAATGGCGAATCCGCAAGAAAACTCTCAAGTGGATTTTAAGATTGGTCCAAACTTTACACATCCTATTATTTCATCCAGTCATGCCCTTCGAGTACTTTCCACACAAAATTTTAGAAAAGTGCAGTTTGAGGACACGTCTCGGATCTATTTGAATATTTTTGAAGAAGGTTCATTTCACGGTCCTCAAACTTTTTCAAAAATCAGAAGTTAGCTTACTAAAATTGATTTGGTATAGCCTTACATTACGATACCTACAGATTCCACGTATTTTGAAGCAAACTCGTGATACAAAATCAATATATTTTTTATACGGCATAATTATTGTTTTTTTCTTTTTTTGTCAGATGCTGAGAGTATATCACCGTTAGCGCAGCTGTCTTATACTATCTTATTTGGTGTGTAATTGAATATGAATAATCTTGGGATTTATAAATTTGTTTGCATGCAAATTATTTGAATTTCTATTCATTATGAGTTATTTCTATCGGTATAAAATATATGTTTGATATCACAATATATGTATAACCACAATAAACTATTTTCGAAATGCTCTGAAAATCACAAAACTGTGTGCATTATCAAGCATATCTGAGGTACTAGTGCACAGTTTTTGGATGATAGATCTTCAATAAACTCACAATTTCCCCAAATATCAGCGATGTATCAAATTGCATTGTATATACAAATATTGTTTTATATTAGGTGTATTCAAAAAAGGAACCTGATATTTAAAGACAATTTAAAGATGTAGCAGTAGATGCTAATCAATGTGAATTTTCCAATTTTGACATATGTTCAAGAAATGTATAATTTATATAATTATTCCACAAACAAGTAGGGACAAGGTAGGATTCTCTTATATCAATGGATTCATATTAGGTCATTGATGTGTGACCTAGTTTTTATCGCCGAATCCGAAAGGCGTGTCCTAAGTTGCCATTTGTAGAGAAGTTTTTCATGATTGAAATACTCAGGAAGTGTCGCCAACATTACTAAGGGGTATTTTGCCACCGTTGAAAATTTGATGTGGCCAGGCCTGGGAATCGAAATCGGGCATTCAGCCTGCAAGGCTGTTGCACATAGCTAATTCCTAGAGGTTGTGGTGAAGGGTATCACATGGTCGGCCCCGTCCGATTATAGCCATTGCTTACTTGTTTTTTCCATATGTAGGCTACTTTGCGAAATATATATGTCCTCAAGGAATTAAAATATCGACCAAAAATAAAATGTTTATATCTTTTATACAAAAGTAATGGTCCATTTCATCCGCTAAAGAATATCAGATCATCATTCAAAAGTGTAGGCATCTTTTTCGACCTATACTCTTACCCGGTGCAAAATTTCGTGACTATTGATGTATAATTGCGACTTCTAGCGAGTTTATTATTACACTACAAACAAATAACGGAATATATTAGGCTGTAACTCTGTTATCTGATCATGCACACCAACATAATAGGCATCAGTTGAAAGGTCAAGCGTTCCACTTTCAAGTATATCCCACTTGTCCGGAATGTCACTTCCAGGAATTAAGATATAAGCTGTATATTAAAAATTTTCACAATTTTCACACAAAAGTTTTGGTCCATTTAACCCTCTAAATATTATCCGATCGCCATCTCAAATTGCAAGCTTATCCTTTGTGATATACTCTTACCTTATTTAAAATTACGCGTTGATCGGACTATTATTGAGACCTACAGAGCCGCTAGAAAAATGGATAAATATTATGTTTTTGGTCCATTTCACCCGCTAAATATTTCACGATCATCACCAATAAGAATAGGGATCTATTCTGATCTGAACCCGACCTCCATACAAAATTTCGTGACGATCGGTCCATAATTGCAGCCTGGAGCGTGTTTACAATTTATAATGGACAGACGGACGGACGGAGAGACACACATCTCAAAATCGCTTTATCTCGTCGAGATATGAAGATTGATATACCACATTGTGGGTCTCCGACGAATATTTCGCGGTGTTACATGAATTTTTACCAAAACAAACTTATAATACCCTTTTCCACATTGTGGTATAGGGTATAAATATGAACATTTTAAGGTAAGGTCTTTTTCAAATATTTTATTTGTGTCATGGCGTACTGATCATAAAAATGCAAATTTTGATATGAATATGTTTGCGCTATTCAGAAAATAATTACTTTTTCTTACTTTAACATATTTGCATATACTCAGCTAAAAAACTAATTTACTCATATAAAATCCCAGCAAAAATTGAAGGAAGGCGTTCCATGCGATGACGTGATTTCATGGCATCTTTTGCATTGGTTCAAACGAAGTCGTGAAAGGTCCAATCTTTTGATTAGCATTTAATCCAATGCAAAGGAAGTCGTGAAAGATCCGATCTTTTCATCAGCATTTGAACCCATTCCATGGATCCAATAGAGATGAATTTTGTGTTTTTATTTATACACATTTTTCTAAATATATAAGATCAATTATTTACAATAGGCTTGATGTTGTCGGAGACTCGAAATCACAACCAATGTTGTTAAAACTCTCGTCGTAATGATAATGTCATTGCAAAGGGTTGGTGGAAATGACATGCCAAAGCATTGGTGAAAATGACATGTCAAAGCATTAGTGTAAATGACATGCTTTGGATCCAAAAATGAATAGCATCTTTTGGAGTCCACGCTCATATAAAATTCATCGATGAAGATGCTAAAAAGATGACATGCCAGATCACTTGGACCCATGATTGAATGGCATCTTTGGCATCGAACATTTTGCTGCGATAATGTCCGGGTATAAGGAAATAATGAAATATCAAGAACTGTTTATTCAAGATTGTATTTTGATTTTTACCCCTGGCTTCCAATGTACCCAACTGTACATAAGAAATTAATTCACGCTCCTGCAGTGATATCCAACGCCATGGTTCCTGTACGATATTGACGTAGCTAGTGTCAGGTCAGTCATTAATTGCGTATGTATTTATAGTACAATCATAATAAATTTGCCTTATTTTATCATATATTTACCAAATATTATCACCATTATAATGAGTTAATTATGAAATAGTCAGGAGCATACATGTATGAATATACAATATGAATATCTTGACTACAACGCACTGTGGTCGAAATCACTGATCTAGCGGCGCGTAATTAAGAACTTGGAAACGAAGATATCTTTCTGAAATTTTGCACAAACTCAGGCTGTGTCCGTGGGTAATAATGGGCTAAATATGAACCAAATCGGCTAATATTTTGGTATATCCCCCATATAACGGTACCTCCTGATATTCGGTATTTTGAGGATTTAAGCCATACTTTCCTTCCAAATTAGTAGTAATTTGGTACTTGGGGTTTATAGTGATCACTAAACCTTTCCACCAAAAATTGTGGACATAGGTGCACGTTTGGGTATAGGCTCCTTTTAAGGTACCTCCCGATTGTCAGTATTTTGGGTTTTTAAAGCTACATTTCCCTTCCAAATTAGGTGAAATTTGGTATTTGGGGTTGGGTTGGACACAAACATCCTCCACTAAAAATTGTGGACACAGGTCTACATTTTAATATTGTCCCCATATAACTGTACCTCCCAATATTCGATATTGTTAGGATTTTGTCTACATTTTCAGACCAAATAAGCTGAATTTTGGAATAGGAGGTTCTCGTTGGTTATACATCTTCTCCACCAAAAATTGTAAACCGTACCGACAGATTTTGGGTATTTTGTGGATTTAAGCTATTTTTCAAGACCAAGATTTGCAGCTATTTGCAGCTAAATTGTGGTTATTCGGAATCTAGGTAGTCCAATTTAATTAGTAAAAAAAAAATTGGACTGAACCTCAGTGGACCTTGGTAGTTACGCTCCATTCAACAAAAGTATATTTCACTAAAAACATAAAAAAATTATAATTTTTGAAAATTTATTGCTACATAACTAAGTAGCTTTAGGCCCCAAAATTTTTTTTAAATCTATCTTACACCCTCCCCTATCAATAAAAAATAAATTTTGTTTAGTTTTATTACAAATTTATTAAACAAATATCAAATCAGGTTTTTAGCAAAAATTTTGTTAAAATCGGATGCATCAAAATTTCTTGCACTTGACAGTTAATAACTGAGTGAATATTTACAACAACAAAAAATTGAAAACAAAATTTTAGTCAGCAGAGTGTCTGTAATCGATACAATGGAAAACATTTCGCAATTTTATACTTTGATTCTTTGACTTTCGCGCCGCTAGATCAATGGTTTCGACCAGTGTGCAACGGTTTGAACGAACTTTGCCTCAGGAAAAAAATCATTAGAAGAAAAACAATATTTGTTGTGTGTTGTTTAAAAGCATATATGGAAAATATAACATCTGAACCGATTTGATCTAAATCCTATCACAATAGTCATCGTGAAAATCTAGGATACATTTTATCAAATGTAATCATAATCTGAGGTGTATATTGGCTTTTGTGCAACTTTAACAAAATGTGGAATTAAAATTTATATATCGGGCCTCTTACAAATCTGAACCGATTTGTACCAATTTAGGCATCATTTTTTCACAGCTTATTTTGGATGCATTTATCAAGTTTTAGCTTCTATCGAATGTATATAGTTTGTTTGGTGCAAGATTTGTCTTAACTCGAATGCCAATGTATATGGAAGCTATATCCAAATCTGGACAAATTTTCACTATTTTTGTAAAGTTATTCTTTAGGCCGAAAATAAGATGTGTGCCAAATTTTATGTCAATCGGACTACAAATTTACGTTTTAGGAGTTTTAATCGACTTTTAACATACATTTCCTCTGTGTGCGCCAACCCCCTTAATTTTTCCATTTGACCCAAAAACCTTATACACTCCACGTCAGTAGAATGCTAATATTAGCTTATTTATCCCAAAATGAATGAATCTACGTTTTCAATCTTGTAGTGATTGTGCCGTATCAATGATGTTCCGTATCAAACACTGAAAAAATTATGTTTCTAGCTCTCGGAGAAATGATTTTCTGATCATTTTTCCGATAATACTATGAACAAGTAAAAACGGCTTTAAGTTCGGCCGGGCCGAACTTGTTATACCCTCCACCACGAGTTGTATTGAAGTAAAATGTAATAATTAGTTTCCTTTCGTGTATGAAGAAGACTTAATACTAAATTTCAGCAATTTCGGTAAAAAAAAGCGAGGCACCGTTCTATGGGGGCTATTTGAAAACGTCGATCTATACCGACAAATTTCTGACGGAAAGTTTTTAGGCTCAAAGAAGACTAAATATCAAATTTCCTATATTTAGGTAAGAGAATGTGGCTAAAACTTAAAAATACCGAAAATCAAGAAGTACGCTTCTATGGCGATATAGAAAGACGTAGACCTATACTGATAATACTCCTCTGGAATATTTTATAACTCTTGGAAGACGAAATAACGAATTTCAGCCATTTCGGTTGGATATTGACGTCACAATCTTCAGTATTACGAAAATCCGGAGGTACCGTTCTATGGGGGCTATATCGAAACGTGGACCTATACCGACGAATTTTAGTCAGAAATGGGGCAATATGAAAGCGTGGACCTGTACAGACATATTTCGGGCGAACAGTTTTATATCACATAGAAGACTAAATACCAAATTTCAGCCATTTTGGTGGAATATTGAAGACACAACCTTCAAAATACGAAAAATAGGGAGGTACCTTTCCATGGGGGCTATATGAAGGCGTGGACCTAGACCGACAAATTTAAAGGGGAAGTTTGAGTACCCCCAACGAAGTCTAAATACCAAATTTCAGCCATTTCGGTGGAATATTGAAGACACAACCTTCAAAATACCGAAAATCGGGAGGTACCGTTCTATGGGGGCTATATGAAGGTGTGGACCGATACCGACAAAATTCTGGGGGAAAGTTTTATATCCCTAAAGAAGACTACGTACAAAATTTCAGCCATTTTGGTAGGATATAGAAACTAAAACCTTCAAAATACCGAAAATCGGGAGGTACCGTTCTATGGGGGCTATATGAAGGTGTGGACCGATACTAAAAAAAATCTGGGGGAAAGTTTTATACCCCTGAAGAAGACTACGTACCAAATTTCAGCCATTTTTGGTAGGATTATGAAGCTAAAACCTTAAAAATACCGAAAATCGGGAGGTACCGTTCTATGGGGGCTATATGAAGGCATGGACCGATACCGACAAAGTTCTGAGGGACAGTTTTATACCACCAATGTAGACTAAGTACCAAATTTCAGACATTTTGATCGGATAATGAAGCTAAAACCTTAAATATACCGAAAATCGGGAGGTACCGTTCTATGGGGGCTATATGAAGGTGTGGACCGATACCAACAAAATTCAGGGGGAACGTTTTATACACCTAAAGAAGACTATGTTCCAAATTTCAGCCATTTTGGTAGGATAATGAAGCTAAAACCTTAAAAATGCCGAAAATCGGGAGGTACCGTTCTATGGAGGCTATATCAAAACGTGGACCGATATATCCCATTTTCAATACCAACCATCCTGCATGTAATAAAAACTTCTGTACCAAATTTTGACTCTCTATCTTTAAAATTGCGAGCTGTATCTTGATTTCAACAGACAGACAAACGGACGGACAGACGGACATGGTCAAATCGACATAGAATTTTATGCTGATCAATAATATATTGTCAATTATTTCATATTCCATTTCAGAAAAAAATGATAAATTTTTTTCTCGCTACATCAACGATTTTTGATATGTAGGTCAAGAAAAAAATTCCCAGTACGAATCTGGTCGCGAGCCAATTTTTGGATGTTGCGGACAAAAGTTATGGCGCTTTTATTTCGCTTTTTAAGAAAGAAAATATTATAAAAACGCTAATTATTTTAATGAGCACAATTGTTGCCAAAAAGTTCTCTCGAAATGACTTCAGCGAGTAGATTACATAATACCTGCAAAATGTTGCACAAAATTCGCGGAATGTACATAAAATTGATAAATTATTGAATATAAGTCAACTTTTTTCAAAATTAAGGCCCATTTAGTGGTCATAAAATTACATAAAAATTTGTTGTGGATCAAAACTTCATGGCGAATCAAATGAGACTACAATCATACAGATTGGTGTTATAGTTTGGACGTTACAGCAGAAATAAGCACATATTATGGTCAAAAAAATTATTTTTTGTTTGAAAAAATATTTTTTCACATGCATTATGTGTGGAAAATATTGTAAACATTTTTAGGAATACTTCCTTCATTTTGCTTAAATCTCCCAACAAAATAGACGGATTTTGCTTTATTGACATTCATATTAAAGCTTTCCCATTAGGGAAGCTAATTGCGTTGATGAGGATATATGTCAAAGCTTCTGAAATGGAAATAGAGGTCAAATAACCCATTTTTATTTGTATGCATTTTAAAATACGTGTAAATCGCGTAATTATCAAAATCGTTTTGTCCGCATGTGGTTTTCATGTACAGCAAGACCATATCTGTTAATTTGTATATATTTTTCGAAATTTAATTTGGAGGATAAGATGTAGCATCAGCTGCATATTAGCATTAAAATACCTATAAAATATCGCTAATTTGCGCAAAGTGCATACACTTTTTGTCCGCATCCGATTTCAATGACCACCATGAAAATCTACATCGATATATATCTATTTCAAGGCGATCAATTAAGAACCGTGGATGTAGCATCACACACTATTTTTTGGGATAAAATGAATGTAGCTCCCTTATCAGTGAAGTTTTCAAATCTCTGATTCCGCTAAAATGAAGATGCTGTATTAGTTGTTTCATTGCAGTGGAAACGAACCGCAGAAAACGAGATAAATTACGCGATATTTCCAAAAACAATTTTAGGTGATTTTTCTATTTGGACGTCCCTGTAACTCGCGTTTTAGTAGATGGATTTTCACGGGGAATGATTTATTAAATCCGGAACGTAAAAAACTAAAATGTGCAATCAAGTACGAGCAAATCGAATGACAATTGTAAAAATTAGGCGCGAAAAATATGTTTTTTACAAAAATGTTCGCACAAAATTTCGGCATTTGGATGTAGATTACTATGAAGCTGTGCAGACTACATTCACATTAGTCGTATCAAATAACTCAGAATCGCAAGTACTACAATCCTATATATGATTTTTTGAAAAACCTGTTTGCGGAATGAAATTAGAAGAAAATTTCAAAAAACACTGTAAATCTGGCTTCAAAATGTCAACATCATTTAATGGTAGAAGCACTTCAAATTTTGAAAAGTAATACATAAGTGAGATGATCCTTATTTAGTTTGCTTCTACTTTTACTTTGACAGGAAAATCGAGAGAAGTGTGGTTTACTCACAAATCGAGAAAAAACAAAAAAAGACATGGTGGCTTCAACCCATTTTTACCCATTTTTTAACATAAATATAGCCACAGCTTCCATGCAAATTATCTTTTAGGGCCAATATTTTTTGCCGTGTCCAAAAACATTTCATTTTATCCAAAAACATTTAATTTGTATAATATAGAACCACAAGTCGCGTATTCTAAAAGGTTAAACCTTGGCTTCAGCTATGTTAAATTTTCAAAAATATTGGTGATATATACTTTATAGGGTCTCCGACGAATATTTCGATGTGTTACAAACGGAATGACAAATTTAATTATACCCTCCATATGGTGGAGGGTATAAAAATAGGCATTTATTTTTGGTCATCAGGATAGAACAATCATTTTATTTTCGCTAATTGTTTAGATATTAACGACGATTTTTCGTTCAGTCGATAAAGCAGGGCTTTGTAATTATTTTTCACCAAAGAAAACCTCTAAATAATTCCGCGGACACCGATATAATTGAAACATCTAATCATCTGATATGAAAACAACCGCTATTTTAATACACTGAGAGAAATTTTAATCAGCTAAACATTTTAGTATATTTATCCTGATTTATCGCGCCTTGAAAAAGTCGAATTCTGTAAAAACTATAAGCAAAGAATTACACAAAACATCTTTAATATTGTTCTAATTTGAAACAAAAAACTTTTTTGTATTTGTTGTTGTTTTATCAGATATTTAATAAAAAAAACAGAAAAAATGCAGCAGCGGGCTTGGATATAATTTTCGCGATTTAATATTTAAAATCTATTTTTAACAATAATTGTACTCTTCGATTTTCTTCATCGACATTCATCGCCAAAAAGAATTTTTCACCCCCCAGACTTGGGTCTTCATATTTACTCGCAGTGATATTTTCCCTTAAAAAAGATTTCAGAAACGGTTATTTTATTCTTGTATCGGAATCAACAAAGTTGCAATCAGCGAATTGATTTCATGCGATTGGCGATTTTATAAACTTTCTAATGGTATACATATAAGCCTAATCGGTTACCTAAACCGGCTTAAAACCCGGGTTTTATATCGGAACATCCGGCTCAAAAATTTAGAAACCCGGATGTATGCTCAAGAAAATTTGTCATTAACGTGTTCGTCATAAGGAGAGCTATTTATGGTAAATATTTCAGATGCACCCAAAATACTAATACATATGTATACTGTCCTCTTGGCTACAGTATTTGTCCTTGTGTTCGATCGAAAACTTCAATGATTTGGCTGTTATATGCCAAAATGTTTAAAAAACGTGGATAAAAAACTTAAAGTAAAAATCTGGAGGCTCGGGAGGCTCACCGTAGACCTATGCTCTAGTGGACTTTTTTGCTCAAAGGGCCCATTGAGGTTTTCAAATCGCACCGGCCTAGTATACATACCAATACGAATATACAGAAAAACAGAACATAGTTTTATTCTGAATCAAGTCCGAATAAATGTCAAAAATGACAATGAAAACGTGACAAAATCGATTAGATGTCAATGAGAACCGTACGTAAATGGATGTTGTAAAATCTCATCTTGTAGTATTTTCAATACGGTTCATTAAATAAAGGACGAAAAGGACATGAACAGCATCGAGTTAGAAGAATGAAATATTATACAAAAAGGTTCGCCAATAGCTTTGACTGAAGATACATCATCTCAAAACGAAGCTACAACAACGCCAAACGGAGATATAGAGCTATTTTTTCAAGTATTATAGGGACAACATCAAAAACTTCTTCGCGCGATATCTCAGAAACTTCACCTATGGCTACTATTTCCTTTTTGGGTTATTTATATCCTGGCCAATGGTTTCCATTTTCAAAGGGAATTTTCCACCCCCCAAAAGTGTTGCTGCAGAGTGTAATAAACATTAAATTGCAAGTAAGATAAGTAATGTATCAAATTGTTCGTTATATCCGTGGTTTTCTATAAACGGTTCGACAAAAGTAAGCTTTATTTTATCATTCTTTTAATCATTGATAAGGTTTAAATGAGTACTGAACTCGCCCTTATTAATGCATATTTCAAAAATATACAACAATTCGTATAAAAATCTACTCGCGGGTTCAACATTTTTTTTTACATACTACCATGATTTTTTTTCAGCGGTTTGATGTGTATAAGAAAACTAATAAAAATGTCATTGGAAGATATAGGTTTGTTCGTTATATTCGTAGTTGCTTATAACCGTTGTTCGTTATAGCCGAATTTATCTGTACAAATCTTTGTTTCATCTCACTTTTACATATAAATCATTTAAGAAGTTAAAAAATCTTTTCATTCTGCCGTTATTATTTTTTTTTGTCTCAAAAACAGGGCAAATTACCTATAGCGCACTGGTATAAAGGTCAAATTGTATTGGCAAATTTTAAATAAAAATAGGTAGAAAAAACTTTTTAAGTTAAACGGTTTTATGTTAAACATGCATTGCAATGTTTAACATAAATGTACTAAAAACAAAAAAATAATAAAATAGATACAGTCGTGGGAATTATAAACATATGCATAGACTAGACTAAAATAAAACCGTGGGGCACGTCAATTGTCTACAATCGTTGATTAAAATGTTTGTTTTGTAATGTTACACTATAATTAGGCAGTTGTTCAACCGACAACGATGGACGTGTGTTAAGTAGGGCTAGAATGTGGAAACAAGCTAGAAAGCTCGATTATAAGCGAGTTTTAAGGTTTCATAGTGGTGAGCGAGTAGTACTTTGTGGATTAACGACAAACTACGAGCAGTGAAACGCTTCCTCGCCAGGCAGCAGTGTGAATGTCCAACGATAAACTAGTTGAAACATCTCTTTTATTTACATGTAGTGTATAACTATTGGAATTTCCATGAGCAAGAAAATAGTAAGTAATTTCCTCAGCGTCTGCGGGCCAACTGCCTAACGACGAATTAAACGATTCTTCTATCGCACATTAAGTCGATAATTTGTAGACAATTGACGTGCCCCACGGTTTTATTTTAGTCTAGTCTATGCATATGTTTATAATTCCCACGACTGTATCTATTTTATTATTTTTTGGTTTTTAGTACATTTATCTTAAACATTGCAATGTATGTTTAACATAAAACCGTTTAACTTAAAAAGTTTTTTTACCTATTTTTATTTTCTAGTTTTTAGTTTTTATTTCGCATTCCGTTTAATTCATTTAGTGCTTCATTATTGTAAGGTTTCTTGCCCGTTAGTTTATTGCAGTCCAATTCCTGTATACGTAGTTCCTGCAAAGATCTTACTCTACTAAGAGCCACGTAGGCTTGACCTTCTTCAAACAGTTTCGCACCTAAGTATACGACTGCGTGATCCACAGTGCTGCCCTGCATTTTATGTATTGTAGAAGCCCATGATAGTATTAAAGGCAACATTCTTCTTTCAGCCGTCCCGTAATTGTACTTAGCTAGAAACTGTATGGCTTTCGGGTGTATAAGATGTACTGTATAGTGCACTGTATTCTTCTTGTCAAGCCCTTTTATTTGATACCCATATTGGTGGGATTGATAAAAAATTGTTATCAGCCATTTGGTAGCGGCGGCCATCTTAGATTTAAATTTTGCATAGTAAATTTTATTCTAATTGTTGAGACCTTTCATTTGATACCCATGTTGCTGGGATTGATAAAACCTAAGTTATCCGCCATTTTGTAGAGGCCGCCATCTTGGATTTTAATTTTATATAGTACATTGTAATCTACTGGTTGAGCACTTTCATTTGATACCCATATTGATGGGATAAAACCTACGTTATCCGCCATTTTGTAGCGGCCGCCATCTTGGATTTCAATTTTTTATAGTATATTGTATTCTGCTTGTTGAGCCCTTTCATTTGATACCCATATTGATGGGATTGATACAACCTACGTTATCCGCCATTTTGTAGAGGCCGCCATCTTGGATTTTAATTTTATATAGTACATTGTATTCTACTCGTTGAGCACTTTCATTTGATACCCATATTGATGGGATTGATAAAACCTACGTTATCCGCCATTTTGTAGCGGCCGCCATCTTGAATTTCAATTTTTTATAGTATTTTGTATTCTGCTTGTTGAGCCCTTTCATTTGATACCCATATTGATGGGATTGATAAAACCTACGTTATCCGCCATTTTGTAGCGGCCGCCATCTTGAATTTATAATGATAATGAATAAACATAATTGTATTGTCACCAAAATCCAAAGTGTATACAAAATTTCAGATTAATCGGTTGACAGGAAGAGGGTGAAATTTGAATTACTAAATTTGACCCAAGAATAAATAAAACAAACGGGGTGAGCTAAATAAAACCTTTTAAAAATAGTAATCATTCGAATCCCACTACCAAATAGAGCTTAAAATTTTTGTAATTGATTGTAGTTTGACACAAATAAATTCAAGAAAATCGAGGAGTACAATCATTGATAAAAAATTATTATAAATATTATATCGTGAAAATTGCATCCAAGCCCACTGTGCAAATTCTTTTTCCTATTTTTATTAAATAGCTGATAAAACAACAAAAAAACACAAAAAAAGAAAGATTTTTTCAAATTGCACCAATATTGAAGAAGTTATGAGTATTTCTTTCTCTAAAATGCAATTATTGATGGTGTATGGAATATCATAGGATTAGTAATTTTGTATCAGCTTTTCAGTCGATGTTTAACCACATTTCGACAGCTATTAACAAGCCTTCGTCGCAAACTTTTTCTGTGAAATTTAACTTTATTTTTGCTTTATTTTCTTGAAGCGTTTTTATCATACCAAACACCCTCATTGTGACATTTTTCATTTGTTTTTCCGCATATTCGAGGATATTCCCATTGAAGAATGAATGCTAAGCTTCTTTAATATTTTCGTATTTTTATGATACACCTGATCCTGTGGTAGAAATTATGACCAGAATTTTAAATATATTTCATGCGGCAAATGCCAGGGTCACAAGTGGGTATCGCAATGGGTGGGTGGCTTAATGTGAATGTGTGGCGTGTGCCACATTATGGAGTATGAAAATCATTGAAGAAACTCTACAACCATTAGCTTGGCGTTATATTGTGTTCATCCCCTTTTAAAAAATGTTTACTATAATGTTTTGAGGAAATTGTTTTCTTTCTGTGGAGGAGTTGTCGCTTTGTCGTCTGCGGCAAATCTCTTTTGAATTATTATCATAATTATCATTATTTGGGTTTTTCTACGTTTTTCGGCAACGGTTGTTTGTTTCTTTGCTGTCAAAATGCACAAAGAAACAATAACAACAAACGGTGGGTGTAGACATTTTCAAGTTAGACATATGGCCGAATGAGCAGAGAAAAGTCAACACGTGCTAAGGTGTTATATTGTCATCAACACCCTCTCTACAGTTGATTGTCGTGTAAATCCTTACGATTATAATTTTATTAGAGAGTTTCTGTATCTCATGAATTGTGATTTGAGTTCTTAATTGAAATATATAGGTTTTCTTTTTCAAGTGTCAGTGACGATTGCCTTTGAGGTGTAACTTAGATGACGCTTTCCTGAGATATTTGCCTTTTTCTCAAATTTATTTAAATTTGTGTCATTTAACTTCATTATACAGAAAAACCAAAATTTCTAGTAGACCAGCAACAACACCGTAGAAAGTTTAAATGTTTTTTCTGAAAAAATCTTAAATTGGATAAAGTTGATGAAATCGGAATATACACAAAGAATAATTAGAAGGATACATTTCTTAAAAGAATGATTTGGTTTCCATTGAAAGCATTTCAAACAAATAGGATTAATGTTTCCTATTTAGAACGATATGTCCATTTGTGAATGTCAATAGGACAAATCTATAAAACAGCAAAGCATTCTACAAATAGAACCGAAAAATAATTATACAGTCGAAATCGCTTATAACGTCGTCGTTTATAACGTCATATCGGTTATAACGACGACATCAAAAAGTCCCAAATCTCTGGGGCCCTATATAGCCCTATCACTTATAACGACATATCGGTTATATCGACAAATTCCGTCGATAGATACTATGCAACAGACTAGACCACCATTAATATGGCAAAGTTCAGGATTTACCATAGCCCTTCTTTCATCTCAATTGGGCATTGCAATCGCCTTATTGTACCCTGATCATTTCCTTATCTTTTGACCCTTCAAGAACCCGCAATACCAATATACATCAATTTTGTTCTTAAAATGTGGGACACACCTCGAAATACAAAGAACCGGACGCGCCGGTTACAGATTTGTGCTGCTGCGAAGAGTGTTTTAAGAAACCACGAGCGTAACATTCTCCCCCCTTTTGCCTCTGGAGGGGGTATAAGGTAAAAATTGATTTATGCTGTTAATACAAAATTACATGAACAACGGTCCCGATTATCTTATGATGCAAAAATAGGCTTGGGGAAAGAAGACAATCTCCAAAACAACATAAAATCCAACCGATTTAGCGGATTAAAAAAATCAACTTTTTTGTCTGAAAATTGGTAAAATTTTTAATATGGATCTTATAGCGTTTTTCCTGGAAGGCACATACCGCCAACGTAAGACAAATTTGAAAGAAGATTTCTTCATCTTGCCACTGATACCAATTATGTTAATGAACGTGATCAGATAACAGAATTATACGCTAATATATCTATAGAAACCCTATTCTAGGGCAGCTTTAGTCAGCAGCCCACCATTTATAGTCTGGCACTAGATGGCAGCTGATTTTAATACTGAATAATCTTAAACCCATGACCTACTTTGGAAAATTATTCCCGAGGTGGGCACTGGTGGGCATCATGACTAAAACCTTAGGTCAAATTTAAGTATCTGATCGAACTAGCATTGCAAAATACACTAAGAAAATATGCAGTTAACTAGAATTCCACAACACGATAAAGCACTATTTTTTAATGAAAATTAAGCTATTACCTCCTCCTTCAAAATCCACTATAATATTTTGCTATACGTATTAGTTTCGCGATATTTTGAATATATTTACTTGCACTTAAAACATAGGTTGTACTCACAACAAAAAATATTAGTCAAATGTTCTGACTTTTGAAGCTATTCTTAAGAAGATCGCGTTCGAATGAAACAAAAACAAGTAAAAAAGTATCAGTTGGCTTTGCCGACAGAGATATACCCTCAGCCTGTGTATATTGAAACAATTTTTTCCTAAAATACGTATGTATTTAGGGGGTTTTAAAAATGTTGCGCGTTTGAACAGACAAACATGTTGATTAGGATTAAAGATCAAAAGTTTTGCGAAGGAGATACTAAAAGGAATGGATCGACATTGACCGTTATGGAAGTGGATCTCCAGCCGCAACATATGGTGCCATAGGGGGTTTTTACACTCTTCGGTCTGTTTGCTCAAGAAATATGGACTTGCCCCTAAAAAAACTTTTACCATCGTAAATGAGGCAGCGAATGCAAGTTGCTTCAACAAAAATCAAAGTGATTCGATGTCAGGTCTTAAAGTGAACTTATCCGAAATTTTGTGTGGGAGGTACCGGATGGAGTTGACAAATATAGTCCATATTTGAACCTGATCTATATCTGGTAGATATATTAGGATGTGTAAAGTATAGACCAATTCGGCCATCCATTCAAGAGTTACCGTACGAACAATTTTTCTGAACATTTTTGAACTTTTGTGGGGGAGGTACCTTAAGGAGTGGACCGATATGGCTTATCTTCAAACTTAAACTATGTTTGGACAAAATATTACTAAGACCATATTTTGGACCGAATCAGCAGATCCGTTCGAGAGTTATCTTGCGCTCCAACCACCTTACACGGTGTCATAGGGGTTTTTTGCAACTTTCATGCTATTTTCTTAGGAAGTATGGACTTGCCCCTGATGAAACTTGTACCGTCGTATGGAGGACAGTGAATACAACTTGCTAAAACAAAAATCAAAGCGATTCGAGAGATGGCCCTAAACTGAATTTTTTCCAAAAATTTGTGTGGGAGGTACCCGAAGGAGTGGACCTATTGAGACCATATTGGAACCTCATATTACTCTGGTAGAAAGTTTACGCTATACAAAGTATGGACCAAATCGGTCACTCCCTTCAAGAGTTATCGTGCGCACAAACTTTCCGAACATTTTCGAACTTTTGTGGGGGAGGTACCGGAAGGAGTGGACCGATGTAGCTCATCTTCGAACTTAAACTAAGTTTGGGCAAAATATTACGAAAGCCAAAATTTGAACCGAATCGGTTCATCCGTTCGAGAGTTATCGTGCGCTCCAGCCAGCGGGACAGACAGACAGACGGACGGACATGGCTAGATCGACTCCAAATTGCCTGAAACACATTTCGTCCAAACATACTTGGGGTCTAAAACCATTATTTCGATGAGGCACATTTTCATCGTATCAAAGTGTATATACCCTCCTTAGCCTAAAGGCTGAGGGTATAACTAATATATTTTTAAAAAGGTCCATGTCATAGCTGTCTGAGTTGCCAGATGTTGTACCAAAATTTTGACATTAATTTTTTTATTTTTGGCCAATGGGTGGATCCACTCTGCGCCCTAATATTCATATTTCATACAGTGCCTGGCATAATTATTTTGACAAGTTTGAAAAAATGTTGTGTTTGTTTTTTTAACGGATTAGTCTTCTACAAAAATATGAAAAAATATTCTTGCTAATCAAATACTAGATTACTTAAAATTAGTAATAAATTTGATCAATTTAATTATACGCTTGCTCTTTTGTAACGGAAATAAAATTTCACTTGTGGTATTTTCACAAACTTGTTCTATTGATTTTTACCGTGCGTTTACAAATGCCAGTATTGGCAAAACAATAGGAAAAATACAAACCTTTTTAATTAATTTATCGTTAGAGACGAGCTTACTGACCAAGATGCTTTTTAAAAAAAGGAAAGCTGACGATACGAACCCACACAACCACCACTGTGTGACATGACATGTTTCGCCTTTGGTTTAGGAAGGCTCCTCAGAAACATCGATTGAGGGGCGGCTTCGCTATCATCTAACTTGTTTCCTCTTTTAAATGCAATTTGTTTTTTACAAAGTTGAATTTTTTGTTCAAATCTTTTTATGGCTTTCATGACAAACGCTTAGCGTAGCCTTTGAAAGTTATGAGTTTGGTTCTGAACACTAAGACGCCGTGACAACACTTTTTTCCATGTGTTTTTTCAAGGACGTGGGTTCGAACCCCAGCCTGGCTCAAGCTGATTTTTGTTATTTGAAAATTTTGCCTATTAGGCGTAGGTCATGTGGGTTCGTATCGTCAGCTTTCCTTTTTCAAAAAGCATCTTGGTCAGTAAGCTCGTCTCTAACGAGAAATTAATTAAAAATTAATAAAAACAAGTAAAAAAGCATGAAGTTCGGCCGGGCCGAACTTTTCATACCCTCCACCATAAAATATTCATTCCTGTCCCCAACTTTAAGTGAGTACGTTAAAATGTCAGATAATGTACATAAAATGCTTCATTCGGGAGGCCCTTTTTTATGGTGCCTATATCTAACTGTTGACAATTTTTGGTGGGCTAGAAGTTGGGAGGTACTGTTATATAGGGGTTATAATAAAACATGGGTCTATGTTGAGAGTTTTTGATGGGAGCCTTTAATGTCAAATAACTCCTAATTCGGTTAAAAAATTTAGCTAGAATCCTCAAAATGTCGAAAATCGGTACATAACGTGGGAACTTCAAATGTCATTAACAGCTAGTTCGGAGGTATCTGGGCTATACGAAAATATGAACTTAAATGAACAATTTTTGTTGCAGAGTTTTTGTTGACTTTTAAATTTCAAATTACAGAAAGTTCGTCCAAAAATAAAGCTAAGGTACGGAAAATCGGGAGGTTTGTTTTGGGGCTATACAAAAACATGGACCTACGTTCGGTTAAACATTTTAAGTAAAATCCTCAAAGTACCGAAAATCGGGAAGTATCGTTATATTGGGGCTATGTTGAAAATTGTTGATGCAGATGCGTGGTGACCACTACAACCTTCAAATGTCAAATTACAGTTAGTTCTGTTAAAAATTGTAGCTAAAATGGCCAAATTACTGAAAATTGGGAGGTACCGTTACATGGGAGCTATATCCGAACATGGACCTATGTTGAAAATTTTTGATGGAGAGGTGTTGTGACCACTAAGAACTTCAAATGTCAAATTACTGCTAGTTCGGTTTAATATTGTAGCTACCGTTATATGGGAGGTACCGTTATATGGGGGCTTTCTTGACAATTTTTGGTGGAGAGGTGTGGTGACCGCTAAGAATTTCAAATGTCAAATGTTCAAATTACAGATAATTCGGTTAAAACTTTTTGGTAAAATTCTCAAAATACGTGAAATCGGGCGGTAACGTTATATGGGGGCTATTCCAAAACATGGACCTATGTCCACTAGTTATATAAGTTTATTGACATTTAAGAACCCTAAATGTCAATTGATAGCTAAATCGGTTTGAAAATGTAGATAAAAACGTCAAAATGTCGTAAATCGGGGGTACCGTTATATGGGGGCTATACCAACACGTGGACCTAGGTCCACAACTTTTGTTATATACATTTAGTTACACTTAAGAACCCTAAATGTCAAATTATAGCTATATCGGTCTGAAAATATAGCTAAAAACGTCAAAATACCGTAAATCGGGGGGTACCGTTATATGGGGGCTATACCAAACCGTGGACTTATGTCCACAACTTTTGTCATATATGTTTATTGATACTTAAGAACCCTAAATGTCAAATTATAGCTAAATCGGTCTAAAAATGTTGCTAAAAACGTCAAAACACCGCAAATCGGGGGGTACCGTTATATGGGGGCTATACCAAAACGTGGACCTATGTCCACAAGTTTTGTTATATATGTTTATTGACACTTAAGAACCCTAAATGTCAAATTATAGCCAAATCGGTCTGAAAATGTAGCTAAAACCGTCAAAATACCGTAAATCGGGGGGTACCGTTATATGGGGTTATACCAAAACGTGGACCTATGTCCACAACTTTTGTTATATAAGTTTATTGACACTTAAGAACCCTAAATGTCAAATTATAGCTACATCGGTCTGAAAATGTAGCTAAAAACGTCAAAATACCGTATATCTGGGGGTACCGTTATATGGGGGCTATACCAAAACGTGGACCTATATCCACAACTTTTGTTATATAAGTTTATTAACACTTAAGAACCCTGAATGTCAAATTATAGCTACATCGGTCTGATAATGTAGCTAAAAACGTCAAAATACCGTATATCTGGGGGTACCGTTATATGGGGGCTATACCAAAACGTGGACCTATATCCACAACTTTTGTTATATAAGTTTATTGATACTTAGGAACCCTAAATGTTAAATTATAGCTAAATCGGTCTAAAAATGTAGCTAAAAACGTCAAAATACCGCAAATCGGGGGGTACCGTTATATGGGGGCTATACCAAAACGTGGACCTATGTCCACAAGTTTTGTTATATATGTTTATTGATATTTAAGAACCCTAAATGTCAAATTATAGCCAAATCGGTCTGAAAATGTAGCTAAAAACGTCAAAATTTCGTAAATCGGGGGGTACCGTTATATGGGGGCTATACCAAAACGTGGACCGATATAGCTCATCATCGAACTTGACCTGCCTGCAAACAAAAGACGCATTTTCCCAAAATTTCAGCGTCCTATCTCCATTTTTGTGGATGCTAGAGTGATTACCACAGACGGACGGACGGACGGACGGACGTGCTCAGATCGACTTAGAATTTTACCCTGATCAAGAATATATATACTTTATAGGGTCGCAAATGAGTATTTCAATGCGTTACAAACGGAAAAACAAACTTAATATACCCTCCATACTATGGTGGAGGGTATAAAAATGACCTTCGCCTTTTTCACAAATACATTTATAAATGTTTAAATATGTACAGAGGAAAGTATGAAGGTATTGGTGAAAATGGTTTGTAGCTTTGCTATTGTCTTGGCAATACTGTCTGCGTGTAAACGCCCAGTTAGACCTCAACAATTAAAAATGTCTTTTTTATATTTGTGATTATAATCAGTTACGGAAAAAGTAATATATTTTACACACATTTGTACCATTCGAGAGATTTATCATTAAACAACATTTTCGATGGTTTTTATACCCTCCACCATAGTATGGAGGGTATATTAAGTTTGTTTTTCCGTTTGTAACGCATTGAAATACTCATTTGCGACCCTATAAAGTATATATATTCTTGATCAGGGTAAAATTCTAAGTCGATCTGAGCACGTCCGTCCGTCCGTCCGTCCGTCCGTCTGTGGTAATCACTCTAGCATCCACAAAAATGGAGATAGGACGCTGAAATTTTGGGAAAATGCGTCTTATGTTTGCAGGCAGGTCAAGTTCGTTTTGGTATAGCCCCCATATAACGGTACCCCCCGATTTGCGGTATTTTGACGTTTTTAGCTATATTTTTAGACCGATTTAGCTATAATTTGACATCTAGGGTTCTTATGTATCAATAAACTTATATAACAAAAGTTGTGGACATAGGTCCACGTTTTGGTATAGCCCCCATATAACGGTACCCCCCGATTTGCGGTATTTTGACGTTTTTAGCTACATTATCAGACCGATGTAGCTATAATTTGACATTAAGGGTTCTTAAGTGTAAATAAACTTATATATTAGAAGTTGTGGACATAGGTCCACGTTTTGGTATAGCCCCCATATAACGGTACCCCCCGATTTGCGGTATGTTGACGTTTTTAGCTACATTTTTAGACCGATGTAGCTATAATTTGACATTTGGGGTTCCTAAATGTCAATAAACTTATATAACAAAAGTTGTGGACATAGGTCCACGTTTTGGTATAGCCCCCATATAACGGTACCCCCCGATTTACGGTATTTTGACGGTTTTAGCTTCATTTTCAGACCGATTTGGCTATAATTTGACATTTAGGGTTCTTAAGTGTTAATAAACTTATATATTACAAGTTCTGAACATAGGTCCACGTTTTGGTATAGCCCCCATATAACGGTACCCCCCGATTTGCGGTATTTTGACGTTTCTAGCTGCATTTTCAGACCGATTTAGCTATAATTTGACATTTAGGGTTCTTAAATGTCAATAAACTTATATAACAAAAGTTGTGGACATAGGTCAACGTTTTGGTATAGCCCCCATATAACGGTACCCCCCGATTTACGGTATTTTGACGTTTTTAGCTACATTTTCAGACCGATTTAGCTATAATTTGATATTTGAAGTTCTTAAATGTCAATAAACTAATGTGACAAATCTTGTGGACATAGGTCCACGTTTTGGTATAGCCCCCATATAACGGTACCCCCCGATTTACGGTATTTTGACGTTTTAGCTACATTTTCACACCGATATAGTAATAATTTGACATTTAGGGTTCTTAAGTGTAACTAAACTTATATAACAAAAGTTGTGGAACTAGGTCCACGTTTTGGTATAGCCCCCATATAACGGTACCCCCGATTTACGGCATTTTGACGTTTTTATCTACATTTTCAGACTGATTTAGCTATCAATTGACATTTAGGGTTCTTAAATGTCAATAAACTTAGATAACTAGTGGACATAGGTCCATGTTTTAGAATAGCCCCCATATAACGTTACCGCCCGATTTCAGGTATTTTGAGAATTTTACCAACAAGTTTTAACCGAATTATCTGTAATTTGAACATTTGACATTTGAAATTCTTAGTGGTCACCACACCTCTCCACCAAAAATTGTCAAGAAAGCCCCCATATAACGGTACCTCCCGATTTTCAGTAATTTGATGATTTTAGCTACCATATTAAATCGAACTAGCAGTAATTTGACATTTGAAGTTCTAAGTGGTCACAACACCTCTCCATCAAAAATTGTCAACATAGGTCCATGTTCGGATATAGCTCCCATGTAACGGTACCTCCCAATTTTCAGGAATTTGGCAATTTTAGCTACAATTTTTAACAGAACTAACTGTAATTTGACATTTGAAGGTTGTAGTGGTCACCACACATCTGCATCAACAATTTTCAACATAGCCCCATTATAACGATACTTCCCGATTTTCGGTACTTTGAGGATTTTACTTAAAATGTTTAACCGAACGTAGGTCCATGTTTTTGTATAGCCCCAAAACAAACCTCACGATTTTCCCTGCCTTAGCATTATTTTTTGGACCAACTTTCTGTAATTTGAAATTTAAAAGCCAACAAAAATTGTTCACAAAAAGTTCATATTCTCATATAGCTAAGATACCTCCGAACTAGCTGTTAATGACATTTGAAGTTCCCACGTTATGTACCGATTTTCGATATTTTGAGGATTCTAGCTAAATTTTTAACCGAATTAGGAGTTATTTGACATTAAAGGCTCCCATTAAAAACTGTCAACATAGGTCCATGTTTTATTATAACCCCTATATAACAGAACCTCCCAATTTCTAGCCCACCAAAAATTGTCAACAGTTAGATATAGGCACCATAACAAAGGGCCTCCAGAATGAAGCATTTTATGTACATTATCTGACATTTTAACGTACTCACTTAAAGTTGGGGACGGGAATGAATATTTTATGGTGGAGGGTATGAAAAGTTCGGCCCGGCCGAACTTAATGCTTTTTTACTTGTTTTCTCTTAAAATGTGATATTTGAAGGAAATAACTTTATGTTTGGACACGACATATACTCTAAACGTGCTGTATAAAATTCAGCATTACCATAGTTGTAGTGTTCTGCAAATGAATACATAACACTTCTATCACATAATATAGTTTTGACATCGAAATTGCTTAGAAGTCGAGATATTGTGGACATAAGTAAGATAAGATTTGTAATTCTGCTCTACTTACCGGAGAGCAACGTCTGTAATTTCACATTTTCTGCCTAGATCGTGTATATTTACAGCGTTTTCAGTATTTTGATATTTATTCATTAGCTAAATTTATCACCGAAACTATCATTTTAAATTTCGTTACAACTTTTGGCACCAACATTCCCTATTTTAATTTAAAATCTATGACTATCAAGTACATTTTTACTTAAATCTCAATAATTTAGCTAAAGCAATTAATTTTGGTATCAAAAGGAACGATTAAGTACCAAAAGTAACATAATTATGACGTGTCAAAATACTTGTGCCGTTTTGCTTTTGCCTCCCTATTTAAACATTCGCCTACCTAATCAAAAATTAAGCAGGAATTTCTTTGATCCATTCATTTTTATTTAGCTGAGAGGTCCAAGAAAACACTAAGCTGCCGTTTTATGGATGCTGACAATAATTACAAGGCTTTACAAGGCACTGATCCTGCTAATGTATTGATCACTGGTATGTTGATAATTCTGATTAGGTCAGGCCACTAGAAGGGTATTTGGAAATGAATATATATTTTTTACAAAGTAGATTTCCAAACTACTGCTCGTTCGATTTATATGCCAAATAACATGTTCAGTAGGACTGAAAATATATATTAAGATTGCTATTGAAGTTTCAACTATACACCATATGATGGCTTAAAATGGAGCTTAAAGTAGCTCCCCACCTGACAATACAGATAGGTCTCTGTCCACACTAAATGTAAGATGTGTTATTACATTTGCTATTGTTGCTCATAATTATTTCTTCGTGACGTCATCGACATAATACAAATCTGGATTGCGAGGAGATACATATGTACATACTAATAATTACATTTTGTAGTATTGTATCATCTTGTATATTTGTATGTAATCATCCTGGGTAGGTTCAAACTCAAAATTCAATTTTGTACAAGAAATAAGATAACATTACCGCCTACAGCGGCATACAACTACCCATCAATTGTACTAATTTACAACCTAAAATTTAGTTCTAAAATAGCAATTACATTCTTTGATATGTGAATATACCATATACAACATACATATGTACATAAATCCTAATACACTTAAATGTATGCATAGGATGCATAAATTTTATAGGTTGTAGCATAGTTGTAGTTTAAATTATTACGCACAGTATTGCCATGTACACGAATGCGTGTAGCTGCAACTGAAATTTATCGGATGTAGTTTGTGTAATCTCAATCCAGTCGTTTCTATGCACTGAAGCTGAGAACAGTTTTGGCCATAGGCTGTCACCTTAACAAATTCCACTCAGGTCCGTTAAGAATTATATTAATGACTAGCCGACCCGGTCCACGTTGCTGGCCCTTAAAATAGTTTTATAGTGATACTAAGCTCTATTAGTCATCTTCGAAAATGCCAGGCGAATAGGAAATTGAAGCCTTTTGAAATTGAACGGAAAGTCTGTTGATATCATAGGAATCAGAGGACTTAACACATTATTTCCTTAATCTTTAATTATAGTGATTCTGTCACATTGCTTTCTAGTTTTTTGACCGTCAGTTTTGAAATTTCTGACAATCTGGTTTCCCATTTCTATGAATCATTCGATTTACGAAGATGTAGAAGATGGAAAATAAATTTGGATATCCCACAACGCGATTTCCTTGTTTGCAATGTAGAGATTTTGTTGTTTTTGCCCTTGTATTGCCGTGGGCACTTCCGCATATAGAAGTGTCCTAGCAAACAGATGCGTTCATAAGTTTTAGAAATATACCTTTTTTTTAAATAGGCACGGCACATTTCACATTAATCAGTTTTCAATATATAACATATTTAAAAAGTTAGGCGTGGTCAGCCTTATGACCCCAAATAAGTACCGAGGGTCGGAGACACAACCACCATTGTCTCGCAAATTAATTTTCAAACATAGTAGAGGTACCCAACACCAGTTTTCAAGAAAATATATAGCATACTTTCACCACGGTTCCTCCCTGTACATTCTCTGAAATTTTCAGCATGGGCGTAACCAGGAATAGCTAGGGAGGGGCAGCTGTCCCCCTAGATCCTACAAACAGTTCATTTGTATGTTAAAAATTAATATTACGAAAAAACAAGCATTTCGAATATTTCTACTTGTAACTGAAGAATGACACGAGTGATGTTTTCCGCCAAGGCATAAATCGAAGCGGGGTTGTCCATATACACTTTTGATTTTACATAATTCCACAGATAAAAGTCTAAGGGAGTGATATGAGATGATCATGGTGGCCAATTGACTGGTCCAAAACGTGCGAAGTGGCGCCGTTTTGTTGAAACATCAAATAGTCGGTTGTCACGGCGCAATAACGTTCGCCATTGACGATGAAGTCCTACCCGGCATCATTTTGAAGAAATAGGGTCCGACGATTCCACCGACCCACTAACCGTTATTTTTTCTGGATGGAGTGGCAGCTCTTTAGTCTCTTTAAGTTGCTCTTCTTCCAAAATGTGGCAATTTTGCTTCTTTACATACCTATAAAGCCAGAAACGTGCCTCATCACTGAACAAAATTAGGCTCAAAACACACTCTCCACATAACGCGAATTTTCGTAATAAAGTTGAACGATTTGTAAACGTTGTAGAGACGAAAGCTTTTCCATGATAAAATGTCAAACAGTACTAAACAAAAATGACATAAACAAGTGACACGACTCACGCGTGATCTGTCAAAAAAGGCTGTTAAAAGAAGTACCTCTTGTTGGATCTCCCATTATAACATATTTAAAAAAGTGGTCGTGATAAAATAGCGTTTTTAAAAAATAGAGTATAGGGGAGGTACCCCGCCCCTTTGAAAACCAACAAAATATATAGCCTATTTGCATCCCTGAACATTTTCTGAAATTTTCAGAAAAATATGTTCAGGTTTTTTGAGTCTATACGGATCATACAAACACACACACATTGTCTGTTAAATAGAAGACGGCGTTTTTTAAATATGACATACTCAGCCCCTTTCGAAATTCAACAAAATATGCATCCTATTTTCACCGGCGGCCATCCCTGTACATACCCCGAAAATTTCAAGAAAAGCGGTTCAGTGGTTTTGTAGATGTTACATTTTTTAAAAAAGTTGGCGTGGTTAATACTTTGTTTTACAAATAAGTAGGTATGGCCGGAGACGCAACCACAATAGTCTCCCAAATTATTTCCAAACCGATACAATCGTAATTATTGTAAATATATAATTTTAAAAAATTGGGTATAGGAGAAGTGCACCGCCCCTCCGAACTTCAACTAAACTTGTAGGCTATTTTACCCGGAGGCCATCCCTGTACATTTTCTGAGAATTTCAGTTTTTGTAGAAAAGATTAAAATTGAAAAAAAGTGGGCGTGGTAAAATTTTCTTTACATAAAACCCTACGGTGGGTTATGACGAACATTTCAAAAAAAAATATTATCCAAATTGATCCAGCCGTTCTCAACAGATGCCATTACCAACGAAAGGCATTTGATTTGTATACCCTCCACCATGCTATGGAGGGTATATTAAGTTTGTTTTTCCGTTTGTAACGCATTGAAATATTCATTTGCGACCCTATAAAGTATATATATGATCAGCGTAAAATTCTGAGTCGATCTGTGCATGTCCGTTCTTCCGTCCGTCTGTGGTAATCACTCTAGCATCCACAAAAATGGAGATAGGACGCTGACATTTTGGGAAGATGCGTCTTTTGTTTTCAGGCAGGTCAATTTCGACAATGGGCTATATAAGTCCACGTTTTGGTATAGCCCCCACATAACAATACAGCCCAATTTCAGGTATTTTGATGTTTTTAGTCACATTTTCAAACCGAATTAGCTATAATTTGACATTTAGGGTTCCTAGTGATCATTAAACTTTTATTCCAAAAATTATAAACATAGGTTTTGGTATAGCCCCCATATAACTGTACCTCCCGATTTTCGGCATTTGGAGGATTTTAGCTACAATTTCTAACCGAACTAGCTGTCATTTGATATTTGAAATTCTCAGTGGTCACGAAATTTATCCACCAAAAATCGTCTACATTGTTTCATGTTTTGGTATAGCCCCCATATAACTGAACCTCCCGATTTTCAGTATTTTGAGGATTTTAATTACAATATGAAACCGAACTAGGTGTTATTTGACATTTGAGATTCTCTCAGGCTACGAAACTTCTCCACCAAAAGTCGTCAATATACATAGGTCCATGGTTTGGTATTGTCCTTATATAACGGTACCTCCCGTTTTTTGGAATTTTGAGGATTTTAGCTACAATTTCTAATCGGCCTAGCTGTAATTTGATATTTGAGGTTCTCAGTGATCACGAAACTTCTCCACCAAAAATCGTCAATATAGGTACCTCCCGTTTTTTTTTTTGGAATTTTGAGGAGTTTAGCTACAATTTCTAATCGACCTAGCTGTAATTTGACATTTGAGGTTCTCAGTGATCACGAAACTTCTCCAACAAAAATCGTCAATATAGGTCCATGTTTTGGTATAGACCCCATATAACGGAACCTCCTGATTTTTGTTACTGTGATGATTTTAGCTAAAATTTTTAACAAAACTAGCTGTAATTTGACGTTGTAGGTTCTCTGTGGCCAATCAACTTCTCCAAGTAAAATCGTCAGCATAGGTTCTTGTTTTAGGTATAGTCCATATATAGCGGTACCTCCCGATTTTCGGTATTTTGAGGTATTTAGCTACAATTTTTAACCGAACTAGCTGTAATTTGACATTTGAGGTTCTCAGTGGTCACGAAACTGCTGAACGAAAAATCGAACTAGCTGTAATTTGACAGTTGAAATTTTCAGTGGTCACGAAACTTCTTCATTAAAAATCGTCAACATAGGTCCATATGCTGGTATAGCTGCCATATAACGGTACCTCCCGATTTTTTTGTATTTTGAGGGTCTTGGATACATTGTTTGAAGGAACTACCCGTGATTTGACTTTTGAGCTCCCCTGCAGTTATAAAACTGTTCCACCAAAAATTGTAATGGTAGGTCCATACTTTGATGAAGCCCCGTAGGTGGTGTCTTTCACCTGCCCGAACACATTTTTTAGATTAGTTTAGATTAGATTAGATAATTAGGCATTTGGGGTATCCGTGGTCGAAAAATTTGTCCATCTAAAATTGTGAAAGAAAACTAATTATTTAGTTTTATTTAGGACTATTTTATGGCGGAGGCTATAAAAAGTTCGCCGGCCGAACTTAATGACTTTTTACTTGTTATTTATATAGATTTAGAATAAGCCGTTTATCGTTAGATCAAAAGTCATACAGCAAGTAGAACAGTAAACAGTGAGTGCCGCACTCGGAGACCCGAACTTATATCCATTGTTACAGAAGAATCCATGCTGTAAATGCAGTGAACGAGTGGATTAAGTCCAACTAATATCAACAATACACCATATGATTTGAACAAACCAAATCACATTTCACCCAAGTGTTTATTGATGCCCACAGTTAAGAGTTCAGAATTTTCGGGACTGTATACTTAGGAACCAGAAATAAATTATAGGAAACAACTCAACAACTCAATATATTTTAAATTATTTAAAAAATCATTACTGGCTGTACAAGAAGTTTAAATAAAGCAGGTATGGTCATAAGCACAAAGCCAATGCTATTGCGACAAAAATCCAAACTTCATGAGACTGACTCGAACAGTTGTATGATGAATGGTGGTGCGCAAGATTTGTTTGTTTGTTTTGATAAATTTCTTCACAAATCTCATTTGAGTTATTACCATAATTACCGTTATTTGGGGATGATACTACCCTCCTTAATTATTGTGGGCAAGTTTTGTGTATTGTGGTTGGAAAAAGAAATTGTTTACACGCAATTGTACGAAACGAAAAAAAACGTTCAAGACAGGCAGATTAATGGACAAACGTAGGCTTAATCTTAGTGGTGAGGTGTTATGTTGTAATCAGAAACCTCTACAGTTGACAGCTGTGTTAATCTAGCAATTATGATACTTTTCTCTTTAAAGAATGTGATTTGAATTGTTAATTTGGTTTGGTTGAAATTTTCAACAGCAAACAAAGTTCACATTGTAGACATTAAAATAAGAAATTGTACTCCTTTTTAACATCTTTTTATTTGTATTTTATTGTAGAATGATTAAACTTTACTTTTACGAAAAGTTGCATTGTAGCTTTTCAAACTAATTCAGATTTTTTTCTAGTTACAAATTTAATTTGATGTGGCACAATCTTTTTGACATTTTTTACCAACGATAAATCATTTATTTCACCTAACAAAGTTTACTTCGAAAGAACGATTGCAATGCAGAAATGTCTTCTTCTGAAAAGTAATATTGATATTGATTGAGTTATATTGACAAATGATGATGATTCACGAAACTTTGGCAAATTAACATTTGCCGACAAATTTCACAGTTGTAGTAAGTATTAAAATACTGTAAAACGAAGTTCGAAACTACCAATTGGCCTGTCCGACAGAAATATACCGTAAATCAAAAACTAAAAAATATAAAACGTTAATCAAGTAAAAATCCAAATATATTTAGTTTTTATTTTTTTCTCCGTATTATTTAAAAATAACACACGAAAAATTGGCTGGGGTTTTGTGGGAGTCCATGGAAGATGAAAATACCGTTGGTATCTTTGGGTAACTTCGTTATTTGATTTAATAAAGATAACTGTTGTGAAAAACAGGGTTTCTAGGATTTTCAACTTTAAACGGTCATAATTTATTTTTTCCGCAACGGATTTCTACAGCTTATCTTTTCTGTAAATGGAGACAATAATGTCTTTCAAACAAGCCATGGTTTTTTTAATCGATTAACAAATGGCTAAGTTATAGTGGTTTAAGTGTGACAAAAACGCATTAAAAACAGTAAACTGCTTTTCCTCGTGCTCTAGGCTGCGTAGAAGACATCAAACAGTGAAATTATTTACTATTATCAAGAAGAAAATTTAGTTAGCTTTTCAAAATTGAAAAACGCAATGAAATCGGTTAAAAAATATGAAATTTTTTTGTGTTTTAAGTATATTTTTATACCCTACACCACTATGTGGGGAGGGTATTATAAGTTGGTTTTGGCCAAAAAGTTTGTAACGCATCGAAATAATGGTCGTAGACCCATACTTATATATACCAAAATTAATGTCTCGACGAGTTGAGTCGATCTGGCTATGTGTGTCCGTCTGTCCGTCTGTCCGTCTGTCCATCTAAACCTTGTAATCACGCTACAGGTCGCAATTTTGATCGGATCGTCACGAGATTTTGGATGTTGATGGGGGTCCCGGAGGGGAAGAAGCCTATTGATTTTGGTGATGGTAGGATAATATTTAGGGGTCGGAATGGGCAAAAAACTTATGTGGATAAAAAGACAACGTTTTTTTCCAAAGCGAATATCTCAGCTTCTATACGGGGTATACCAAAAGCAGAACCTGGCCATGAAAGTAGAACATATCGCCTTTCTAATGATGTAAAGTAGGTTCTCGTAGGTGATCAAACAACGAATATATCGCAATAGCCGCTAATAGAACCCAACTTTTTATTTTTGCGATTTTAATAATAATGAAATATCACAGCTTCGGTTGGGGATCTTCCAAAAACAAAGTCTGACTATGAAAGTAGAAAATCCCATCTTTACAGTGATGCAAAGTAGGTTGGCGTAGGTGGCCACATAACGGAGATATCACAATAGTCGGCAATACATCCCATTTTTTCATTTTTTTGTAATCACGCTACAGGTCGCAATTTTGATCGGATCGTCACGAGATTTTGGATGTTGATGGGGGTCCCGGAGGGGAAGAAGCCTATTGATTTTGGTGATGGTAGGATAATATTTAGGGGTCGGAATGGGCAGAAAACTTATGTGGATAAAAAGACAACGTTTTTTCCAAAGCGAATATCTCAGCTTCTATACGGGGTATACCAAAAGCAAAACCTGACAATAAAAGTAGAAAATATCGCCTTTTTAATGATGTAAAGTAGGTTCTCGTAGGTGATCAAACAACGAAGATATCACAATAGTCGCAAATAAAACCCAAATTTTCATTTTTGCAATTTTAGTTATAAAGACGAATATCACAACTTTGGTTGGGGACTTTCCAAAAGCAAAGACTGGCTGTGAAAGTAGAAGATCCCATCTTTACAATGATGTAAACTAGGTCGGCGTAGGTGACCAAATAACGGAGATATCGCAATAGTAGGTAATACATTCCATTTTTCCACTTTTTTGGAAATCACGCTACAGGTCTCAATTTTGATCGGATCGTCACGAAATTTTGAGGGTTAATGGGGGTCACACAGATGAAGAAGCCTATTGATTTTGGTGATGGTCGGATAATATTTAGGGGTCGGAATGGGCAAAAAACTTATGTGGATTAAAAGACAACGTTTTTTTCCAAAGCGAATATCTCAGCTTCTATACGGGGTATACCAAAAGCAGAACCTGGCCATGAAAGTAGAACATATCGTCTTTCTAATGATGTGATCAAACAACGAATATATCGCAATAACCGCTAATAGAACCCAACTTTTTATTTTTGCGATTTTAATAATAATGAAATATCACAGCTTCGGTTGGGGATCTTCCAAAAACAAAGTCTGACTATGAAAGTAGAAAATCCCATCTTTACAGTGATGCAAAGTAGGTTGGCGTAGGTGGCCACATAACGGAGATATCACATTAGTCGGCAATACATCCCATTTTTTCATTTTTTTGTAATCACGCTACAGGTCGCAATTTTAATCGGATCGTCACGAAATTTTGGGGGCTAATGAGGATCCTACAGAGAAAGAAGCCTATTGATTTTGGTGATGGTCGGATAATATTCAGAGGTCGGAATGGGCAAAAAACTTATTTGAAGAAAAAGTCAACGTTTTATTTCAAAGCGAATATCTCTGCTTCTAAAAGGGGTATATCAAAAGCAAAACCTGCTGATGAAAGTAGAAAAAACACCTTTGCAACGATGTTACGTAGGTTGTCGTAGGTGGTCAAACAACGAAGATATCGCAAAAGCCGCTAATAGAACACAACTTTTCATTTTTGCGATTTTAATAATAATGACGAATATCACAGCTTTGGTTCCGGACCTCCCAAAAGCAAAGTCTGACAATGAAAGTAAAAAATACCATCATTACAATGATGTAAAGCAGGTTGGCGTAGGTATCCAAATAACGGAGATATCACAATAGTCGGCAATACATCCCATTTTTCCACTTTTTTGGAAATCACGCTACAGGTCGCAATTTTAATTGGATCGTCACGAAGTTTTGGGTGTTATTGGGGGTCCCACAGAGGAAAAAACCTTTTGATTCTTCATAATGGTCGGATATTATTCAGGGGTCGGAATGTGACAAAAAAAATATTTGGAAAAAATACCAACGTTTTATTTCAAAGTTAATATCTCCCTTCTGTAGGAGGTATATCGAAAGCAAAACCTGGCAAGGAAAGTAGAAAATATAACCTTTACAACGATGTGAAGTAGGTTGTCATAGGTGGTCAAACAACAGAGATATCGCAATAGTCAGTAATGCATCCCTTTTTCCATTTTTTGTACAATCACACTACGAAATTTTGATATGTTGGCATACATCCCACTTTTCCATTTTTATTTAAGTTGTACTGTCTATGCACTTAAATGCGTTTCAAAAAAATTGACCTGTGTTAATGAAGACATTCAGAGCAAAGGTGCTAAGCTATCCCAATTTTAATATTTTGAATTTTATTAGTCAAAAGCTTATGAACAGGGGTAGTGGTGTAGGGTATCACATAGTCGGCCCCGACCCGACTATAGCCTTGGCTCACTTGTTTTGTTATATTTTCCTTTATAAAAGATTTGTACCGTAGTACGTATGATTTTAATTTTAATCTTTCTACTTAATAATTACACACAAGGTACCAATCTTTAATAAAAGAAAATATAAAAAAAAACAAGTAAGAAAAGTCTATAGTCGGACGGAGCCGACCATGGGATACCCTATACCACTATCCCTGGACAAACGCTCTCCACGGAACTTCTTTTCAATGATTGTGAAAATTTAATTATCAAATACCAGAGATGTAATGTATAATTCTTATGACCAAAACCAAAAAGTTATCTAGCATGACAAAGACATTTTTGTAGCAGGAAAGGAAAATTTAGTTCACACAAACTAAAATGTAATGACTTATTTACCACTTATTTAGTACTACTACTTCCGTTGTTTAACCGCTACGTTATTGACATTTTTACCAATTTCACACAAAAGTTTCATTCCATTAACCCGCTAGATATTATCTGATCTTCACGTTGGTTTGTACGCTTCTTCTTCATCATAAACTCAAACTATGTTTAAAATTTTGCGGGTTATTATTTTGACCTACAGAACCGCTACAAAATTGGTTAAAATTTTGTTTTTGGTCCATTTCATCCCGTAAACATTTCACGATCATCACCAAAAACTAATCATTTCTATTCTGGCCCGAGCCCAATCTCCTTAAAAAATTTGTTACAATCGGTCCATAATTGCGGCCTTAAAAGCTTGTTTACAATTTTTAATGGACGGACACACATCACTAAATCGCTTTATCTCGTCGAGATATGCATTTTGGCATACCAAATAAGGGGTCTAGGACGAATATTTCGTGGTGTTACATAAATTTACAATTTGCAATTTACATCAGAGGAAAGGTCAGTAGTTTTTTTTCCATATGTAGGCTACTTTGCGAAATATATATGGGCAAAAGTATTGAAAATTTAACATCGTTGAAGCCAAGGTTTACCCCTTTATAACTCGCGAATAGTGGTTGTATATTGTACAATTTAAATGCATTTGGATAAAATGAAATGTTTTTAGACTTGGCAAAAAATATTGGCCTTCAAAGTTGATTTGCGCGGAAGCTGTGGCTATATTTATGTTAACAAATGGGTAAAAATGGGTTGAAGCCAACGTGCCTTTTTTTGTTTTCTCTCGATTTGTGATTAAACCACATTTTTCCCGATTTTCCTGTCAAAGTGAAAGTAGAAGCCAACTAAATAAGGATCATCCCACCAATGTATAACTTTTCAACATTTGATCTGCGTCTACCATTAAATGATGCTGACATTTTGAAGCCAGATTTTAAGTGTTTTTTAAATTTTCTTATAATTTCGTTCCGCAAACAGGTTTTTCAAAAAATCATATATAGGAGTGAAGAACTCACGATTCTGATTTATTTGATATATGTGTCGTGAATGTAGCCTACACAGCTTCAAAAAAATCAGTATCCAAATACAAAAATTTTGTGCGAACAAATTTCTAAAAATCATATATTTCGTGTCTAATTTATACAATAGGAATTCGATTTACTCGTGCATGATTGCAAATTTTGGATTTTTACGTTGCGGATCTAATAAATCAATACTCGTTAAAATCCATCTACTAAAACGCGAGAAAGGAGAAATTCCAATGTAGGAAAATCACCTAATATTGTTTTTGAAAATATCGCGCATTTTATCACGTATTCTTTCGGCCGCTTGCACTGCTATGAAAAAACAAGTGCAGCATCTTCCTTTTTGCGGAAACAGAGATTTAAAAACTTCACTGATAAGGAAACTACATTCATTTTATCCCAAAAATAGTGTGTGATGCTACATCCACGGTTCTTGACTGATTGCCTTGAAATAGGTATATATCGAAGCAGATTTTCATGGAGACACTAAAACCGGATGCGGAACGAAATTGTATGAACTTTGCGCAAATTAGCGATGTTTTATAGGTTTTTTAATGCTAAGATGCAGCCGATGCTACACCTTAGCGTCCAAATTATAATTCGAAAAATATATACAAATTAAAAGATATGGTCTTGCTTTGCTGTACATGAAAATCACATGCGGACAAAATGATTTTGATAATTACGCGATTTAAACATATTTTAATAATGCATATAAGTTAAAGCGGTTTATTTGAACTCTATTTCCGTTTAAGAAGTTTAATGATTTATTTTAACAACCCGATAACTTTCCTCAATGGAAACCTTCTATGTGAATGTAGATAAAGAAAATCCGCCCATTTTCTTGGGAGTTTCAAAAAAAAAAAATAAAAGAAGTACTCCTATAGAATTTTTCCAATATGTTCTACTCTAGAATGCATGTGAAAACTATTATTCCAAACCAAAATTAGTTTTTTGTAACACAAATATGTGCTTATTTTGGCTATAATATCCTAACTACTATCCTGATGATTATAAGTTTGGTCTCATTTGATTCCCCGTGAAGTCTTTATTTAAAACTGTTACTTTTTTGTAATTTTTGACGGGTAAATGGACCTATATTTTCAAAAAATTCGGATTACATTTAAAATTTTGTAAATTTTTTGTAAATTCCGCGAATGCTGAGAAATATTTTACAAATATTATGCAATCTACTTAATGACGTCACTTCGTGATAACTTTTTAGTGACAATTGTGCTCAATTAAATAATAATTAGCGTTTTTATAATAATTTTTTCTTAAAAGCAGAAGAAAAAACCGCGATAACATTTGTCCGCAACAACCAAAAATTTGCTCGCGAGCGGATTTGTACTGGGGAATTTTTTCTTAACCTATGTACCAAAAATCGTTGATGTAGCGCGAAAAGAAAAAATTAAATTTTTTGGAAATGGAATATGAAATAATTGGCAGTTTTGCCCATATGCCCTCAAGGAATTAAAATATCGACAAAAATAAATTTTTTATATTTTTCATTCAAAAGTAATGGTCCATTTCACCCGCTAAAGAATATCTGATATAATCTTACCCGGTGCAAAATTTCGTGACTATTGATGTATAATTGCGACTTCTAGCGAGTTTATTATTACACTACACTACAAAACAAATAACGGGATATATTAGGCTGTAACTCTGTTATCTAATCATGCACACCAACATAATTTGCATCAATTGAAAGGTCAAGCGTTCCACTTTCAAGTATATCTCACTTGTCCGGAATATCACTTCCAGGAATTAAGATATAAGCTGTATATTAAAATTGTCCACTATTTTCACACAAAAGTTTTGGTCCATTTAACCCTCTAAATATTATCCGATCGCCATCTCAAATTGCAAGCTTCTCCTTTATGATATACTCTTACCTTATTTAAAATTACGCGTTGATCGGACTATTATTGAGACCTACAGAGCAGCTACAAAATTAGATAAATATTATGTTTTTGGTCCATTTCACCAGCTAAATATTTCACGATCATCACCAATAAGAATAGGGATCTATTCTGATCTGAACCCGACCTCCATACAAAATTTCGTGACGATCGGTCCATAATTGCGGCCTGGAGCGTGTTTACAATTTATAATGGACAGACGGACGGACGGACTGACGGACGGACACACATCTCAAAATCGCTTTATCTCGTCGAGATATGAAGAATGGTATTCCACATTGGGGGTCTCCGATGAATATTTCGCGGTGTTACATGAATTTTTACCAAAAACAAACTTATAATACCCTTTTCCACATTTTGGTATAGGGTATAAAAATGTGAACTTTGACCGCGATTTTTTTTTTCAAAATTCCTCCAGCGATTTTTTCTTGTTTTTGGTTTCTTCTTATTTAGGAACATTGCTCTCTCAGAATCCGCAAAAACTATCCAGGTGTAAGCGGTTTTCATTAAAAAGTTAGTTAAGGTACTCGTACATCCTTCATAACATGGTTTTATAAGGAGACGATACAGTTAGTGCATTGCAGGGACGTACGCAGGGGGGGGGCACTGGGGGCCCGGGCCCCCCCCGAAATGGTTTGGTCGACTACAATTTTTTGAGCTACTTTAACAAATGATTACGATTTTTTTCTCTAAAATAAATTTTGTTTTTAAAATTTTAAATGAAAACTGATATTGTTCTGAAAGTTCTGTACTGAAAATGTACTTTGTCATCAAGTTGTCTAAGAAATATTTAAATTTTTTTGTTTGAATACTCATTTTAGGGAAACTTCCAGTAAAACTGAATTCCTTCTTTATGCCATCCCAGTGTTTTGGAATTCTGTAATGAATATAAAGGTCCTGAGGCTTTAAACTCATTTTGTATTCAAAACATTTACAAATTCAGTATTGTGCGGATTAGAAGTACATAAAATAAAATGTCTATTGGACAATATGTACGACATATCAAGGGTTTTCCGTGGAGTATATCTCGAAAAGCAGTTAGAAAATTGTTTTACTGCCTTAATCAACATTTTGTATTCCTATTTTATATCAACTTGTTGCTAAACAGTGGAATAAAATAATGTAGAAAAATGTTTTGTTGTAAAGTGATAATATCTGCTATATATAGCGTGCCCATCTGAATTTTTTCCTATCAGTAACAAATTTGTAGCAGAAAACAACCGTAAACGAAATTAAAGCTCAAACTTTCGTTATATGGTATTGTATTAAAATCTGCTGTTACTTGTATTGTATATTGCGATGCTCTTGAACCATCTTTAAATGAAAGAAGCTTAGATGAGAAAATGAAAAACAACAAAAAATTGCATTTTTAGGGTTTTTTGGTTTTGACGGTTTTGCAGGGAAACCACAAGCCCTATCAAACTGGAACTAAAGAAAATGTTGTTGCAGTGAAATTTCTCTACAATATTGTTCTTATATGATATTTGCGCAGTTTTTTACCATTTCTGAGATATAGAAGTTCAAATTTGGACAATTCACTCACTGTATCGTCTCCTTATAAAACAATGTCAGGACTACAATTTCCCAACTTAAACTTAAATATTTTAATTGATATTTATTTTCATGTAAGTACTATTCGTACCAAGTAAGTCCGATTTTCCTCACGCCTACACATCAAGAGCCAGCCATAATTGTTGAGATATTTTAATTGGGGTGCTCAGCGCCAAGACGGCTTAACCCACCAACCGCGATCCTCATTTCCAGCTCTATCTGTTCCCCCAAAACCATTTATAGTACAATATTTCAAAATTCTCTTTACACAATAACAAATTGTACCAAATCCTATACCATATAGTACAATTCGTATATTTATGGTACATATTTCCTAAATCTGACGTTATTACCAAATAACAACAGTAATCTTAATTCTAAATCTCACGAATCCAGGTCTATACGTTAGTCCAATACAAGCCATTAAGCTAACGATAAAAATGTACCTCATCGAAATAATGTTCTTAGACTAATGTTATGTTTTGAGGAAACACGCGTCAAACAATTTGGAGTCGATTTATCCCAGTTCGTCCGTCTGCCTGGCTCGTGCCCATTATAACTCTCAAACAGATCAACAGATTTGGTCCAAATTTTGGATCTCGCAATATTTTGTCCAAACTTGCTTTGGACACCAGACTTCAAAATGTTTCCCTAAAATCTTGAGCAAAGTCTAATCCGATTTTTTCCAGACCTAGAGTAGGTTCGAATATGGATTATATCGATTCACTCCTTCAGATACCTTCCTAAAATTACGCACATATCAAATTCTGAAACTTCTTGAAAAAAAAACTTTATAGAAAAAAATTGGCTATGTAGCCCGTATTCGATCTGCCTATATATAGAAGTCTCAACTCACACAAACTGAGGGTATATCTCTGTAGGCAAACCCGACTGTTACTTTTTACTTGTTATCCAGAAAACAAAATTTATGAATTTTCATAAGTTTGTCTCCGCTATGCTGACAGAAGTGATTGGTCGTTGGAATGTTTTTAAGGTCAGTCCATAAACATCTAGTCGTACAATTAAGATAGAAATAAGCGGGAACAACACCCATTGATGTATCAGATGGAGTTTTTCGTCTTAAATTATTTTTTCAGGATTTAGCTAAAATGTTGCCGAGCTTTTTTTGAAAATATTTTTTCGACCATGTAGTCTCAAACAGTACTGCGAGTTGGATTCGGAGTCTATGAGTGGTAGATTGCATCGCCCGGCTCCTAATATTTTTTCCTCTTTTTCTAATATAATTTTCTGAATTATTAGTTGGCTTTCTACTCTATCACTTCTGGTAAAATAGTAAAGTTTTGGTGTTCTTATGCACTTAAAGAATATTATTTTCTTACAACAATACAAAACCTTTTTAATGGCACTGAAGTTAGTGTGTGATAAAGAAGAAACGGCGTTATGTTCAGATCGAACTGTTTATATCCTCCAAACAATGTATATATTAGGGTTATGACTTTTTGACATTTTTTCTCAAAAATGATTTCCTGTAGCAGGGATGAATGAACTTTTGCCTAATAATCACTACGCTATCGTTTATTCTATTGAAATACAAAAAAAGTTCACGCACAAATCGATTTTAAAAATATAATTTTTTGAAAAAATTTATGAAATAAAAAAACAATTTTCTTCAAAAATTATTTTTTGTTGAGTGAATGAATAAATATAAGCCTACTAATAACTATAATAATGTTTATTTCATTCAAATATTGAAAAAGGTCATGCACAAACCACTTTGAAAGAATTTTAAATTTTTTGTTTTTGTTAAAAAAATTATATCTTTAAATAAAAGCGTTAACGACATTTTTACGATTCTCAGAATTGAAGAAAATTAGTGAGAAATAAATGTTATGTCAGTTTAATTATCTCATGTGACTCTAAAGTTTATTTTCAATTGTATATCTGCTTACAGTGACTTCAAAAAATTGTCCATAATTTTGATAAATTCAAATTTTAAAGTCATTTTGTGCGTGAGGTTTTTTCACCGAATCACCTTATAATTATGATTTTATGTAATCTTATGGCAAAACTCTTCACGCTATGATACAGGGATATGAGGTTGTAAAAAGTCATAACCCTAGTATATATCTATTCGACATATTCGCGAATGCAATCCCTACGTAACGATACACAACATTTTCAATTTTTATGATTTTTGGTCAAGTTGGGCCCCCCCCCCCGAAATGAAATCCTGCGTACGTCCCTGGTGCATTGTCCCAAATGGTAAAACCTACGAAATCTTATAGAGAATTGTTACTACTGCTACATTCGCTCTAATCTAATAATATTTTAAATATAAATGCAACATATAATAATTCAAGCTAGTACTGATAGACTAAACTTATTCGTACACAAAGTTTACATTGTTCTACTATAACTACAAAATCATAACAACAGTGAAAATCATTAGATATCTTTGAATTATAATCTTCCAATAAAAAAACATAACAAAGAAAATTGATCAATAAACAAGTAAAAAGTCGTTAAGTTCGGCCGGGCCGAACTTTTTATACCCTCCACCATAAAATAGTCTTAATTAAAATGGAAAATTAGTGTTACTTCACAATTTTAGGTGGAAAAATTTTTACATCTTTGTGTTTATTTCAGCTTAAGTCCATATTTTGTTGTAATTCAATTGTTTGTATAACAACAAAATATTTTAAAGTGGATATGAAATTGATTAGTTGCGGGCGAAGGGTAGGGAATACTATAGTTTCAGTTGTCGCCAAACAACTTCATCAGTTCCCTTTTTTTTCGCCGACTCTGTATCGATAAACAGGTCAATAAAGCCATCTAGCAAATTAAACAAAATGAGAAATTTGCTGTATGGCCCTAAAGCTGTTTACCCTACAATTTGAGTCGAACTAATGGCTTTATTGACCTGTTTATCGATACAGAGTCGGCGAAAAAGGGAACTGATGAAGTTGTTTGGCGACAACTGAAACTATATTATTCCCTACCCTTCGCCCGCAGCTAATCAATTTCATATCCACTTTAAAATATTTTGTTGTTATTCAAACAATTGAATTACAACAAAATATGGACTTAAGCTGAAATAAACACAAAGATGTAAAATTCTGCAGTCCAACAATAAAAAACGCCAACAGGAAAAATTTTTCGATAATGGATAGATACTTCAATTGCCTAAATTATCTAATCTATTCTAAAAAAATGTGTTCAGCTAGGTGATAGGTATCACATACGGGGCTATATCAAATTGTCAACCTATCTTTATAATTTTTGGTGGAAAAGTTTTATAACTACAGGAAACCTCAAAAGTCAAATTGAGGATAGTTCCATCAAACAATGTAGACCCTCAACATACCGAAAATCGTGAGGTGCCGTTATATAGGAGCTATACGAAAACATGGATCTATGTTGACGAATTTTAGTGACCACTGCAAATTCAAATGTCAAAATACATTTAGTTCGATTAAAAATTGTAGCTAAAACCCTCAAAATACTGAAAATTTAGAGGCACCGTTATATGGGAGCTATACCAACACATGGGTGTTGACGATTTTTACCACAGAGAACCTCAAATGTCAAATTACAGCTAGTTCGGTTAAAAATTGTAGCTAAACCCCTCAACATACCGAAAGTCGAGAGGTACCGTTATATAGGAGCTATGCCAAAACATGGGCCTATGTTGATGATTTTAAGTTTCGTGACCACAGAAAATTCAAATGTCAAATTACAGCTAGTTCCGTAAAAATTTTAGCTAAAACCCTCATAATACCGAATATCGGGAGCTACCGTTATATGGGGGCTATACGAAAACATGGACCCTATGTTGACGATGTTTGGTGGAGAAGTTTCGTGGCCACTAAGAACCTCAAATGTCAAATTACAGCTAGTTCGGTTAAAAATTTTAGCTAAAATATTCAAAATACCGAAAATCGGGAGGTACAGTTATATGGGGGCTATACGAAAACATGGACCTCTGTTAACGATTTTTGGTGGAGAAGTTTCGTGATCATTGAGAACTTTTAATGTCAAATTGCAGTTAGTTCGACCAAAAACTGTAGCTAAAATTTTCAAAAAAACCGAAAATCGGGAGGTATCATTATATGGGGCGTAAACTAAAACATGGACCTATGTTAACGATGTTTGGTGGAGAAGTTTGATGACCACTGAGAACCTCAAATGTCAATTTACAGCTAGTTCGGGAGAAAATTGTAGCTAAAATTCTCAAAATACCGAAAATCGGGAGGTACCGTTATATTGGGGCTATACCAAACCATGGACCTATGTTGGCGATGTTCGGTGGAGAAGTTTGATGATCACTGAGAACATCAAATGTCAATTTACAGCTAGTTCGGGTGAAAATTGTAGCTAAAATTCTCAAAATACGAAAAATCGGAAGGTACCGTTATATGGGGGCTATACCACACCATAGACCTATGTTGGCGATGTTCGGTGGAGAAGTTTGACGACCACTGAGAACCTCAAATGTCAAATTACAGCTAGTTCGGGTGAAAATTGTAGCTAAAATTCTCAAAATACGGAAAATCGGGAGGTACCGTTATATGGGGGCTATACCAACCATGGACCTATGTTGGCGATGTTCGGTGGAGAAGTTTGATGACCACTGGGAACCTCAAATGTCAATTTACAGCTAGTTCGGGTGAAAATTGTAGCTAAAATTCTCAAAATACCGAAATCGGGAGGTACCGTTATATGGGGGCTATACCAAACCATGGACTTATGTTGGCGATGTTCGGTGGAGAAGTTTGATGACCACTGGGAACCTCAAATGTCAATTTACAGCTAGTTCGGGTGAAAATTGTAGCTAAAATTCTCAAAATACCGAAAATCGGGAGGTACCGTTATATGGGGGCTATACCAAAACATGGATCTATGTTGACGATGTTCGGTGGAGAAGTTTGATGACCACTGAGAACCTCAAATGTCAAATTACAGCTAGTTCGGGTGAAAATTGTAGCTAAAATTCTCAAAATACCGAAAATTGGAAGGTACCGTTATATGGGGGCTATACCAAACCATGGACCTATGTTGGCGATGTTCGGTGGAGAAGTTTGATGACCACTGAGAACCTCAAATGTCAATTTACAGCTAGTTCGGGTGAAAATTGTAGCTAAAATTTTCAAAATACCGAAAATCAGGAGGTACCGTTATATGGGGGCTTTACCAAAACGTGGACCTATGCCTATATCCTTTGGGATATAAGTTTGTTGATTACTAGAACCCTAAATGTCAAATTATAACTAATTCGGTTTGAAAATGTGACTAAAAACTTCAAAATACCTCAAATCGGGAGGTACCGTTATATGGGGGCTATACCAAAACGTGGACCGATATAGCCCATCATCGAACTTGACCTGCCTGCAAACAAAAGACGCATCTTCCCAAAATTTCAGCGTTCTATCTCCATTTTTGTGGATGCTAGAGTGATTACCACAGACGAACGGACTGACGTGCACAGATCGACTCAGAATTTTACGCTGATCAAGAATATATATACTTTATAGGGTCGCAAATGATTATTTCAATGCGTTACAAACGGAAAAACAAACTTAATATACTCTCCATACTATGGTGGAGGGTATAAAAAGAGAGGCATCAGAGAAAAATTTTTTCCTTCAATAATCATACGAAATTATTCCAAAATCGTTCAGAAATCTTTACGATAGTTCGGAAGGTACCTGCGATTTTCATACGACATTATTCCCGAAATCGTTCAGAAATCTGTACGAAAATTCGGAGGAAAAAATTCGCATTCCGAATTTCCCAAGGGTTTTCTTCCGATTTCGTTGCGAATTCTGACCGAAATCGATCCGATTTCGCTCCGACATTTCGTTCCGAAATTATGTCAACCACTTCATACAGCTTTCGTTAAGATATCGTTACGATTTCGGATCAGATATCGGACGTAACGTCCGAATTTTGTTCCGATTTCGTTACGATATCGGTACGATTGGTTTGCTGGGTATCAACAAACCACACAACATACATACACACCACAACACATACCTCAACTTCACTGTAGGTAGCAATAATTTTGTTCTTAGTTAACTGACAAACCAAACAACTACAGTGCGTTTGGTGTTGAAAAAACAATGTGTTTGGCTGTATAGTTCGCAACTACAAATTTTTAATTTCTTTAATATAAAGGCAACATCTAATATCTTAACCTAGTGCTGATAGACTCAACATGTATGTACATATGGTTCGTATTGTTCTGCTATGGTTCACGAGACGATAACAACTACAGTGAAAATCATTAGAAGAAACGGTAAGCTACAATAATTCAAAATTAAAGAATTACCCAGCAAACCAAATGTCTGATGTCCGACATGTCTGAACAATTTGGGAAGCAAAGTCGTTCAGATTTCGTTCCGATTTCTAAACGATTTTTCGGGGAGGAAATAGTTCAGATTTTGTACCGATTTCGTTCCGATTTCGGAACGAATGTCGGAAAGAAATTTCCTTTCCGAATTTCCCAAGGATTTTCTTCAGATTTCGTTACGAAATCGGACCGAAATCGATCCGATGTCGCTCCGACATTTCGTTCCGAAATTATGTCAACCACTTCATACAACTTTCGTTAAGATATCGTTACGATTTCGGATCAGATATCGGACGTATCGTCCGAATTTTGTTCCGATTTCGTTACGATGTCGGTACGATTGGTTTGCTGGGTAATAAGAGTAGCAAAATTTGTCTCTGCTAGTGTGTGGTGGTTCCCAGCAAACCAATCGTACCGATATCGTAACGAAATGGGAACAAAATTCGGACGTTACGTCCGATATCTGATCCGAAATCGTAACGATATCTTAACGAAAGTTGTATGAAGTGGTTGACATAATTTCGGAACGAAATGTCGGAGCGAAATCGGATCGATTTCGGTCAGAATTCGCAACGAAATCGGAAGAAAATCCTTGGGAAATTCGGAATGCGAATTTTTTCCTCCGAATTTTCGTACAGATTTCTGAACGATTTCGGAATAATGTCGTATGAAAATCGGAGGTACCTTCCGAACTATCGTAAAGATTTCTGAACGATTTTGGAATAATTTCGTATGATTATTGAAGGAAAAAATTTTTCTCTGATGCCTCTCTTTTTTATTGATCAATTTTCTTTGTTATGTTTTTCTATTGGAAGATTATAATTCAAAGATATCTAATGATTTTCACTGTTGTTATCATTTTGCAGTTATAGTAGAACAATGTACGAATAAGTTGAGTCTATCAGCACTAGCTTGAATTATTATATGTTGCATTTATATTTAAAATATTTAAAAAATGTATATGCGAATTTTATAACCAACCATTTTGTTTTTCGACAACAAACTAAAATGTTGCTTGTTCGATATATACAAAAGGTGGTTGTTGTGCGAAGGGAAATTTGTTTCCGACATATCGATCCGAATTCGTAACGAAATCGGAAGAAAAACATTAGCATATTCGAAGGGAAATTTACTTCCGACATTTTCTCCGAAATCGGAACGAAATCTGAACGAAATCCCCTACGAAAAATCGTATAGAAATCGATACAAAACCTAAACGATTTGCATCCGAAATTGTTCCGATATGTCGGACATCCGACATTTGGTTTGCTGGGTTGTTAGTCCCAATAATAACAAAAACAAAAACTCGTCAAAATTGTTTTTTTTTTCAATCTCTCAGAAAAAACAATATTTTTTTTGCTTTATGAAAGGCGTTCATGAAAAGCAGAAATTTGAACCTTGGCAAGACCTTATGAACACTACTTCTGAAATGCAGTAATTATTTTTTTCTATGTAGTGGCTTAAATGGGCCATTGCTTTAGTAGGAGAAATATAAAAATTTAAAATTTGGTCCATATTTTACTTCCTGGAGGGCATATACCAGCAAAGCAGCCTATATATGGAAAAAGAACTACTGACCTTTCCTCTGATACAAATTGGAATAATGTGTCTCCTGGGTAACTAACGGACCTACTGCCTAATATATAATATTTTCCTACCATGCTACAATTTGTCTCTATCATGATAGAGAAATTCCCAACATTATTGCAAATTAGTTGGAGCCCTAGCATATTAATAGTCCAATTGAATTTTTTACACATACATATGTATATTGCAGCGTGGGTCGCTTCGCCACCTTTTTTAAAATGCACACGTTGTCGCTACCGTTAACGTTTTTTTTGAAATATTAATTTTGGCGTATAATTAAATATGAATATTTGTGGGAGTCATACAATTGTTTGCATGCAAATTATTTGAATTTCCAAGCATATGTATCCATCCATCGTCCGATCCATCAAGAACCGGGCATGTAGCATCTTACTCAATTTTTTAAAATAGTTTTTAAATAACTGTTTTCGCAAATTTTAAACAGGCGCATCGATCTATTTATTTAAGTAAAAAATGAAACATCTAAAACGCGTTTAAATACGCGATATTTGCGAAACCATTTTTTGCAATTTTTTCGAAATTTGACCTAATTGAAGGTCAGAATGCAAAAAAAAAACTAAATTCACCAGGGTTTCCACGAACCCAAAAAATAATTTTTTTTTTTGAAAATTTTACGCACAAAAATTTCTACTTTGGGATAGGATTGCTTTGATCCTATGAAGGTTACACTCTCGAGTATATATGCAAAATTGCGTAGTCGCGAGTACTACAATCACATATTAAGCTTTTAGATTAGGCCGGGGCGATTTGTATGGAAGGAAAAAGGTGATAGTGGGCGCCTGTAGTTTCTGATTCTTGGGATTGTACTGAGCAAAAAAGTCCACTAGACCATATGTCTACGGTGAAAATCGAGCCCCCGGCGTCCGTGGTGGTGTTCAAATCGCCCCACCCTATTTTAGATAAATCCAGTTGCGCGTCCAAAATAGAGACAAAATTAAAAAACCCCTTTTTAGTCTTCAAAATGTCAGCATCCCATATATGCATATGTAGTGGATATATTAAAAAATCATACATTAGGAAACTTCATCTTTGGAGTCTATTCTTTAACTTCTTCTTGGAGTATTAAGCTCTACATTGTGTTGAAAAGCCACTAATTGGAAATTAATATAAAAACTCGTTTCCTTTAACGATTCTTTTCCTATATTTTTAAAATTAATACGACCACAGCCTCTGCTAAAATTATTATTTTAAAAAATTCCTCCGTGAATCGTGCTAAAACAGTTGATTTTACAGAAATGCGTTCAAAACTTCTGGTATAGTACAATTCTTCGCGAATTACAATTCACCATACGTCAGTTTTAACATTTGTTGATTTTCTACAGTAAGTCCCATGTGTTGAGGGTATAAAATGATTGGCTGCTTAAAACCTATGTTGTGGGACACTTGGATTCCACGTTTTAAAAAGTGAATTTCATTAGGCAAAATCATTCATCCTCTTTGGCTTGCTTGCTGCATTCCTTTTCTGGCAATTTCTGTTTTTACGTCTTCTTTTTTGCTCCAGAAACAAAAATTTCTTTTATAAAACTTCATGAAATTCTTTAGAATTTGTCAGTGAATAATATTTCTGTTTTAGTCCCCACCCTGCTGCATTCACCATTTCAAATGCACTTTGCAATCCGTCTAAAGTAATGGCTTAAAACACCATAAAGTTTTGTGTGTATTTTCTTTCTTCCATTTCTTGTTCGTTTCATCGTTCCTTCTTTTTTTTCCCAGAATCATTTCAACTTTATTTGGCAGAATATGACCTAATTCCAGCTGCCATTAAAAACTGCAGTTGGTATTCTTTTCAAATGTAAATAAGATGCTTTCTCAAAAATCAAAAAACAAAAAAAATCGCCGGAGCGCTTTTTAAATAAATTGCGATTCAAGTTAACATTTTTAAGGTTTTTTTAGGTTTTCACGATTTTGCTTGGAAACCGCAAGTCCTATCGAAAAGGGACTAAAGAAAATGATATAGCTATTCTCTACAAGAGTGTCATTTATGACATCTACGTAGTTCTTACCGTTATTGAGATATTGAAGTTCAGATTAGGACAATGGATTGTCTGTATCGCCTCCTTATATTACAATGTTATGCAGAGTGCACCTTAACTAACTTTAAATGAAAACCGCTTACACCAGCGAAGTTTTTGCGGATTCTGAATCTGCAATGTTTATAGATGAGAAAAATCCAAAAACCAGAAAAAATCGCTGGATGGATTTTTTAATAAATCGCGATCAAAATTCACATTTTCGTTTTTTCTCAGGTTTTTTTCACGATTTTGGTTGGAAACCGGATGTCCTATCGAAATCGAACTAAAGAAAATGTTGTAGCAGTGAAAATTCTGTACAAAATTGCCTGATTATTGTAGCAGTGAAAATTCTGTACAAGAGTGCCTGATTGATCTTATCCTAGGTTTTACCATTTTTGAGATATAGAGGTTCAGTTCAAACTCTCAGATTTTTTCTTAGGTCTTAAGGATTCAGTTTGAGTACTGTAAATCTTTTTGAAATGGGGCTAAAGAATATGTTGTAGCTGTGAAAATTTACTACAAGATTGGCTTCCGTAATTTTTTCCTAGGTTGTACCATTTTTGAGATGTTTAAATTTTTTTTTAAATTTTAATTTTGTAAGGAGGCGGTACAGTCAATCCAGTGTCCTAATTTGAACTTCTATATCTCAGTAACCGTAAAAACTACAAAGATAACATAAAAGTCGATTTTGTAGTGAATTTTCATAGCTTTAGTGCTATTTCGATAAGACTTGCGGTTTCCAAGCAAATCGTAAAAACCTAAAAAAACCTTAAAAATGTCAATTTGAATCGCGATTTATTTAAAAAGCGGTGCAATTTTTTTGTTTTTGATTTTTCTTATCTATGAACTTTGTAGTTTCAGAATACACAAAAACTTCCGAGGTGTAAGCTCCTTCCATTTAAATTTGTTTTAAGAGCACCGTGCCATATTATTTAGCTTATGTGAATAGGCATGCAGTAATTGAAATCAGAGAAGTATCCCTCTCCATTCAGGGATGTTGTGGGAATATACATGTAAATGTATCTTTTTGTGTAATAACTAGCAAAGTGCCCGCTACTTCGTATCCGGAAAGGATATAAAAAACAAACAAAGAATATTTAATATGGAAATGGCGAACACTAAAAATTTTGTTGTACTGATACCAATTTTAATACATATTGAATTTTATTTAAGTACTGTTCGTAACACTTTAGTTCGATTTTTTCAAAAAAAAAAAAAAATAGCCGTATCTAACCCTTACACATCAACAGCGAGCCACATTTTTGAGGCATTTTAATTAAGAATTTTTTGTCCTCAGAAGGTAAAACATTCTTGTAAGCAAATACTTATACTTTTATTATACTATTTGTAGTTTTATAATAGGCATTTCCAATACCATTTCAGCCATCATCGATCCTTATACCAAATATCAGAATTTGTACGCAATTCAAAAAAAACTGCAATAACAAAATGGTACCAAATTTAGTGCTTTTCGTACAACCCAGTTTAAACTTAAACAAATTACCTTATATCAACCATTTACTCAAACCGCGAATCTCATTTCCGGCTTTATCAGTTCTTCCAAATCCAATAATAGTAATCCACATATAAATACATAAGTACGAATTTCCAAAAAATACATAAGTACGAATTTCCAACATAAGAACAAATTTTAGAATTCCAGCTCTGTTCCTATTAACGCTTAGGTACTTTTCGTCAATTTAAGATACGTTTTTCTTAAAACACGTCCATATACGAACGTTACATACTAATACTCACCCTAACTCCATTTAGTAATTTTCGTATACTTATGGTACGTATTTCGACAACCACATCTCAATGCTATACTGACATTAATACAAAATAATAACGGTAATCAAAATTCCAAATCTCAGGATTTTAGCTGTATGCCAAAACCAATATGAAACTTAGTACCATTTAGTACTCTTCGTACCCATAAGTACGATTTTCCAAAACTACCTCAATCCTTCACTTTAACAGTAATCTTAATTCCAAAGTTCAGGATTCCAGCTCTATCCGTTCGCTCAGATCCAAATTGTACTTTTCGTATCCATAAGTACGAATTTCCAAAACCATCTTAATCCCACACTCCAATGGAATAATGTATAATGATCTAAATTTCAGGATTCTAGCTCTATTGGTTCACCTAAATCCAAATTGTACCAAATTAAGTACGATATTGTACTTTTCGTACCCATGAGTACGAATTTCCAAAACTTCCTCAGGCCTACACACCAAGAGTAATCCTAATGCCAAATTTCAGGATTGCAGCTCCATCCGTTCACCCAAATCCAAATCCCAGTTCATCCAAATCAGGATTCCAGTTCCATCGCTCAGATCCAAATTGTATCAAATTTTGTACATAAGTACGAATTTCCAAAACTACGTCAAACCCCTACCCTTTACAATAGAATTCTTCCATGAATACAGAGCTATAAGACCTCCTTTGGCACTTTCTTCGACATTCCTTTTTAACGTTAATTGGTGGTCCAGATTAATGCCGAGGTAATTGGCTTCTAAAGGGAGCTCCAGTGTGACTTCATCATCTATTGATAGGATGAATGGTTTGACTTTCCTCTTTTTCGTAAACAGAACCAGCTCTGTCTGTGACGACCACGTCTTGAGCATAAGCGATCGTTTTTATTCGAAGTTTATCAAAGACTTGAATTATTTTATTTATCACCAGAAGCCACAGCAGTGGTGATAGAACTCCTCCTTCCGAATGGAACTCACGCCAATGTTGAACATCATGATGGTACGCATTCCGTCAATCCAATTAATCATTATGGAGTAAACACCTAAGTTAGAGAGTGCATTATGGTTGGATTCAAGCTTAGCCTTATTAAAGGCAACTCTATGTCAAGAAATGGTGCAACCAACGACCTCATTTAGTGCAGTGTGAAAATGGGTATTGGCTAGGAGATCAAGAGTTTTTAGCCCGAAGTTTGTCCAACGGCCAAAAATTTTTGTCACATGCTTCACCGCGCTATCAACCCCGAAGGCTGTTGTTGTCTAGTATGATACCCCCAGCATGGAGTTTACTAGTTCAGCGAATTTGATCCAATCGGTTTTGTGTGGATTCCTATGTGGTGGTTGCCGAATACAAGTGAGAGAGGCTTAGAAGAGTATCTTCCGATGATCCGAAAAGAAGCACTCATTTAATACTTTCTTCTCAATATTCTTCAATATGTATTATTCTTCTAATTTGACAGTTGTTTTCATTACCCTAGTTGCATAATCTGAAATTAGAGAGATATATTAGTTGAATTTTCTTTTTGACAACTGTACAAGTTCTTAATTTATCTCGTTGGATGAGGCGAAGGTGGTATATTTACCATGGTGTGTTTTGGATGTTCCCCTTCGCCCGAGAACATAATGTTAAGCAAACGATCTTCGATAAGCAGCCATCGACTATCACTGATTTTCCCATCAGAATCAGATCTGACTGCTATTTGAAGCTCCTCTAGTACCACTGGTCTACTTGTTCACCTTTCAATACTGTTACCCGTGAGAAGAGAACCGGATGCTGACTTGGCTTTGTCATCTTTCCTGCTCCCAGTATTTTGATAACAGCCAGAAGAGGTTGAAGGTTTGGGTTCTTGGCTTGGATTAGGGCTCTTGGCCTTGGGGTGTGGTTCCACCGATGAACTAACTCTCTTCACCGTGGTTTTTTATGAAGAAGAATTAGTTGACCCAGGTACAGAGTCCGGTTCCTTGTCTGATTTCTTGACTTCTTTCACTTCTGATTTAAACTCCGTTTGATTTGTCTCCTTTGACTTGGCATCCTTCGTCTTTGAAGGCTGTCCTGTCTGGGTGGCAGAACCTCCCTTTGAAGTAGGCGCTGATCCGTTTGATTCGTCTCCTTTGACTTGGCATCCTTCGTCTGTGAAGGCTGTCCTGTCTGTGTAGCAGGGCCTTCCTTTGAAGTAGGTGCTGTGGTCGACAGAGCAGAATTGGTAGGTCAAGTTAACATCACTCCTAGTTTGGCCTTTGGAGGCTATAGAATTTGATGTTGACATTCATCCCGATATTGTCTTCTCAATCGTGGAGATAAGAGAAAGCTTATTTATTTCAGGATTTCTCTTGGGCAAGTGCTTGTTCACTACTTGGAAATTGATCCTTATTATTTTGCATTCTCCGATGTACTTTCTGAAGGAGGAGCATTGACCTATGTATCTCTTTCTCCTCCTTTCTTTGGCCAATCGACCTGAATAGCTAGTTACGGTGTGGGTAAGTTGGCGGCCATAGTTTTGGTCGTAGTTCCATTTTCGACAGCATCATGACTCTATCGGCTACGGCCGATGGTCGGATAAGGTTTTTATTTGAAATTTTGCCTGTTAGGGCGAAAATCATTCTTATGTTATTTTTTATACCCTCCACTATAATAAAGAGGATTCTTGATCAGGATAAAATTGTAAGTCGGACTAACAATGTCCGTACGTCCGTCTTTTGAAATCAGGATACAGCTCGCAATTTTTAAGATAGAGCTTTGTAATTTGGTATAGAAGTTCTATTACTCCTAGGATTTTTGGTATTGCAAATGGACCATATCGGTCCAGGTTTTGATATAGCCCCCATAGAACGGTACCTCCCGATTTTCGGAATTTTGAAACTTGTGGCCACAATAATCCACCGAAATTTCTGATATTTGGTATTTATTTTTCATGTGGGGTAAAAAACTTTCCCATCTAAATTTGTAGGTACAGGTGCACGCCTTCATTTAGGCCCCATAGAACGGTACCACCCGATTTTCAGTATATTGAAGGTTGTGGCCACAATAACCCACCGAAATGTCTGAAATTTGGTATTTAGTCTTCGTTGAGGGTATATAACTTACCCCCCCCCCCCCCCCCCCCTACAATTTTTGGGTATAGGTCAACGACTTCATATAGCATATAGCCCACATAGAACGCTACCTCCACGATTTTCGGTATTTTGGAGGTTGTGGTCTCAATATTCCACCGAAATGGCTGACATTTTGTATTTAGTATAAATTTGGGGTTTAAAACTTGCCACTTGAAATTTGTAGGTATAGGTCCACGTCTTCATATAGCCCCCATAGAACGGTACCTCCCGATTTTCGGAATTTTGAAAGTTGTGGGCACAATAATGGCTGACATTTCGTACTTAGTCTTCATTTAGGATACAAAACTTTCCATAAGTAATTTGTCGGTGTAGGTCCCATGGAACGGTAACTCCCAATTTTCGGCATTTTGAAGGTTGTGGCCTCAATATTGCACCGAAATCGCTGACATTTGACAATATACTACAGAAATGACTGACATTTGTTATTTAGGTTTCCATGCGGTTGCAAAATATTGCAATGCATGCCTTCCTATGTTCATCATATAAGCGTACCTTTTGATTTTCGGTATTGTGAAGGTTTTAGCAACATTTTCTTACCGAAATATCTTAAATTTGATATATAGTCTTCTTTGTGACTAAAAACTTTCCGCCAGAAATTTGTCTGTATAGATCGACGTTTTGATAAAGCCCCCATAGAACGAGGTTAGCCACATTGTTTTACCGAAATTGCTGAAATTTTGAAATCTCATTTTTCACGTAGAAAATTATAAATATAAAGCGATTTTCATCAGTTAAGATATTCTACTCCCCCGAGGAATAAGCCTTAACGTTTAGGAAGACCTTAGTAGTTTCATAAACTATTTTACTTCAATACAACTCGTGGTGGAGGGAATAACAAGTTCGGACCGGCCGAACATAACGAAACGACCGAACATAACGAACCGGCCGAACATAACCAATCCACAGAGCGCCATATATTTGCCTTCTATACTTCATATTTTAATAACTACATCCATACAAAAATCATGATTTATTTCAAATAAAAAATTTTAGCATTTCTTTTAACTTGCATTACTACAAACAACTTTTTTTGGTATCAAACATTTTGCTGGGTTGCTATAATTATTACTGTTTGTTGTAAAAGACCGGCAGATGAGGTGAGTCGTCGCACAAAATGAAATTCACCATACACACCAAAGTCTCCACAAATGTGTTATTTTCTAACCGTAGACAACAGAAAATACCGGTATGCTCTCCAAACCACTCAAACTCTCAGTATAAACCATTACTTGACCATACATAACTGCAGTAGTAACAAGGATATGCTTTTATCCATACTCAAACACCTAAGCTCTCAATTATGGTAATAACTTTATACAGTAAAGTATAGTCCAAGACCCACATCTCCTTACTTGGTCACTGGTAAATTTTTGTTCACACACAAAATATTAACAAATATTTTTATAGAGATGAAAGTGGTAGAAGTGTAAAATGTGCAAACGTTTTATTGTTTGGTGGGTGGTGAATTAGAGAGAAGTATAATAAGGTCCACCATAGTACGGAGAGTATTTTAAATGGTTTTTCCGTTTCAGACATTTCGGTGGGTTATTGTGGACACAACCTTCAATATACCGAAAATCGGGTGGTAACGTATTGAAATAGTTACTTGGACCCCATATAACGTTACGACCCGATTTCAGGTATTTTTACGTTTTTAACTACAATTTCAGTCCGAATTATCCATAATTTCGGACTTACGATTCAAAGTGGTTAAAAAAATATTTACCAAGAATGTGGGATATAAGTCAATGTTTTGGTATATCCCCATATAATCGTTCCCCCATATCAGGTATTTTTACGTTTTTATACCCTACACCACACTGTGGTAAGGGGTATTATGTCTTTGTGCATTTGTATGTAACATGCCTAAGGTAAAGAGATAGACCCATAGTTCCTTTTGTGGATATATGTACAATGTACAGGGTGCGGCTAAAGTTACTATATGTTGCTTGCGAGTATTTAACTTTTTCTTTTTTCCTATTTCAGAAATTAAACTTGGGAGAATATTTAAAACTGGAACGCTATACAATTGCGCAAAGAACTAAGATTGTTTTTCTATTCATTAAAAATCATCGTTCGATAATTAATACTCAAAGTGCATACAGAAGATTTTATGGTGTAAGAACTGCTCCAACGGGTCCAACCATTCGTTCGTTGGTGAATAATTTTGCTGAATATGGGACTGTCGGAGATTCAAGACGTACGGGCAGACCTCGAACTGGCAGATCTGCCGAAAATATTGATGCTGTGCGACAGAGCGTCGAAGAAAATCCGGAGACATCAACGAGAAGACGATCTTCCCAGTTGCAGCTTTCTGACTGCACTCTTCGGCGAATTTTAAAACACGATTTGCACCTCTTCCCTTACAAAATCCAACTAGTCCAAAAACTAAATCCTGAGGACTTCGTATTGCGCTTGGAATATGCTAGAGCAGTTTTAAATCTCGTTGATCAAAATGAAAATTTTTTGTAAAATTTAACGATGACCGACGAAGCGCATTTTCACTTGAACGGTTTCGTAAATAAACAAAACAACAGATTTTGGGGATCCCAAAATCCCAAAAATCTTCATCAGAAATCTTTATCATCTTCATCAGAAATTGATCGTATACCACAAGAAACACTCAACAAAGTTATGGAAAATGCCATAGTAGAGTTGTACATTTTTGCGTTAGAGAAAACGGTTCTCATTTAACTGATATTATTTTTTACAGTGTTTTATTTAACTTGGCTTTGGTGTGTGTTTAGTTCAAATCTGGTAACTCATTTTAAACAGGGTTGCAGTTGACCAATCGAACTAAAACTTTGCACACTTTTCAGATTTGGATGACAATATGAATGAAATCAAAACAATATTGGTCCCGTTTTACACTGTTTTATCTAATTTGCTTTTCAAATCTGGTAACTAATTTTTCACACAGTTGCAGTTGACCAATCGAACTTAAAATTTGCACACATTTCAGATTTGGATGACAATACATGAATATGAAATCAAAACTAATATTGGTCCTTTCTTACAGTGTTTTTACGATGTCTAACTTAACCCCCTTTTCAAATCTGGTAACTGATTTTTAAAATGGTTGCAGTTGACCAATCGAAGTAAAACTTTGCACACTTTTCAGATTTAGATGACAATACGTGAATATGAAACCAAAATCAATATGGGTCCATTTTTTCCTACAGCCCCCATATAACGGTACCAACCGATTTCAGGTATTTTGCTTTTCAAATCTGGTAACTCATTTTTCACACAGTTGCAGTTGACCAATCGAACTAAAACTTTGCAAACTTTTCAGATTTGGATGACAATACATGAATATGAAATCAAAACCAATATTGGTCCATTTTTATAGTGTTGTACAGTGTTCAATTTTACATGCTTTTCAAATCTGGTAACTCATTTTTAACACAGTTGTAATTGACCAAGTGAACTAAAAATTTGCATATTTTCAGGTATGGATGACAATACATGAATATGAAATCAAAACCAATATTGGTCCATTTTTACACCGTTTTACAGTTTTTTATCTAATTTGCTTTTCAAATCTGGTAACTCATTTTTCACACAGTTGTAGTTGACCAATCGAACTAAAACTTTGTACACTTTTCAGATTTGGAAGACAATACATGAATATGAAACCAAAACCAATATGGGTCCATATTTTCCTGTAGCTCCCATCCAGCGGTACCACTCGATTTAAGGTATTTTATCGTCATTTTAAGCCCGTATTGGCTGTTTTTTGACAACTAGGGTTTCCAATGGTACAGAAACGTACCCATTAAAAATTATGGACATAGGTCCAGGTTTTGGTATAGCCCCCATATAGCGGTACTGCCCGATTTCAAGTGTTTTAAGGATTTTATCTTCATTTTTATACCGAATTGCGTGTAACTTGGCATTTGGAGATCCCAGTGGTACAGAAATTTCTCCACCTAAAATTGTGACATAGGTCCAGGTGTTGGTATATATTACGGGTGGAGCCGTAATATGGGGGCTATACCTGAGAGTTTCAACCCGACAACACAGCTGTGCTGCAATGGTTCAAAAATCGAAATGTTAAAATATATACTATCAAAGCACAAGATCAATTAGTGGACGCAACACGCCAATTGGGAAACAGAGATTTGAATGAAGTCATCTCTAGTGACATCAATAAGACCGCCGGATTACCAAAAACTTTGGAAATTTTTTTGGAGCTAAAGTGATATTACGCTCTAACATTGATCAAACAAAGGGATTAGTTAATGGATTTATAACGAACATAATTTGGCCTCACTACCGCAGAGAACAAATGTACGAAACAGATATACCGTCAGTAAAGGTTGACTTTGATGGAATTGGTACACATGTAATTCAGCCAAAAACTATACAATTTTCTGCTAAGTTCAGTTACGGAACTGCTGAAAGAAGAATGCTTCCACTGATACTATCATGGGCCTCAACTGTTCATAAATTACAAGTGTCAACTGTGTACTACGCAGTGGTGTATCTAGGATCCAAGCTTTTCGAAGAAGGGCAAGCATATGTGGCATTGAGTCGTGTAAGATCGCTGGATGGATTAAGAATAGAAGAACTGGATTGCTCGAAACTAATAGGAAAGTAGCCATGCAATAACGAAGCGTTAACTGAAATCAAAAGGATGAGAAACTACCAACCTAAATACATTTTTACTAACTTTATACATTTAATTAATAAATGTAAGCCCATCATTAAATATCATTTCTATTTTTAAATGCTGTTCTATTTTTAAATGCACTAAAAACTAGAAAATAAGTATATAATAAAAAAATTAAGTAACAGTGTTTTATTTATAAATGCACTTAAAAGAAGAAAATAATTTTTCATGATGGAATCTCTAAAATAAAACACTTGCATTTGAATTAAAAATTGTGACAATATTGAACGGCAAGCGTTTTATTTGAGAGATTCCATCATGAAAAATTATTTTCTTCTTTTAAGTGCTTTTATAAATAAAACACTGTTACTTAATTTTTTAATTATATACTTATTCATAATTAATGTAAAAAATAACATAAAATAAACTTTCTTTTTATCATAATTTTTTTTTGTTTTTTTTTTCATTCCATTCAATAGTTATTTAAAAAACAAATCATATAGTTACTTTAGCCGCACCCTGTACATAGAATCATTTTCTGAGTCGATTTATGCATATCCGTCCGTCCGTTCGCAACGTACAGGTCACATTTATTGTCCGATTCAACTGAAATAATATAATTTTTTAGCTACAGGAAGAACACTACTGCGTTTGCTGAAAATCGGTTAAGATTTGGATATAGCTCCCATATACATATATTTTTGGCCGATTTCACTTATTTGCTGCACTAAACACGCTGTATATGTCCGATTTCGACGAAATTTGGAATATGTGACTGAATTTGGCCTAGAAATAAATCTGCTAAATAATATCGTAATCGATATAGATTTAGGTATAGCTCCCATATATATTTTCGGCCGATTTTACGTATAAGCTGCACCAAAACACGCTATATATGTCCGATTTTGGTGAAATTTGGAATGTGTGACTAAATTCGGTCTAGAAATAAATGTGCCGAATTATATCTAAAGCGGTCCAAATTAAGATATAGCTCCCATATATATATATTCGGCCGATTTGTGGTATTTGATCCACAAAACACCCTATATCTGTCCAATTTTGATTAAATTTGCAATATAAGACTGAAGTTGTTCTAGAAATAAATCTGCTCAATTATATCGAAAGCGGTCCAGATTTAGATATAGCTCCCATATATATTTTCGGCCGATTTCACGTTTTCACGTTTTTGCAGCAGCAAACACTCTATATATCTTCAATTTCGATGAAATTTGGAATGTATGGCTGAATTCGGTCAAGAAATAAATGTTTCAAATTATATCGAAATCGGTTCAGATTTAGATATAGCTCCCATATATATTTTCGGCCGATTTCACGTTTTTGCTGCACTAAACAAGCTATATGTGTCCAATTTCGATGAAATTTGGAATTCGGTCGAGAAATAAGTGTGTGAAATTCTATGGAAATCGGTTCTGATTTAGATATAGCTCCCATATATTCTTTACATGTTCACAGTGGTGTAGGGTATCACAAAGCCGGCCTCGCCGCCTTTGATCCTTTCCTTACTGATTAGTTATAATTTGGTCTTTAGGGTTCCTAGTGCTCAGATAACTTATCTTTTTAGAATTGTGAACATGGGTTCACGTTTTGGAATAGCCCCTATATAACGGTACCGACCGTTTTCAGCTATAATTTGGCTAAATTGGTTCGAAATGATCAGAAAACTTCTACAACAACGTTTCGAGACACAGTCCACGTTTTGAAATAGCCCTCATATAACGGTACCACCCACTTTCAAATATTTTGACGTTTGTAGCTAAATTTTCAGATCGATTTAGCTACATTTTGACATTTAGGGTTCCTAGTGATAAGAAAACTTATCCACCAGGGGATTTCAGATGAAAACATTTATTTGTCTGAAGTTTCTGTACAGAAAACGTTCTTCATGAACAAGTAAAAAATACACAGAAAAAAAATTGTAGCCATTTGATAAAGAAATTCAAAGATTCAACCAAAAATTTATTGATTTTCCGGCAATAAAAAAATTGTCATATTGACAAAATTCGATAAAATTATTTGATCACAAAGTAAAAATACAGTTTGATAAAATAAAATTGTAATATTGACTAAAATATTTATCGAATTTGTTTATCTTGAACTGATAAAATATTTCAGATATTGACAAAAATATTTATCAAATTATTCCACATTTTGCTTGATAAAAACAAAATATTTCTTGATTAAAAAATTGTTGAATGCATTTTTTCAATCGATAAAAAATGTTCATATTTACAATTATTTCGTTGTTTTTTGTTAAATACAAACCCAAAAGCCACAAAAAAGTTACATACACAAATTTATAAATGGTGGTGGTGGTTATTTATTTAATTAAAATGCCAAACAAAAAGCAACAGCACACACATAGGTACATACAAATAACAGATGCAAGAAATAACAGATGAAAGAAAGAAAAACGGAATGGAATAATAAATAACAGAAGGAAATACATAATTATTTAGTGTTACACTTCAATTTTAATAAAAGAAAACAAAAAAGTCACTTTTAAATATAAAATACAGGGAACATCGTTGAACGCTTCTCGTTAGTTGTGAAATAAAACACATTCTTCTGCCACATTGAAAATCATCAGCGGAAAATGGATATCTGTAATTACAAATATATTACATACATATTTCAAATATATAAAATGTATTGACTTTATTACCAATATAACATGCGGCTGCTTCTTTGTCCATTAATAATATTCTTTTCTCCTTTTCAGATACGTGAACTCAATTATAAAACGTATTGGGCATTTAATTTACTTGAAAGACACATTTTACTTTAAGAAAACACAGAAACACTGATTTATTTCTGCCCTACCGATCCACACACAACGACTTCTTTAAAGCAAGGCTGCTCAAAGTGCGCACCTGGGCTGTCGGTGTGTGTCAATTGCTCACACACACAATTTAAAATGAGAGCTTTTGTTTTGTTTTGAATATTTTCAAAATTACCAATCAGTCTCTATTGAACATTCAATGAGGAAGGTTCTGTTTTCGATTTTGTCTATGAATTTATATGCGTACACTGAAAAATGAATGGAGATACTGAATACGAATTTTTATTTGCCGAAAATTATTACGGCAAACTAGAGTGTTTGGTTTGTCAGCGCACTTTGCGCAACAAATTGTAACATCAACAGAAATATTTGGCCAAAATAAATAATTCTTCTACTTCAAATTTTGAAACATAAAATAAAATAAAAAACTTATACAATATTTCTCTCAGTCTACAGAGGCAAAATGAAAACATTGAAATTTGTGTATTTCAAAACCAACACAATAACAAAATGTATTTGGATGTGTGTGAGCAGGCCTACTTTAAAGAGACTGCCAAAATTAACCAAACTGACAGTTAAAAAATATTATCTGCCTAACTTAACCACCAAACAGAACAAAACATGAGAACTCGTACCATTTTTTCCTTCCCTCTTCGTTTGTTAGGTTCATACAAGCCTTCACCCGAGCACAAGTAGATAAACAAACCAAATGCCAAACAAACGCATCATTCCTTCATCCCGCAAAAATGCCCATAAACATAGCAACGACACTCACATCTCAAGGAAAAACACAGCACATTGTTGTAGCGCTCTCTCTCTCTATGCCGTAAAAAAGTTTTTTTCACTCGCTCTTGAGAGCGAGAACATGCGACAAACGTTGAAAACCATTTTAACAATAGAAATTCATTAATAACCATAAACAAATTTCAATAAATTATTATTTGTTTGAAATCGTTTATCGACCACTTTCTAGTAACATTTTCATGTTTGATAAACATTTTCCCTACATATATATTCGTAATATTTTATCGCCATTCGACAAAAATATGGTGATAAAGCTTTTAATCAAAATTTCAGGGTGGCTTTTTTTCCCGTGTATTTTAACATTTTTTGTTTGTATACTCCTTTTTGAGAGAAACTTCCACCGAAATCTGAATTACTTCTTCCTGCCATATTATTTCACTATAAAATATGTAGTAATAGATTCGGTCCGAAATTTTCATAAATTAGGTATCCGATTTGGAAAACTTTTTAAATTACTTCAAAACGTACATCAAGTTCCAAGGGATATGTATGGACAACGTCTTCGACTACCTCCCTCACAAAAATTCAACATACATATGTAAGTGCAGTTTAAAGATTGTTCGAAGATCTTTTGGACATTTTGAACAAAGCTACAACTTGTAGTCTTCTTTACAACGATATTCTCCATTTAGTGGGCAAGTCCATGCTTCCTGCATATTTATACCCAGATATCACTATATGCGACACAGTTTATTAATATCGTTTATAACGACTATCGCTTATAGCGTCCTAATTTCGTCGGTCCCTTGATCGACTTTATAAGCAATTTCGACTGTAGTTTATGTAGTTTAGAGAAAAGTACTGAGTTATTATCCTCAATTGGAAACTTTTTTCACTTGACATTTAGGACTCCGAGTGGTCAACAAACTTCTCCGCCAAAAGTTATCGACGTCCACGTTACGCTACAGCCCTAAAATAACGATACAATCCGATTTCGGGTATTTTCAAATTTGTAGCTGACCGAATGAACTAATATTAGGTTTTTAGAGTTCCAAGTTACAGAATTTGAAAACGATTGCATATAAGTAAGCCCAGTTATGCTACAAGTCACATGTTTATTTGGATCTGGCGTTTAAATGTAAGGTATACAACATGCATGAATTCGGTAATCATTGCTGCTGTCAATATCATATTTAAATATGTTTCCTGTCAATTTCATATCAATTGATGAAAAAAGAGGCACGTGACCTTACATTAAATAGATTATTGTGGATTTTAATATAATGTTCATATTGCTCATTTACTCAAAGAGTGTCAAAATAACGAAAATTGGGAGGGACAATTCTGCGGGGGCTATATGAAAACGTGGAGCAATACCGAAAAATTTCACGAGGAAAGTTGTATACTCCTAACGAAGTCTAAATACTAAATTGCATCCATTTCGGTGGAATATTGAGACCACAATCCACAATACGTGGACCTATGCCGAAAATTTCAGATGGAAAATTGTATACTAAATACCACGCAGTCTACATACCAAATTTCAGCCATTTCAGTAGGTTATTGAGGCCACAACCTTTAAAATATGGGGGCTATATGAAGACGTGGATCTATACCGACAATTTTCTGGTGGAAAGTTTTATATCCCCAATGAAGTCTAAATAATAACTTTCATCCATTTCGGTGGAATATTGAGGCCACAACCATCCAAATACGATGTGGAACGATGTATCCCATTTTCAATACCAATCCTGGGAGGAATAGAAACTTCTATAACAATATACAAAGCTCTATCTTAAAATTGCGAGCTGCTTCTTGATTTCAAAAGACGGACCGGATTGACAGACGGACATGGTTATATCGACTTAGAATTTCATGCTGATCAAGAGTATATATGAGGATTTCTGAGTGAAATCGGACAATTTTTAAAAATGAGGTTTTTGATTTCCTTTATTTTTTGCTATGGTGATGCTGCTCATCAGCAAAATATGTTAGTATATTTTTTTGACTAACGGTTCCAGAGATATCGCTCATAAATTTATAATATTGGTCTAATTTGAAAAAATCTTTTTGTATGTTTCCCTGTTTTATCAGCTGTTTAATAAAAACAGGAAAAAATTGGACAGTGGGCTTGACTGCAATTTTCGCGATTTAAAATTTAAAATCAATTTTAAACAATGATTAATTATAATCTTCGATTTTCTTGAAATGTTTTTGTATTAAACTTCGATCAAATACAAAAATGTTCAGTCCTTTTTTGGTAAAATAGCCAATGTTTCACACTGCTGCAAAAGAAAAGTTGTATTGACAAATTAAAAAAAAAAAAATAAGAAAAAGTAGTAATCATTCGAATCCCACTACCAAATTGGACTTAAACATTTTGTAATTGATCGTAGTTCAATACAAAAGATTTCAAGAAAATCGAAGGGGTCAATCATTGCTAAAAATTGATTTTAAATATTAAATCGCGAAAATTGAATCCAAGCCAACTGTACATTTTTTTTATTTTTTATTTTTTATAAAACAACAAAATTTCCAAAAAAAAAAAATCCAATGGACCAACATTAAAGAAGTCATGAGTATTTCATTGCCTATAGCTTTTACAGAATTCGACTTTTTCAAGGCGCGATGTCTCTTGCACCGTTGGTCAAAAAGCTCTGCAAATGTTTTCTTGATGAGCAGCATTACCACAGCAAAAAATAAATGAAATCAAAAACCTCATTTTAAAAAAAGTGTCCGATTTACTCAGAAATCCCATTTATTTTATAAACGTACGTATAGGTCTACGTTTTCATATAGATTCCATAAAACTGTACCTCCCTGTTTTCGGTATTATTAAGGTTGTGGCCTCAATATCTCACAGAAATCGCTAAATTGTTGTATTAAGCCTTCGTTGAGGGGAAAAAACTTTCCACTTGATATTTGTCGGTGTAGACCCACGCCTTCATATAGACCCAATAGAACGGTACCTCCCGATTTTCGGTATTACGAAGTTTGTGGCCTCAATATCCCACCGAAGTGGCTGAAATTTGGTATTTTGGTCTTCGTTGGATTTAATACACCTTACCACCTGAAACTTGTCGGCATAGGTCCATGTCTTCATATAGCCCCAAAGAACGGTACATCCGATTTTCGGCATTTCCAAGGTTTTAGCCTCAATATCCCATCGAAATGGCTATCATTTGGTATTTAGTGTTCGTTGGTTGCATAAAACTTGCCACCTGAAATTTATAGGTACACGTCTTCATATAGCCCCCATAGTCGGAGTCGGCTCCGACACCCTATTTACATCAGTGGAAAGGTTAATAGTTCATCTCCCAATCCTATATTACGCGGTTGGAACGTATCTTCCAGGAGTAAAGACTATAGTCTTAAATCTTGTAATAGTAATATAAAAAATATAAAAATATAATAAGTTTGTTGTTTCTTTTGTAAAGCATTGAAGTAATAATTTGCAACCCTATAAAGTATACATAGTTTTGATCAGGATAAAATTTTGAGTCGATACAATAATTGAGAGATCAAGAGTGCCTTTTTGGCATAGGCAGGTCAAGTTCGAAGATGGACTATATTTTAGCTACAATTTTCAACCAAACTTGCTGTAATTTGACATTTGAGGTTGTCTTGGTGGTGAATATGGTTTTAAGGCATATCAAAACAATACACACAAAACAATTTATGTCGTGCGCAATTTTTTTTTTTCATTGTCAGTGACTAGTGAATACGTGTTCAGAACAAAAGAATTTGTTCCCGTTAGTACTTACATGCATATTCTGCAACACTAAGTAAAGGTCGTAAAATCTTAAAGTCATTCTTGTTTAACTTCAGTCGTTTTTTATCTATCCTTGCGTGTGTGTGTTCTGTTGCACGTTGGACAATGCTGATGAGTTAAGAGTTGCATGAATGTTAAAAGCCGGTATGTGATAAATTGTAGCCTTAAGTGTTGCTGACATGTGCAGGTTCCATGGCTGTTTTTTTTCATCCTCGTTTTTTAGCATTTCCAACTTACGACAGCCCATATCCTTTTAGTCGAAAATCCCATTATTTAATGGAACAAAAGTGAATACTTTAAACCACTCCATCAAAAGCAAATAAGACAATAACCCTCATTGTCCCCCTTAGAATGGCCAAGAGAAAGTGTCTACTAAAAAGAATAGAATTTACTATTACAATGTATTAAAGTATAAAAGCAGAAAATATAGAACAAGCACGTAGCATCATCAACAGCTGGCTGATATACATTGCCAGACTGACTGCCTTCAGCTTGCATGTCAAGCTCAATCATTTAAATAAGAAACTATGTAAATGTGTCAAAGTTGCTAAAAGAAGCCATGTACCGTGACAACGTCAATTACAGACATGTCGACAACAAGAATTATTTCAAAGACATAAGCAAAGACACGTTTATTTAACTAAAAATCATTGCTTTCTTTCGTGTTTTTAATATTGTTTTTTTTTTTTTTTTGCTGTTCTTAAACTTTTCCTTATATTCTACACCATGAAATGAAAGATATAAATTGTAAGAGTATCGCCTGCTTATTTAAAGAATTTAACCGCCGCAAAATATTGCTATCAGACGCTGAAAACTTGAAGTTATGTGTAAGGTCGATAATTTAGAAATTGCATAAAGTTGACACAATAGAGTTGCCAAATCTAAATGGTAAATTTTAAATTTATTTTACTATTTTGTTTTTTCAAAATAGTCTGGCTTAATCCCATTGTTGTTGTTTTAATATTTTAAAACAACTAGTTTATTAGTGGAAAATATTTGGCATTGTTCGCCAAGGGGTAAGGCAGGGAATACTATAGTTTCGATTCTCGCCACAGAATCTCATCAGTTCCCTTGTTTTTTGTTTGTGGATATTCTCCACCGAAGTTATTTTTCAATAACTTCTTCAACAAAAAACTTGTTATACCCAAACATCAATCGTCAGCTCGAAGTATAAAGGTAAGTAAAGAAAAAAGTTCAATGAGAAGTTTTTCCTTGGCAGCCTCACACAACTCCGACGAAAGTGTCTGCGAAAACAATTCAAACCTTTTCCACTAGTATGTGTCGTCGAATTTCAACGAATGCACACACCAAAATTTGGTTGGTCTGCTTTTCAGCAAAAACAACACACGTCGTGCCAGTGTCTTCAATTAGAAACATTGTGGCATTTTTTATTGGGATAGCGTTTGCAATTTTGTTTTTTCAAAATAGTCTGGCTTAATCCCATTGTTGTTGTTTTAATATTTTAAAACAACTAGTTTATTAGTGTAAAAGATTTGGCATTGTTCGCCAAGGGGTAAGGCAGGGAATACTATAGTTTCGATTCTCGCCACAGAATCTCATCAGTTCCCTTGTTTTTTGTTTGTGGATATTCTCCACCGAAGTTATTTTTCAATAACTTCTTCAACAAAAAACTTGTTATACCCAAACATCAATCGTCAGCTCGAAGTATAAAGGTAAGCAAAGAAAAAATTAAATGAGAAGTTTTCCTTGGCAGCCTCACACAACTCCGACGAATTCAAACCTTTTCCACTAGTATGTGTCGTCGAATTTCAACGAATGCACACATCAAAATTTGGTTGGTCTGCTTTTCAGCAAAAACAAGACACTTCGTGCCAGTGTCTTCAATTAGAAACATTGTGGCATTTTTTATTGGCATAGCGTTTGCAATTTTGTTTTTTTCAAAATAGTCTGGCTTAATCCCATTGTTGTGTTTTAATATTTTAAAACAACTAGTTTATTAGTGGAAGAGAACTTCTCATTGAACTTTTTTCTTTGCTTACCTTTATACTTCGAGCTGACGATTGATGTTTGGGTATAACAAGTATTTTGTTGAAGAAGTTATTGAAAAATAACTTCGGTGGAGAATATCCACAAACAAAAAACAAGGGAACTGATGAGATTCTGTGGCGAGAATCGAAACTATAGTATTCCCTGCCTTACCCCTTGGCGAACAATGCCAAATCTTTTCCACTAATAAACTAGTTGTTTTAAAATATTAAAACAACAACAATGGGATTAAGCCAGATTATTTTGAAAAAAACAAAATTGCAAACTCTATCCCAATAAAAAATACCACAATGTTTCTAATTGAAGACACTGGCACGACCTGTGTTGTTTTTGCTGAAAAGCAGACCAACCAAATTTTGGTGTGTGCATTCGTTGAAATTCGACGACACATACTAGTGGAAAAGGTTTGAATTGTTTTCGCAGACACTTTCGTTTGAGTTGTGTGAGGCTGCCAAGGAAAAACTTCTCATTGAACTTTTTTCTTTGCTTACCTTTATACTTCGAGCTGACGATTGATGTTTGTGTATAACAAGTTTTTTGTTGAAGAAGTTATTGAAGGGAAACAAGGGAACTGATGAGATTCTGTGGCGAGAATCGAAACTATAGTATTCCCTGCCTTACCCCTTGGCGAACAATGCCAAATCTTTTCCACTAATAAACTAGTTGTTTTCAAATATTAAAACAACAACAATGGGATTAAGCCAGACTATTTTGAAAAAACATAATTGCAAACGCTATCCCAATAAAAAATGCCACAATGTTTTATTTTACTATTTCATTTAAAAACAACAAAGAAAAAATTATAGAGGAACAGGACCTTCAATGTGCCGCCCTATACCACAACCTCTGGACATTCTTTTTTCATGATTACGACATTTTGCTGCCGTCCCGTGATATATACAGTGACACAGAAAAGTATACATACCCCTTACAAAAATGCAGTTTAGGTTAAATCGTTGGGGTTTTTATAGCTACAACTGCACTATGTGGCTCCTTGGTGATGAAAACAATAATAACACAAATTTATTATATTATAATCCGTTTATTTATTGCAATTAAAGAATTTAAATTTTCACACCACAGATTTGATTTTTGGTCGTTGTGGAGGTAAAATAGTGTGAGATATTTGTTTTGTTTCAAGAGTAGAATGGTCCGGCAATGTCATTTCAACATTGAGAAGGCGTTTGCTGCTCACCTGGGCCCTATTCCACTAAACAACTTATAGCAATTCACTTTGCACTTATCACAAATTAGCTCTTTCGAAAAGTAATATATTTTTTGTTCCAAAAAATTAATTTTTAGTTTCTCTTATTGTACTTAGCAAATTTGACTATCACTGTTCTCTTTCGCAAAGTGGTTGTGCTCTCTTGCTTAATTTTTCCGTCATCTTGCTAAGTCTCTCCGTTCTCTTGCAAAGTGTGGATGCTATTTGTTCCACAGGACATTTTATCATCTTTGCATTATTTATACCCTACACCACTATGTGGTAAGGGGTATTATGTCTTTGTGCATTTGTATGTAACGTGCAAAAGGAAGCGAGATAGACATATAGTTCCTTTGAGGGATATACATAGAATCCCTTTCTGAGTCGATTTATGCATGTCCGTCCGTCCCTCCGTCTGTCCATGTATTTTTGTTCGCAGCCTAGAGGTCGCATTTTTTGTCCGATTCAGCAGAAAATTGGGGACTACAATTTTTTTTAGCAATAGGAAGAACGCTATTGCTTTTGGTAAAAATCTGTTCAGATTTGGATATAGCTCTCATATATATTTTCGCCCGATTTGGCGTATTTGATGCAACAAACACGCTATATACGTCCAATTTTGATAAAATTTTGCTTGTGTGACCGAATTCGGTCTACAAATAAGTGTGCCAAATTATATCGATATCGGTTCAGATTTGGATATAGCTCCCATATATGTTTTCGGCCGATTTCACGTATCTTTTGTACCACATACGCTATATATGTCCGATTTCGATGAAATTTGGAATGTGTGACTGAATTCGGTCTAGAAATAAATGTGCCAACTTATATCGAAATCGGTTTTGATTTGGATATAGCTCACATATATATTTTCGCCCGATTTCACGTATTTGCTGCACCAAACACGCTATATACGTCCGATTTTGATGAAATTTGGAATGTTTGACTGAATTCGGTCTAGAAATAAGTGTCCCAAATAATATCGAAATCGGTTCAGATTTGGATATAGCTTCCATATATATTTTCGGCCGATTTCACGTATTTTCTGTACCAAACACGCTATATAGTTCCGATTTCGATGAAATTAGGAATGTATGACTGAATTCGGTCTGGAAATAAATGTGCCAAATTATATCGAAATCTGTTAAGATCTGGATATAGCTCCGATTTATATTTTACATATTCACAGTGGTGTAGGGTATCATATAGTCGGCCCCGCCCGACTTTGATCCTTTCCTTACTGCTTTTTACTTGGCGATGATAAATACGACACGTAAAAATGGGACGCGAGAACAAAAATGAAAAGAAACTAATATATAAATAAAATTAAATAAAATAAACATAAAATGAAAATAAAATAAAATAATATAAAATGAAATAAAATAAAATAAAATAAAATAAAATAAAATAAAATAAAATAAAATAAAATAAAATAAAATAAAAATAATATAATATAATATAAAATGAAATAAAATAAAATAAACATAAAGCAAAAATAAAATAAAAATAAGTAAAAAACTCTGAAGTAGAGTTTAGACTAAGTGACTTGTGGTGTGGTTCGGAGGGTGTTGTTCGGAGGTTGGAAGTTCGGAATGGGGTGGTTTGGAATGATTTTGTGGATGGGTGGAAGTTCAGATGTTTCTGAGGGTGGAAGTTGGCAGAGGGAAGTTAAGAGGGGGTGGATCCTTATAATTTCTTGTCATTACCGTGTTTTAAATATTTCCAAACAAAATCTCCCCTCGTAACGTTTTAAAAACTTTACCTATTTTAATAATGTACACTATTTTAATAATGTACACAAAGAGAACGTTTACCCTGCAAATTTTAGGCAAACTTATAAACATTTGGTCAGCAAAAACAAAATGCAGAGTTTTCTGTGGAACGAAAGAGCACAATTTTTTTGCAAAATCTTAGCAAAATACACTTTGCAGTTACAACTTTTCACTTAGCAGAGGACGATTGTGGAACAGAAATAAAAAAGAGAGAAAATTGTATCATTAGCAACTTATCACTTATCAAAAATAAGGGCTCTGTGGAACGGAAAAATTTCCGAATTGTCAAAAATATTGCTATGTGCAAAATAAAAAGTTGATAAGTTGTTTCGTGGAATAGGGCCCTGGTCATCGGAAAAGAATGGACTTAGCAGTAAGGTGAGGTCTTTTAGGGCACAGCGATCTTTGTTTGAAGAAAAATTTTCAACAAACTATAAATTAACACAATCTATTACCCCAGCCGCAAAATATATGACTAAAATAACCTATATGAGCCCTTTAAATGGGAACATTCCATGAAGATCAACGGTCAGTAGCCTTGAAACATAGAAAATCGCTTTCATACAGGCCTGTGCGGGGAAATGTGATCACCTGCCAAGTAAACTACATATAAACTTGTATATTCGATGAAAAATGCATTAATTACACTTAATACTAAACAATGAACGATTTCCCAATGTAATTGCTTTGATTCATTTTAACAGAAATGCAAATAGTTTTAAGGGGTATGTATGTACACTTTTCTGTGTTGCGAAAATTAAAAATCTTTAATTGCAATAAATAATCGGATTATATTAAAGTAAATTTTTTGTAATTATTGGTATTTTGTCAGCAATGAGCCAAATAGTGTAGTTGTTGCTATAAAAACCCCAACGATTTAGCATAAACTGCCTATTTGTACGGGGTATGAATTAGGGTTATGACTTTTTTACAACCTCATATCCCTGTATCATAGCGTGATGATTTACATTACATAAGATTACAAAAAATCTAAATTATAAGATTATTCGGTGAAAAAACCTCACGCACAAAATGATTTTAGAAGTTGAATTTATCAGAATTATGGTCAATTTTTTTGTAAATCACTGTAAATAGATATATAATTGCAAATAGTATTTAGAGCCACCTGAGATAAGAAAACTGACATAACATTTGTTTCTCACTAATTTTCCATAATTCTGAGATTCATAAAAATTTCGTACCCGCTTTTTCCAAAAATATAATTGTTTAACAAAAAATTAAAAATTCAAAAAATTTTCAAAATGGTTTCTGCATGACCTTTTTCAATATTTGAATGAAATAAAAGTTATTTTAGTTATAATTGGAATTAAGATTATTCATTTGTGCAACAGGGAATAATTTTTGAGAATTTTTTTTCAGTTCATATTTTTTTAAAAGAATAATTTTTTAAAGTCGATTTGTGCGGGAACTTTTTTATATTTCAGTAGAATGAACGTTATTTTAGTTATTAATAGGCAAAAGTTCATTCATCCGTGCTACAGAAAATCATTTTTGAGTAATAATGTCGAAAAGTCATAACCCTACTACGTATACTTTTCTGTGCCACTGTACATAGAATTTTGAACTTTGCCATTACTGGAAAAGTCAAGTGTTACATTCTATATTTTATAATGGACGGCCGTCCGTCTGTCCGTTGATATCAACATACATACATCTTTTAATATTTAAGATAGAGTTTTATAAATTGGTATAGAAAATTATATTACTCCTAGGATGTATGGTATTGAAAATGGGCTATATCGGTCCACGTTTTAACATAGCCCCCATAGAATGGTACCTCCCGATTTTCGATATTTTGAAGGTTGTGGGTGCAATAATCTTCTAAAATGGCTGAAATTTGTTAATTATTCTTCGTTTGGGGTAAAAAACTTTCCACCACAAAATTGTCGGTATAGGTGTACGTCTGCTAAACCCATAAAGAAGAGTAATTTCCGATTTTCGGCACTTTGAAGGTTTCAGTGTCACTATCAAACCGAAATTGATGAAATTTGAAAGAAGTAAGCAAATAATCAGTATTGGTCCATGTATTCGTGTAGCCCTCATAGAAGGGTATCTCCCGATTTTCTGTATTTTTAAGGGTTGTTGCCTCAGTATTCAACCGCAATAGCTGAAATTTGTTATTAAGTCTTCTTTGGGGGTATAAAACTTTACACAAGATATTTGTCGGTATAGGACAACGAAGTGTACCTCCCGATTTTTGGTGCTTTGAAGGTTTCAGAGTAACTATCAAACCGAAATAAATGATATTTTAGAGTCATCAGTATATGTCCATGTTGTGTGTAGCTCCCAAAGAACGATACTTCCCGATTTTTGAAATTTTGAGGGTTGGTGCCTCAATGCACAGTGGTGTACATACATGGGAAGGTGAGACAAAAATACTTCTAGATAATATATCGAACTGAAATTTTTATCAATGGGTCCTAGTGGCCTAAGAACACCACTAAAACACTTATACAGAAGCTTGTTTGTTTTAGACATTGTTTTCGCGAACGAAAATATGAAAAAATTCTTGAAATATTTTTTTCTGTGTACGCAACATTCCTTAACACGGATAAAATTTACGTAATCTTGTATACGGCGGAAAATAAAATATCAGAAAATTAAAAAAGAACATAAAACTTTGAGAACAAAAATGAAATTGTTTGACTACTATATTCTACTCAAAGTTCTTAATTTTATATATATGTATGTCGCCATTTCTTCTGAACATATTCGCAAATTATACCGGATCAATGCATACATATAAACTTAAACACTTATACAGAAGCTTGTTTGTTTTAGACATTGTTTTTTTTCTTACCATTTTTCTTTGCTGTCTCTCTGCCAACAAGTTTTTGTTTGTGTTAAGTTGTGTGTACAGTGTTGACTTCATGTATTGGAAAATGTCACATGTTGCTGTCGGAACGTCAATTTGCCACATATCAAGTCCTGGTAAATATTGTCATTCCAACAAGTAACACGCATACACAAGAAATCGTGTTTGTGTGTTAGTGATTCAATAACAAAATTACATGTCTGTGTAACTGGTTGGATGGAATTGGCATCATGTTATTGGTACTTGTACCAGAGGGGTACAAATTTAACATTTGGTGATATTTTTAGTGATGTACAAACGAAATTGATTTGACAATTTTATTAAATTCTGTTTTTAGATGAATTACATTACATATAGGTTAACATGGCATGGGTAAGAACGTATTACATGTACGCAAAAATACTTGTTTTGTTATTATTGGTAAATCCATACATATGTGTATGTGTTTTTGCTATACATCTATATATATAAAAGAGTAGTGAGGTGAGTGACTGACTGACTGACTGACTGATTGACTGACTGATTCATCAGCGCCCAGACGAAACCGCTGAAGCTAGAAAGTTGAAATTTTGGGTGTAGGTTGCTGTTGGTGTGTAGGGGTGAGATAAGGCTGGGTTTTTGGAAATTCGACCTAGAAGTGTACGAAAAGTACTAAAAGGTACTAAATATGGTACCCTTTGTATTATGCAAACGGTAAGAGCTAGAATTCTGAAATTTGGAATGAGGGTAACTGATGGAGAGCTAGAAAGATGTACCAAAGGGTTTTTGGAAATTCGAACTACAAGGGTACGAAAAGTACTAAATGGTACTAAATTTAGTACAATTTTGATTTGGGTTAACGGATTGAGCTGGAATAATGACAATCGGAACGAGGGTCACTGATGAAGAGTAACAATGAAAGGTTTTTGTAAATTCGAACTATAAGGGTACGAAATGTACTAAATGGTACTAAATTTAGTACAACTCGGATTTGGGTGAACGGATGGAGCTAGAATCCTGAAATTTGAAATTAGGGTCACTGGTGGAGAGTAACAAAGAAAGGTTTTTGGAAATTCGAACCATAAGTGCACGAAAAGTACTAAATGGTACTAAATTTAGTACAATTCGGATTTGGGTGAACGAATAGAGGTGGAATCCTGAAATTTGGAATGATGGTCACTGATAGGGAGTAAAAAAGAAAGGTTTTTGGAAATTCGAATTACAAGGATATGAAAAGTACTAAATGGTACTAAATTTAGTACAATTTGGATTTGGCTGAACGGATTGAGCTGGAATCCTGAAATTTGTAATGAGGACAGTAGCAAATAAAGGTTTTTAGAAATTCGAACCATAAGTGCACGAAAAGTACTAAATGGTACTAAATTTAGTACAGTTCGGATTTGGGTGAACGGATAGAGCTGGAATACAGGCATTTGGAATAAGGGTAACTGATGAAGAGTAACAATGAAAGGTTTTTGAAAATTCGAACCACTAGGGTACGAAATGTACTAAATGGTACTAAATTTAGTACAATTTTGATTTGGGTGAACGGACAGAGCTGGAATACAGGCATTTGGAATGAGGGTCACTGAAGAGTAGCAATGAAATGTTTTTGGAAATTCGAACTGTAAGGGTACGGAAAGTATTAAATGGTATTAAATTTAGTACAATTTGGATTTGGCTGAACGGATTGAGCTGGAATCCTGAAATTTGTAATGAGGACAGTAGCAAATAAAGGTTTTTAGAAATTCGAACCATAAGTGCACGAAAAGTACTAAATGGTACTAAATTTAGTACAATTTGGATTTGGGTGAACGGACAGAGCTGGAATACAGGCATTTGGAATGAGGGTCACTGATGAAGAGTAGCAATGAAAGGTTTTTGTAAATTCGAACTATAAGGATACGAAAAGTACTAAATGGTACTAAATTTAGTACAATTTGGATTTGGGTGAACGGACAGAGCTGGAATACAGGCATTTGGAATGAGGGTCACTGATGAAGAGTAGCAATGAAAGGTTTTTGTAAATTCGAACTATAAGGATACGAAAAGTACTAAATGGTACTAAATTTAGTACAATTTGGATTTGGGTGAACGGATGGCACTAGAATCCTGAAATTTGAAATTAGGGTCACTGGTGGAGATTAACAAAGAAAGGTTTTTGGAAACTTCAACTATAAGTGCACGGAAAGTTCTAAATGGTACTAAATTTAGTACAGTTTGGATTTGGGTGTACGGATTGAGCTGGAATCCTGAAATTTGTAATGAGGGTCACTGATGGAGAGTAGCAAAGAAAGGTTTTTAGAAATTCGAACCATAAGTGCACGAAAAGTACTAAATGGTACTAAATTTAGTACACTTCGGATTTGGGTGAACGGATAGAGCTGGAATCCTGAAATTTGGAATGAGGATCACTGATGAAGAGTAAAAATGAAAGGTTTTTGAAATTCGAACTATAATATACGAAAAGTAATAAATGGTACTAAATTTAGTACAATTTGGGTTTGGGTGAACGAATAGAGCTGGAATCCTGAAATTTGGAATGAAGGTCACTGATGGAGAGTAAAAAAGAAAGGTTTTTGGAAATTCGAATTACAAGGGTACGCAAAGTACTAAATGGTACTAAATTTAGTACAATTTGGATTTGGGTGAACGAATAGAGCTGGAATCCTGAAATTTGGAATGAAGGTCACTGATGGAGAGTAAAAAAGAAAGGTCCTAAATGAAGAGCTGGAATCCTAAAATTTGGAATTAAGATTAATGTTGGAATATAGAATTGAGATATGGAGGTAGCTTTGGAAAATCGTACTAATGTGCACGAAGTAGTACTAAATGGTACGAAATTCGCTATAATTTGTATTTGCGTAAACAGATTATTGTTGGATTGTAGGATTGAGGTAGTTTTGGAAATTCGTACTTATGGAAAAGTGCTAAATGGAACTACATTGGCTATAAATTGGGTTTAAGTGAACGGATAGAGCTGAGATATGAAAGTACATTTTGGAAAATCGTGTACGAAAAGTGCTAAATGGTACAAAATTTGGTAGCTTTTGGTATCTGCTATATGGTATAGAATTTTGTACAATTTGTGATTTTGTAAAGGGTAGAACTGGAATTTTGAAATTCGGTATTAGATTAGCAATTGGTGTTTAGAGTGGAGGTAGGGAGGAGGTTTTGAAAATTCGTACTTATTTATACAAAAACTACTAAATAGTCCCCAAATGGGTTTCAGGGGAACTGGTAAAACTGGAAAAGTGAATTGGGGTTAGGATATATGTTGAATATAAGGAAGTAATTTTTAAAACGTTTACCTATGTGTACGATAAGTTGGGTAACATGTTTTTGTTAACTAGAAAGTATTTACCCCCTGATATTAAAAAATCCTAAATTAAAATGCCTTCAAAAAATTTTCCGTTATATACGGTTGACATACCCGTGCACATTAAGTACAATTTTCTGTAAAGAAGTTTTCTAACCTTTCATGCCACAAATTCCGAATTTTGGTTGGAAAATGTGCAGAAGATTTTCAAAATACTCTAAATCTTCAAAATATCTCTTCTAATAAACGTGGATTGAAGTGGAGAGTTTTTAAATTAAACTTTTATATCCTCTGTGTGAGTATTTAAGGTCCAAATTTAAAGAAAATTGGAAAATATTCATTTGTTCTTCTTTTAAAATACACTTAGTCGAGAGGTACCGTTTTATCCGAAAACGTGGATTTTTATGGCCATTTTGAATGCCGAAAATTTAACGGACCTATTCGGGTTCTGGGCGAAACCGCTAAAGTTAGAACCTTGAATTGTGAATGTGCGTGATCGTTGTTGTGAAGGGGTGAGATAAAGTTAAGTGTTTGGAAATTCGTACTGGAAGGGAATGCTGTGTTAGTGAAGGGGTAAAACCAGGAGTCAAATCTGAAATTTGCAATATGATACGTAGTTTTGGAAATTCGCAATAAAAAATATGGTAACTGTGTAGGGATGCGATACGGCAGATATTTTTTTTTAAATTCTGACTACAATCGAAAAAATATTGGTAATAAAAATAGGTCTTAGTACAACAGAATCTCCAGTATTCACCATTCCCGTATTAAATATTGTTTATATATATTTCGTTTCCTTACCGCATACGAAGTAGCGGGCATTTGCTAGTAAATATATATAAACATAAACAGAGTTATTGAGATTTCATTTATACTGAAATTTATTATTATGATAATGCCGCTATATTGATATGTTTTGTGCTAAAGTGTAAGTTGACCTATGTATGTAATTTTCTTCGCAACAAATAATTCTCTCGAACACTCCAATGTAGGGGTACTTTTAAGTAAAATGTGACACATCCGAAGAGGTTAACAGTTAATTTTAAATGAGTTTTCGTGGAGAAATATACACGATTCAATAACAACCGTTTGCAATTGACGATTTGAATCTTATTCGTCAAATAACCCAAAGCTCTTGAACGAAACGGATGTCGAAACAGCTGAATAAATACAGAAACTACTACTTTACCAAAGTCTGTCGTTAGTCACCGTTAAATGACACTGTTGTAGCACAGTTGACCACAAAAATATTCAAGCGTTCTGATGCAAAAATTCTATCGTGTTGGGATTCTTGGACAACGAAAATACCGTTGGTTCCTTTGGATGACTACGTTTTTTTATAGCATCCACCATAGAATGGAGGGTGTATTAAGTTTATTTTTCCCTTTGTAACGCATTGAAATAATCATTTGCGAAGTATATATGGTAAAAACCAAAAATGTTTTACAATCGATGAATCCAAGTTTCACCTTCACAGAATTCGCGAACTGTTAAAATATTCTAAATAGTATGACTAAATTGTTTTTGAAATGAAGTATTTTAGGAGGGATACAATAATGTCGACCATTAAAATTAATTTACGTGGAAGCTGTGTATGTTGGCATCAATGTAGAAAAATGGGTTGAAGCCAACAAGTTGTTTTTATTCCCCTCCGATTTCTGGCTTAACCTTACATTTTATAGACCTATGCCCAACGAAAAATTCAAAGAATACTCCATGGGCAACATGATGCTAGTGTATCATTTGTCGATATAACCACCTAAAATTGATGCTGACATTTTGAAGCCGGAATTTCGAAGTTTTTGAATTTCTTTAATAATCCGAACGAGCAAAAAGATAATATTCAAAACTTATAATAATAGAACTCGTGATTTCACGTCGTTTAATGTATATGTCATGAGTGTGCTCCATACAGCATCTTAGTAATTGAAGTCTAAAAGTCAAAATTTTATGCGTGAATTTTTTTAAAAAACCTATTTTTTGAGTGTAAAATTTAAAACTTTCATTCAATTTCCTTTGAACCCCGCGTAAATTTAGTTTCTTTACGCGACGTATCTAATGAGCCCTTCTGCGATCGAATCCATCCACTAAAACCGCGGATATAGATACCTTGAAAATGGGAAAATCAGCAAAAATATATCTTGAAAAATCCGCGTACAGACGCGATTTTCTTTGAACATTTTTAAATATATGAAATCCCTTACTCGCGACTATAATATTTGTGAAAATACGCGAGTAAAATCGATTAGTTGTCAATGAGAGCTGTACCTAAAATTTTCTAAGCGACATTTCTGCAGAACATTTCGAAGCTGAAAAACGTCATCTTGTGGTACTTTTATAGCGGCTCTTAAAATAATGGACAAAAAGGACATTGAAGGAAGCGAGTTAGAAGGTCGAAGTGCTCTACGAAAATAATCCTTATTCGATTCGACTGAAGACATGTCACCTCAAAAATAAGATAAAGCAACATCTAACAAATATAACGCTAATTCTTGAGGGCTTAAAAGGGTCTCTCGCAAAATATTTATCACGCCATAACGCGGAAGTTCGACTAACGGCGGATCTGTCCTTCGGGGTTCTTAATATACTCACCAAGGGCTTTCATCTCCAAAAGGAATTATCTCTTGCCCAAAATTTGTGTTCACAGTGTAATATGGAATTTATGTACCCAATCCCTATAAATTTGGTTTCATATTTTTCCACGTATTGTCTAGATTCATAGAGGCATTTTACAGCAATGACATGTTCTGAAGAGTTGTGTATTACATTCCAGGGAATATTTTTCCAAAAGAAAATATTCAGAAAAAATTAACGGTTTTGGAGATACGGTGCGAAATGTACACACATTGTAGAATTTTTGCGTATATTTTGAAATTTGAGGCAATAAATGTAGTTTTTCGAAATCATTATTTCTCCAAATATTTTACTATTATCCTTATCTACAAATTTGCTTCAGAGGTCCGAAGAAGATTCCCATTGGTTTCAGAGATATAGCCCCGAATTTCTTTAAAAACTCAATATTTAACTATGTTTAGATGGGGCCAACCCAACTAGAGTATCTTGTCGTTTGGGTCTGTACTTTCAAAAAATTCTCAGTTCGAATTGTTTGCACAAGATCACCTTAAAAATGTTGCACAGTGACATTCTTGATCAGGGTAAAATATTAAGTCGACCTATGCATGTCCGTCCGTCTGTGGTAATCACTCTAGCATCCACAAAAATGGAGATAGGACGCTGAAATTTTGGATAGATGCTTCTTTTGTTTGCTGGCAGGTCAAGTTCGATGATGGGTATAGCCCCCATATAACGGTATTTTGAGGATTTTAGCTAAAATTTTCAATCGATCCAGCTGTAATTTGACGTTTGAGGGTCCCAGTGGTCAAGAAACTTTTCTACCAAAAATCGTCAACATAGGTCCATGTTTTGGTATATCACCCATATAACGGTACCTACCAATTTTCGGAATTTTGAGGATTTTAGCTACAATTTTTAACCGAACTAGCTGTAATTTGACATTTGAAGTTATCAGTTATCCACCAAAAATCGTCAACCGTACCTCCCGATTTTTCGGTATTTTTTGGTGGAGGGTATAACAAGTTCGGCCCGGCCAAACTTAACCACTTTTTATTTGTTTGTTTTATAAATGTAAAGTAACTGTAGTAGTAAATCTTCTGGGAACAGAAGCCCCGCTAAAGTTGTCTTTTGGGAACAGAAGCCCCATTTATGTAGTCTTCTTTGAACAGGAGGAGTCTACTAGTTCTAGAAGGCTCACAAAAGAATTTTGTCTGTGAATAGAAGCCCTTCTAAAGAGGCCTTCTGTGGATATAAGGCTTTCTAAAGTGGTTCCCTGTGAATAGAACCCCCCTTTCTTCTGGGAATAGAAGCTCCTTAACGGGGATCTCTGTTTTTCAAATCGGTTAATAAATGGCTAAGTTATGCTGCTTGAAGTGTGAATATCTCAAATATCCAAACATATAATGTTTTTTAATTAAATGAATTAATTTTTAATTAATTGAATTGTACAAAACCTGTTTTAAAGCTTCGGGTGGTACCATTCTATGGGGGCTATATTAAAACGTGAACCGATATAGCTAATTTGCAATAAAAACATCCCAGGAGTAACAGAAACTTCTATACCAAATTACAAAACTATGTCTTAAAAATTGTGAGCAGTATCTTGATTTCAACAGTCGGACGGACGGACCGAGAGACGGACATGGTTATATCGACTTAGAGCTTTACCCGAATCAAGAATATAGGGTCTCCGATGAATATTTCGATGTGTTACAAACGTTATTTGGCATGGTTCCACGTCTTTGAAAATTTTTGGCGTAAATTGTATGTAATTTTGCACTAGGTCAGACAACTTATCCACTAAAAATTGTGGACAAAGGTCAACGTTTTGGCATAGCTCGCATCGAGCATTTTCGGCTCAAATTGGATGTAATTTAGCATTCAGGGCTTATTATAGTAAAAAAATCGATTTTTATAAGCTTTCATATGGGCAAAATGTGCCTCAGCGAAATACTGGTTTTAGACCCCAAGTATATTTGGACGAAATCCGTTTCAGACAATTTGGAGTTGATTTAGTCATGTACGTCCGTCTGTCTGGCTGGAGCGCACGATAACTCTCGAACAGATCAACCGATTCGGTTCAAAATTTGCTTTTCATAATATTTTGTCCAAACATAGATTAAGTTTGAAGATGGGCTATATCGGTCCACTCCTTCCGGTACCTCCCCCGCAAAATGTTCGAAAATTTTGTGCGCACTATAAATCTTGAAGGGAGTAACCGATTTGGTCCGTACTTTGAACATCGTCAAATTTCTACCAGACTTAGCTCAGCCTCCAATATGAATCGGTCCACTTCTTCGGGTACCTCCCACACAAAATTTCGGAGTAGTTCAGTTTAGGACCTGCTCTCGAATCGCTTTGATTTTTGTTGTAACAACTTTTATTCACTGCCCTCATGCGACGGTACAAGTTTCATTGGGGGCAAGTCCATACTTCCTGAGAAAATAGCCTGAGAGTTGCAAAAAACCCATATGACACCGGTGTAGTGGTTGGAGCGCAAGATAAATCTCGAACGTATCTGCTTATTCTTGGCCCTCGTTATATTTTGTCCAAACTTAGTTTAAGTTCGAAGATAAGCCATATCGATCCACTCCTTCAGTTACCTTCCCCAAAAAAGTTCAAAAATGTTCGGAAAAATTGTGCGCACTATAACTCTTAAAGGGAGTCACCGATTTGGTTCATACTTTACACATCCTAATATATCTTCTAGATATAGATCAGGTTTGAATATGGACTATATTTGTCCCGTCCTTCTGGTACCTCCCACACAAAATTTCGGATAAGTTCACTTTAATACCCACGGTGCCTTAACTAATTTTAAATGGAAGGTGCTTACACCTGGGAAGTTTTTGCAAATTCTGAAACTACAATGCTCATAGATGAGAAATATCAAAAAAAAAATCGCCGGAGGGATTTTCAAATAAATCACGATTAAGGTTCACATTTTTAGGGGTTCTTTAGGTTTTACCGTTTTTGAGATATAGAAGTTCAAATTGAAACAATGCACTGACTGTATCGCCCCCTTATAAAACAATGTCATTACTGCAATTTCCCAAATTAAACTTATATATCTTAAAAATGGTACAACCTAGGAAAAAATAAATCATCCAATATTGTAGAGAATTTTCAACATTTTCTTTAGTCCCATTTTGATATGACTTGCGGTTTCCAAGCAAAATCTTAAAGACTTAAGATAAAAACCTAAAAATTCGAACTGAATCTCTATATCTCAAAAATTTTAAAACCTACGAAAATACCTAAAGGTCAGTCTTGTAGAGAATTTTCACAGCTACAACATTTTCTTTAGACTAATTTCGATACGACTTGCGGTTTCTAAGCAAAATCGTGAAAACCTAAAAAAAACCCTAAAATTGTGAATTTTGATCGCGATTTATTTAAAAATCGCTCCGGCGATTTTTTCTGATTTTTTTATTTTTCTTATCTATGAACATTGCTGTTTCAGAATCAGCGAAATCTTCCCATGTGTAAGCGGTTTTCATCAAAAGTTAGTTAAGGCGCACTGAGCATGATATTGTTTTATAAGGAGGCGATACAGTCAGTGCATTGTCTCAATTTGAACTTCTATATCTCAAAAACGATAAAACCTACGAAAATATCATAAAGGTCAATCAATCACAGCTACAACATTTTCCTTAGGTCCATTTACATAGGACTTGCGGTTTCCAGCAAAATCGTGAAAACCTAAAGAACCTCTAAAAATGTGAACTTAAATCGCGATTAATTTGAAAATCCCTCCGGCGATGTTTTTGTTTCTTGATATTTCTTATCTATGAGCATTGTAGTTTCAGAATCTGCAAAAACTTCCCAGGTGTAAGCACCTTCCATTTAAATTTGGTTAAGGCCGGTGTGCCTGCTCTTGAATTACTTTGATTTTTGTTGAAGCGACCTGCATTTGCTGCCTCAATTACGACGGTAAAACTTTGTTTTCAGGGGCAAATCAAAACTTCTTGAGAAAACAGCAGGCAACAGGGGTTGGAGAGCAAGATTACTCTCGACCTGATCAACCGGTTTGGGCCAAAATTTTTCCTTCGTGATATTTTGCCCAATCTTAATTTCAGTTCGAAGATGGGCAACACTTGTCCACAACTTCCGCTACTTCCTACCAATATTGAAAATATGTCACTAAAATGATATGCACGATAATCCTTGAATTGGGCAAGCAATTGGTCCAAACTTTGGATCTCCTAATATTTTGCCTAAGTTTAGTTTAACTTCAAAATTGGCCCATATCGGTCTTCTCCTTAGGGTACCTCCCCCACAAAAGTTCAAAATTTGTGCCTAAGTGCTATTTAGGGTCTGTTCGAAGATTCTTTGGAAATGTATACCAATGCTGTTCATTGTGGTCCTGTTTACAGCGATATTATGTTTTCCGTGGACAAGTCCATGCTTCCTGGTATACTGGTCCAAAAGTTATATGATGACCCACTAAAATGACTAGTGTGCGCAATATGTATCGAAAAGATATGACCCCCAAAATAATTTACAGTACCGCCCGATTTATCAGGTGATTTTGTAGGAAAGTGTGTATATATATATATGTCACCAACGAGATCCATATAATATGTGCATTTCTCATTTATATCCTTCGTAAGATAAACACTTTTACCAATCTTAAAGCTTTCAAAGATAAAATTACAACATATTATTTTAAAGATTTGAATATTTAAAATGAAGAAAGTGCAAAGCTTCACTTTCCTTTCAAATCTCATGATAAATTAATCGTTTATTGTGACTTATTAGCCTCGTGTGTTTGTCAAGGCCATGTTTGGTTTATTAATTGTTCCAGTATACCCGTGCATACATATTATTTACACATATTAAAAGAAGCTCAGAACAACAATCCCACGCCCAATAAATATTTATGTAACCACAACCACTTTAATTAATGATATACCAAATTATAAATGACACATTCTCTGCCTAAGACATAAGTCAAATGTTATTCCAACAGTTTAACAGGCATGTCTTTGAAAAACCCAGCTCCTTGGAGGACAACAACATGCACACACGCACGCCCGCAACTAGATCTACAATTTACATATTTAGCAACGACTCAATATGGTTGAAAGGATTTCCATGAATTTTCCCATATCACTTTGGCTTATCACATTAGACATTATAGCATGAAACCATGAAACATATTGAGAATAACAAAAAAGGCTGAAACATGACAAATAACATGGCAACGAATCAGACAAATTAAAAGAGGAGATCCACAAAAAAAAATCAAATCAAACACCCATTAAAGTTAAATAACTATAACAAAGAATGAGGATGAAGGCAAAATGAAAAGACATGAAAACGAAAAGCATTAAGCCGAAAAAAACTTTCGTTTTACTCAAATTATTTATTACGGTTCCTGGTATAGTTTAGTGTCGTATGTGTATGTTAGTAGGTAGATATGTAGCTCGAAATTAGCTAGAATAAATGATGATTGGCATTGTGTGGCTGTTCTCTTGTAACAATAAGAAAAAAAAGGAAAAGGAAGAAAGATGACTAGGTGATATGCAAAGTCATACACATACATACATATGTAGATTCAATCTACTTTAAAGGCTTCGAAAACCTGTTTTAAGTAATAAGTAAGATATCCAGGAATTCGTGAACGAAGTAAACGATATCATTATAAGATTGGTACAAAATAGAGTTTCAATCTGTAATTAAGTTGGTTTTACAACAACAACTAATGTCCAGATTTTTCTCAACCCTTCCACGTCATTGTTGTTCTTTAGATTCACTTTTATTTATCGTCCTCTCGCCCGTATATGTGTGTGTTGTTGTGGCATAGGCGAGTTCAAGCTGTTACCAGACCTTCTAGAAAAATCGGCAACGAGAAGCGATTCGGTATACATAAAACCAGTAAGGAAAGGATCAAAGTCGGGCGGGGCCTGCTATATGATACCCTACACCACTGTGAATATGTAAAATATAAATCGGAGCTATATCCAGATCTTAACCGATTTTGATATAATTTGGCACAGACCAGACCGAATTCAGTCACACATTCCAAATATTATTGAAATCGGACTTATATATCGTGTTTGAAGCAGAAAATACACGAAATCGGCCGAAAATATATATGGGTGCTATATCCAAATCTGAACCGATTTCGATATAATTTGGCACATTTATTTCTAGACTGAATTCAGTCACACATTCCAAATTTCATCGAAATCGGAAATATATAGCGTGTTTGGTACAGAAAAAACGTAAAATCGGCCGAAAATAAATATGGGAGCTATATCCAAATCTGAACCGATTTCTATATAATTTGGCACATTTATTTCTAGACTGACTGAGTTCGGTAGCGTGTTTGGTACATAAAATACGTGAAATCGGCCGAAAATATATATGGGAGCTATATCCAAATCGGAATCGATTTCGATATAATTTGGCACACTTATTTCTAGACCGAATTCAGTCAAACATTCCAAATTTCATCAAAATCGGACGTATATAGCGTGTTTGGTGCAGCAAATACGTGAAATCGGGCGAACATATATATGGGAGCTATATCCAAATCTGAATTGATTTCGATATAATTTGGCTCATTTATTTCTAGACCGAATTCAGTCACACATTCCAAATTTCATCGAAATCGGACATATATAGCGTGTCTGGTACAGGAAATAGGTTAAATCGGTCGAAAATATATATGGGAGCTATATCCAAATCAGGACCGATTTCAGTATAATTTTGCACACTTATTTGAAAACAAAGTTCAGTCAAGCATTCAAAGTTTCATCAAAATTGGACGTATATAGCGTGTTTGGTGCAGCAAATACGTGAAATCGGGCGAACATATATATGGGAGCTATATCCAAATCTGAACCGATTTCGATATAATTTGGCTCATTTATTTCTAGACCGAATTCAGTCACACATTCCTAATTTCATCGAAATCGGACATATATAGCGTGTGTGGTACAGGAAATACGTGAAATCGGCCGAAAATATATATGGGAGCTATCCTAATCCGGACCGATTTCAATATAATTTTGCACACTTATTTGTAGACCAAATTCAGTCACACATTTAAAATTTCATCAAAATTGGACGCATATAGCTTGTTTGGTGCAGCAAATACGTGAAATCGGGTGAAAATATATATGGGAGCTATATCCAAATCTGAAACGATTTTCACCAAAAGCAATAGCGTTCTTCCTATGGCTAAAAAAGTTGTAGTCCCCAGTTTTCAGCTGAAGCGGACAAAAAATGCGACCTGTATGTTGCGAACAAAAATACATGGACAGACGGACAAACAGACAGACGCACGGTGGTCGAAAGCACAGATCTGGCGGCGCGAAATTCATAACTTGCAAACGAATTAAGATACGTCATTGAAATTTTGCACAAACTCAGCTTGTACCTGTGGGTAATAATGGGCCAAATATGAACAATATCGGCTAATGTTTTGGGGTAGCCCCCATATAACGGTACCTTCCGATTTTCGGTATTTTGAGGATTTAAGCCACAATTTCGTAGCAAATTAGCTGTAATTTGGTACTTAGGGTTCCTAGTGGTCACAAAATATTTCCACCAAAAATTATGAACATAAGTCCACGTTTTGATATAGCCCCCATGTAACCGTACCTCCCAATTTAAGGTATTTTGAATATCATGACCACATTTTTAATTCAACTTGGATGTAATTTTGAACACGGAGTTCCCACTGCGTATAAAATCTTCTTGCAAAACATTTTCAATACGGATTTATGTTTCGATGTAGCCCCTTTTATGGTACCCCCGATTCGATGAATTTTTTACTTGTTATCCCATATTTAATAACATATTTAGCTAGATTATGGTATTATAGTGTATCCGGGGGTAGAACTCCTCCTTGCAAACAATTCTCAAGATAGGTCCATATTTTGATTTAGCTGCCATACAAATGCACAGTTAAATTTGTATGAATTTCATGCAAATTCCCTTATTTTAAAAGTGCAGTCATCAAAAGATTTGCAAATATTTGCAGCCTTAATGTGGTTATTCAGTATCCAGAGAGTCCAATTTCATTCCCCAAAAAATAATCGGACCTAAGTTCGGCCAAGTTTACAAGATGCACTCTATGGAACAAGCGCGTACAACCCATAAAAACACTAAAAAATTGAATTTTTTGAAAACTTATTGCTATATAACCAAGTACCTCCAGACCCCAAACTAATTTTTATAATTTAAATCACACCCTCTGCTATTAACTAAAAATATATCTTGTCCATTTTCATTACGAATTTATTTAACATTTAAACAAATATGAAGTTAATTTTTTGCAACAATTTTTTAAAATCTGATGCAACAAAAACTCTTGTATTTGATAGTGAATAACTGAGTGAATATTTACAACAACAAAAATGAAAAAAACAAAATCTTTGTCTGCAAAGTGTCTGTAATCGATACAATGGAAAATATTTCGCAATTTTATAGTTCGATTTTTTGACTTTCGCGCCGCTAGATCAGTGGTTTCGACCAGTGTGAGACGGACGGACACGCATAAATCGACTCAGAAAGTGATTATATGTATATCCCCAAAGGAACTGTGGGTCTATTTCGTTTCCTTTTGTATGTTACATACAAATTCACAAAGACATAATACCCCTTACCACTGTGTGGTGTAGGGTATAAACACAGGGGGATTGAGAAGCAGTTAGTCAATTGTAAATCTAACCGCGAGCTGAAACCGTCAGTTAAGCAAGAAGTAAAGTAAAGCTTTTTTGTGTGAATAACGTTAATGAAGCATTGTTGAATCGTAATCTAATCGTACCCGAGTTTTATGTGGTACAAACCGTTTTGGGAAATAAAACAATGTTTACACGGGATTATGTTACATACATAAATAGACATCGGATTTTTTGCATGTTTTTTATTTCTCATCCGATTGGACTCAAATTTTGGATCTAGGCGTTTTGAGGGTCAATTTTTCGATATTTGGGGTCACATCAAAAATATGCAAAAAATATGCAAAATATATGCAAAAAATACGCAAAAATATGCCAAAAAATATGCAAAATATGCAAAAAATATGCAAAATATGCAAAAAATATGCAAAATATATGCAAATAAAAAATATGCAAATAAATATATGCAAATAAAAAATATGCAAATAAAAATATGCAAAATATATGCAAAAAATATGCCAAAAAATATGCAAAATATGCAGAATATGCAAAAAATATGCAAACAGTTTTTGGTCGAAAATCGTCAAAAAGTCGTAAAATTTACAATTAAAGTTGGAAAAAATCATCAAAAAAGCTTTAAAATGTCCTAAATTAAGACTGTTGGCCATTTAACGTCGATTTTTTAGCAGATTATTGTGTTATTGATACCTCTTACGACGGTGTGGTGTAGGGTATATGGTATTGTAATACTATTTTTATTGTTAAACTATGCAAAACTATAAAATTTGATAAAATATCAATCATTTTATGTAAATTTTTGTCTTAGTTTGTAGCTTTAGGCTGGTTTTAACTCAAAGGGAAGAAATCGATGTCGGATTTTTTTAGGCGGGGGTGCCGCCTAAACTGTTTACTTAGATTAGATTTTAGATAGATTTAAGATTAAGATTTCCAATTGAGCACAATTCGAATAAGTTAACACGTGCTACTGGAGCCTCGAAGTTATGAAAATCTCGTCTCTCTCGGAGACCCATATCTGTGGAGCAGTTAAAGCTATTTGCCCGTATTATGCATTAAATTATAGGCCATTCTGTTTATTTTATATTCAAAAACAAAATGAGTAAGTATTACTGAATTCGAGATAGAAAGCCAGTGTCCCGATTAACGTGACTACGTACGCCTTAGGGTGAAAATGGAGCCTATCTGGGTATAGCCGACTACTAGGAGAACGCATTGTGTTAGTTGTTCGTCCTTTGTAATTAATTGGTTGTAATCTGTGGTGAGCTCGACTCGGAGTTAATGTGACTTTTATGAATTTCAAACAGTTGTTCTTTTGTAAGTTTGGGTCGAATATTTCCGGAGAAGTTTCCATCTACGCTTTGTTAAGATTTTTGTCGCCATTTGACTCTTTACGGTGTTTTGCACTGTCGGATCAAACAATGCCAAGCCAACAAGTTCAGAACTAAGATACCACAGGTTATTTATCATTTTTTATTTCCTTTTTCTGTCTATGTTTTCGTATTTCAATAGATTTTCAATGAGGTCTAGGTCTTCTTTTGATGCTAAACGCTTCGTAGAATCTGAAGAACCATCTGTCCCGAAAATAATCAAGCGCAGCTTCAACAAAAACTCCAAACCATGAAATTGTCATTGCTGCTGGATCCCTGTAAAGTTTCCTATAGGAACGTTAGTCGCATAATTTTTTCTACAGTAGAAGCTCTCGGAGAGCTTTATCCGTTTATTCCGGAGAATAAACAGTGAAAAATACTAGCAACAACTTCAAGGAAGATACCCCAAAACAAGGCTATTTGCGTGCACTGGCATGGAAAACTATTACCAGGTATTCCCAAAACAGTGCAGAAAGAACGGGTTGCTGTTCTAGTATCATCTGGTATGAGGGTAAAGAACAACTCCTGGGCGTTCCTGAAACTGACAGTAGCTCAGGGGAGAAACAAGACTTAGCAGTGTACGAATGCCTAGAAGCATGGGGTCTTACCAGCTTGAGCAGATGTTAAGTCGAGAGCTTCTGTACCTGCGTACAGATTTATAAGGATTATTGTTGAGAGGGATTTTTGACTGCAAGTTTGGCAGCACATCCGGACATCAAACAAACATATTCACGCGATTTCTATAAGAATAGTCTGCGATTGACAAATCCAAGTTCGATGTAGGCGAGAATGTTTTAAAACTACTTCCCAGCTGACTTCCCAAGAACAAGAGGTCTTAGAAGCACTTTGTGTTTTCATCTTTCGAGCCCGGTTTAACGCGCCCAGAACGTTTCTTATTTTGTATCAAAGGACAACAACTGAGTGTTATAAATGAGAGTGTGGGTTATTGATTTTACAAAACCTATAATGAACAAGATAATGGTTATGTAGATATAATATTGGATGGATTGGGTAAACATAATCAATAGGTTGAAAAGGATTAGAGACAATAGATTGAGTTTAATACAACAAATAGTGAAAGCGAAATTCAGAAATATTTTTTAGGTCCAAAAAAAGACCTAAACCGCATTGAAGATTTACTGAAATACGAAACAAATATCAGATAAAGGAAATAACAAAATTATATATCATCTGTGGTATCTTAGTCCTGAACTTGTTGGCCTGATCTGATAGTTCAAACCACCGTAAAGAGCCAAATGCGACAAAAATCTTAACAAAGCAAGCAGAAGAAGATGGAAAAAACCAAACTAATAGTACGGTTACACTAGAGTTTTTATGCCGGGTTAACCCACTTCGAGAGGATTTATTTGACGTTTGCGCTATGGAATTGACATTTGGAATCCAAACCCACTGGGTTAATCCGGCTACGTGTAAGCGAGGTATAACAAAAGAACAACTGCCGAAATTTCCAGAAAAAGTCTACCAGGCGTAATTATACTGTATACTTACTTGTTGTTCAAGAGACTAAGCATTAACTCCGAATTTCTTGAAAAAGATCCTGTAACTTGACCGCACATCAATTACCAGGAAGGGTAAAGGATGTTAAACAACTTGAAAGTTGTGAACGACATAGCAGAGCAAGGAGTCGGGTTCATCACCAAGTAGTCATCTTTACACATTATGTCAGCCCCTTAAATAAATTTAAATATGAACAAAATGTAAAAGACATTTGTTTTCATTCCCAAAAATTGATAATATGGGAAGAAATAAAAAATAATTTAAAAAATTAATTTACAATGTTTTATTTATAAAAGCACTTAAAACTAGAACATAGTTTTTAATGATCGATTCTCTCAAATAAAACGCTGGTGGCCGTTTAATATTGCCACAATTTTTAATTCAAATGCAAGCGTTTTATTTGAGAGATTTAATCATTAAAAAATATTTTCTAGTTTTAAGTGCATTTGTAAATAAGACATTGTAACTTATTTTTTAACTATTTTTTATTTTTAACTTTTCAGCATTTAATTTTTTTGACCACTGCGAACCTCATAACAAAATTATAGCCAATTTAGGCCGAAAATGTAGATAATAACTTTAAAATACCTGAAATCGTGTTGTCCGTTATATAGGGGCTATACCAAAACCTTGACCTGAGTCAAACATTTTTAGTGAGGAAGTTTTTGTACCATTGGGAACCCCAAATGCCAAGTTATAGCCAATTCGGCCTAGAAATTTAACCAGAATCTTTAAAATACTTTAAATCGGGTGGTACCGCTATATGGGGGCTCTAAGAAAAAAATGGACCCATAATGGTTTTGGTTTCATATTCATGTATTGTCATCCAAGTCTGAAAAGTGTGCAAAGTTTTAGTTCGATTGGTCAACTACAACTGTGTGGAAAATAAGTTACTAGATTTGAACTAAACAGACACAAAAGCAAGTTAAATTAAACACTGTAAAAAGGGTTTTTTTCACAATAGATTCCATTTTCACCCTAAGGCGTTTTCGGGACATTGGCTTTATTATCTTGAATTCAGTATTACTTACGTATTTTGTTGTTCGGCAAGAAATATTAAGAATAGTATGGCATTTAATTTAATGCATAACACGGGCAAATAGTTTTAACCGTATCATAGATATGGGTAGCTGAAGTCGTCAAATAGCCAAAAAGTCGAGATTTTTTTTTAACTACGAGGACCCAGTGTTAACATATTCCAATTGTGCTTAAACTTTAACAATCTTAAAATCTAACCAAACTAAATACTTTAGGGGAGTGCCGCATAAAAAATCCGACATCGATGTTTTCCCTTTGAGTTAAAACCAGACTAATGCAACAAATTAAGACAAAGAAAATATTGCATTTTAAATAAAATATTTGACAATTTATCAAATTTTATATTTTTTAATAGGTTAATAATAAAAAATGGTATTACAATATACGTATAACATATATATTTTTATATCCACACTGTGGTAAGGGGTCTCAATAGCATAATAATCTGCTAAAAAAAGCGACGTTAAACGGCCAACAATTTTAATTTAGGACACTTTGATGATTTTTCCCAACTTTAATTGTCAATATTACGACTTTTATGACGATTTTCGGCCAAAAACTGTTTGCATATTTTGCATATTTTTGCATATTCTGCATATTTATACCCTATACCACAATGTGGAAAAGGGTATTATAAGTTTGTTTTGGTAAAAATTCATGTAACACCGCGAAATATTCGTCGGAGACCCCCAATGTGTTATACCAATCTTCATATCTCGACGAGATAAAGCGATTTTGAGATGTGTGTCTGTCCGTCCGTCCGTCCGTCCGTCTGTCCATTATAAATTGTAAACACGCTCCAGGCCGCAATTATGGACCGATCGTCACGAAATTTTGTACGGAGGTCGGGTTCAGATCAGAATAGATCCCTATTCTTATTGGTGACGATCGAAAAATATTAAGCGGGTGAAATAGACCAAAAACAAAATTTTTATCCGATTTTATAGCGGCTCTGTATGTCGCCATTATAGTCCGATCGCCTCGAAATTTTAAATAATGTAAAATTATATGACAAAGAAGAAGCTTGCAATTTGAGATGGTGATCGGATGATGTTTAGGGGGTAAATGGACCACAACTTTTGTGTGAAAATTGTGAAAATTTTTAATATACCGGTAATATCTTTATTCCTGGACCACACATTCCGCTCACATAAATAATATTTGGAAGGACAACTCTTGCCCTTTCAATTAATGCCAATTATGTTGATTTATGTGGTCAGATAGCAGAGTTACAGCCTAATATATCGAGTGGTTTGCTTGTAATGTAAACAAAAGCATACTAGAGATCGCAATTATAGATCAATAGTCACGAAATTTCGCACGGGGTAGGGGTTTAGGTCGAAGAAGATGCCTACAATTTTTGATGATGATGGACCATTACTTTTGTATGCTAAATAAAAACATTTCATTTTCGGTCCATATTTGAATTCCTGGAGACCATATACCAGCAAAGTCGCCTATATATGAAAATTAACTACCTATCTTTCCTCTGATGAAAATTGCAATAATATGTGTGCTTGGTAACGGACCTACTACCTAAGATATAATGAGTTTTGTGAAGAGAACCACATCTTCCTCCCATGCTACAAATTTTCTCTATCATGACAGACAAATTCCCAGTTCTTACAAATTGCGTGGAACCCTATCATATTACCTGTCCAATTATTCAAAATTTAAAGATGTAGCAGAAATTGCTAAACAACGCCAATTTTCAAATTTAAGAATATTTCTTAAAATGTACTGTATATAATTGTTCCACAAACATCCCAGTAGGGACAAGGGAGCCTTCTCTCATATCAATGAGAGCACCCCGATTAATATCAGCTCATGATATGTAGACAGCGGAATTTTATGCAACACCTATTTTTGTAAAATTTGGATATTTTTGGCTTCTAATTAAATTCCAATCAAAATATTATTTTTGCATATGGAAAATTTCTGTATTTCACATATTTTCGTATGCTACATATATTTCAATAATATCTTCTAAAATGTTTATGTGTACATTTTTCTGTTTGAAATTCACTTCAGACAAGTCAATAAAATAGAGAAATCTGTAACCAGAGCCACAATCTTCAAAATGTCGAAAATGGGGAGCTTTCGTTGTATGGGAGCTATATGAACGCCTAGACCTATACCGACAAATTTCAGATAGAAAGTTGAATACCCCTCAATGAAGACTTAATACCAAATTTTAGCCAATTCGGAGTACAGAAAAAATTCAAAGTACAGAAAATCGGTAGGTTCTGGTTATGGGAGCTATATGAAGACGTGGACATATAACAACAAATTTCAGGTGGAAAGTTTTTTTACCTCCAACGAAGACTGAATACAAAATGTCAGCCACTTCAGTTTGATATTAAGGCCACAACCTTCAAAATACCGGGTATCGGGAGGTACGGTTCAATGGGAGCTATGGGAGACCTGGACCTATACCGATAAATTTCAGTTCGAAAATTGTGATGAACGAATACTTAATACAAACATTCAGCCAATTCGATGGGATATTTAGGACACAAAATCTTGCATATGGTTTAGCAAATATGTCAAAATATGCAAAAAATTAGGTCCAGACTAAATGTCCGTTCTAAAATTACTTATTGGTGCCACCATAGTACAATTGTTTGCACACCCGCCTTGCACGCTGAAGGTCGGGCGTTCGATTCCCGGCCAGCAAACATCAAATTTCCAACGATGGCAAAATACCCCGCAGTAAAGTTGGCGACATTTTCTGAGTATTTCAACCATGTACTCAACTACAGGTGGTGTTTTAAGACATGCCTTTCGGACTCGGCGATAAACAGTAGGCCTCATACTATTGCTGTAATATGAATCGTGGTACACGCCCTGTCCGTTCTGTGATGTTTGTGGAACAATTATTATATTGTTATTTAAACTTAATGTGATAAGGTTGCAGACTCCAAAAATTTATTTCTTACAATGAGCTTATTTGTCCAAAAGAAACTTTGATTTGCTGAAAGCTAACTCGCAGCGTAGTGGTGTAGGGTATCGTATGGTTGGCCCTGTCCGACTATAGCCTTTGCTTACCTGTTTTTGCATATTTTGCATATTTTTTGCATATTTTTGCATATTTTGCATATTTTTTGCATATTTTGCATATTTTGTGCATATGCAAATATGCAAAATAAATACAAAATATGACCCTGCCATTGAATTTAGATTTCTTTGAAACGAATTTTGGTCCAATCAGAATCTTCGTATCTCTATTATTAAAAAATATGCAAATATGCAAAATCCGATGTCTATACATAAATCTAATTCTGTAACAATACCATACATTTGTATATTCGTTTTCCAGCATATCCAGGTTTAGAAATGTGTTGCTTCGATGTGTTGTAACAACAATGCCACTGGAGTTAGTTAAGCAGGCTTGGCAGGGCAGTTTTAAGACAGGGGTTTCTATAAAGGGTTATTTCTATAAAGGGCCCTTCTGCAGATCGAAGACCTTCTAAAGATTGAAATCATTTTGTAGGGTTCTTCTGTAGAAAACAAATCTTTTATAAATAGAGGACTTATTAAATAGAACAACTTTTAAAGGGGACTTCTGTAGATAGAAGTCCTCCTAAAGGGGTTATTCTAAAGCTTGATAAAGGGGTCCTCTATAGATAAAAGACTTCCTAAAGGCGCCATCTCTATACAGAAGACCTCTTACAGGTGTCTTCTATAAATAGATGGGTCTTTTGTATATATAGGACCTCATAAATTGTTGTTCTGTAGGTAGAATACCTCCTTAAAGGGTCTTCTGTACAACATGCTGTTGAATGTTTTCTCTAGATTGTTGTGGTAGTTAGTTGTCGCAGTTCAATTACCATCGGTCAACTCTGTGCCTTTGTGGTGAACCGAGTGGCCGTAAACTTAGCGGCGTGCGTAGCAAAAGGAAGTAATATTGAACAAATAATATTAGCGACGACAATGCCGTTTTGGATGGGGTGGCAAGGTATAGGGTAACCAGTTTCGGAAATATCACCCCCCTTTGGGGAACTCCATGTTTCACTCTACGTGGTTCAAGTTCCCGTTTCTGAATTCCACGTACGACTGGCGTCTACACATATGAATGACTATCCAACGTTACAAACTTGGCTGGAGGGTACTCTGCTTGAGGTCCTTAAACAGCGTGGAGTGCTTGACTGTATCAAACGCTTTTGATAAGTCGAACACCACCATAACTGTTCTATGGCACGGCTTGTTTAGGGTGAAACATCGACTAATATGTGTAGTTTGTCAGGTGACATCTTTGTTAGACTAAGTGACACGATGGTTATGTCTGGCCACTTCTTCTGGAAGGGGGCGTCCTCACTGGCCGTGCAAAATGTAGAGACATCAATCTGCTCAGCCAGCGCTGGAGGGTATTCCGACAATTATTTGGGTAAGTGCTGGTAGTCGTTTGCATCATCATTTTTAGGATTCTTAATTTCTCTGAGCAGTATTCTCGGATTTTTAACACTAATTTTAAGATTATTTATACATTGATTTTGGATTATCTTTGGACATCGGGTACATGTACATACATTGGGAGACCGTCTCAAAACGATATCATTTATATGCGTCAGCAATTCTGTATCCAATTCGAAGATAAGTATATAATATCTTGTACGATCGGAATCAATTTCATTCAACGCAAATTACACTTCCACCTGAATAAAACAAAAAGAATTTTCTGGAGGAATTTTTATGACATGTTGCAATGAACAAATGGAATTAGATTCTGTTGAGATGATTTGGTTGGCATTGTTGAGAGGGACGAACACACATATCCAGATTGCCTCAACTCGTCACATTAATTTTGGTTTGTTTGGGCCATTATTTCGATGTGTTACAAACTTTGGAGCCAACACAAACTTATAATTGTGCCCGGAGATAAAAAGTGAAAAAGACATTAAGTTCTGGCTGACATTTTTAAACCACCATAAATTATTTAATTGTTGTCTTATTTAATTGAATTAATTGAGCTTATCATGGCCTAAGGAGTTTTGTATTGAAAAAGTGATATCTAGCGAAGCCCACACACATCCAACCAATATGCTACGATCGTTTTGCTGGTGGTTTAAGCTCATCAGGCATATTTAGATGTGGTGCTAGACAAGGGCTGAGTTTGAAAACTTGTATATATTCTAAATTTGCAGTTGTGAAGTATTTTTGAAGCCTTTGTACTATCGAGTCAGCCTAGTGTCTCTGGTATTCCTAGTATCCTTATTCAATACACACTTATACAATCGAAGACTTTTTTCTTCATGAATTGTAATGCCTTCCAGTTCAGAAGGATGGTAGATTGGCAGTCGCTTAGAACGCTAAGACCTCAAACCTCAGCTGGGGCCGCCGGGCTCATGCTACGAATTTTTATTTAATTGTTGTGTATTGGAAGCAGATTTCAGTCATTTCGGTTGGATGATGTGGTTAATGTTGTGGCCACAATAACCCACCGAAATGGCTGAAATTTGGAATTTAGTCTCCGATGGTGGTATCCAATTTTGTTTATTGAAATCTTAGGTACATTTTTGTCGTTGAGTGTATCCTTAATTTTTGGGCGGTTCGGTATCTGTGGACCGGAATCGAAAAAAAAAATTTAAAGATCGAATATTTTCAAAAGTTTTTGGCTATTTTCACATTTAAGAACCGGTCGTAGACATTTCGTGTCTTCTAGAAAGTTGTTTGCTGATATCTTTGCTACATTATTGTCCATTGTTTTTTTGAATTTTGAACGGTTTAGTATCTGTGGAGCAGGGACCGAGAAAAGAAGATAACAATCGCATTTATTTTGCTATTTTGGCCATTAAGAACCGGTTTAGAATATATGTGCCTGACAAAATGATCCCTTGCGACATCAAGGCCTCAGGTCTTTGGGGGCCATAACCGCGAAAGTTGAAGTGATAGGGAAAAACGCCGGGACACGTGTCTCCTAATTTTTGTCTTCTTCTATCCCGCTGCGGTGTCAGAATATGGTTAATTATCTTACTGAAATATCGGAAATTTTGTATTAAGTCTTCTTTGAGTCTAAAAACTTTACGCCAGAAATTTTATTGGTATAGATCGACGTTTTGATACACGCAGAGAAAAAAATATGATTGATCCAACAATATTCGAAGAGCAAAATATGTAAAGATATTGTTAAATTCCAAATGTAGTATTGTGATTCCAACAATTGGGTTTTGTTAAATCCAAAAATAGTTTTTGTCAACTGGACAATAGTTCTCTCTTTTCTTCGACAATTTTTTCTCTTCTCTCGCTATTCAATGCCGTGTTGAAAAAAACAATTATGGTGAGTTTTGTTTGTATGACTTGATGCCTTTATCTTTGTTTTTGTGTGTATGTATACCAACAATGAGACTCTTGTTATACCCTACACCACTATGTGAAAAGGGTATTATAAGTTTGTTTTGGTAAAAATTCATGTAACACCGCGAAATATTCGTCGGAGACCCCCAATGTGGTATACCGATCTTCATATCTCGGCGAGATAACGCGATTTTGAGATGTGTGTCCGTCCGTCCGTGTGTCCGTCTGTCCATTATAAATTGTAATCAAACTCCAGGCCGCAATTATGGACCGATCGTCACGAAATTTGGTATGGAGGTCGGTTTCACATCAGAATAGATCGCTATTTAAATTGGTGATCATCGTGAAATATTTAGCGGTTGAAATGGACCAAAAACATAATTTTTATCCGATTTTGTAGCTGCTCTGTAGGTCGCAATAATAGTCCGATCGCCTCGAAATTGTAAAGAAGGTAAGAGAATATGACAAAGAAGAAGCTTGCAATTTGAGATGACGATCAAATAATATTTAGAGGGTTAAATGGACCACAACTTTTGTGTGAAAATTGTGAAAAGTTTTAATATACAGCTTATATCTTTTTTCCTGGAAGACACATTCCGGGCAAGTAAGCTATACTTGGAAGAGAAACGCTTGACCTTTCTATGGATGTTAATTTAGTTGATGTACGTGATCAGATAACAGAGTTACAGTCTAATATATCCAGTTTTTTGTTTGTAGTGTTATCATAAGCACGCTAGAGGTCGCAATTACAGCTCAATAGTCGCGAAATTTTGCTGAAGGTAAGAGTTTAGGTTGAAGAAAATGCCTATAATTTTGCATGATGATCTGATATTATTTAGCGGGTGACATATACCATTGCTTTTGTATGAAAAATATAAAAATTTTATTTGTGGCCCATATTTTAATTCCTGGAGGGCATATACCGGCAAAGTAGCTTACATATGGAAAAATAACTACTGACATTTCCCCTGATGCAAATTGCAATAATGTGTCTTCTAGATAACGGGCCTACTGCATAATATATAATGTGTTTTTTGTAGAGAACCACAATTTCCTCCCATGCTACAAATTGTATCTATCATGACAGAGAATTTTTCAGTTCAGTTGCCCAATTTGATTTTTCGCTTCGCCAACTATATTATACTATCGGCCTTAAGGGTAAAGGGAATATATACAATATACGACCAAAGATGTGCGTCATCGAAATAATGGTTTTAGACCCCAAGTATATTTGGACGAAATTCGTTTCAGACAATTTGGAGTCGATTTAGCCCTGTCCGTTCTTCTGTCTCTCTTACTGTCTAGCTGGCTGGTCCGCACTATACACTTCGTAGTATTTTGCCCAAACTTAGTTTAATTTCGAATATGGGCTATATCGGTTCACTCCTTCGGGCAACTCCCCCACAAAAGTTCAAAATTTGTCTGAAAAATTGTGTGAACGATAACTGTCGAAGTGAGCAATCGATTTGGTCCAAACTTTCCATATATTATTATTCTTTCCAGATATAGATCGGTCCACAACTTCAAGTACCTCCCTCACAAAATTCGGAAAAGTAAAATTTAAGAGTCCCCTCGAATCGGTTTGAATTTTTTCAGCAGCTTGTCCTTGCGTTCCCCTTTACGATGGTACAATTGCAATGGCAATTCCATACTTCATGAGATTACGGCCGAAATGCTCCATGAAGCAATGAACAACAAACAAGAAACATAACTAAAATGACAAATCCGCAAGATAACTCTTTAGAGGATTTTCTGATTGGTCCAAACTTTGCACATCCTATTATTTCATACAGTCATGTCCTTCGAGTACCTCCCACACAAAACTTGGGAAAAGTGCAGTTTGAAGACTCGTCTCGGATCTATTTGAATTTTTTGAAGAAGGTTCTATTCACGATCCCTTTTGCAATGGTACAATTTTTTCGGAGTAAGTCCACAATGTTCCAAAATTTCTAAAACAAATAGTTCTCAAACTGTTTCAAAAATCAGATGTTAGCTTACAAAACGTGATTTTGTATAGCCTTACATTTCGATACCTACAGATTCCACGTATTTTGAAGCAAACTGGTGATACACCGTTAGCGCAGTTGACTTATTTTATCTTCTTTGTTGTGAAATTGAATATGAATAATTTTGGGATTTATAAATTTGTTTGCATGCAAATTATTTGTTATTTCTGCCGGTATAAAATGTTGTTTGATATCACTATATATAACCACAATGAACTATTTATATAATTGTTCCACAAACATCCCAGTAGGGCCATGGGAGGCTTCTCTTATATCAATGGATTTATATTAGATCATTGATATGTGACTTAGTTTTTATTGCCAAATCCGAAAGGCATACTCTGAGTTGTCACTTGTAGAGAAGTTTTTCATTGCTGGAATACGCAGGAAATATCGCCAACACTACAAAGGGGTATTTTGCCACCGTTGAAAATTTTATGTGGTCAGGCCTGGGAATCGAATCCGCACATTCAGCGTGCAAGGCGGTTGCACATAGCTAATTCCAAGAGGTTGTGGTGTAGGGTATAACATGGTCGGCCCTGTCCGACTATAGCCTTTGCTTACTTGTTTTTATTTGTTTCTGTTTTGTTTCATTCTTCTATCTTCATTGTGCTTTGAGGTTTGGTGTTATACCGGAGTTTGTTATGGTGTTTATGTTGTGGTGGGTGCTTGTGGCTTTTTGTTTGTCTTTGTTGTCAGCCAATGCAGCAAACCATGTATTGTGTTCATCAATGATTGCAATATTATACGCGACATTTATATCCAAGTTATGTGAAAAGTGTATATGAGAAGTATATACACTCAAATCAAAAATTTCTGGGCTGGTTTTCTGGGTTGACAATACTTTTTGTAAACAAAATTAGATTATGATAGTTCCTACAATCGATATTTTTAACGATTTTTACAATATTGCGGAAATTCGAAAGTTGTTTTTGTTTTCTATGTTTGGAACAAAAGATGATATTTTTGGATTTGGATTACAATGTTTGAATAAAACAAATACATTTTTGGAACCAAAACAGATATTTTTGTTCCAACAAAAGCGACAAATATTTTTTCTCTGCGTGTATAGCCCCCATAGAACGGTACCTCCCGAATTTCGGTATTTTGAAGGTTTGTTTTACAGTAATTTCTGAAATTTGGGATGAAGTCTTCTTAATAAACGAAAGGAAACTAATTGTTCCATTTTACTTAAATACTATAACAGGTTCGGCCCGGCCGAACTTAAAGCCGTTCTTACTTTTTTAATTGTCCGTTCTATACTCAAACAGCATATGCAGAATTTAAGAATTGTTGTTTTGTGCAGAAATGCTAGTAAAATTTAGTCATTGTACCCGCCCTACACATCAACTATGTCATTAATATCAAGACTTTAACATTTCATTACGGTCATAAGTGTTTACAAAGTTCTACATGTGTTTCTTAGCTTTGCACACATGTGGAAATTCTACTAAATTTACTTTGTCATTTACACTAACACAAAAACAAAGCAAATGATCACACATACATGTGAACTTGGGTTCCACAAATCAACCGTCCTGCTAAGCATTTGTCATTACACATTAATAGTCGAACATTTATCATTTGGATGTTGGGAATACATTTTGATGACCATATCAACAGCCAAGAAGAACTCCTGCCAGAATCATAGTGGCAGCACCGGAAGCATTTGTGAAACATTACCATTATTTTGGGACGGATGTAAAGTTACGTTAATGTCTCAAACATTAGGTAAATAGGTGTAATTATGAACACAGCACACACATACATATGATTAAATTCATACACACTACCATACACATATTTTTGGCACAAACATGGATGTGAGATGTTATTAGAAGTAATAAACATTAATTTTCCGTCTCTTAAAGGTCTCCTGCTAAAATGATTGGAAAAGGAAAAGCACTTGGAAAATGAAAAATTAAGCAAACTTGTATTGACTATATTGAATTTTGAAGTCATATAGCTTAACATGTAAGTAGAGTAATGATTTTTCTGAAATATGTCTACACATCTTCGATTGGATCATTGATCTTAGGTACATAGGCCCGTTCTTACATCTTGTTTTTAAAGTCCATTTTTGTTATCCCTTACTTTAAGAAAAGTAGGGAATAAAGTTCTCATTACTAGTGATTTGTTATTACTACTTCTATTTAAACTAATGTTAGATTTTGAAAAATATGTGGCAATCCCAGCAAAATGTTCGATGCCAAATATGCAATTCAAGAATGGGTGCAGGTGAAATGGTATGCCATTTTTAGCATCTTCACTCATTCTTCTTAAAAGAGCGTGACCCCCAAAAGATGCAATTCATTTTCAGATCTTAAGCATGTCATCTTCGCTAACTCCGTGGAATGACATCTTCAACAATTCTTTGGCATGGCATCTATTTAAATCCTTTGGCATGTCATCTTAACTGATTCCCTAGGATAGCATTTTCACTAATCTTTGGCATGTCATTTTCACCAACCTTTAAGCATGAAATTTTCACGTATTGTTCGGAAAATGGAAAATGCTGTATTGAACTATGATTATTATGATTCATTTAAGAAATTGAAGAAATAACTCTAATTTAATTATCTTTAAAAATTTTAAATCCATAATTGCAGTTTGTTGTTGTTGTGACATGCATGCTGGGCAGATGTTTCGCACGGTTTAATCAATTCTTGCCCTTTAAGAATTTAGACGGTTGGAATTCAGGATAGGTATAGGTTAGACAGTTCCGACAATATCACCCCACCTTGGACAACTCACTGTTTCACTCTACGGGTTTTGGACTTCTTGATCGTAATTTCTCACTGTGCTCTTGAAGCAACATTAAATGGAAGGTGCTTACACCTGGGCAGTTTTTGCGGGTTCTGAAACTACAATGTTCATCGAAATTGGACTAAAAAAATGTTTTAACACAGAAAATTCTCTACAAGATTGGCCTTTATGATAATTTCGTAGGTTTTACCGTTACTTAGATATAGAAGTTCAAATTGGAACAATGCATTGACTGTATCGCCTCCTTATAAAACAATGTCATGACTGCAATTTCTAATTTCTATATATCTCGAAAATGGTACAACCGAGAATTTTCACAGCTAAAAGATTCTCTCTAGTCCCATTTCGATAAGACTTACCGTTTTCAAGCAAATCGTGAAAACCTAACAAAAAACCTAAAAATATGACCTGAACATCTATATACCTCAGAAATGGTAAAATCTAGGAACAAATCATAACGGTCAATCCTCTAGAGAATTTGCACAGCTGCAACATTTTCTGTGGGGCTAAAGGACTTGCCGTTTTCAAGCAAAATCGCGAAAACCTAAAATAAACCTAACAATTTTAATTTGGCCGCAATTTATTTAAAAATCCCTCCAGCGATTTTTCCTTGTTTTTGACTTTTTTTCACCTATAAACATTGCTGTTTCAAAATCCACAAAAACTTCCCAGGTGTAAGCGGTTTTCATTAAACTTAATTAAGACGCAACATGAATGACATTGTTTTATAAGGTAGCGATACAGTCAATGCATTGTCCCAATTTGAACTTCTATGTCTCAATAACGGTAAACCCTACGAAATTATTATAAAGGTCAATCTTGTAGAGAATTTCCAGGGCTACAACATTTTTTTAGTCCCACTTCGATAGGATCTGCAGTTTCCACGCAAAATCGTGAAAACCTAAACAACTCCTAAAAATGTCAACTTAAATGTATACTCTATTGTATTGTAGGGATCTACAAATCGACTTGCTTTTAAGAGCAGGGTTCTCTAGAGCAGGCAAGGAAACTTTTATAATACCAAGGAGTGCAGTCCGACTCTATTTTCAGCCCAATGATTGGGACTTCCTAGCATAATAAATCTTATATAGCTTTAAACGTATTTAGATAAATAAAAGAAAATATACAAGTTTATAAATAAAAACACAAAATTCATCGCTATTGGACCGAAGGAATAGGTTGAAATGCTGATGAAAATATCGGATCTCTATACCCTACACCACACAGTGGTAAGGGGTATTATGTCTTTGTGCATTTGTATGTAACATACAAAAGGAAACGAAATAGACCCATAGTTCCTTTTGGGGATATACATATAATCACTTTCTGGGTCGATTTATGCGTGTCCGTCCGTCTGTCCGTCTGTCCATGTATTTTTGTTCGCAACATACAGGTCGCATTTTTTGTCCGATTTCGATGAAATTTGGAATGTGTGACTGAATTGGGTCTAGAAATAAATGAGCCAAATTATATCGAAATCGGTTCACATTTGGATATAGCTCCCATATATATGTTCGCCCGATTTCCCGTATTTGCTGCACCAAACACGCTATATACGTCCGATTTTGATGAAATTTGGAATGTTTAACTGAATTCGATCTAGAAATAAGTGTGCCAAATTATATCGAAATCTCGGTTCCGATTTGGATATAGTTCCCATATATATTTTCCGCCGATTTCACGTATTTTCTGTACCAAACACGCTATATATTTCCGATTTCAATGAAATTTGGATTGTGTGACTGAATTCAGTCTAGAAATAAATGTGCCAAATTTTATCGAAATCGGTTTAGATTTGGATATAGCACCCATATATATTTTCGGCCAATTTCGTGTACTTTCTGCTCCAAACACGATATATAAGTCCGATTTCAATGATATTTGGAAAGTGTGACTGAATTCGGTCTGGAAATAAATGTACCAAATTATATCAAAATCGGTTAAGATCTGGATATAGCTCCGATTTATATTTTACATATTCAACAGTGGTGTAGGGTATCATATAGTCGGGCCCCGTCCGACATTGATCCTTTCCTTACTGGTTTTATGACTTCATTCGAACCAATGCAACACATCCAGATATTAAGCAAAAAAATCTGTATACTTCAAGTTTTCTCAAATCTGATTGGTTGATTTAATTTTGTAGAATTTTTTTCTTGCTTTTGGTGCAGCATACTCTCGGGCGCAGTTTAAATTTATGGCCTGTTTCACTAAGACGATTCGAATAAAAATTCGTTCGAACTACTACAAATTTCCAAATTTCTGTTTTTTTGAAAAATCTTTGATTTTTTTTATTTTCAATCAAACAAATATAACCTACATAGTAATTCAATTAATTCATAGTAATTCAAACGAATTTGAATTCGAATCGTCTTAGAAAAACAGGCCATTAATTTATCTGACACCTATTCTTAAAGCAAAGATGTAAGGATAACAAGTAAAAAAGCATTAAGTTCGGCCGGGCCGAACTTTTCATACCCTCCACCATAAAATACTCATTCCTGTCGCAACTTTAAGTGAGTACGTTAAAATGTCAGATAATGTACATAAAATGCTTCATTCGGGAGGCCCTTTTTTATGGTGCCTACATCTAACTGTTGACAATTTTTGGTGGGATAGAAATTGGGAGGTACTGTTATATAGGGGTTATAATACAACATGGGCCTATGTTGACAGTTTTTGATGGGAGCCTTAATGTCAAATAACTCCTAATTCGGTTAAAAAAATTAGCTAGAATCCTCAAAATATCGAAAATCGGTACATAACGTGGGGAACTTCAAATGTCATTAACAGCTAGTTCGGAGGTATCTGGGCTATACGAAAATATGAACTTAAATGAACAATGTTTGTTGCAGAATTTTTGTTGACTTTTAAATTTCAAATTACAGAAAGTTCGTCCAAAAATAAAGCTAAGGTACGGAAAATCGGGAGGTTTGTTTTGGGGCTATACAAAAACATGGACCTACGTTCGGTTAAACATTTTAAGTAAAATCCTCAAAGTACCGAAAATCGGGAAGTATCGTTATATTGGGCTATGTTGAAAATTGTTGATGCAGATGCGTGGTGACCACTACAACCTTCAAATGTCAAATTACAGTTAGTTTGTTAAAAATTGTAGCTAAAACGGCCAAATTACTGAAAATTGGGAGGTACCGTTACATGGGAGTTATATCCGAACATGGACCTATGTTGACAATTTTTGATGGAGAGGTGTTGTGACCACTAAGAACTTCAAATGTCAAATTACTGCTAGTTCGGTTTAATATTGTAGCTAAAATCATCAAATTACTGAAAATCGGGAGGTACCGTTATATGGGGGCTTTCTTGACAATTTTTGGTGGAGAGGTGTGGTGACCACTAAGAATTTCAAATGTCAAATGTTCAAATTACAGATAATTCGGTAAAAATTTGTTGGTAAAATTCTCAAAATACCTGAAATCGGGCGGTAACGTTATATGGGGGCTATTCCAAAACATGGACCTATGTCCACTAGTTATATAAGTTTATTGACATTTAAGAACCCTAAATGTCAATTGATAGCTAAATCGGTCTGAAAATGTAGATAAAAACGTCAAACTGTCGTAAATCGGGGGTACCGTTATATGGGGGCTATTCCAACACGTGGACCTAGGTCCACAACTTTTGTTATATAAGTTTAGTTACACTTAAGAACCCTAAATGTCAAATTATAGCTATATCGGTCTGCAAATGTAGCTAAAAACGTCAAAATACCGTAAATCGAGGGGTACCGTTATATGGGGGCTACACCAAAACATGGACCTATGTCCACAAGTTTTGTCACATAAGTTTATTGACATTTAAGAACTTCAAATGTCAAATTATAGCTTCATCGGTCTGAAAATGTAGCTAAAAACGTCAAAATACCGTAAATCGGGGGGTACCGTTATATGGTGGCTATACCAAAACGTGGACCTATGTCCACAACTTTTGTTATATAAGTTTATTGATATTTAGCAACCCTAAATTTCAAATTATAGCTAAATCGGTCTGAAAATGTAGCTAAAACTGTCAAAATACCGTAAATCGGGGGGTACCGTTATATGGGGGCTATACCAAAACGTGGACCTAAGTCCACAACTTTTGTTATATAAGTTTATTGACATTAAAGAACCCTAAATCGGGGGCTACCGTTATATGGGGGCTATACCAAAACGTGGACCTATGTCCACAAATTTTTTTACATAAGTTTATTAACACTTAAGAACCCTAAATGTCAAATTATAGCTAAATCGGTTTGAAAATGTAGCTACAAACGTCAAAATACCGCAAATCGGGGGGTACCGTTATATGGGGGCTATACCAAAACTTGGACCTATGTCCACAACTTTTGTTATATAAGTTTATTGACATTTAAGAACCCTAAATGTCAAATTATAGCTACATCGGTCTGAAAATGTAGCTAAAAACGTCAAAATACCGCAAATCGGAGGGTACCGTTATATGGGGGCTATACCAAAACGTGGACCTATGTCCACAACTTTTGTTATATAAGTTTATTAACACTTAAGAACCCTAAATGTCAAATTATAGCTACATCGGTCTGATAATGTAGCTAAAAACGTCAAAATACCGTATATCGGGGGGTACCGTTATATGGGGGCTATACCAAAACGTGGACTTAGGTCCACAACTTTTGTTATATATGTTTATTGATACTTAAGAACCCAAAATGTCAAATTATAGCTAAATCGGTCTAAAAATTTTGCTAAAAACGTCAAAATACCGCAAATCGGGGGGTACCGTTATATGGGGGCTATACCAAAACTTTATTGACACTTAAGAACCCTAAATGTCAAATTATAGCCAAATCGGTCTGAAATCGTAGCTAAAACCATAAAAATACCGTAAATCGGGGGGTACCGTTATATGGGGGTTATATCAAAATGTGGACCTATGTCCACAACTTTTGTTGTATAAGTTTATTGACACTTAAGAACCCTAAATGTCAAATTATAGCTACATCGGTCTGAAAATGTAGCTAAAAACGTCAAAATATCGCAAATCGGGGGGTACCGTTATATGGGGGCTATACCAAAACGTGGACCTATGTCCACAACTTCGAATATATAAGTTTAATAACACTTAAGAACCCTAAATGTCAAATTATAGCAACATCGGTCTGATAACGTAGCTAGAAACGCCAAAATACCGTATATCTGGGGGTACCGTTATATGGGGGCTATACCAAAACGTGGACCTATGTCCACAACTTTTGTTATATAAGTTTATTGATACTTAAGAACCCTAAGTTTCAAATTATAGCCAAATCGGTCTGAAAATGTAGCTAAAAACGTCAAATACCGTAAATCGGTGGGTACCCGTTATATGGGGGCTATACCAAAACGTGGACCGATATAGCCCATCATCGAACTTGACCTGCCTGCAAACAAAAGACGCATTTTTCCAAAATTTCAGCGTCCTATCTCAATTTTTGTGGATGCTAGAGTGATTACCACAGACGGACGGACAGACGGACGGACGGACGGACGTGCTCAGATCGACTTAGAATTTTACCCTGATCAAGAATATATATACTTTATAGGGTCGGAAATGAGTATTTCAATGCGTTACAACGGAAAAACAAACTTAATATACCCTCCATACTATGGTGGAGGGTATAAAAACGGGGGTATCTCCCCCATAACGACTAACATTTAAATACCGAAAGGATGTAATAATGGGCCTTAGATGACCATGCAAACGATTTTCTTAGTAACGAACTTGCCACAGGCACATTACCTGAATTCACAGTCTTCGTCGAGCAAACACTCCAATTGAATGGTGATCGAGTAATTATTCTGAGCTATAGGTAATCGGTATCATATTTTGCTATTCTATACTTTAGGGGGTGTCATTGTGTGAGGACATGGTTTTTCAATAGGTTGAATTGTATGAGTGGAGAGAGAAACTCCATTTGCTTGCTCGCGAAAAAAGGGAATGTGGATACCTGCTATAGAGTGACTACATTTTTATACCCTCAACCTTACTATAAAGGGTATAATTAAATTTTTCATTCCGCTTGTAAAAATATAAAATAAAAATATTTTTCGGAGACCCTATAAAGTATATATAATATTGATCAGCATAAAATTTTAAGCCGATATAACCATGTCCGTTTGTTAAAATGAAGGTACAGCTCGCAATTTTTAAGATAGATCTTAGTAATTTGGTATAATAGTTTCTATTACTCCTAGGATGTTTGGTATTGAAAATGTGCTATATCGGTCCACGTTTTGATATATCCCCCCATTGAACGGTACCCCCGATTTTCAGGATTTTTTAGTTGCCTCCGCAATATGACACCGAAATGACTGAAATTTAGTAGTAAGTCTTCGTTAGGGATGAAAATATTTCCACCTTAAATTTGTCGATATAGGTCCACTCCGGACTTTCTGTATTTGGAAGGTTGTGGCCTCAATTTCCCAAAGCAATTTAGTATTAATCTTAGTTGAGGGTATTCCACTTTCCACCGGACTTTCTGTATTTGGAAGGTTGTGGAATCAATTTCCCAAAGCAATTTGGTATTAATCTTAGTTGAGGGTATTGCATTTTCCACTTGAATGTTGTTGGTATAGGTCCACGCCTTCATATTGACTCCCATAGAACGGTTCCCCCGATTTTCGATATTTTGAAGGTTTTAACCACATTATAACACCGAAATTGCTGAAATTAGGTATTTAGTCTTCGTGGAGGGTATAAAACTTTCAACCTGAAATTTGTCGGTATAGGTCGTTATCTTCATATAGCCCCCATAGAACCGTAACTCCCGATTTTTGGTATGTGTTGTGGCCTCAATATCCCACCGAAACCGCTGAAGTTAGGTACTACATCTTTATTGGTGGTGCCAACATTTTTCGGTATCTTCATATAGCCCACGTAGAACTGCCCTCCAAGTTTTCGGTATTTTAAAGATTTTGGCTCCAACATTCCACCGAATGTTTTTAATTGGGTAATAAGTCTTCGTTGGAGGCATACAACTTTCCACCAGAAATTTGTCGGTATTGGCCCACGTCTTCATTTAGGCCACATAGAACGGTGACCTCCGATTTTCTGTGTTTTGAAAATTGTTAACCAAATTATTCAAACGGAATAACTGAAATTTGGTATTTAGTCTTCGCTAAAGGTACAAGACATTTATACAGATACAAAATATCTCATGCACAAAATCAGAGAGTATAGGTTCACGTTTTTGTCTAGCGTAGCCAGCATTTAAGGTTTTTTGAAACTTTTAGTAACATTTTTCTACCGAATTGTTCGTTAATTGGATTTTTGTGTACCTAGGACCTAGAAGAAGAAGATTAAAACTTAATCGCTAGCAAACTGTCCATATATGTATATCCAGCCTAGCCTGTGTTGCCTATTTTTTTGTATTTCGAGGGTTTTTTTTATCAATATTTCGAACCGAGATTGCAGTAATTTAATATTGGGTGTTGCCAGGAATTCAAAAGCTCAAATCGGAAAATTGTAAATATTGATCCATCTTTTGGAGAGAAGTACGATGACACCCTATATGATCTCTTTTGAAGGGAGTATTACCAGCTGGGATATACTACTGCTGCAATAAGAGGAAGAGCTTAGTACTTTCACAAACGAAAGGAAATGAATTGTTCTTATTCACTTCAATACAGTTCGTGGCTCGAACTTAGAGCCGTTCTTAATTGTTTTATTTTTGCGGTGTTACATATGGTGTAATTAGTTCCCTTAATACAAATTAAGCCAAGTAAATAAAGACTATAGCCCGACCGCCACTACATTTTATCAAAGATTTATAGTTCTTATAACCCAGTATTCGTTCTAACGTCATGTCCTCTAAATTGTCTTTAACTCTTTTCATTTTCATGCAAACAACAACATGGTTTTATAGTCTAGAAAATCATATCTCTCACACGTGCATACACGAACATACATAATATATATGCATGTAGGTAAATACTCATTTGCAAATATGATTTCCCATATGTCATTAAGTTAAACCTTTTCAAGGGGATGTGTGCTTTGTGACTTTTTAAATTCCCCGCGGTGCTGTCGTCTTTCCTGTAATTAAATTAAGAAAAGAGAAAATATATTTCTTTTTTTAATTTTCTCCCTTTTCCTATTAAGCTTTTTTCTTTAATCGTTGCTGTGTAGAAATATGTGTCTGTCTCAAAAATGGCTGTGAAGGAATGTGCATGTGACGTACAGATATTATTTTTGCACTTTGGATTTTTTTCATAAAGTTATATTTGCACAACAGTTTTATAGACTATGGTCCGTTCTTAAATCTTGTCTTTAAAGCCCATTTTTGTTAGCCCTTACTTTACTTTAAAGTTAGAAATTAAGTACACATTACCAGTGATTTGTTATGACATCTTCCATTTAAACTAAATGTTATATTTTGTAAAAATATGGCAATATCAAGCAAAAAAATCTGTATACTTCAAGTTTTCTCAAATCTGATTGGTTGATTTGAATTTGCTGAAATTTTGTTCTTGCTTTCCTTGCTTTTTAAAATGAACCCAAAGTTCCTTTTAATTTATTTAACACTTATTCTTAAAGCGGACATGTAAGAATAAAAGCCGGGATATCTGTCCTATAGCGACTAACATTTAACTACAGAAAGGATGTAATAATGGGCCTATGAAACTTTATCCACTTTTCATTTCCATTTAAGCTCTGTTTTTGTTTCTTTTAAGACATTTCCTGTGGTGTTCATTAAAAACTGCAGTAGTGAGAGTGAATACTTCACACGAATTGACGCAGAAAATAACCAAAAATTGCGATAAAAAATAAGAGAATATAAATGGTTAGATAACGTTAATAAAATTAAACGAAAATAAATTTAAAAAGTTTGTTGCTAAATATTTAGTTTTACCACAATTTTTTGGCTAGAATGTTGTAAAATTGATCGGAGTAAAATTATTTACGGTATTAGCATCGAAAGAGAAGAAGCGTTATGTTTTGTATGTGAAATAAACAATCATGATGAAGAATTCTACTGATAATTTTTAATACAAACAAGTAAAAAATAATGTAGCTGAACTGCCCAAAATACTTTAGTTCAGTCAACAAATGTAGCTAAAATACCTAAAATATAATACCATAACATGGACCTATATTGACAATTTTTGGTGGAGAAGTTTTGTTACCACTGGTAATCTAAAATGTCAAAATACAAATAGTTCGGTGAAAAATTTTAGCTAAAACGATCAAAATACAGGAAATCTGGAAATACAGGAAATCTGGAGGTACCGTTTTATGTGGTCTATTTCCAATATGGATCTATGTTGACAATTTTTGGTGTAGACGTCTTGCGATCATTTAATATCTCAAATGTCATATTACAGCTGTTTCGTTAAATATTTGCAGCTAAAATTTTTAAAATACCGAAAATCGAAAGGTACCGTTTTATGTGGGCTATACCGAAACGTAGGCCGATATAGCCCATCACGAACTTGACCTGACTATGGAAAAAAGACACTTGCGTCCAAAAATATTGCGTTCTCGCTCTATTATTACGGACGCTAGAGTGATTACAACAAACGTACATGGGTAGATGGACTCAGAATTTTATTTACTTTATTTATTTATTTTCAGTCTTTAGAACATACATTCCTTACAGACTATGACTTAAATGTAAGAATAAATATAACTATTATTCAATTAAATTTAGTTAAAAAATACAATTTAAAGGCATCTTTTGAGTTGCAAAACTCTATATTTTGTTTTAATAGCTTTTGATCATTTAAGCTGGTCTCATTAATATAACAAAAAGCTCGCGTTAACGGACTGTGAGAAGCATAGTTTGCTCGATGCATAGGAACATTAAAAACATTAATGTATCTCATTTGCCTAGGAGGAACATATAGCGGTACCAATGATAATAAGTCTGGTGAATTAACTTGATTATTCAATGAATCAAAAACAAAAAGAGCCGACTGTATTTTACGTCGGAGCTCAAGGGTTTGCATCCCCAACAATAAACATTTGGTTTCATACGTAGAAGATTCAAAACCGGGAAATGGTCTAAAAGCATATTTTATAAAAACACGCTGAACTCTCTCAATACGAAAGATATGGTTTTTACAAAATGGATTCCATATAATTGCGGCATATTCAATTTTAGATCTCACATACGCTGTGAAAATTACTTTAAGGGTATGAGGGTCGGAAAAGTCTTCACAATTTCTTTTTATGAATGCCAACATTTTATACGTTTTAGGGAGGATATAGTCTATGTGTGGCAAAAATGACATAGCTGAATCATAGATAACTCCAAGATCTCTAATGGAAGTAACTGTTTTAACTGTATATTCCCCTAATTTAAAAGAACACTGAATTGGATGACGTATTTTATAATACGATACATGGAAACATTTTGATATATTTAGCGGTAGTTGGTTTATCCGACACCATTCATAAAGATTGTTCATATCTGCTTGCAAGAGTAAAACTTCTAGTAAAGAGTCTACCTTAGAAAATACTTTAAGATCGTCCGCATACAAAAGAAAATTCGGGCTCCGAAAACATGTTGAAATATCATTTATAAATAGAATAAAAAACAAAGGGCCCAAAACACTACCTTGAGGAACTCCTGATGTTTGAAAGTATGGATGCGATTCATAACCACCAACATTAACTCTGCAAATTCTGTTCGACAAATAGGATTCAATCCACTGCAAAAAAACAGAATGAAAACCTAAGCGTTTAAGCTTAAATAACAAAACCGCGTGTGAAACCTTATCAAAAGCTTTAGAGAAGTCAGTATATATTGTTTCCAATTGGCGACCATTTTCTAGCGTTGAAATGCAATATTCACTGAACTTTGTGAGATTAGGAATGGTTGACCTACCCGAAAAAAACCGTGCTGATAGGGAGAAATAATTGATTTTGATAAGAAAAACAATTTCTTATAAACAATATGCTCAAACACTTTAGCGACAGAAGTCAATTTTGAAATGGGCCTATAAGACAATACATCATGTTTATTTCCCTCTTTAAAAACTGGCGTTATTGACGCCGACTTCCAGGAGTTAATAAATATTCCTTCCTGGAGGGACATATTGAAAGTCATGGTGATAGCATAACAAAGACTATCACTACACTTTCTAAGAATGTGTGGACAGAGGCCATCAGAATCCATTTTACTGGCATTTTTTAACTCATTAATAGCTTCATATACATCGTCACTACATATGACCAAGGAACCAATGTTTAAATTGGTTTCCGAAATTTGAACCGCTTTATTGAAACCTTTATAAACTTCAAAATTGGATTTAAAGTAATCTGCAAAAAAAATTGCAACATCATTACCCGTTTCAGATGTCATACCATTATAGTTTACTGTTGAAGGGATATCTGTATGATGCAATTTGGACTTTATAAATGTCCAAAATGCTTTTGGATTTGATTTAATTTCACTCTCTCTTTTATGCAAGTACTGCTTGTACAAATACTTGTTTAAGAAGTTATATTCACGTTGATAGCGATTAAGCATTTCCCTATCAAATGAGGAATAATGAATTTTCACTGCACACAACCGCTGCAACAAAAAATAAACACCGCCAACAATTTAATAAACAAGGTTAATACCTCAGTCACGAGCAATTCAGGCACAAAAATATAATTAAAATCAGGGAAATTCTTAAACAAAATGGTTATCCGAATATTATAATAAATAAACTCCTAAATAAATCATCATCCCAGAAAATAAACGAAGACAATACATCTGGCAAAACCAAACACTACAGCATACAATTCATACCTCGGCTTACAGAAACAAACTTAATGAGACAAATAATAAACGATAATGACATCAAATTAGCACACAAACCATATCAAACAATCTCCACATTATACACAAAAACAAAAACCAAAGTCGATAAACTGGACCAAAATAACATTGTTTACGAGATAACATGCAAAGGAAATGAAGAAGAAAAATGTGGCAGACTATACATCGGAACAACGAAGAGAAGCTTAAACACACGAGTAAATGAACACAACAATGACATACAGAAAAGAAAACTAACAACAGCTCTAGCACAACATTGCATTGAGAATGACCACACAGCTGACTTTGACAATGTGAACATATTAGACAAAGAGAAAGTGGAGAATAAGAGATACACATTGGAGAGTTTGAGAATACAGCAGAAAATGGATCGTGCAATAAACAGAAAAGAAGATAAAGATAACACCAATGCAATTTATACATTAGCAATATTTTAGTCGTATTTAACCCTCTGTGATTACTAGAATTAAGGACCACTGTGATATTTTATTTTAATTTTTGATTATTTTTGCATTTATTTATACATATATTTAATTGTTTGTGTTGTTTTTACCTACAATTATTAATATTTAAATGTAGAAGTGACGAGAAATTACTTGTAAGTAACATATTTTCTTATTGCTAGTGAAACAGATGTAAAATGCGAATACTAATTATTGTATGTATATATTCATGTCGTTGCCAGATAAATAAAAACTTATCCCTGAAGAAGTTGGAAAAATCCCAACGAAACGTCGGATATAAAAATGAAATAAGTAATTTTTATTTATTTTTCACTAGCTGAACCCGGTGCGCTTCGCTACCCCTTTAGATTGATATGCATTTGAAATTTTACGGATTTTTGGAATCAGAAAGAAATCAAATTCAAAAATTTAAAGTAAAGTATTTATTGTAATGCTTTAGGATATACAATGTTTTTTGTTTTTCCTTCAGGAGCGTAAACAAACAAATCGGCCGGTCTACCAACACGTGAACATGCAACGTAGGGCTGACCATGAGAAAAGCAAGAACATTCTAAATTTAGGCCGCATACACGAAGGGTCTGTCCTTGGGATTTATTTATAGTCATTGCAAATGCCAAACGTACAGGAAACTGCAATCTTTTAAAATTGACCCATCTGAACTTATATACTTCCCAGTAATAATCGTTGCCTCAATTAAATAGCTATGTAGTTTTTTTTTACTGTTAACCTTGTACCATTGCAAAGGCGAGGTGGGTCTATGATTCTTAATAAAACACCACCAACTTTTAGCACTAAATTATGTGGTGGAAAGCTTGAAGATCCAACGAACTTAGGAATTCAACTGGATAGTTAACCGCGTCGTCTTCAGTTGCCACAGTATCAATGGATTTGTACGTTCGTACATTTCCTGAAATTCTATTGACTGAAATTCTTTCAATATAATTTACCAATTTGTTTTGTAGACCAATTCCCGCCACATATTCCAAATTTCATTGAAATTGGACTTACATAGCGTGTTTGGTGCATCAAATACATGAAATCGGCCGAAAATATATATGGGAGCTATATGTAAATCTGAACCGATTTCAATATAATATGACAAATTTTTTTGTAGATCAATTTCCGCCACATATTTCAAATTTCATTGAAATTGGACAAACATAAGGTATTTATTGCATAAAATACATGAAATCGGCCAAAAATATATATTGGAGGTATATCCAAATCTGATCCGATTTCAATATAATTTGGCAAACTAATTTCTAGGATCAATTCCGTCAAAGATTCCAAATTTCGTCAAAATAGAACATACATGGCGTTTTTGGTGTAGAAAATACATGAAATCGGCCGAAAATATATATGGGAGCTATATACCAATCTGAACCGATTTCAAAATAGTTTGGAACATTTATTTCTGCAATAAATTCCGTCACACATTCCAACTTTTATTGAAATTGGACATACATAGTGGGTTTGGTGCATCAAATACATGAAATCGGCCGAAAATATATATAGGAGCTATATCCAAATCTGAACCGATTTCAACATAATTTGGCATACTCATTTCTGCAACAAATTTAGTCACACATTCCAAATTTCATTGAAATCGGACATATGTAGCGTGTTTGGTATATCAAATACTTGAAATTGGACGAAAATATATATGGGATCTATATCCAAATCTGAACCGATTTCGATATAGTTTGGCACATTTTGTTATAAGCCACGTTCCGTCACGCATTCCAAATTTCATGGAAATCGGATATATATAGCGTGTTTGGTACTTCAAATACTTGAAATCGGACGAAAATATATATGGAAGCTATATCCAAATCTAGACCGATTTCGATATATTTTGGCACATTTATTTTTAGGCTAAAATCCATCACACATTTCAAATTTGGAGTCTGTATCTGTAACCGTTCTATAGATATTTGCATACAAAGTTTAATTTTTTTGGAGGTACCTCCGATTCTGATGCTATATCTCCGGATCAGAGCGGAATTTCGAAACTTTTTATCGCCTATGTTACTTTCAGGCGATGTAGTAATATACCCTGAAAATTTCAGCAAGATCGGTTCAGCGGTTTTTGAGTCTATAAATTTCAAACAAACATACAAACATTTTTCTATTTTATATATATAGATAGATACCGCACAAATTTCATTGAAACAAATATGGGAGCTATAGCCAAATCAACACCGATTTCAATACTTATTTCTACACCAAATTTAGTTACACATTGGACATACATAGCGTCTATGGGGCATCAAATACATGCAATCGGAAGAAAATATATATAGGAGCTATATCTAAATCTGAACCGATTTCCATAAATTTTGGCATACTCATTTCTACAACAAATTTAGTCACATATTCCAAATTTCATTGAAATTGGACATACATAGTGGGTTAGGTGCATCAAATACATGAAATCGGCCGAAAATATATATAGGAGCTATATCCAAATCTGAACCGATTTCAATATAATTTTGCATACTCATTTCTACAACAAATTTAGTCACACATTCTAAATTTCATTGAAATTGGACATAAATAGTGGGTTGGGTGCATCAAATACATGAAATTGGCCGAAAAAATATATAGGAGCTATATCCAAATCTGAACCCATTTCAACATAATTTGGCATACTCATTTCTACAACAAATTTAGTCACACATTCCAAGTTTTATTGAAATTGGACATACATAGTGGTTTGGGTGCATCAAATACATGAAATTGGCCGAAAATATATATAGGAGCTATATCCAAATCTGAACCGATTTCAATATAATTTGGCATACTCATTTCTACAACAAATTTAGTCACACATTCCAAATTTCATTGAAATTGGACATACATAGTGGGTTGGGTGCATCAAATACATGAAATCGGCCGAAAATATATATAGGAGCTATATCCAAATCTGAACCTATTTCAATATAATTTGGCATACTCATTTCTACAACAAATTTAGTCACACATTCCAAATTTCATGGAAATCGGACATATATAGCGTGTTTGGTACATCAAATACTTGAAATCGGACGAAAATATATATGGGAGCTATATCCAAATCTGGACCGCTTTCGATATATTTTGGCAAATTTATTTTTAGGCTAAAATCCATCACACATTTCAAATTTGGAGTCTGTATCTGTAACCGTTCTATAGATATTTGCATACAAAGTTTAAATTTTTTGGAGGTACCTCCGATTCTGATGCTATATCTCCGGATCAGAGCGGAATTTCGAAAATTTTTATAGCCTATGTTACTTTCAGGCGATGTAGTAATATACCCTGAAAATTTCAGCAAGATCGGTTCAGCGGTTTTTGAGTCTATAAATTTCAAACAAACAAACAAACAAACAAACATACAAACATTTTTCTATTTTATATATATAGATTGACAAAAGGACCTTATAGCCCAATAAGACAGAAGTCTTAAAAACAATAAAAAATATCCAAAGGTCGATAAAAACTATAGTAAATAAACAATTGTCAGATACAAATACCAGATCCAGAAATCGATTCAGTCGATTGCTTTTACAATTAATCTGAGTTAAGCTCATAGCAAGTAATGTGTCAACAAAATTTATTTCATGATCACTTGTAACATTTATAGGCGATAAAAAATCATCACGATCAAATTGAATCCAAGAAATATTAGGTAAATTGAAATCACCCAAAACACAATACATTGCATCTTTTAAAGCAGCCCCATTTAATGTTGTAATATTAGAAACATGTTTGTCGTATAAACTACCAGAACTACCAGGTGGTATATAAGATACACATACATATAGCTTATTTTTTAAACCAAAAATACATATAACCAGTTGATCAAGAAGATCATTATCGTCATTAATTGGATTTATACTGTTTGTTTACAGCTACTAAGACACCACCACCTCTGGAGCAGCCAGTAATGTCAGCATTGCGATCTTTCCGGTAAACATTGTATAGGTTGTGATCAAAAAATTCAGAATTTAAAAAATCCGCATTAAGCCATGTTTCTACAAAAACAATAACGTCGAAGTCGCATTGAGACGAGAATTCAAACACATCCTTATACTTTGTGCGCAAACCCGAAGCATTTTGGTAAAATATTTTTACATCATGGGAAGAACTAGCTAAATTTGTTGACTTGTTGCTGGATTCTTCCGAAAATTTATAAAAGGACGCACCTTGACATCCACTGGCCAACTATTTGGATCCAATACTTTGGCATAGGAACTTGATATAATTCCAAACTTAAAATTAATTCTTTTAAGACTTGTAGTGTCTGCATCTTTTTTTACAAGCTTAAAACATTGCATATGTTCTGATGCAATATTTGTTTTATTAGCAACATAATTAACGATTTGCTCCGTAGTTACATTTGGCTTGAATGACGACAAATGAAACCATTTTTTTGAAGCAACAACTTCTAATTCATTTTGATCTAAGTTAGCACCGAAAACAACATTGCGCCTTCTACGCCTACGCCCTTGAGCCATCACCCAATCAGATAACAATTTATATGTTTACAATCAATTTATATGTATATGAAATTTGTTTTCAAAAATATGCAAAGATTGCTTAGCAAAAACCAAATGCTTGTATATGGTATTCAACATTCCCTTAACACGTAGGATACCATCTACCACCGGGAAGGTTTGTGACTTTGATGTCAAAAGAGATAATTTTGTCAGGATAATTTCGTCCAAAGCGTTAAGAAGTTTGATTTACTCTCAGAGGCAAATTTGTACCTCTTCTTGTAAAGAACAACAATTGTCATAACCTTAATGCACACCCTTGACCAAAAATCATGAAAGTTAAAAATGTTGTGTAGCGTTACGTAAAACTATTCTAATGGTTCTGTTACTTGATTTTATATGAAATATTGACACAAAGGGAAAGCTCACAATATTTATGATACAAATTTAACTTTTTACAGAGTATAACATATAAGTCCTCGGATATTTAGAATTGAAAATAACCCATATCGGACCACGTTCCATATAGTCGCCATATAAAAATTACGCCCCGTTTTCAATATTCTGAAATTTTTCATCATATACATAGATCCACGTTATGGTAAATTCCAGAATTGTATAAGCACAGAGAATTGCCATTGTTTATGTATTTCGAAGATCTTAACATAATTTTTAGAATATCAGCTGTAATACAGATTTTGGTATTCCTTTCGGTTGGAGAACCTCCATGCGTAAAGAGCTTAAAATATATCCACGTTTTAATGCAATTCTTACATTACTCTCTTCACGAGTAGGACGAATTGAGTTATGCAGGAATTTAATTTCAAATTTACATATCGAGATACCTAAACCACTCCTATGAATTAAATACAATTAAATACAGGCTACGACTCATAGACTCCGAATTCTTCTTGCAGTACTGTTTGAGACTACAAAACTTATGGTTGGGCTATGACAAAGCAACCAATCGACAAACTCTTACTAAGTCTATAAGTCGAAAATGTTCATGATTGTTGTTGTGAATTTTGATTTCTAAAAAATAAATCATAAAGTATCAATCGCCTTTGCCGACAGATATGTGAACTCAGATTGTGTGCATTTGCGACTATAAACAACCAAAATATTTTTCCCCAAAATTATGTATTCAGGTAGTTTTTCGAAAGTTGTGGCCTTTTTGGACTAACAAAATTGTCAATAAAAACATCGAAACTTTTAGGATATTTATCTCAACGATGATGGACTCTCCAAATAAATGCACACGCTTTGCTAATAAATTTAATTTAGATTAAAGAGCAGAATTGTTAAACTTATGCGGAGGCGGTACCTGTAGAAATGGAGCGACATAGTCCATTTTGGAAATGGATTTTATTTTGAGAGTCACTCCTTTCGATAGTTACCGCGCCATTTTAGTTGGTCTCCCTATTATTTAGAGCTTTGTTAGAAAATATGGACCTGCCCATATCACAATAAACAAGACTACAAATGTCCAAAAAATCCTTGAACATTCCTTAAACTGCACTTATGTTGAATTTTGTGAGGGGAACCTGAAGATGTTGGCCATTCATATTCTAGTGGAACTTGATGTAGATTTGGAAGCAATTTTATTTGGAAGCAATTATTTATTTGCGATTGTTTTAAACAACTGGATTTAATTATCTAAGTTTTCTAATTTTTGAATTATTCTTTTTTGAATTTCATTCTAAATTAATTGTTATTTCTTAGTTGTAAAAATCACCATGTAATTAATCGAATACAGCCATGAAATAATTTACAACTATTTAAGCCATTTAAGTGGCAACCTTAATTATAATTTTTATCCCTGCTTTTGTTGTGTCATTCGGATTGAGCTGCCATTGGTCAGCAATGTGTTTTAGACTTCCTTCCTGGTTTAGCCATCAACACGAACAGCAGCACGGATCATACCACTAAGTATTTCCATCATTTAAATAAAATTATGTAAGTTGAATTCCGAATCGCTGTATCTTTCCCTAATTAAAAGTTAAAGGAACAGTAAGTACATCAACTCCTCTCGGACTTAAGTGCTATCGAAATTCCAACTACGAACCCTTTTACACACGCTCGGAACCTAAGTTCCAATTAGTGCCTAATACATTGTACTTTCCAAAGTGTACACTTTTATTTCTATAATTTTATAGGATCTATAACATTAGTCAGAAGGAGTGGACCGAAAATATATTGCGATGTGCAATTACTCCCTTCGAGAGATATGGTATGTACCATTTTAGCGAACATTTTTGAACTATTCTGGCGGAAGTACCGACATAACTTAAATTTAATTTGGACAAAATACTAGGGAAAAAATTCAAGTGGGTATGTTACATATCGTCTGCTCCGTCGGAAAAGGTCGTAAGTCCCTCTCAATAAATTTTTCAGGAGGAAGAAAAAACATTCCAGCGCTTTCTGTATTAAAAATTTTACTATGGTGCTAAGGGCAGAATTCTTCGTTTATTTATTCCGCTTCAATACCTGTACTTTGTTTGATAAAATTCCGTCGAGTTTGGGAGATAATTGAATATATTTGGACTTACGACCTTTTCCTTGTGCAGTTTTGTATTTTTGTAGGGATTTACGACCTTTTCCTAGAATTTACGGACGTTTTTAAAATAAAATATTTATACTTTACAAAACAATGTGGAAAGGGTATTATAAGTTAGTTTTGTATGATATTCGCGTAACATCGCGAAATTTTCCTCGCAGACCCCCTCCCCTTGCCATTTTTTCATATCTTGACGAGAAAAAGCGATGTAGCTATGTGCGTCAGTCCATCCATTAACAATTGTAATAAAACTCCCGGCCTCAATTTTGGACCGATCGTCACGAAATTTTGTGGAGAGGGCGGGTTCCGACCAGAAGTGACACCATTAGATGTTGGTTATGATCGAAAGGTGTGAAATGGACCAAATCCATAATTTTTTCCCGACTTTGTAGCTGTCCTGTTAATCGCAGTAATATTCCGATCGGAGTGACATTTTAAGAATGATTTGAGTTTAAAACAGAGAGTAAGCTTGCAATTTAACATGGTGATGAGATAATTATTAGCGGGCTTAATGGACCAAAACTTTTGTGTGAATGTTTGTATGTTCCGCATAGACTCAAAAACGGCTGAACCGATTTTTTGAAAATTTCATTTCATGTACAAGGAACAACCGAGGTGAAAATAGGCTTTATATGTTTTTGAATTTCGGAGGGGGCGGGTTACACCTGTGCCCTATTTTTTAAATGCGCTATATATATAAAACTTACAAACTATTCCGTTTCCCCAATCCTGGGTACATATTTTAGCAATAAGACCCGTCCACTCCCACTTTCTTAAATAAGCTAAAAATCAATGGAAATACCAGATGTTATGCATAACGATGCTTTGGTCTTATTGAAAAGCAAGTTTTTAGATTAGAAGGCAACATATCGATAGCTATAGTTTCATCAGGTATATAACATACATTATAAGAAGGTGGGCACAGTCGGCATGCCTCAAGTCATCAGTTATTTGGCGGTATGTTAAAATTTCATATCGACACCAACATTTGTGAAGATTTTTATATCCTCCACCATAATATGGAGGGTATAATTAAACTTGTCATTCAGTTTGTAGCATATCGATATATTCAGCGGTGACCCTATAAATTATATATATTCTTGATCAGAGTAAAATTCTACGTCGGTATAACCATGACCGTCTGTCCGTCTTTTGAAGTTAAGATACAGCTCGCAATTTTTAAGATAGATCTTCGTGATTTGGTATAGAAGTTTCTATCACTTCAAGGATGTTTGGTATTGACGCCTTCATATAGCCCCTATAGAACGGTACCTCCCGATTTCCGGTATTTTGAAGGTGTGGCCTCAATATTCCTCCGAAATGGCTGAAATTTGGTATTTATTCTTCGTTTGGGGTATAAAACTTTCTCGCATAAATTTGTCTATATATGTAGGTCCACGCCTTCATATAGCCCCATAGAACGGTGCCTCCCGAATATCGGTATTTTGAAGGTTAGCCACATTGTTTTACCGATATTGCTGAAATTTGGTATTTAGTCTACTTCATAAACGAAAGGAAACTAATTGAAGTAAAATTTAATACAACTCATGGTTGAGGGTTTAACAAGTTCGGCTTGGCCGAATTTACCGACGTTCTTACTTGTTATTGATAGTCACTTGCATATCCAAACTAATTTGCGATGCAAAAAAATATAATTGACATAAGAAAAGGCAACATAAACTGATTCAAGGACCAGCAATGTGGACCGGTTCGGCTAATATTTAATATAAAACATGACATGTTGTACTTACGACCTTGTATTTTTTGCCTTATGACCTTTTCCTTCAGTTAAATTTCACGATTAATTCCGTTAATGTACGTGGTTTCTTAGTTACATTGTAATCCCAAATAGTGTTCTTTTTTGTCTTCCAAGTATTTCTGCCCCAACTACCTAGTCCCACAAAGCTGAATTTTGGTGGAGAGCTAGGGTTTGCCATTAGAAGCAACGTCCTAAAAGTCCCCATCGATCCCATGTGTGCAAAAAAAATATTCGGGGTCAAAGGTCAAAATTTAAGGGATTTTAGGTTTTCGGATTTATTTTTTGAAAACGGTTGATCTAATCAAAAAGTGACTAAAGTAAATATTGTAGACAGAAAAATTATCCGGACTGCATCTTTTGTTTTTGTCTGCAAACCATGTAGAATCTTCAGCATGTCTTCCTACGATTAGGAAGTTTATCATCAGAGCTTTCAGAATCACCGTGAAAAGCATAGGGAACTATACCCATGACACCATCGTCTAATTCCATTCCAAATTCATACTGCTCTTTGTTAGCAAAAATCATGATGTCTTCTTAGTTTAATAACATTTCAATCAATTATTATTTTAGAATCATTTAGTAATATAAACATTGCACTTACCCGTCCGTTAGAAGGTATTTATTGAATTCAGAATACAAACTAATCTCGTTATATGAATAAATGTCCCTAGAGAAACCACAAATTACTAGTTGATAAAGTTAAGTAAGATATACGACAGTAAAAACAGTAAAAAATTTGATTTTTTTTTTTTAAATTTTCAATACATGAGGTATTTGAACACATACAGCATCCCAATTTGTATCAATGAAAAGGCCAGAAGTCCATCATTTATAATCAGTTCGCTTATAGGGGAAAATAAGTTTCAAATGTAAATTTTCGTTGCAATATAGAATTTATCACATTTTTGTTCAAAAGTTTGGTCCACAGGCTCCGCCATATATCATCCGATTATCATCCAAAGGTGTAGGCTAGTTCTTTATATTGTACCCCAACCATGGATGACATTAAACATTATATCTGAACTACATTAGCTGTAGTATTCTTTTAAAGTATACATTTTCCTGTGGACTTACGACCTTTTCGTACTCAAATTTGTACGTTTTGTGGACTTACGACCTTTTCCGACAAGGGCAAAACATATAGAAAAACGCGACATACTACCATTTTCTTTGTATCATACGACGTGTTTTGACTTGTACTATCATCCTGTAACAAAAACGCGATTTCCAAAAAAGTGGACTTACGACCTTTTCCGACGGAGCAGACGATATAGCAGATTTTATCAGTTTTTGACGCACACTAATTAATTTTTCTCCATTATTTCCTCCTATTGTTTAGGAAGAAATAACAAGATTTTGGTGAAGGCAGTGAAACCAATATCTAATTGGATTACATATGATTAGCACCATCGCACAGTGCGAAATATGGGAAGTTTAGTGGAACTTTTAGGAATTTTGAAAGTACATAAAATTAATTAAATTTAATTTGAATTCGTTAGCTAAGTACTGCACTGCAAATGACCCATACTCAGTTTGGCGATTTATTCCGCGAAACGACTTAAAAATGCACTTAAAGTTACACTTTTGTTTCATAATTTTTTTTTTCTAAAAAAATATAATTTCGATTCATTAAAAAAATTGCGTGGCGCGGACAAATGGTAAGTCAGTATGCCATGATTTATTTTTCTTAATGTTTTACAAAACTATTTTAATATTTTACTCTTAAAAAAATGCAAAAACTCTTGTTGTTTTCGTGCAATTTTAATCGGAAAAAAGTGCTTTTTTGAATTTTTCAAAATAATTTTTTTTTATTTTCCGTGGATATTTCAAAAGTGATTCCCGTACATTCACGTTTTAAGATATATATGATCTGAAAGATTTTGGGTGCCACCGTGGTGCAATGGTATGCACGCCCGCCTTGCACGCTGAAGGTCAGTGGTTCGATTCCCCGGCCAGGCAACATCAAACATTTTTCAACGGTGGCAAAATACCCCTCAGTAATGTTGGCGACATTTCCTGAGTATTTCAGCCTTGAAAAACTTCTCTACAAGTGGTGTCTTAAGACACGCCGTTCGGACTCGGCGATAAACAGTAGGTCCCATATCATTGAGCTAATATGAATCGGGGTGCACTCATTGATATGAGAGGAGTCTCCCTTGTCCCGTATGGGATGTTGTGGAAAATTGTTGTTTTTTTTATGATCTGAAAGATTGGGGTCTCCTCTGTTCGCAAAGCCATAACACAGCTGCGGTAACGTGCGGTCTTCGGAGAAATTCAAGTTTTTTTAAATGACTTCGGAAATTTCATTTAATTGCATTTACGAAAGTGGAAGGTAAACGCGGCGATGAACGCCGTTGTTGACTGTGTTTTGAAGAAATGGACTCACTAATATTAACAAATGACGATTTCTGTTAAATTAAGAATCCTCTCGCAATTTTTAATAGTTTTGACCTGTAAATGTTAGTGATTTATATATAGTGCAACATTTTTGAATGCTGTGGTGCAAATACCAATATACGTTAAAAATAGTAATGCAGTTCCAACCTGAACTTGATCTGAGAGACATTGTTAATAAAATTAATGGCACAGACCTGCTAAATAGACCGATAAACATTATAGATACAAATGAAAACAAACAGTTATTGACATTTTACACCTTAATGGATGTGTAGGGTTGTGGGGCTTCACCCAGAAGTGGACCTATGTTGATAGGTTTTATGTGAGGAGGATTTTTATCCGCTAACATCTTAAAATTTACATTTGCATCAAAATCTGTTGCAATTTTTGTCTTCAACATTTAAAATACCTAATATGAGGGAACCCGTCATATGGGGGCTATACCAAAAACGGGTACCTACGATGTTAATATTTCGCACAGAGGTTTTCTATCTACGAAGAACTTAAAATGCCAAAATACAACCAAATACGTTGGAAAATGTGCCTGTAACATTTAAAATATGTCCCATCGACCGGTACCGTTCAATGGGGTCTATACCAAAACGCGAACCTATATTGAAAATATTTTGTACATAAGTTTTCTATCCGCTGAAAACTCAATATACCAATTTGCAGCAAAATCGATTGAAAAATAAATGTAAAACGTAAAAACGACAGCCGCCGTTACATGAACGCTACGGGAAACCGCGGCCCTATGTGGCCCAATTTGAGCCCCACAATATCTACCCAGCAAAATGTTTGCCTCCAAAGATGCAGTTAAATGATATGTACAAGTGATCTGGATGTGCATCAAATTATGCATTTTCACTGATGATTTTTACAAGAGCGTGACTACTGAAAGATGCAATCCAAAGCACTGCATTTTAACTAACCCTTTGGCACTGCATTTTAACTGACCCTCTGGCATTGCATTTTAACTAACCCTTTTGCACTGCATTTTAACTGACCCTCTGGCACTGCATTTTAGCTGACCCTTTGGCATTGCATTTTAACTTACCCTTTGGGGTAGAATAGGAGGCAGTCCAAAGCACGTGTTTGGTACAGGCATTCTGCGGAAATTGTGCAAGCCATTACAAAATATGCCAGAACAAATAAAATGCATTTATTATTTGTGCAAAACAAAAATATTAACAACTTTATTACATTAACACAAATTATGAAAATTCTCCATTGAATTCAATCGCAAACATGCGTGTTTCCTCCGCTTGCATTTGTTCCAAGCTGAACTGTTTTTGCTTCATTTGCTAAATGGGTTATCTTCCCATCACCACTTAAGATTTCGACACGTACTCCAACAGCACTCCATTCGGAAATTTTCTTCTGGTGAGTTGCCGGAAAAATGTTCACAAATTAAATATTATTTAAATATTAAATATTATTTAGTTTGTATTAAGAAATGTTTGGACATGTTAACACGCTTATCTCTTTTTGGAAAATGAAAGCCGCTGCCTGTAGAGATGTACAATCTGATTTATGTACATGCTAACTAACTGCTAATAAAATGTAGCGAACGGAGTGCCTTTTTCACGACTCCGTTTGGACTGCATCCGGATGCTGTTAAATTGTGAGGAATTGGAGTGCATTTTTCACGACTCCATTGAAGTAAATCTGGATGTTGTTAAAATGTGACAAATGGATGTGATTCTTTGGATTGCATCCAAATGCGGTTAAAATGTGAGGATTGGAGTGCCTTTTTCACGACTCCGTTTGAACGGCATCAAAACATGCCGTGATAGAAGCAGTCTACATTGCACTACTTCCAATTTATTTTGCTGGGCACTAATATAAGAAACATTTTTGCAAAATTTTAGGAATCTACGCCCTTTACTTTAAAAGTTATTAGTAAAGTACCGTTATATCTAGGAATTGTTAGTTATATTTTTCTGAACATGTAGAGTATATAGTAGTCGAAATTTTCAATAAAAATCATGTTTCACAAATGCAATCAGAAATTTTTTTTCAGTATGTGTACCAGCCTGTAACCCCTAGAGGACGCGTCCCCAGGTGGCGGATAGGGGAATGCTTCCCAGATATGGGTGGTAAGAGGGAAATCAAATACCTCTCGCGGACCAACAGGTAGCGGTGTCTGTTTCCACAGTGGGCGGCTGCAAACAGCGTCTGTACTCTAAGAAGAGCGGCTGAAACGAGGACGGAAAACTTACAACCCATCAGAAGATAAGGGGAAATCACTGATGTATTATCCCTTGAAAACCATATTACAATGAATGCAGAAACAAACATATGGCCCTCAATCTCCGGTAACTCGAGGGTGCTAAGAATCCCCGGAGGTAAAACTAAAAAGACGCTTAACATTGGTACTTGGAATGTTAGAAGCCTTTATGAGTCAGGCAAATTAAGCAACACAATATCCGAAATGGAAAGACTGAATATAGATATCCTAGGTGTTTGCGAAACCTGGTGGCCGAATGTTTCGGAATTCGTATCCCATGGTGCCAAAATCTTCTTCTCTGGAAATTCGAACAAGAATCATAGGAATGGTGTTGGGATTATCATTAGAGGGAACATTTCCAAAAGCGAGGTAGGATTTTTTCCAAAGTCAGATAGGACCATGATGATCAAAATAAAAGCAAGGCCGCTCAACATCAATATAATTCAAGTATATGCTCCCACATCAGACAGAAGCAATGAAGAAGTAGAAATGTTTTATGAGGAAATAGAAAGTCTTGTTAAGCTTACAAAACCCCATGATATAAATATCATCCAAGGTGATTTTAATGCAAAAGTAGGGAGAGGTGAAGTAACTGGTGTTACAGGACGATATGGATTGGGCGAAAAAAATGAAAGAGGCGAACGACTCATTCAATTCTGTCAAGAATTCAAGATGAAGATAGCAAATACACTTTTCACTCTACCGCCAAGAAAGCTCTACACTTGGAAATCTCCACAAGACAGAATTGGCAACATCATTAGAAACCAAATAGACTTCATTCTTATCAACAGGCGACACTGCTCATCAATAAGGAAGGCCACAACATATCCGAGTGCTGATGTACCATCTGATCATAACCTTTTAATGGCAAAGATACGCATAAAACTAAAAACTCATACTAAAAAGGCACAAAGTAAAAAACTTGACTTAGGAAAACTTCAAAACCAAACACTAAAATCGGATGTATGTACAAGAATAAATACAGAGCTGAATAATGTCGACAGCGAAGATATAGAAAATATATGGAATAATGTAAAGAATACTATAAACTCAATAGCCAGAAACACCCTAGGCAATTTTATAAAACCAAAGACCAAAAATTGGATGACTCAAGAAATCCTGCAGCTAATGGATGAAAGAAGAGCATTTAAAAATAAAGATTACGAAAAGTACTGGGAACTAAATAGAGAAATTCAAAGGGAGATACGTAACGCAAAAAATAATCACCTAAATACTCAATGTCAGGAAATTGAACGACTTATGAGCCTACATGACGATTTCAACCTGCATAAGAAATTGAAAGAAGCATCTGGACAATATAGGAATACAAATCCATCTATCCTTTTCAATAACAACAATGAACCGGTCTTTGAAATTGCAGAGAAGAAACATATCTGGAAAGAATATATCCAAACACTATTTAAGGATGATAACAGATCAAGCTACGTTAACAATGCACCAGATTATATGACAGGAAACAGCATCACAAATAATGAAGTAGAATCAGCAATAAAATCCCTTCGAGATGGAAAAGCTACAGGGCCTGATGAAATTCCAGTTGAATTATTAAAAATGCTAAATAACAGCAACATTGAGCTACTGACAAAACTGTTTAACTACATCTACGATACTGGTATATACCCACAGGATTGGCTAAAATCCACCTTCATAACAATACCAAAAAAACCCCATGCCAAAAAATGCAATGACTATCGTCTCATTAGTTTAATGAGTCACGCTCTTAAAATTTTTCTTAAAATTATCCATAAGAGAATATATGAGAAATGTGAAAAGGAAATGGGAGAAACTCAATTTGGTTTTAAGGAAGGAAAGGGAACCCGTGAGGCTTTATTCTGCATACAAATACTCGTTCAAAAATGTAGAAATGTCCACAAAGACGTATTTTTATGCTTTATAGATTACGAAAAAGCATTCGACACTGTGCAGCATGATAAGCTCATGGAAATTCTCACAGCAATTGGAATCGATGAGAAAGAGATAAGGTGTATTAAAAGCTTGTACTGGCACCAGACTGCCCAAGTCAACATAAATGGAGATTTATCTGAAGATGTAGCAATATCTAAAGGAGTTCGACAAGGATGCATTTTATCCCCACTACTCTTCAATATTTACTCCCAAAAAATTTTTCACGAAGCAGTAGATGGCATCCAAGAAGGTATATTGATAAACAACAATTACATAAATAATATCAGATATGCTGATGACACTACATTAATATCCGACAGCATATCAGCCCTACAAAATCTTGTTGATAGACTAACATCAAGTAGTGAGTTGTATGGTCTAAAAATAAACATCCTCAAAACAAAATTTATGATAATAAGTAAGAACAACGCTCACAACGAGTTGATTTTAAAAATACAAAATTTCCATATTGAAAGGGTACAAAGTTTCAAATATCTGGGAGTTTTGCTAAATGATCAATGGGACTACTCAAAAGAAATCAAATGTCGCATAGAAATGGCAAGAGATGCATTTCATAAATATAAAAAAGTTCTAATAAGCCATGATATAAATGTTGCAACAAAATCTCGTTTAATAAAAGCGTATATATGGCCAGTCTTGTTATATTCAGTCGAAGTGTGGACGTTAAAAGCGGCAGATATCAAACGACTCGAAGCATTTGAGATGTGGGTGTACCGTCGAGCACTAAAAATACCATGGGTCCTGCATGTATCAAATACTGAAGTATTGCGAAGAATGAATACAACAAGAGAATTATTAAACAACATAAAGAAACGGAAAACGGCATATCTAGGGCACATTATGCGAAACCGTAAATACATCATTCTCCAGGAAATACTACAAGCAAACATAGAAGGAAGACGTACCAGAGGAAGAAAAGAGATGTCATGGATTCAAAATATCCAACAATGGACAGAATTCCAGAACGCCGAAAATTTAATAAGCATAGCGAGAAATAGAGATATATTTTCCTATTTTGTTAATAATTTATAAACACATAAACATGTAATTTTTTTGACAATTGTAATATGATCGCTAACATTCGAAAATCGAATAAGCAATAAAGAAGAAGAATGTGTACCAACCATGGGTATAAGAGGTGTAAACAACATAACCATTAAAATTTAAAAATGTTCTTCCGTAAAATAGTGTCTGCCTTCCTCTATCACTAAGTTGGTTCCGCACTTCAAATGCCTTGAGATCTTTTGAAATTGATTCGAAATTCATTTGATAAGAAGACTTCGTCGGAGGATTTTTCGTTATTTTTCGGAGCTCTAGATGTGCAGAGGCAACAAAACCGCGTGGAAACCATCGATTTGCATTCATTTTCCTCAGATGAAATATTAACTTTTGATGGGAATGGCAGAAATTGGAATTATCTTTTCTTTGTTTCCTCCATTTCCAAATTTGTACTACGCACTTTATAGATTAAAACTATCATCTTCAGTCTATGGCTTTAAGCTATGTTATTTCAAATCCATAGCAATATCTACGCAGAGGTAAAATAAAGAAAATTTCATTAATTCACAGCTGCTAACAACTTTCTAATATATTTAAAATGAATATATTTAAAATGTTTATACAGCGAAAACATTTACATGACTGCTGAGTTTTTGGTACCTTAATTGATTCAACTTTGTACAAAACACGCATTGATTACGGTTATGGATTTACTAGCTGCATCTTAAAATGCAAACAGTTTATCATTCGGTTTCCACTGCCTATGTCTACGTCAAAATGTTTACCTCAAGCTAGCCTTAATATGCTAGGTATTTGTTAGACACTATCGTGTAAGTTTATTCTTTGTGCCTTTGGAACTTTTGAGCTTGTTAGTACAAGTACTTAAGCAATTTATACAAAAGTTCATAATCAATTACATAACTTTGCACAACTTTATGCTATTTTGGCTAACTCAAACTAAGCGACAGGTAGACAGATTTTGGTAACATGTTCAGGTTGATTCATTGTTTCTCTTTCAATATTTACCCACATGCATACGTATATGTACATATGTATGTATGTGAGTTAATCCTAAAATAGGAATGTTATTGTCCACATATGTAGAACAGTAAAAACCTGAAAGTGTTAGGATTTTAATAAGGCAGAATCCAATATTTTTCAGGGTTGTTTTTCATTTCTCATAGGCAAAAGTCTAACTCAGGGTTCAGATCAGAATAGATCGCTATTTTATTTGGTGATGATCGTGAAATATTTAGCGGGTGAAGTGGACCAAAAACATAATATTTATCTAATTTTCTAGCGGCTTTGTAGGTCTTAATAATAGTGCGATCAACGCGTAATTTTAAATAAGGTAAGAGTATATCACAAAGGAGAGGCTTGCAATATGAGATGGCGATCGGATAATATTTAGAGGATTAAATGGACCAAAAGTTTTGGGTGAAAATTGTGAAAATTTTTAATATACAGCTTATATCTTAATTCCTGGGAGTGACATTCCGGACAGGTGAGATATGCTTGAAAGTGGAACGCTTGACCTTTCAATTGATGCCAATTATGTTGGTGCGCGTGATCAGATAACAGAGTTACAGCCTAATATATTCCGTTATTTGTTTGTAGTGTAATAATAAACACGATAGAAGTCGCAATTATACATCAATAGTCACGAAATTTTGCACCGGGTGAGAGTATAGGTCGAAAAAGATGCCTACAATTTTGAATGATGATCTGATATTCTTTAGCGGGTGATTTTTGGTCGATATTTTTATTCCTTAAGGACATGTATATTTCGCAAAGTAGCCTACATTTGAAAAAAAAAAACTACTGACCTTTCCTCTGATGTAAATTGCAATAAAGTGTTTGCTAGATAACGGGCCTACTGCCTAATATATAATGGCTTCTGTGTAGAGAACCATATTTTTATCCCATGCTACATATTGTCTCTCCAAAAGTTAATGTAACACCACGAAATATTCGTCCTAGACCCCTTATTTGGTATGCCAAAATTCATATCTCGACGAGATAAAGCGATTTATCGATGTGTGTCCGTCCATTAAAAATTGTAAACAAGCTGGACCGATTTTAACGAATTTTTTAAGGAGGTTGGGTCCGGGCCAGAATAGAAATGATTAGTTTTTGGTGATGATCGTGAAATGTTCAGGGGATGAAATGGACCAAAAACAAAATTTTAACTAATTTTGTAGCGGCTCTGTAGGTCAAAATAATAACCCGCAAAATTTTAAACAAAGTTTGAGTTTATGATGAAGAAGAAGCGTACAAACCAACATGAAGATCAGATAATACTTAGTGGGTTAAATGGACTGAAACTTTTGTGTGTAATTGGTAAAAATTTCAATAACGTACTGGTATCCCATGGTCGGCTCCGCCCGACTATAGACTTTTCTTACTTATTTTTTTTTATCGAGGTATTAGTGGAATTAGTTTTCTTTCTCTTACAGAAGTATCAATGTCCACAATTTTATGTGGAAAAGCTCCACTGGGAACCCCAAATACCTAATTTTAGCTAATTCGGTCAACTAAAATCTTAAATATACCTTAAATCGGGAGGTTTAATTTTGCAGGGGCTAAACCAAAATGTGGACCTATGTCTAAAATTTTAAATGGAGGAGTTTGTTGTCCACTAAGAAATTCCAAATTACAGCCAATCTAGGCCGAAAATGTACATAATAACTTCAAAAATTTCGGGTGGAATCGACATAATATTGAATTCATTAATCGTATTATTTTAATGAATTCAATATTATGTCGATTCCACCCGAAATTTTTGAAGTTATTATGTACATTTTCGGCCTAGATTGGCTGTAATTTGGAATTTCTTAGTGGACAACAAACTCCTCCATTTAAAATTTTAGACATAGGTCCACATTTTGGTTTAGCCCCTGCAAAATTAAACCTCCCGATTTAAGGTATATTTAAGATTTTAGTTGACCGAATTAGCTAAAATTAGGTATTTGGGGTTCCCAGTGGAGCTTTTCCACATAAAATTGTGGACATTGATACTTCTGTAAGAGAAAGAAAACTAATTCCACTAATACCTCGATAAAAAAAAAATAAGTAAGAAAAGTCTATAGTCGGGCGGAGCCGACCATGGGATACCGCTACGTTATTGAAATTTTTACCAATTACACACAAAAGTTTCAGTCCATTTAACCCACTAAGTATTATCTGATCTTCATGTTGGTTTGTACGCTTCTTCTTCATCATAAACTCAAACTTTGTTTAAAATTTTGCGGGTTATTATTTTGACCTACAGAGCCGCTACAAAATTAGTTAAAATTTTGTTTTTGGTCCATTTCATCCCCTGAACATTTCACGATCATCACCAAAAACTAATCATTTCTATTCTGGCCCGGACCCAACCTCCTTAAAAAATTCGTTAAAATCGGTCCAGCTTGTTTACAATTTTTAATGGACGGACACACATCGATAAATCGCTTTATCTCGTCGAGATATGAATTTTGGCATACCAAATAAGGGGTCTAGGACGAATATTTCGTGGTGTTACATTAACTTTTGGAGAGACAATATGTAGCATGGGATAAAAATATGGTTCTCTACACAGAAGCCATTATATATTAGGCAGTAGGCCCGTTATCTAGCAAACACTTTATTGCAATTTACATCAGAGGAAAGGTCAGTAGTTTTTTTTCAAATGTAGGCTACTTTGCGAAATATACATGTCCTTAAGGAATAAAAATATCGACCAAAAATAAAATTTTTATATTTTTCATACAAAAGTAATGGTCCATTTCACCCGCTAAAGAATATCAGATCATCATTCAAAATTGTAGGCATCTTTTTCGACCTATACTCTCACCCGGTGCAAAATTTCGTGACTATTGATGTATAATTGCGACTTCTAGCGTGTTTATTATTACACTACAAACAAATAACGGAATATATTAGGCTGTAACTCTGTTATCTGATCACGCGCACCAACATAATTGGCATCAATTGAAAGGTCAAGCGTTCCACTTTCAAGCATATCTCACCTGTCCGGAATGTCACTCCCAGGAATTAAGATATAAGCTGTATATTAAAAATTTTCACAATTTTCACCCAAAACTTTTGGTCCATTTAATCCTCTAAATATTATCCGATCGCCATCTCATATTGCAAGCCTCTCCTTTGTGATATACTCTTACCTTATTTAAAATTACGCGTTGATCGCACTATTATTAAGACCTACAAAGCCGCTAGAAAATTAGATAAATATTATGTTTTTGGTCCACTTCACCCGCTAAATATTTCACGATCATCACCAAATAAAATAGCGATCTATTCTGATCTGAACCCGACCTCCATACAAAATTTCGTGACGATCGGTCCATAATTGCGGCCTGGAGCGTGTTTACAATTTATAATGGACAGACGGACGGACACACATCTCAAAATCGCTTTATCTCGTCGAGATATGAAGATTGGTATACCACATTGGTGGTCTCCGACGAATATTTCGCGGTGTTACATGAATTTTTAACAAAACAAACTTATAATACCCTTTTTCACATTGTGGTATAGGGTATAAATAGATTTTGTTCCGATTTGCGTTACAGATTCGATTTGCGTTATAAAAATAATGTGGCTTTGAAGAGGACATTCGTGAGTTCTTAACGTTTCGCGATAAAAAAATATTTATTTTCAATTGCCTCGAAACATGAAAAAATTAGGAATTAAATTACCAAAAAAATTGGAACCAATTAAAAAATTCTTCGCACAAATATGGGTTTCGATTTGCGTTGTTTCGCATTACATTGAAGTTCGCCGGAACAAATCACTAATAGTCCGGTCAAAATAGACATGCGTATAAGGGGGAAATAGCAAAAATTCCCACAAAGCTGAATTTTGGTGGAGAGCTAGGGTTGGCCATTAGAACAACGTCCTAAAAGTCCCCACCGATCCCATGTGTGCAAAACAAGTTATTCGGTGTCAAAGGTCATTTTTGGAGGCATTATTCAGCTTTTTTTAATTTTTCTCAAAAACGGTAATACTGAGCAAAAGCCCGCTAAAGTAAAAGTTGTAGATTCAATAATTGTCTACAAGATTGGTCTTTATGATTCTTAAAAAAGACTTACCATTTTCGAGATATCTAGATCTAAAGGTCAAATAAAAAATTAGCCGCGTATGTACATTATGAGGCGAACCGGTTAAAGTAACGACACTATGTGTTAGATACTTCCGTAAGCTTTCAAACGATATCCACTTTGCAGTAATCGGTTCAGTAGAAGCCGCTAGAAGATTAGATAAATATTATGTTTTTGGTCCACTTCACCCGCTAAATATTTCACGATCATCACCAATAAGAATAGGGATCTATTCTGATCTGAACCCGACCTCCATACAAAATTTCGTGACGATCGGTCCATAATTGCGGCCTGGAGCGTGTTTACAATTTATAATGGACAGACGGACGGACACACATCTCCAAATCGCTTTATCTCGTCGAGATATGAAGATTGGTATACCACATTGGTGGTCTCCGACGAATATTTCGCGGTGTTACATGAATTTTTAACAAAACAAACTTATAATACCCTTTTTCACATTGTGGTATAGGGTATAAATAGATTTTGTTCCGATTTGCGTTACAGATTCGATTTGCGTTATAAGCATACGTCTTTTTTATTGTGGTCGTGTTTCGCGAGTGCTGTTAAAGAAAACGTAAACAAAGCCAAACAAACGAACACAGCATATTGGAAGTGCCTTTATTCGGTGCCGTTGAAGTCTTAGTACATGCGTCATTGATGGTTCTACAATGTGCTTTTTTGTTATCAAACTAAAAGACAAACAAATAACTATTTTTTTAATATTTTGGAAAACACAAAGTAATATAAGAGAATTTGTGCTGATAGAGAGGGAAGAAAAAACTAAAACAAAACAGCACCAGCTGTTCTTGTTTAGCAAATACTGGTGACAAATCGTCGGTGTTGCCATATCACAAATTTAACGACAGCTGATTGACAGCTGCTTTTTCGAACAGTGTTATCGACACTGAAAAAGTAACGGTCGGTTAAATCCAAACATGAGCGTTAGTGAATTCCCTTTTGCTGATTCACCACGCAACAGCCTTACCACACTCCGGGTGAACAAAATGAAAGAATTAGAACGTGTTAATGCAGAGCTTATGCAGCGAATTTATGCATTAGAACAACGTTGTGTCCAACTAATAGAGGAAAATGAGAGTCTTAAAAAATCGGTCGATATGCCTAATACCAGTATTGGATCAAATACAAATGATCCTTTAAGCAAACATGAAAACAACAAAAGAAGCGAAATTCAAAATATTCAGTATCAAACTGATGAAGATGAACTAACGCGGGAAACGGAGTGGATATTAAAAAGGAACAAGAAGAAAAACAAAAAAAGTAATAAAAATTATGAGACTAGCTCTCCAAGTATCAAGAAAGATAATTTACTGCAAAATCCTCAAAAAAATAATGGCGATAGCAATGAAATTAACAATGAAAAACTTAGACCACCTCCTGTAATCGTATCTGGGGTGAGTGATTATTTAAAATTCCACGAAGAATTGAAAAACGCAATAAAAAGCTCTTTCCTTTTAAAAATGTTAAGTAATGAATCTTACAAAGTGAACACTTTTAACGCAGAAGACTATAGGAATTTAACAAAATACCTATCTTCAAACGGACTTGCTTGGCACAGCTACGAAAACAAGAGCACTAGGCCAATTAAAGTTATGGTTAAAAACCTGCACCATAAATGCAAAGTTGATTCAATCAAAGATGATTTGAAATCTCAAGGATACAATGTACTTGAAGTCATAAATAAATTAGAATTTAAAACGAAAAAGCCATTGAACATGTTCGTAGTGTCGTTTGAATCATCAGACGATATATCCAAAATTTTTAAAATCCGTCAAATATGTGACACATCTGTAAAAATTGAACAAATTAAACAGCAAAAAATAATACCCCAATGTAAAAAATGTCAAGGTTTTGGACATACCAAAAATTATTGCAACAAACCTTCGCGCTGCGTTAAATGTGCTGGAAAGCATAGCTCCGTAGAATGTGACACAGAAATAACCCATCCAAAATGCTGTAATTGTGGTAAACAACACCCCGCATCTTACCGAGGATGCGAAGTTGCAAAAGAACTCCAAAAACTGAGAGACAGAAAATTGAAAACCAGAGATTTGCCGAAGAAAACGTATACAAATCTTAAAATGCCTTCTTATGATAAAGCACCTACAAATTCTCAACGCTCATACTCGAGTGTAGCTAAGCCGGTATTGCCTGACGAATCCAATAATGTTTTGTCCCGAATACTTCAGAGACTTTGTGCACAAGAGGAGTTTTTTAAAAATATTGAACTCCGTTTAACCTATCTAGAACAAATATCAAAACAACAATAAAAATGTCAAACTCATTAAAAATAATGCTATGGAATGCCAATGGGCTACAGAAGCACCAGAGAGAACTTGAAGTTGTCTTGAACAACGAAAAAATAGATGTTTGTTTAATTGCCGAAACACATTTTACCAAACATTCACACATAAAATTCAACAACTATGAAACTTATCACACTATTCACCCATCGAACACCGCACGAGGTGGTAGCGCTGTTATTGTCAGGAAAGGTTTGAAACATTTTGAAGAAGACAAACTTCAAACCGAAGAATTTCAAGGAACAACTATAAAATTATATACAAAAACGGAAAATTTACTTATAACCTCACTGTATAGTCCACCGAGACATCAAATAAAATCCGATCAATACAAATGTCTGATACAAAAACATAATACAAGATTTATAATTGGCGGCGATTTTAACGCAAAACACACTAACTAACAACCACCAAAGGCCGAGAGTTATTAAGCGCAGCAAAAGACTTAAATTGCAAAATTGTCAGTTCTGGTAGCCCAACTTATTGGCCAACCGATGTAAACAAAACTCCAGACTTAATAGACTTTTTTCTTGTTAAGAAAATACCAGTTTCTCGAATAAAAGTAGAAAGCGGCTATGATTTGAATTCAGACCATTCTCCCGTTTTCCTTACACTATTTGAAAACATCATGCCAAAAAACACCCCGCCATACCTAACGAATAACCTCACCGATTGGCAACAGTTTCAGTTTATCCTCTGGGATGCCGATTTTCATTACGAAGAACCATCTACCACAGATGAGTTAGAACACGAAGTTGAGAAACTTACAGATACAATTCAATATGCAGCTTGGCAGAGTACTCCCTGTAGAACTACATTCCACATGGAAAATAGATACCCGGCTTATATAAGAGAAAAAATTCTACAGAAACGGAAACTACGGAAAAAATGGCAACAAACACGTCATCCATCGTATAAAACGCTTCTTAACAAATTAACAAAAGAACTCAGCGCAGATATAAAACAGTTTAAGGATACTACGTTTCATCAACATCTTCAAACACTTACAAGCGATAAAAATACTGATTTTTCTCTGTGGAAAGCAACTAAAAATATAACACGACCTGTTACAACAAAGACTCCATTAAGAATCAACGACACACAATGGGCCAAAACAAATTATCAAAAGGTTGATCTATTTTCAAATCATTTGCAAACTACATTTACGGAGAATTGCAATGCTGAACCACAATTCATTGAACAGAGGAATGACCATTGGGATGGAGAATTTGCATCAGTAACAATCGGTGAAGTTCTCAATGAAATAAACAAAAACATGAAGCTGAAAAAGTGTCCAGGCTTCGATCTGATAACAACAGAAATACTGAGAAAACTTACGTACAACTGTCTCACAAAAATTACCCAATTATTTAATGCCTGTTTCAAACTAAGTTATGTCCCGAAACTTTGGAAAGTAGCAGAAGTTTTAATGATCCCAAAACCTGGAAAACCCGCAACAGAAGTTACTTCTTATAGGCCGATATCTCTTTTACCAATGATGTCAAAATTACTAGAGAAAGTGTTTTTAAACCGACTGAACCTCATAATTACAAATTATAACCTTATTCCTAATCACCAATTCGGATTTAGAAATTCCCACTCAACAATCGATCAAGTTCATCGTATAACAAATGTCATTGAACAATCCCTTGAAAATAAAAAAATATGTTCGGCAGTTTTTCTCGACGTATCTCAAGCATTTGATAAGGTGTGGCATGCGGGATTAATATGCAAACTAAGTGAATTCTTACCTGAGAACTATATTCAGTTTTTGAAATCATACCTAGAAGACAGATTTTTTCGAGTTAAACTGGAAGATTCATATTCCAAATTGAAAAAAATCAACACAGGAGTGCCTCAAGGGAGTATACTTGGGCCCATTTTATACCTTTTATATACCAAAGATATACCAGAGCCTCAAAATTCGATTGTAGCTACTTTCGCTGATGATACTGCAATCCTAACAATAGCAGATTCAGAAAGAGAAGCAAATTGCAACCTGCAGCAAGCGCTTAACAATATAAACTCATGGACAAGAGAATGGAGAATAAAACTAAACCATAACAAATCAGTACATACAAACTTCACAAACAAACGCCTGCAAAATATGCCGGTGTACATAGACGGATTGCAAATACCTTTCTCAAACAATGCAAAGTATCTAGGAATGACACTAGATGCAAAGTTAAAATGGAAGGAGCATGTAAAGAAGAAAACAGAGGAACTCAATATTAAGTGGTCAAAATTAAAAGGTCTACTAGGCAGAAAGTCTACTTTATCAATAGAAAATAAATTATTAATATACAACCAACAGTTAAAACCAATATGGCTCTATGGAATACAACTCTGGGGTTGCACCCAAAAGAATAATATAAATCAGATCCAAACATTCCAAAATAAAGTCCTAAGGAGTATGGTTAACGCCCCTTGGTACGTAAGGAACAGCGATCTACACAAAGACCTTCAGGTAAGAACAGTATCTGAAGAAATTAAACACGTTGCTAGAAAACATGACGCCAGAATCAGAGCTCATGTGAATCCAGAAGCAGTAAACCTCAATAATCAAGAAGGTGTACTACGAAGACTGAACCGGAAGAAGCCGTATGATCTCTTAGGATCCTAATTTGTACATATTGTTATTATTATTTACCATATGTATACTTATATACCATAACATGTAGAACACGATAAAAATTGCTTGTTAGTCTTAGTGAACTAGTTGCAGTCAATAAAATAAATAAAAATAAATAAAAAAAAAAAAAAAAAAACATTGTGGTATAGGGTATAAATAGATTTTGTTCCGATTTGCGTTACAGATTCGATTTGCGTTATAAAAATAATGTGGCTTTGAAGAGGACATTCGTGAGTTCTTAACGTTTCGCGATAAAAAAATATTTATTTTCAATTGCCTCGAAACATGAAAAAATTAGGAATTAAATTACCAAAAAAAATTGGAACCAATTAAAAAATTCTTCGCACAAATATGGGTTTCGATTTGCGTTGTTTCGCATTGCATTGAAGTTCGCCGGAACAAATCACTAATAGTCCGGTCAAAATAGACATGCGTATAAGGGGGAAATAGCAAAAATTCCCACAAAGCTGAATTTTGGTGGAGAGCTAGGGTTGGCCATTAGAACAACGTCCTAAAAGTCCCCATCGATCCCATGTGTGCAAAACAAGTTATTCGGTGTCAAAGGTCATTTTTGGAGGCATTATTCAGCTTTTTTTAATTTTTCTCAAAAACGGTAATACTGAGCAAAAGCCCGCTAAAGTAAAAGTTGTAGATTCAATAATTGTCTACAAGATTGGTCTTTATGATTCTTAAAAAAGACTTACCATTTTCGAGATATCTCGATCTAAAGGTCAAATAAAAAATTAGCCGCGTAAGTACATTATGAGGCGAACCGGTTAAAGTAACGACACTATGTGTTAGATACTTCCGTAAGCTTTCAAACGACATCCACTTTGCAGTAATCGGTTCAGTAGAACCGGGTCTAACACGGTTTTTAAATTTGGCCTTTCGGGTCTAATAACCGGCGAACCGGATCCGCAACCGTTGAAAATTATACATTTCCGTAATCAGCGCAACAAACCCTACCTTCGGACAAAACTTGAAAAAATTCGGAGAGTTTTCGTTGGGGTCGTTCCCGTTGGGCTTTCGATTATACATGTGGGTTAAATGGGCTATTTTTGCATAAAATGACTCTAACATTGAATAACTCTACTAAGCACACTCCGATTTTGTTGGAATTTTTTTAGAAGATAGCTATAATTTCGCTCTTCAAGAAAATATATATTTTTTTGGGGGTTCGTCGGTTCGTCTGAATATGTGCATATTTCCCTTATAAGTGGATAAAAATCATGTGTTTTTTAGAACAGCTATATCTCAAGAATGGTTCCTTCTAAGAAAAAAATATAAATATAATTTTCCTGTCTACAATATTCACTTTAGTCACTTTTTGATTAGATCAACCGTTTTCAAAAAATAAATCCGAAAACCTAAAAACCCTTAAATTTTGACCTTTGACCCCGAATAATTTTTTTTTTGCAGGCATGGGGTCGATGGGGACTTTTAGGACGTTGCTTCTAATGGCAAACCCTAGCTCTCCACCAAAATTCAGCTTTGTGGGAATTTTTGCTATTTCAATGTCTATTTTGACCGGACTATAACACAAATCGAGGTTTTAGTGTATTCAATATTAGTTCATAATATTTCATGCTTCATAACATTTATAGGCAATCCATACTCCACCATAGTATGGAGGATACATTAAGATTGTTTTTCCATTTCTAAAGCATTGAAATAATTATTTGCGACTCTATAAAATATACATATTCTTGATCAGGATAACATTCCGTAATTACTCTAGTGTCCGCAAAAATTGAGCTAGAGCTCTATAATTTAGCACTCGAGTATCTTTCTGCAGGGCAAGTTCGAAGACGGGCTATATCGGTCCATGTTTTGGTATAGCTATCATATAACGGTTCTTTCCGAATTTCGGTATTTTTAAGATCTTAGCTTCAAATTTTTATCCGATCCAGCTGTAATTTAACATATAACATTTTTAGGGGTCACAACTAGGCCGGGGCGATTTGTATAGAGATAAAAACACCTTATTGGGCCCTTCGTGTTTCTGATTCCTGTCTACGGTGAAAATCGAGCAGCCCGCGAAGGGCCCAATAAGGTGTTCATATCGTCCCACCCTAGTCACAAAATTTTTTCACCAAAAATTGTCAACATACGCCATTGTTTAGGTATAGCCCCCATTTAACGGTACCTCCCGATTTTCGGTATTTCTGTTGTAATTTGATATTTGAGGTTCTTAGGGTTCACAACACGTCTTCACCGAAAATTGTCCTCTGGGGCCCATGTTTATGTTTAGCCTCCATATAATTGTACCTCCTGATTTTCATACTTTAGAGGGTTTCAGCTACATTTTTTGACTGAAATACCCGTAACATGACATTTGAGATTCCCCACCGTGGTGCAATGGTATGCACAGTAGAGCTGGCAAGCTCTCGATAGTCCGACTATCATTGTGATTGCTGTCGTGAAACAAAGGTTATGTTGGCCACCAAAACAAGTTATTGGGTTTATCTGTCGCGAATTATTTAAAACATAATTGCTTCCGAGTCCGATATAAACAAAGCTTTACGACAGTGACTAAAACGATAGTCCGACTATCGAGAGTTTGCCAGGTCTAATGCACACTCGCCTTGCACGCAGAAGGTCGTCGGTTCGATTCCCAGGGCAGGGAACATCAAATTTTCAACGGTGCCAAAATGCCCCTCAATCATGTTGGCGACATTTCCTAAGTATTTCTGCAATGTAAAACTTCTATACAGGTGGTGTCTTAAGACACGACGTTCGGACTCGGCGATAAAGAGTAGATCCCATATCATTGAGCTAATATGAATCGGTGTGCACTTATTAATATGAGTGAAGTCTCCCTTGTCCCGTCTGGGATGTTTGTGGAATAATTACACTGTACAACACAAAAAATAATTACAAGATAATTCGACCAGATTATGAAAAAAGACCGAAAAAAAGAAGACACGTGTATCGACGTTTTGAAAGTTTACGTCGGAAAGTAACCTAAATAGGCGTGGCAAGTTCCGCCCATTTTGAAATATTCGACATCACATTCCTTGGAATCCTTGCATTTTAGGTATTAAGTGTCTTTGGCAATATTGCTGACAACAATGCGGGGTATCTTTTTATGAAAAAAATTAACCCTCATGCGAGTCAATAAAGGGGTCTTTTTGTTCCCTTTTTTTCAAAAACTTTAAAAAACTCCTTTAAAATGTGATCGTATCAGATCAAAATATTCTACAAAATTATTTGTCAAAAAACTTTACTATAGGCCCCCGAATACACCAAAACTCTAAATCGTACCTAAACGCCAGGAATCTGCCAAAAGTAAAATTACGTTTTAGGGTTAATGTTGTACTTTATCTGAGTTTATTAAGTTTTGTCCCACAAAACTTCATTCTAGATAGGAGACGTCAAAGACAAAAATAATCTTCATCAAATTTCAGTATAAGTCGCCGAATAAATGAAATATGTATTAGCAATATATATCAAGAAAATATATACATCAAGTTTGCCAACAAAACACCCAAATATTTTTATACCCTATAGCACAATGTGGAAAAGGGTATTATAAGTTTGTTTTGGTAAAAATTCATGTAACACCGCGAAATATTCGTCGGAGACCCCCAATGTGGTATACCAATCTTCATATCTCGACGAGATAAAGCGATTTTGAAATGTGTGTCCGTCCGTCCGTCTGTCCATTATAAATTGTAAACACGCTCCAGGCCGCAATTATGGACCGATCGTTACGAAATTTTGCATGGAGGTCGGGTTCAGATCAGAATAGATCCCTATTCTTATTGGTGATGATCGTGAAATATTTAGCGGGTGAAATGGACCAAAAACATAATATTTATCAAATTTTCTAGCGTTTCTGTAGGTCTCAATAATAGTCCGATCAACGCGTAATTTTAAATAAGGTAAGAGTATATCACAAAGGAGAGGCTTGCAATTTGAGATGGCGATCGGATAATATTTAGAGGGTTAAATGGACCAAAGCTTTTGTGTGAAAATTGTGAAAATTTTTAATATACAGCTTATATCTTAATTCCTGAAAGTGACATTCCGGACAAGTGAGATATACTTTTCTTACCCCATGCTACAGATTGTCTCTCCAAAAGTTTACGTAACACCACGAAATATTCGTCCTACACCCCTTATTTGGTAAGCCAAAATTCATATCTCGACGAGATAAAGCGATTTAGCGATGTGTGTCCGTCCATTAAAAATTGTAAACAAGCTTAAGGAAGTTGGGTTCGGGCCAGAATAGAAATGATTAGTTTTTGCTGATGATCGTGAAATGTGCAGGGGATGAAATGGACCACAAACAAAATTTTACCCAATTTTGTAGCGACTCTGTAGGTCAAAATAATAACCCGCAAAATTTTAAACAAAGTTTGAGTTTATGATGAAGAAGAAGCGTACAAACAAGCGTGAAGATCAGATAATACTTAGCGGGTTAAATGGACTGAAACTTTTGTGTGAAATTGGTAAAAATTTCAATAACGTAGCGGTTAAACAACGGAAGTAGTAGTACTACATAAGTGGGTCCCATTACATTTTAGTTTGTGTGAACTAAATTTTCCTTTCCTGCTACAAAAATGTCTGTCATGCTAGATAACTTTTTGGTTTTGGTCATAAGTATTATACATTACATCTCTGATATTTGATAATTAAATTAACTCAATCATTGACAAGAAGTTCCGTGGAGAGCGATTGTCCAGGGATAGTGGTATAGGGTATCCCATGGTCGGCTCCGTCCTACTATAGACTTTTCTTACTTGTTATACCCTATACCACAATGTGGAAAAGGGTATTATAAGTTTGTTTTGGTAAAAAAATTATGTAACACCGCGAAATATTCGTCGGAGACCCCCAATGTGGTATACCTTTCTTCATATCTCGACGAGATAAAGCGATTTTGAGATGTGTGTCCGTCCGTCCTTCCGTCCGTCCGTCTGTCCATTATAAATTGTAAACACGCTCCAGGCCGCAATTATGGACCGATCGTCACGAAATTTTGTATGGAGGTCGGGTTCAGATCAGAATAGATCCCTATTCTTATTGGTCATGATCGTGAAATATTTAGCGGGTGAAATGGACCAAAAACATAATATTTATCCAACTTTCTAGCGGCTCTGTAGGTCTCAATAATAGTCCGATCAACGCGTAATTTTAAATAAGGTAAGAGTATATCACAAAGGAGAAGCTTGCAATTTGAGACGGTGATCGGATAATATTTAGAGGGTTAAATGGACCAAAACTTTTGTGTGAAAATTTTTAATATACAGCTTATATCTTAATTCCTGGAAGTGACATTCCGGACAGGTGAGATATACTTGAAAGTGGAACGCTTGACCTTTCAATTGATGCCAATTATGTTGGTGTGCATGATCAGATAACAGAGTTACAGCCTAATATATTCCGTTATTTGTTTGTAGTGTAATAATAAACTCGCTAGAAGTCGCAATTATACATCAATAGTCACGAAATTTTGCACCGGGTAAGAGTATGGGTCGAAAAAGATGCCTGCAATTTTGAATGATGATCTGATATTCTTTAGCGGGTGAAATGGACCATTACTTTTGTATGAAAAATATAAAAATTTTATTTTTGGTCGATATTTTAATTCCTTAAGGACATATATATTTCGCAAAGTAGCCTACATATGGGAATAAACTACTGACCTTTCGTTTGATGTAAATTGCAATAAAGTGTTTGCCAGATAACGGGCCGACTGCCTAATATATAATGGGTTCTGTGTAGAGAACCACATTTTTATCCCATGCTACATATTGTCTCTACAAAAGTTTATGTAACACCACGAAATATTCGTCCTAGACCCCCAATGTGGTATACCAATCTTCATATCTCGACGAGATAAAGCGATTTTGAGATGTGTGTCCGTCCGTCCGTCCGTCTGTCCATTATAAATTGTAAACACGCTCCAGGCCGCAATTATGGACCGATCCTCACGAAATTTTGTATGGAGGTCGGGTTCAGATCAGAATAGATCCCTATTCTTATTGGTGATGATCGTGAAATATTTAGCGGGTGAAATGGACCAAAAACATAATATTTATCAAATTTTCTAGCGGCTCTGTAGGTCTCAATAATAGTCCAATCAACGCGTAATTTTAAATAAGGTAAGAGTATATCACAAAGGAGAAGCTTGCAATTTGAAATGGCGATCGGCTTTTGTGTGAAAATTGTGAAAATTTTTAATATACAGCTTATATCTTAATTCCTGGAAGTGACATTCCGGACAGGTGAGATATACTTGAAAGTGGAACGCTTGACCTTTCAATTGATGCCAATTATGTTGGTGTGCATGATCAGATAACAGAGTTACAGCCTAATATATTCCGTTATTTGTTTGTAGTGTAATAATAAACTCGCTAGAAGTCGCAATTATACATCAATAGTCACGAAATTTTGCACCGGGTAAGAGTATAGGTCTAAAAAGATGCCTATAATTTTGAGTGATGATCTGATATTCTTTAGCGGGTGAAATGGACCATTACTTTTGTATGAAAAATAAAAAAAAAATTATTTTTGGTCGATATTTTAATTCCTTGAGGACATATATATTTCGCAAAGTAGCCTACATATGGAAAAAAACTACTGACCTTTCCTCTGATGTAAATTGCAATAAAGTGTTTGCTAGATAACGGGCCTACTGACTAATATATAACGGGTTCAGTGTAGAGAACCACATTTTTATCCCATGCTACAGATTGTCTCTCCAAAAGTTTATGTAACACCACGAAATATTCGTCCTAGACCCCTTATCCCCCGCCGGGGATAACAATCTTGGCGCGATGCGGGGGCTTGACGCCACAATCTGCTCATTCAATTTCTTTAGTGTTGAACTGGGGGGTTGTGGCTGACCAAAGGTTATCCACTCCTTGTCGAAGACCTACACAATACACTGAAATCCTACAGTGCATTTTTGGGGTGAGTGACATATATTTGGTTACTGATCTCCTACCAAAATAATTCGAGATCCCCTAACACCGGGGTGTTAAGCGACCACGTGCCTATCGGTGTTTAAGGTTTGCAGTCAGGGTACCGACTGTATTATAACGGAGCCTCGTTGATACCTGGGCACCTCAACGAGTAGCAGGCTTAGTTGTCAAGTTCCAATCATGGTAGTGGAGGGCTATGCCATGGTTGTACTCAGTTCCCCCATCTAAAAATCTTTCCATGGATGAAAATATTAATAACAAAAACAAAACAACAAAAACCCAAACCCCTTTGATAACGACCCCTGCTATGACTACGGACACTGCTGCACCTAGTGCAATTAACCTAAATTTGGGCGGGGACGACTGTTCCACACCGACCCTGGACAGAGTTAGCGACTCAATAAACTCGCAGAGCAGGGAATTGCTCAACCTCCTGAGGGAAAGTGCGTCCCTTCACCTGAGTCGGGAAAGTTCTCCCATAAGCAACTGGGAGGACATCCCCCTGTCTGATGATGAGATGGATACTACAGTCATCCCATCTCAGAAGGACAAGGAGATGTCCCCCTCGGTTGCTTCTGGGAGCTCAAAACCGGATGGGAAGGGAGTAACTCCGTCAGGGGATGTTACGTCGGTCGCGACCGATAGACCTACTCTTCCCAGGCAGGACGCCTTGGTGGATGAGGCTATGGATGAGGAGAATGGAAATTCTCTCATCTCCCCATCCATCAAGAGTAGTAAGGCCCGGGAGAGAATGGACAAGCATGGCTACAAAAGAGCAGTTAATTACTGCTCTAGATTTGTAGACAAGACTCCAGGTGAGGTCTCCCCGGCGGAATTCCGGGAGATTAGGTTGAAGCTTCGCTTCTTGAGGCGCATTGAGAGGAAGTACACTCATTTTGAGAAGCTTCCACTTCCAATCGACCGGATTCCGAGGCCGGATCCGGAGGTAGGTGCCAGCCCAACGACTGGCTTGACTTCCCCGGAACCAGCCACAGTGCAAAAACCAGTAGTGCCGGCCTGTTCAAACCCTTTGCGGACCCCTAATGTGTCTGCGGTAGGGGAAGACACCCGGACCACACTGGCCCCACCGACACGGTCCTCGAAGTCGGAGAAGCGAATTGGGAATTCACGGGAGGAGTTGCCACATCAGCCCACAGCTACTGTGACAACCCCGCCGGTGAATGCCCCAAAAGCTGCTGGGGAAAACGTAGGCGGGAAATGTTCCAAGGCCGCTGATTTGCGGAAGCCTGTTAAACAGGCATCTGCGGTATCAGTGACGAGGAACAAATCCAGCACCTCGGGGAACAACAAAATTGGCCCGAAAGGGAATATCGGCTCTGCTGGAGGTCGGGCGATTGATGGGACTGACGGCCCTTCAACCTCAAAGCTGGCTAGCGGTCAGAAGACTACGTCTTCGCTACAATCATGTATGAAGAGAGTGAGGTCTTCTGAGGATCCGCATCCAGATGCTAAGAGGCTGGGTGGTCGCCAGTCCGATAATCGACCGGCCTCGTACGCAAAAATGGCCGCTCGACAGACGGTAAAGGAAGCTCAACCAGGGAGGGCCTGTAAAGGCAGCCCGGGCCAAAAACTTCCTAAACCTGCTGGAGAGAAGCCATATGAGCCACATAGGCCTGCAAGAATGACGGCCCCAGATGACCTTCTGGTGGCAATCATTGATAGAACTGACCCTGAAGGTAGGATCAGTGACGATCACTGGTTGCTGGTAGAGGGTCTTCTGAGGACGGTCATTACTTCCGATGATGTGGATGAAAGGAAGACCGGCTTTGGCAGGGCATCCGTATACAAGGGCGTCAAGGTTATCAACTGCAAGGATGAGGAATCGCGTGATTTCCTCACCCAAACAGTAAATAGCTCTGACGCTCTGTGGGACGGATGCAGGCTGGCTGCGATTCCCATCGCAGAGATCCCATCAAGATTAGCGGCTACAACATGGGTGCCACCTCCTGCTTCGGATGTGGCACAGGTGTTGAAGCTGATCAGGAAGCAAAACAGGCCCATCCAGACCGACAGCTGGAAATTGGTGAAATCCTATCCAGAAGGCGGAGGCACGGTGATGAAGTTCACCATGGACAGTGCCAGTGCAGAGTTCATTAAGAATTGTAAGGGAGAGCTGGACTTCGGGTTGGGTTGGCTTCGGTTCCGCTTCTCGCAGCCCCAGTAAGGAGTTCGGGCAGCAGGGCCTTCGCGTGGTGCAGATCAATCTGCATCACTGCAAGGCGGCGGCTGCAGAGCTCCTTCTCTCCCTTACAAATTCGGTGATTGACATCGCTTTGGTCCAGGAACCCTATCTCTACAAAAATAGGGTTTCTGGACTAAACGATGGGCGGTACTCCCTGTTCTATTCGTCGAATGGGGAGAAGGTAAGATCTTGTATTATAGTGAAGAAATGTTTAAATCCTATTCATCTCTATAATTACAGCGATGGCGACACGGCGGTAGTGAGGCTGGAAGTAGGCCCCGGAAGGGCCTTGGTGCTAGCCTCGGTCTACATGCCGTACGAGGTACCTGACCCACCTAGTCGATTGGTGCGCAAGCTAGTGGATGAGATTTCGGGCACTTGTAATTTCATAATGGGCTGCGATGCAAATGCCCATCACTTCCACTGGGGCAGCAGTGACACTAACACGAGAGGTGAGTCCATATTCGATTTTATTTTAACTAATAATCTACGAGTGTGTAATAGGGGAAATACGGCCACCTTCCAGAATAGGGTAAGGGAGGAGGTAATAGACCTCACCCTTACAAATATGGAGGATACTTCCATAACGGACTGGAGAGTATCGGAGGAATGTTCCTTTTCGGACCATAGGACGATACACTTTCGAGTCCCGAGTGGAAGTAAACGGCAACAACCTCATAGGAATCCCAGGAGAACTAATTGGGAGAAATTCAACTCCATGGCCTCTTCAAGACTGTGTGAAATATCTGAACCTCACACAGAGAGGGAAGTGGACAGACGGGTTGAGGATCTCACAAATGTCCTCAGGGATTGCTATGAAAAGACATGCCCATTAACTTACCCAGGTAGAAGAACACAGCCCGCTTGGTGGAACAAAGATCTAGCTAACCTCAGGAAGGTTAGCAGGAGAGCATATAACAAAGCGAACAGGACCAAACTTAGTACGGATTGGGATCTGTATAAGAACAGTTTCAATAAGTACAAAAGTGAGGTCAGGAAAGCTAAGAGAAACTCCTGGATTAACTTTAGTGAGTCGATAGAGGGAGTAAACGAGGCGGCAAGATTTCGTAAGGTAATCTCAAAGGACCCCAAACCTATTGGGAGCATCAAACGAAATGATGGCACGTGGACGAACTCTGCTCTAGAGACTCTTGATCTATTGGCAGAGACTCATTTCCCGGGATGCAAGGACGCTGTTTCGTATCCGAGCTCGGAAACGAACAGAACCTATACACCCGATGAGAGGTTCTTCGTCAATAGGTTGATAAGTGAATCAAGGACCTCTTGGGCGATCAGCACTTTTCAACCCTACAAATCTCCTGGCCCAGATGGTGTCATTCCGGCGATGCTTCAGAACGCACCGCCGGTATTGATCACCATACTGAAGGTTATTTTTAGGGCTTGCTTATTGCTGTCGCACGTACCGGCACTGTGGAAAGAGGTAACAGTGACTTATATCCCCAAGGCTGGGAAGCCAAGCCACGCGTTGCCGAAGGACTACAGACCGATAAGTCTTTCCTCCTTTCTATTAAAAACCTTAGAAAGGCTGCTCGACTTGGAGATCAGATCGTACATAAATTGTGACCTTATAAGCTGCTCTCAGCATGCTTATATGAAGGGGAAATCGACGGAAACAGCGCTACATGAGGTAGTGAGTTATATAGAGAAGAACATGGATAACTCGGATCACACATTGGCCGCTTTTCTAGACATAGAGGGAGCGTTCAATAATGTGAAGCTTGAATCCATCCATTCTTCTCTAGAGCTTCTGAGTGTCCCCTCTATCTTAATCAACTGGATTGACAGAATGCTGGAAAGCAGACTGATCAATTCCAGTATTGGAGAGAGTTCCGTAAGGAAGTCAGTCACTAGGGGCACCCCACAAGGTGGAGTCTTATCTCCACTGCTGTGGCTTCTAGTAGTGAATGGGATACTCAAGGAGTTTGATAGACTAGGGACTAAAGTTGTAGCATACGCTGACGACGTGGTCCTTCTAATCAGTGGAAAATTCTTGTCGACGCTGTCGGAACTGATGCAGGGTGCGCTGGTTAAGCTCTCTCGCTGGGCTCACCACAATGGTCTTGGGGTGAACCCTGCGAAGACTGAGCTGGTACTATTCACCAGAAAAAGAAATATTGCCGAATTTGTGCCGCCAACGCTGGATGGAGTGCGATTGGATCTTTCTACGGAGGCGAAATACCTGGGAGTGATCCTGGACCATCGGCTAAGATGGAATAGAAACACGGAGGAGCGCACCAAGAGGGGTTTAATCGCGCTTTACTCCTGCAAGAACTCCATAGGAAAGAGCTGGGGCCTCAGACCACATATAATACATTGGCTGTATAGGACAGTGGTCAGTCCCATTCTGACCTACGGTTGTCTCGTTTGGTGGCATGCCCTAGGCAATAATTCCAATCTGTCCAAATTAGCTACTGTGCAAAGGGCTGCGTCAGTACTCGTTACTGGAGCAGCAAGAAGCACCCCTCAGGCTGCATTGAATGCCATACTGAACGTCCAGCCTTTGGACATACTTGTACGGTATCGAGCTTCACGATCTGCCTTGAGGCTTAAAGAGCTAAATCTGTGGCGTGGTTCACATCTTGGACATGCTAGTGTTCTACAGCGGTTTTGTAGCCAGATTGGACTAAGAGCCAGGGGAGATGAGACTGACTACATCTCATCAAGCCTGGACTTTGACACAGCTGACAGGAGTGAGTGGACACGAGGCAGACCACTTCCCGACAGCCTGTCGATCTTCACCGATGGGTCGAAGATGGAGGAAGGCACGGGATCTGGTGTGTTCTGTGAAGAATTAGACATCAGGAACTCATATAAGCTTAATGACAACTGTAGTGTTTTTCAGGCAGAAGTTTTCGCGGTTTTGAAGGCCTTGGAATTAATAGTGGGAATGACGGACCTTATAGATAAGGCAGTCACTGTTTACGTGGACTGTCAGGCTGCCCTAAAAGCGTTAGGGTCATACAGTATTAAATCCAGGATTGTTCAAAGATGCAGGTCTCTCTTAAAAACATGTAACATAGTTGTTAGGTTTTGTTGGGTTCCAGGGCATTGCAATGTTGAGGGAAACGAGATAGTTGATGAACTGGCTAGAAGAGGATCCCAATCCTCGGACCTCACGGTAGAGGATAGTGTCAAGCCACCTCTCTGCTTCTTCCTCGACAAACTCAGTAAGCTCTACGCAGAGGAAACCGTTAAAGTTTGGCAGGATGTGCCTGGTTGTAAGGTATCTAAGTCAATCTGGCCGGTTATCTCACGGCGTAGAACTTCGTCCCTCCTCTCGCTATGCAAATCAGAAATCAGAACCGCTGTGGGGGTAATAACCGGTCACTGCGGAATAAGATCCATGACTTGCAAGTGGGATGGCAATAACATTGAGTACTGTAGGTTATGTGAGGATGAGGAGGAAACGGAGACAATCGAGCACCTTCTATGCAGATGTCCTAGACTGATGGTCAAAAGACACAGACTATTTGATGAACATGTGATTGAATCTCTTTCCTACTTCGCCTCTATTGACCCCACAGTGTTGGTGGTTTACTGCAAGAGCCTTAAGATGCTCTGGGGCAGGCCAACACAGACCTAAAACCATTAGTAACTAAATCGTAGTTAGCTACTAAACCATCTTCTCTCTTTAAATAACCTGACTTCTCCAATATAGTCACTAATCATTCTAGTTATTCTTATTCTTCTCTCTTGTCATACCAACTTCCGCTTCCCTTCCTGTCCAACCTTTCCAACCTAATCACTTTCCTCCCACACAGCACATCACATCAACAAACATATATCATCATCCACAGGCATACAGCACCGTACAGCTCTATCCACAACAGGCACCTCATCACTTGTCCTCCACATCACCAATACCTTCACATACACTATCATCATCTAAATAGCCACGTATCATCATCAACAGATATATATATATATAACATATCTCCTTGTCATCACCTGAATGCACAAATCACCATATAGCCATCAGTTACACATCACCACCATCTAAAAGCACAGCACATCAACAGACTTATATCATCACCCACAGTCACACAGAACCACATAGCTCTATCCACAACAGGCACCACATCACTTGTCTTCCACACCACCATTATCTTCACATCAGTTACATATCATCGCCATCTATTACTCAACCAACATCAACACACATAGCCATATCCAGCATCTACAATCAAATAGCCCAAACCACACATCAATACAACATCTTTCACCTCTACAACACAAATAATTTAATAGTTTGGATGATCACAATGGACCTCAAGGTCTCCGAGTGGAGTAGCTGTCAACATGGCAGCTGCGCATCCTGAACCTAACCTATTTGGTATGCCAAAATTCATATCTCGACGAGATAAAGCGATTTAGCGATGTGTGTCCGTCCATTAAAAATTGTAAACAAGCTTAAGGAGGTTGGGTTCGGGCCAGAATAGAAATGATTAGTTTTTGCTGATGATCGTGAAATGTGCAGGGGATGAAATGGACCAAAAACAAAATTTTACCCAATTTTGTAGCGGCTCTGTAGGTCAAAATAATAACCCGCAAAATTTTAAACAAAGTTTGAGTTTATGATGAAGAAGAAGCGTACAAACAAGCGTGAAGATCAGATAATACTTAGCGGGTTAAATGGACTGAAACTTTTGTGTGAAATTAGTAAAAATTTCAATAACGTAGCGGTTAAACAACAGAAGTGGTAGTACTACATAAGTGGGTCCCATTACATTTTAGTTTGTGTGAACTAAATTTTCCTTTCCTGCTACAAAAATGTCTGTCATGCTAGATAACTTTTTGGTTTTGGTCATAAGTATTATACATTACATCTCTGATATTTGATAATTAAATTTACTCAATCATTGACAAGAAGTTCCGTGGAGAGCGATTGTCCAGGGATAGTGGTATAGGGTATCCCATGGTCGGCTCCGTCCTACTATAGACTTTTCTTACTTGTTTTTGAATAAATTTGTTTTCTTCTTTTTCGTGTTGATGCATGAAAGTAACATGAAATTTAGTTCTAGACGAAAGTTGTTACAAGAAGAAATATTCTACACAAAATTTTCATTGTGTCAATTTTATCAGAGCAGTAGTAGCTGCCATCATTAGAGTATTTAGGACCATGCCAAAACCAAGGATGTTAGGACTCGTATGTTAGATATATATTCACTGGACAATAGCCGTAGACCATCCCCGCATTTTCACATACCATATCAGGAACCTATGACTTATCCTGATGACGTTATTTTAGTTTATTGTAAAGTACGTAATTTTTCAAAGTCCGATCTGGGCTATCAATATTTTCCCTATATACACTCTGGTTCATCTGAATAGAACCAGCCAATATTTGTCTACAAATACCGTTATATCTGACGAAAGGAGAGGAATTGTAAATTATAATTTTGTAGACATGTAGAGTATATAGTAGCCGATATTTTCAATACCTAACATGTTTCACATATGCGTCATAACGGTACTTTTTACTCGCTTTTTTAAAAAATGTCAAAATATTAGCATGTTTTAATGGTTCACCAGGATAGAACCACCCTAAGAATTTACACAAATCCTTTGTTAGATGTGGTAAAGCTTAACAAAAACCTATTTATAATAATAAATTAATGCCGTTAGTGTTGATTGCCAACAAATATTGTGCAAAAATTTGTATTAAGGTCTTGAAATTTATGAAAATAGATGCTTAGAGCTCCAAAAAAAATTTTTTTATGAAGAAATCGGTAGAAACAATTTATAAAGACAAAATTTTATACTGAATTATGTTCAAAATTTTCTATACTACAATAAAATTACAAAAAAGTCACATTTGATAGGTTTATGAGTCCGAAACAGAGGAAATATGGCAAAGATAATTCAAAATTCTACCTTTCCAATCCAAAAATTGATATTTTATCTCAGGAAAGTGAATGCAAATCGATGGGTTCCACCCAGTTTCGTCGGCTGTGGACATCTACAGGTCCAAAAAATAAAGAAAACTCCACCGCCGAACGCTTCATGTCACCATCATGTCCTTGGAATTTTAAAAGGTTCTAAGACATTTGATGTGAAGAAACAGCTTAGCGATAGGGGAAGGCAGACGTTAATTTTTTCGAAAGGAAAGGGTTTAATTTTGATGGTTATGATGTTCACACATCTTTTACTCATAGTATAAGTACCGAAAAAATATTTCTGATCCGTTATTTTACAAAAAAGAACGCCTTTGTTTCTGTGCTTTCCATGTCATGCGATATCTTCTAAATCAAAGCCCTTGATGTTGACATGAAGCGTTCAGCGGTGGAATTTTCTTTATTTTTTGGACCTGTAGATGTCCACAGGAGCTCTAAGCCTCGATTTTCATCAAATTTCAAGACCCTAATACAAATTTTTGCACAATATTTGTTGGCAATCAACAGTAACGGCATTTATTTATAATTATAAATAGTTTTTTGTTAAAGTATTCCACATCTAACAAAGGATTTGTGTAAATTCTTAGGGTGGTTCTATCCTGGTGAACCATTAAAACATGCTAATATTTTCACATTTTTTAATAAAGCGAGAAAAAAGTACCGTTATGACGCATATGTGAAACATGTTAGGTATTGAAAATATCGGCTACTATATACTCTACATGTCTACAAAATTATAATTTACAATTCCTCTCCATTCGTCTGATATAACGGTATTTGTAGACAAATATTGGTTGGTTCTATTCAGATGAACCGGAGTGTATATATTCACCATAGATATTTCAAAAACAGTTTGGATCGAGCACATATAATCTTCTGAAAGAATTTGTTATCAAAAAACTTCAATAAAATATATTTTGTGGCCGCAGATAACGAAAATGTGAATAAAAACGGTAGAATATGGTCCTAAATCTATATATATAAAATAGAAAAATGTTTGTATGTTTGTTTGTTTGTTTGTTTGTTTGAAATTTATAGACTCAAAAACCGCTGAACCGATCTTGCTGAAATTTTCAGGGTATATTACTACATCGCCTGAAAGTAACATAGGCTATAAAAATTTTCGAAATTCCGCTCTGATCCGGAGATATAGCATCAGAATCGGAGGTACCTCCAAAAAATTTAAACTTTGTATGCAAATATCTATAGAACGGTTACAGATACAGACTCCAAATTTGAAATGTGTGATGGATTTTAGCCTAAAAATAAATTTGCCAAAATATATCGAAAGCGGTCCAGATTTGGATATAGCTCCCATATATATTTTCGTCCGATTTCAAGTATTTGATGTACCAAACACGCTATATATGTCCGATTTCCATGAAATTTGGAATGTGTGACTAAATTTGTTGTAGAAATGAGTATGCCAAATTATATTGAAATAGGTTCAGATTTGGATATAGCTCCTATATATATTTTCGGCCGATTTCATGTATTTGATGCACCCAACCCACTATGTATGTCCAATTTCAATGAAATTTGGAATGTGTGACTAAATTTGTTGTAGAAATGAGTATGCCAAATTATATTGAAATCGGCTCAGATTTGGATATAGCTCCTATATATATTTTCGGCCAATTTCATGTATTTGATGCACCCAAACCACTATGTATGTCCAATTTCAATGAAATTTAGAATGTGTGACTAAATTTGTCGTAGAAATGAGTATGCCAAATTATGTTGAAATCGGTTCAGATTTGGATATAGCCCCTATATATTTTTTCGGCCGATTTCATCTATTTGATGCACCCAACCCACTATGGATGTCCAATTTCAATGAAATTTGGAATGTGTGACTAAATTTGTTGTAGAAATGAGTATGCCAAATTATATTGAAATAGGTTCAGATTTGGATATAGCTCCTATATATATTTTCGGCCGATTTCATGTATTTGATGCACCCAACCAACTATGTATGTCCAATTTCAATGAAATTTGGAATGTGTGACTAAATTTGTTGTAGAAATGAGTATGCCAAATTATGTTGAAATGGGTTCAGATTTGGATATAGCTCCTATATATATTTTCGGCCAATTTCATGTATTTGATGCACCCAACCCACTATGTATGCCCAATTTCAATGAAATTTGGAATGTGTGACTAAATTTGTTGTAGAAATGAGTATGCAAAATTATATTGAAATCGGTTCAGATTTGGATATAGCCCCTATATATTTTTTCGGCCGATTTCATCTATTTGATGCACCCAACCCACTATGGATGTCCAATTTCAATAAAACTTGGAATGTGTGACTAAATTTGTTGTAGAAATGAGTATGCCAAATTATGTTGAAATGGGTTCAGATTTGGATATAGCTCCTATATATTTTTTCGGCCAATTTCATGTATTTGATGCACCCAACCCACTATTTATGTCCAATTTCAATGAAATTTAGAATGTGTGACTAAATTTGTTGTAGAAATGAGTATGCAAAATTATATTGAAATCGGTTCAGATTTGGATATAGCTCCTATATATATTTTCGGCCGATTTCATGTATTTGATGCACCTAACCCACTATGTATGTCCAATTTCAATGAAATTTGGAATATGTGACTAAATTTGTTGTAGAAATGAGTATGCCAAAATTTATGGAAATCGGTTCAGATTTAGATATAGCTCCTATATATATTTTCTTCCGATTGCATGTATTTGATGCCCCATAGACGCTATGTATGTCCAATGTGTAACTAAATTTGGTGTAGAAATAAGTATTGAAATCGGTGTTGATTTGGCTATAGCTCCCATATTTGTTTCAATGAAATTTGTGCGGTATCTATCTATATATATAAAATAGAAAAATGTTTGTATGTTTGTTTGAAATTTATAGACTCAAAAACCGCTGAACCGATCTTGCTGAAATTTTCAGGGTATATTACTACATCGCCTGAAAGTAACATAGGCGATAAAAAGTTTCGAAATTCCGCTCTGATCCGGAGATATAGAATCGGAGGTACCTCCAAAAAAATTAAACTTTGTATGCAAATATCTATAGAACGGTTACAGATACAGACTCCAAATTTGAAATGTGTGATGGATTTTAGCCTAAAAATAAATGTGCCAAAATATATCGAAATCGGTCCAGATTTGGATATAGCTTCCATATATATTTTCGTCCGATTTCAAGTATTTGAAGTACCAAACACGCTATATATATCCGATTTCCATGAAATTTGGAATGCGTGACGGAACGTGGCTTATAACAAAATGTGCCAAACTATATCGAAATCGGTTCAGATTTGGATATAGATCCCATATATATTTTCGTCCAATTTCAAGTATTTGATATACCAAACACGCTACATATGTCCGATTTCAATGAAATTTGGAATGTGTGACTAAATTTGTTGCAGAAATGAGTATGCCAAATTATGTTGAAATCGGTTCAGATTTGGATATAGCTCCTATATATATTTTCGGCCGATTTCATGTATTTGATGCACCAAACCCACTATGTATGTCCAATTTCAATAAAATTTGGAATGTGTGACGGAATTTATTGCAGAAATAAATGTTCCAAACTATTTTGAAATCGGTTCAGATTGGTATATAGCTCCCATATATATTTTCGGCCGATTTCATGTATTTTCTACACCAAAAACGCCATGTATGTTCTATTTTGACGAAATTTGGAATCTTTGACGGAATTGATCCTAGAAATTAGTTTGCCAAATTATATTGAAATCGGATCAGATTTGGATATACCTCCAATATATATTTTTGGCCGATTTCATGTATTTTATGCAATAAATACCTTATGTTTGTCCAATTTCAATGAAATTTGAAATATGTGGCGGAAATTGATCTACAAAAAAATTTGTCATATTATATTGAAATCGGTTCAGATTTACATATAGCTCCCATATATATTTTCGGCCGATTTCATGTATTTTCTACACCAAAAACGCCATGTATGTTCTATTTTGACGAAATTTGGAATCTTTGACGGAATTGATCCTAGAAATTAGTTTGCCAAATTATATTGAAATCGGATCAGATTTGGATATACCTCCAATATATATTTTTGGCCGATTTCATGTATTTTATGCAATAAATACCTTATGTTTGTCCAATTTCAATGAAATTTGAAATATGTGGCGGAAATTGATCTACAAAAAAATTTGTCATATTATATTGAAATCGGTTCAGATTTACATATAGCTCCCATATATATTTTCGGCCGATTTCATGTATTTGATGCACCAAACACGCTATGTAAGTCCAATTTCAATGAAATTTGGAATATGTGGCGGGAATTGGTCTACAAAACAAATTGGTAAATTATATTGAAAGAATTTCAGTCAATAGAATTTCAGGAAATGTACGAACGTACAAATCCATTGATACTGTGGCAACTGAAGACGACGCGGTTAACTATCCAGTTGAATTCCTAAGTTCGTTGGATCTTCAAGCTTTCCACCACATAATTTAGTGCTAAAAGTTGGTGGTGTTTTATTATGAATCATAGACCCACCTCGCCTTTGCAATGGTACAAGGTTAACAGTAAAAAAAACTACATAGCTATTTAATTGAGGCAACGATTATTACTGGGAAGTATATAAGTTCAGATGGGTCAATTTTAAAAGATTGCAGTTTCCTGTACGTTTGGCATTTGCAATGACTATAAATAAATCCCAAGGACAGACCCTTCGTGTATGCGGCCTAAATTTAGAATGTTCTTGCTTTTCTCATGGTCAGCCCTACGTTGCATGTTCACGTGTTGGTAGACCGGCCGATTTGTTTGTTTACGCTCCTGAAGGAAAAACAAAAAACATTGTATATCCTAAAGCATTACAATAAATACTTTACTTTAAATTTTTGAATTTGATTTCTTTCTGATTCCAAAAATCCGTAAAATTTCAAATGCATATCAATCTAAAGGGGTAGCGAAGCGCACCGGGTTCAGCTAGTCATATATAAAAAGCGAAAGCTTCTGGAGATGTTAAATAAAATGCTACAAATTTCTTTTGTTCAGAGACTCATAATGAAATTTGATTTGGAACTTCTTTTGACACAACCCCCAAAAAGTGAGGTAGTTTAGGAGATTTTGCCTCACTATGGAATAAATTTTGATTAAGAGTCTAAAAGTTTAACAAATAATTTCTACCTATAATATCTAATTTTGTAACGTCATTTTCGTAACAAAGTATTTTACTCAGATAAATAGTTTGTTCTGGGACTTACAATGAAATTTTGTGTAGAATATTTCTTCTTTTAACCAGGTTTTCGGAGTCGAGGTATTTTTGGCTCGACTCCGACTCCGACTCCAGACGAGTTTTTTTCACGACTCCGGCTCCGACTCCGACTCCGGGTCGACTCCGAGAGTAAATTCCTATACCACTAAAATGAATAAAATTTGCACAAATTGTTAACTTTTTCCTATATTTTGGCCTATATAGGCTAATGCGTTAGTTTTTCTTACATATTCATTAGAAAGGATATTCGTTCGAATACATTCAAACATATCAATATTGTTTCTGCCGAATCTTACGTTGCAAAATAGCAAAGTTAGAACGTTTTTGTCGGTTTTCCTTTTTTGCACGAGTATATTCTGGACGGAATTCTTCCGCGTAAGAAAATCGTTGAGCTTTCAAAATATGTAAAAATAAAGGAGCAATACAAATCATAAGGAATACATGCAAAAAATTATAGGCAATTCATGACCAAGTTTCAAGCTTGATGTAAGCGAACATTTTAGTGTGCTTAGCCTCAAAAGGAGACCCCCAGTTGTAAAGCTCAATAAAAGCCATTTTTCTTGATTTTTTCCGAGAAAACTACGTAACTTTTTGGCAGTTTTGTTTTTTTCATCTGAAAGAGAAAAATATTACGAAGTATTGAGGACGTCTACGAAACCTTGTTTTTATTAAAGCATTGTGGGGTGCCAACTTTAGCTCGAAAACTAATAAACCAATTGTCATATATTTTTGTGGCCGATTTCGAGAAAAACACAATTTATGCTGCATACAAAATAAAATAAATTGTTCCCATGCAACGCTCACACTAAGGCAATATTTTTCCGATCGACTTAAAAATTTGACTACCTATTCTAAGATATTTATACATTTCAATTTTTCTGAAGTTTATAAGTAGGGATCGCCCTTTAAACTAAAATTCAGCGCTCACATTTTGAACATTGCTGTGGAAATATTTGAGATATAGTGTGTATTCTACCTAGCATATAGGCAGATGGATGTTTTCTGGAACTGAAAAATTAGCACACGAAGAGATTTCGTGCATGAAAATATTCTACAAAAATGTTGCTAGGAAAATTTTATGTAGGGTCGGTCCACTAGGACAAGAAATCGATATTGCCATGTTTTCACTTCTTTATCACTTTTACCCGATCCTTTCTCATGAAAACTATGATTATATATTTCATTGAATTTCTTATGTGATTGTGTAGAAAACTCGGATACACATGAACTATATCTGTTCCTGGCGGACAGATCCGGTTATTTGAATGTCTACATCTAAAACCCTCATCGAGTATATAGAAAGAAAGGTTCCTCACTGAAAACATGTCATCTAAAAATGATGAAACAATGTCTCCAAACAGAGATATAAAGCTATTTTCTCAATGATGGATAGGAGTCAATTAAAAAATTCATTATGTCATAACTCAGAAATTTCAGCAATAGGATCCTTTGGGGTTCTCAATTGGGGCTTTCATTCCGAAAAGGAATTTTCCACTCCTAGATCTTGAATTCCATTTTGTGCCATAGGGTATTCAGTAAGATTTTCCATAGAGACCACACTGTCTTTAGTAGAAGACAAGGATGACTTCTCATAAAAAACTGGATGAGAATACCAATAGACCTTTGTGAGAAGAGCAATAAGACTTCTGACGAAAGAGGTTAAAGGTCCAATCTTAAATCGATTGTCATAGAGCTTTATTTTGTTTGCAAAAATGTAAAGAATCAATTGGATCAACAAAATAGGGATGAATAGAATACACTTCAGAGGATAGTAAATATCCTGTGAATCGTCCCTTAACTTAGTTTAATATACCGTTTGCATATATGTTTTCTTATACATTTCTTTTAAAATAAAAAATGATTTTTAAAAAAAGTTCTTGTTCCAAATTTAATGTTATACTTCTATAACGTGGAAAAAATTTTACTCGGAGTCGGAGTCGAGTTATTTTTTTCGACTCAGACTCCGACTCCGACTCCAGCAAAATTGCTCGACTCCGACTCGTAGACTCCGACTCCGAAACCCTGCTTTTAACACCTTTCGTCTAGAACTAAATTTCATGTTACTTTCATGCATCAACTCGAAAAAAGAACAAAACAAATTTATTCAAAAAATATTTGGTTGTTTTGTTGGCAAACTTGATGTATATATTTTCTTGATATATATTGCTAATACATATTTTATTTATTCGGCGACTTATATTGAAATTTGACGGAGATTATTTAAGTTTTTGACGTCTCTTATCTAGAATGAAGTTTTATGGGACAAAACTTAATAAACTCAGATAAAGTACAACATTAACCCTAAAACGTGATTTTGCTTTTGGCAGATTCCTGGCCTTTAGGTACGATTTAGAGTTTTGGTGTATTCGGGGGCCTATAGTAAAATTTTATGACAAATAATTTTGTAGAATATTTTGATCTGATACGATCACATTTTAAAGGAGTTTTAAAAAGTTTTTGAAAAAAGGGGCCAAAAAGACCCCTTTATTGACTCGCATGAGGGTTAATTTTTTTTATTAAAAAGATACCCCGCATTGTTGTCACCAATATTGCCAAAGACACTTTATACCAAAAATGCAAGGATTATAAGGAATGTGATGTCGAATATTTAAAAACCTGTAGAAATGGGCGGAACTTGCCACGCCTATTTAGGTTACTTTCGACGTAAACTTTCAAAACGCCGATACACGTGTTCTCTTTTTTTCGGTCCTCTTTCATAATCTATGCGGGGTTTCTTGTAATTTTAAAAAAGTTAGATTTTGTTGTACAGTGTTATATACATATAATATAAAATTGTCACTAAAATTGTCAACATGGGTCCATGTTTCGATACCTTCCGATTTTCGAAATTTTGAGGATTGTAACTTAATTTTTCCACCGAACTTCCTATAATTTAACATTTAAGGTTTCCAGTGCTTACAAACATCTCCACCAAAAATTGTCGACATAGGTCCATGTTTTGGTAAAGCCCCCATACAACGGTACATTCCGATTTTCGGCACTTTGAGGATTTTAGCAACCTTTTCGACCTAACTATCTGTAATTTCAGGTTTGAGGTTCCCAGTGGTCAGAACACCTCTCCACTAAAAATTGTCTTTATAGATCCATGTTTTGGTATAGCCCCCATATAACGGTACCTCCCGGTTTTCGGTATTTTGAGGATTTTAGCTATATTTGTTGATCGAACTACTTGTATTTTGACATTCAATGTTCCTAGTGGTCACAAAGCTACTCTACCAAAAACGTTCAATGCTGGTAAATTTGGATATTTTGAGTATTTTAGCGACACTTTTTACTTTTTTTAGCTGCATTTGTTGATTGCACTATTTGTAATTTGACATTTTAGGTTCCCAGTGGTCACAAGAATTCTCCACCAAAAATTGTCAACATAGGCCCACACTTTGATTTTTTTATAAATTGTTTGATGCATTTTCTGACCTAGTTTAGATATTTGAGGTGTTCGTGGTCACAAAAGTATTATTTCGTTTTATTTCAGAACATTTTATGGTGGAGGATATAAAAACTTCGGCCCCGCCGAACACAACGCTTTTTATTTATTCTATTTTGAGTCTCAATATTTAGTCAAGACGACTTGTCATCTATGTAGGAGTTTATGTACATATACAGTCGGACCTCGATTATCCGTTATTGTCGGGACAGGAGGCGTTACGGATAATCGATTTTCCCGCAAAATGGAGGCAATGCTTTTATGCAGTTTTTGAAAATATTTTGAAGTATAAAATTGCATAGTATCGTACAATAATATGAAAATCTGCAATTTTTTTTAAGTTTGTTACGGGAATCCACCAAAATTTTAAAAGATACTTAATATCATCATCATCAGATTAATCTGAATTGACTTTGTCCCATTGTTTTTGTGATACCATAAATGCACAAATTGTGTAATACGGGAGAATTTCCAGTTTTTCTTTGTTTAACTTTTGTTTGCTTAATCAAATTAATTGGAAAGTGTTATTTTAAGGCCGGGTAATGAAGCACGGTGCTCTTGAAACAATTTTAAATGGAAGGTTCTTACACCTCGGAAATTTTTGCCGATTCTGAAACTACAATGTTTATAGATGAGAACAATCAAAAAACAAAAAAAATCGCCGGAGCGCTTTTTAAATAAATCGCGATTTAAGTTGACATTTTTAGGGGTTGTTTAGGTTTTCGCGATTTTGCTTAGAAACCACATTTCCTATCAAAATGGGACTAAAACAAATGTTGTAGATATGAAAATTCTCTACAAGATTGGCCTTTATGATATTCTCGTCGGTTTTACCGTTTTTGAGATATAGAAGTTCAAATTGGGACAATTCAAATTCAATTCAATTCTGTATCGCCCCCTTATAAAACAATGTCATGACTGCAAATTCCCAACTTATACTCATATATCTAAAAAATTGTTACAACTAAGGATAAGTTACTTAAGCCAGTCTTGTAGAGAATTTTCACAGCTTTAAGATTTTCTCAGGTCACATGGCGATACGACTTACCTTATTCAAGCAAATTCGCGAAACCCTAACAAAAAAAACTAAAAATGTAAACTGAGCTTCCTTATCTCAAAAATGGTACAAGGTGGGAACAAATGATAAAGTCAATCCTCTAGAGAATTTTGACAGCTAAAACATTTTCTTTAGCTCCATTTCGATTGGACTTGCGGTTTTCAAGCAAAATCGTAAAAACCAAAAAAACACCTAAAAATGTGAATTTTGAACGCGATTTATTTAAAAATCCCTACAGCGATTTTTTCTTGTTTTTGGATTTTTCTCATCTATGAACACTGCTGATTCAGAATTCACAAAAAACTTTCCCTGTGTAAGTGGTTTTCATCAAAAGTTAGTTAAGGCGCTCCCTACATGACATTGTTTTATAAGGGGGCGATACAGTCAGTGCATTGTCCCAAGTTGAACTACTATATCTCAAAAATGGTAAAAACTACGAAAATACCATAAAGGTCGATCTTGTAGAGAATTTTCATAGCTACAATATTTGTTTTAATCCCATTTTGAAAGGAAATGCGGTTTCTAAGCAAAACCGCGAAAACCTAAACAACTCCTAAAAATGTCAACTTAAATCGCGATTTATTTAAAAAGCGCTCCGGCGATTTTTTTTGTTTTTTGATTGTTCTCATCTATGAACATTGTAGTTTCATAATCCGCAAAAACTTCCGAGGTGTAAGCACCTTCCATTTAAAATTGTTTCAAGAGCACCGTGGAAGTTTATAACGAAAAATAGAGGAAATGGAACAAAGTCCAACATTTCTTTTCTATCACGGATAATGAAGGTTCCCGGATAATCGAGGTTCAACTGTACATACATACATACATACAACGTACATACATACATACAACGTACATACATACATACATCGACATTTTGATCCACATAGAAGAACTTGTTAGCTCGACGAAAGATGTATGTTCTGCATTCTATGCTGACAGATAGTCAAAGTTTTTGCTCAATTTATGTTGAGGCGTGACTATTTTGGCTAAGGATGATTTAAGTTTTTAACAAATTTCAAAAACAGCTGGTTGTCTGTTGAACATTATTCAGGTACAATACAGGTACTTAAGTTAACAGTCGCTTGGAGTTTTTGTTGTGTTGTGCAAAAACAGTTACAACACATCGTTTACCTTCGTTTAAAAATAACTTTTAATTTGTTTGTTAATAATTATTTCTTCTATAGTTAAATCTTTAACCGTTTATGGTCCCCCTAAAGTTAAGCTTAAAGGAATATGCACATGTACAGTGAGCGTCAAAATAAACTTTACACATCTCAACATTTTTTTGATTACATTATTACACCGACATAGAGATATTATAAGTATAACATATAAATGTAACCTTTTTAAGTATTTAGTTGTGAATTAAAAACCTAGAAAATATTAGGCCCTTCCGATGTTTCGTTATGAAATAAATGAAGATTACCAAAATAACCCAAAATTTGACGCGTCAAAATAAAGTTTACACGCAAGAACTTTCTTATTTCTTTAACAAAATGAAGGGATATTTTTTGATTTTGAACTTATTTTCATCACTTACAAGCCTCCAAACAATAAATTAATGAGTGTTTGGTGTAATTGGGTGATATTTCCCCCTTGGACCCGTGGTACCACTTTCGTGTAATATTGACATAAAATAGGCTTCTATTAAGATTTTTGTCGAATTTTTTCGGCAAGTACTCTATGGATTTGTAGTCTAGAGACTTCAATGGGTGATCCGATATACATAGGAGTCAAATATAGCAACAACGAAACGTCGGAAGGGCATAATATTTTCTGGATTTTAATTCACCACTAAATACTTAAAAAAGTTACATTTATATGTTACACGTATAATATCTCTATGTCGGTGTAATAATGCAATCAGAAAAATGTTGAGAGGTGTAAAGTTTATTTTGACGCTCACTGAATGTATATGTTGACATGTTAGTATCAGTGAGCAAATAAAACTCAATAACTATGAAATTTTTTCCTAATGTTTTCTATTCGTGTCATGTTAGAGCTAGTTCATTCTGTGACTTAGTTTGGCGTATAGTTTGTGTGTTATATAAGTAAAGTTCTCATGGCAAAGTGATATTTTGTACGTGCTATGAATTGTAGTATTTATTTTTTCAAAAGATAATATTTGAAAAATAAAAATGCAATAGTAAAGAACAGCATGCACAGATATTTGAACAACTTTGTATTTCTAAAATCTTCACAAGAATCGTGACATGTAAACACATATGCGCGACCTTCTTCTACGACATTGTTATGTTAAATGTTAGTTCATTCCTATTTCCGTATCTGGACTTGTTTAACAATAGTTCATGCGGAGAAATATGTGTAGATCATTACAACTATTTTCTTTGTTTTATGTCATTCGTATGTACTTCACATTATTGTATTCACTGTTAGTTGGAAATAAATGGGTGTATAAAGCATTGCATGCAATAATTACAAAGAAAAACATGACACCCACCAAAAAAAACAAGTCGTTAAGTTCGACCGGGCCGAACTTGTTATACCCTCCACCATAAAATATTCTTAACGAAAATTATATAATTAGTTTCCTTTCCTGTCCTGTCTTTGTGGACATAGGTCCAGGTTTTGGTATGGCCCCGATATAACGGTACCACCCGATTTCAAGTGTTTTAAAGTCATTATCTACATTTTCGGCCAGCATTCTCTGTAATTTGCTTATGGGGTTTTCAGTGTTCAAAAATATTGTATTTACTAATAAGTTAAAAATAAAAAAATTATTTTAAAATTAAGCTACAGTGTTTTATTTATAAATGCATTGAATGCTAGAAAGTAAGTGTTCGCTTAGAATCAAGTAGTATATTCTTTTAAGAAAAGGGCTTTTTTGTTCTAGTACTGCAACTAGCAAAGTTTTAATAAGCGAATTGATTTCATTTGATTGATAACTCTATAAGCTTTTTAATGGTATACATATAAGTTTAATCGGTTACTTGAAACCGCTTCATAAATCTGTTTTATTGTCGGTTTAAAAATTGAGATAACCGCATCTATCCTCCAAGAAAATTTTTTAATCAATCAATATTTCAAAAACGCCTAGATGTCTACATAAGCAACAAACAATTGGTATGTCTACACACCAATAAATAACCAATGACGAATATACAGAAAAACAAAACATAGTTTATTGAATTTTAATCGAGCTCACATGACCTAAGGATTGAAAAAGTGAATTCTAGCGAAGTCCCACAAACCCAACCAATATGCTACGATCGTTTTGCTGGTGGTTTTAATTCAGCTCATCAGGCATATCGGATGTGAATGCCTAGAAGACAATAACTGATTTTGATAACTTTTATTTATACAACCATCATTACAAATTTCCAACATCGGTCCATGTTTATGTGTAGCCCCCATATAGGTACCTCCCGATTTCCAATATTTTGAGGGTATTATCTAAAACCGAACTAGCTGTAATTTGACATTTAAGGTCCCTAGGTGTCACAACACTACTCCACCAAAAACTGTCAACATAGGTCCATGTTTAGGATAAAATTCTGAGTCGATCTATCCATGTCCGTCTGTTGTAATCACTGTAGCGTCTGCAAAAATTGTCAATTGTTCTTCTGTCAAATAAAACGCTTGCCGTTTAATTTTGTCACCATTTTTAATTTAAATGCAAACGTTTTACAGTCAGTCAGTTTTACAGCTTCGATTATCCGTGAACCTCCACTATCCGGGATAGAAAAAAAATGTTGGTCATCTTTCCAATACTTCTATCATCAGTTATAAACTCTATTATCCGGGAGTAAAAACCTAACTTGAAATTAATTTGATCAAATGGAAACAAAACAAAAATGGAGTAACTAAAAGGACGAAATGCATAATTTGAGACAATTGCCACCAAAAGAGTATTTTTAAATAGTACGTATGTGAGTAATGATAGGGAGTAATAAATTGCTTTATTTTCTGGAAATATATTTCTCCAGATGCAAATTCTTGAATTCTTAATTTTATTTCATTTCTTTCCTTTAACAAATATATTAAAAAGAGCACAGATAAATATTTTCCCTAAAAATATTTTCAAAAACTGCGTAAAACATTACGCATCGATTATCCGTAATGTGTGATATCAAAATATAGAAAACCTTTAATTAAAAAATTTTACTTAATGTGCACGCTTTGGCATGGCCTATATAGTAATTTTTTGAGACATTTCAATTTAGGCCTTTTTGTTCTCAGGGGGTAAAAGCCTTCTTGTAAACCAATAGTCGCATGTACATATCTACGTTTTCAAATGTACTTTCTAAAACTTTCAGAATAATAAAACAAGTTTGTTAAAAAGATACCTTTAAATTTTGATTTCAGTGAAACAGAAACATTTCATACATTTTAAATCCGGATTTTTATAACATACCTATATCCAAAACTATATCCCATACTCATTTACAGCTCTATCTGTTCTCGTAAAAACAATTATAGCAGTATTTAGTACTTTTCGTATACATAACTAAGAATTTCCAAAACCTCCTCCTTATTTATCTCCACTCTAAACGCCAACTGCTATTCTAATAACGAATTTCACAATTTCAACACTATCCATTTACACAATAACAATTTGAACCAAATTGTTATGGCATTTAGTAGTTTTCGTTCACTAATGGTAGGTGTAGCCGTTTAAAATATTCAATTAGTACTAAATTTAGTAACTTTTAGTACTTTTCGTACACTTACAGAGGTGGCACATACATTTGCAACAAAATTGTAGGTTTTAGAAAAATTTCTGTAAAAAATTTTTTTGAAAGACAATTCATGTATTTCCATTATTTCATAAGTTTCTGACCCTAGCACCCTTGCTCAGGCCCCTCCCCGAGACCCACCAATCTCCCGAACAAAAAAAAAAAAAAAAAACAAATAATTGTAATAATATTAAAAATGATATTTTACAAAATATTGACGATTTTTGCATGCGATTTGGCCCAGTTGCATATGTTTTGACCATTAAATTTTAAAGCGTTACATGTATTTTAAATTTTTTCATAAATCTTGTTGGATATATTTTCGAAACTTTTTAAAAATAACTATAAAAAATACCTGAATTGTCTTTCAAAAAATATTATACAAAATTTTTTCTAAAACATGTAATTTTGTTGCAAATGTATTGACCACCACTGTATATGTCAAATTTTCAAAACCCCTTGGGTGCAAATTGTACCAATATTGGGTACGATTTCCTACTTTTCGTACACATAAGTACGAAATTCAAAAAAAAACTATCTCAATCCTACTCTCCATCAGTAATCATAATTAAAAATTTCAGGATCCCAGCTGTATCCGTTCACCCAAAATCAAATTGTACCAAATTAGTAAAATTTAGTAATTTTGGTACTCAATAAGTATGAATTTCCAAAACTATCTCAATCCTATACTCCCACAATAATCTTATTTCAAAATTTCAGAATTCCATCTCTATCTGTTCAATCAAATCCAAATAGTACTAAATTCAGCACCTTTTGAAGTACGAATTTCCAAAAACAAATTATTCCAAATTTCAGGTAATCTTAGAGTAATCTTAATTCCGTTCTCCAAAATCAAAATTGTACCAAATTTAGTACCATTTAGTAGGTTTCGTTCACATAAGTACGCATTTCCAAAAAACATCTCCATTTCTTAATCCTACATTTCAACAATAATCATTATTCGAAATTTAAAGTTTCTAGCTCTATCCATTCACCCAAATCCAAATTGTACAAAATTTATTACCTTTTAGTACTTTTCGTACACATAAATACGAAATTTCAAAATAACCTCCAAATTTCAGGTTTCCAGCCCCATCCATTCTCCCAAATCCAAATTGTACTAAACTTACTACCGTTTAGTACTTTTCTTACACATAAGTATGAATTTCCAAAGCTGTCTCCATAACTCAATCCTACACTTCAACAGTAATCTTAATTCCAAATTTCAGGATTTCAACTCTATCCATTCACCCAAATTCAAATTATACCAATTTTAGTACCCTTTAGTACTTTTCGTACAGCTCAACCAAATCCAAATTTAGTACTTTTCGTACACATGAGTACAAAGTTCCAAAACCATTTTATTTTTTATACACCACTTCCCAACCTTGATTTCCATACAAAATTCCAAGATTCTAGCTACTACAGCCGTTCAAAATATACAATTGGTACTAAATTTAATAACTTTTAGTATTTTTCGTACACTTATATGTCGAATTTTGAAAAAGCTTTTGGTACATTTTCCTAAATCTCTGTCACTAACCCTTATTCCAAATTTCAGAATAGTAGCTCTTCGCGTTTGCCTAATACAATGGATACCATATTTAGTACCTTTTAGTAATTTTCGTACCCTTCTAGTTCGAATTTCCAAAAACCTAGCCTTATATCACCCCTACACACCAACAACAACCCACACTAAAAATTTCAAGCTTCTAGCTTCAGCCGTTTCGTCTGGGCGATGATCTGTCAGTCACTCACTCACTCATCACTAAGCTCTTTTATATGTAAGGATCAATCTTAAGAGGGCGAGCATTTTGGATATTATCAATCAATTACGACCACCAAAACCTCAACGCTTGGTTCTGGGATCATTCATTACAACAATATTCGAAATCCCATTTCATAAATAGGATCGGTTTTTATACCCTACTAGCTGAACCCGGTGCGCTTTGCTGCCCCGATTACGATAAAATATAATGGAATGGCAGAATTATTTTAACGTTTTTAATATTTTAACGAATAAATATAGGAGATATGAAGGCGTTATATACCTATTCAGGGTTGTAATGGAGCTACTATGGTATTTTTGTATGTTTCAGGAGGTAACACTCCTCCGAAAGCCTTTCAGCCTATAAGTATTCCTAACGATTTAGATATATCATAATAAAACATAAATCTTAAGAAGCCTCTCAAAGACATGATACTTAATAGCTGTAGCCTTGATCAAGTCCTTCCCGACTATAAGTACTTCTATAAATAATGATGACTTTTACTGACTGCTAAGTCTTTAAAATTTCATTGAAATTGAACATACGTAACAAAAACATGAAATCGACCTAAAATATATATGAGTAGCTATGTATATTCCTATATGAACCGCTCTCGATATACATAATTTGTCAAATTTATTTTTAGACCAAATCCCGTCTAACATTCACATTTTGTGCATAAAATACAGAAAACCAGCCGAAAATATATATAGGAGCTATATTCTGTCTATTGTCTCATTTATTTCTAGAACGAATTGCGTCACGCTTTCCAAATTTCAGTGAAATTGGACATATGTAGTGTGTCCAAATCTGAACCGGTCTCGATATAATTTGGCACATTTATATTTGGAACAAATTTCGTCAGACATCCCAAATTTCAGCGACATTGGACACATATAGCGTGTTTAGAGCATCAAATACAGAAAATCGGCCTAAAATATAGATAGGAGCAATATCCAAATCTGAAGCGATTACGATATGATTTGGACCAAATCCCCTTACGCATTCCAAATTTCACCGAAATTGGACATAAATAGCGAGTTTGGTTCATAAAATACAGCAAATCGGCCGAAAATATATACAGGAGCTATATCCAAATCTGAACCGATTTCGATATAATTTGGCACATTTATTTCTAGACCTAGTTCTGTAACACATTCCAAATTTCAGCGACATTGGACATATATAGCGTGCTTGGTGCATAAAATACAGGAAATCGGCCGATAATATATATGGGAGCTATATTCAAATCTGAACCGATCTCTATATAAGTTATCACATTTATTTCTGGAACAAATTCCGTCAGACCCTCCAAATTTCAGCGAAATTGAACATATACAGCGTGTTTGGTGCATAAAATATGGAAAATCGGCCGAAAATATATATTGGAGCTATATCCAAATCTGAACCGTTTTCGATATAATTCGGCACATTTATGCCTAGACCAAATTCCGTTAAACATTCCAAATTTCAGCCAAATTGGCCATATATAGCGTGTTTGGTGCATCAAATGCGGAAAATCGGACGAAAATATATATGGGAGCTATATCCAAATCTGAACCGATTTCGATATAATTCGGCACATTTATGTCTAGACCAAATTCCGTTACACATTTCAAATTTCAGCAAAATTGGACATATATAGCGTGCTTGGTGCATAAAATACAGGAAATCGGCGAAAAAATATATGGGATCAAATCTGAACCGATTTCTATATAATTTAGCACGTTTATTTCTAGAATAAATTCCGTCAGACCCTCCAAATTTCAGCGAAATTGGACATATATAGCGTGTTTGGTGCATAAAATAAGGAAATCGGCGGAAAATATATGTGTATGGGAGCTATATCCAAATCTGAACCAATCTCAATATAATCTGGCATATTTATTTCTAGAATAAATTTCGTGAGAAATTCAAAATTTCAGCGAAATTGGACATATGTAGCTTGTTTGGTGCATCAAATAAGGAAGTCGGCCGAAAATATATGTGTATGGGAGATATATCCAAATCTGAACCGATTTTGATATAATTTGGCACTTTTATTCCCAAACCAAGTTCCGTCATACATTCCAAATTTCATCGATATTGGACATAAATAGCATGTTTGGTACTTAAAATAAGGAAATAGGCCGAAAATATATGTATGTGGGAGCTATACCGAAATCTGAACCGATTTGAATATAATTTGGTAAATTTATTTCTACATCAAATTCCGTCACGCGTACAAAATTTGAAGATTGTATCAGTAATAGTTCTAAAGATATTTGCATACAAAATCTAAATTTTTTTGAGGTACCTCCGGTTTTGATGCTATATCTCCAGATCAACGCGAAATTTCAAAAATTGATATAGCCTATTTTCATTCCAGTCCCTGTAGCAATGTACCCTAAACATTTCAGTAAGATCTGTTCAGCGGTTTTCGAGTCTATAAGGCACAAACAAACAGACAGACAAACAAATTTCAATTTTATATATATAGAAGACTAGCTGAACCCGGCGCGCTTTGCTGCCCCGACTACGATAAAATATAATGGAATGCCATAATTATATTAACGTTTTTAATATTTTAACGAATAAATATAGGAGATATGAAGGAGTTATATACCTATTCTGGGTTGTTATGGAGCTACTATGGTATTTTTTAAATTAAACATACGTAACAAAAACATTAAATCGACCGAAAATATATATGGGTAGCTATATTCCTATATGAACCGCTCTCGATATAATTTGTCAAATTTATTTTTAGACCAAATCCCGTCTTACATTCACATTTTTTGCATAAAATACGGAAAATCAGCCGAAAATATATATGGGAGCTATATTCTAATCTGAACCGATTTCGGTATAATTTGTCCCATTTATTTCTAGAACGAATTGCGTCACGCTTTCCAAATTTCAGTGAAATTGGACATATGTAGTGTTTCCAAATCTGAACCGGTCTCGATAGAATTTGGCACATTTATATTTAGAACAAATTCCGTCAGACATCCCAAATTTCAGCGACATTGGACACATATAGCGTGTTTAGAGCATCAAATACAGAAAATCGGCCTAAAATATAGATAGGAGCAATATCCAAATCTGAACCGATTTCGATATGATTTGCCACATTTATGTCTAGACCAAATCGCGTTACGCATTCCAAATTTCACAGAAATTGGACATAAATAGCGAGTTTGGTTCATAAAATAGAGGAAATCGGCCGAAAATATATACAGGAGCTATATCCAAATCTGAACCGATTTCGATATAATTTGGCACATTTATTTCTAGACCAAGTTCTGTAACACATTCCAAATTTCAGCGAAATTGGACATATATAGCGTGCTTGGTGCATAAACTACAGGAAATCGGCCGAAAATGGAGCTATATCCAAATCTGAACCGATTTCGATATAATTCGGCACATTTATGTCTAGACCAAATTCCGTGAGAATTTCAAAATTTCAGCGAAATTGGACATATATAGCGAGTTTGGTGCATAAAATAAGAAAGTCGGCCGAAAATATATGTGTATGGGAGCTATACCCAAATCTGAACCGATTTTAATATAATTTGGCACATTAATTTCCAGACCAAGTTCCGTCATACATTCCAAATTTCATCGAAATTGGACATAAATAGCATGTTTGGTACATAAAATAAGAAAATCGGCCGAAAATATATGTATGTGGGAGCTATATCTTAATCTGAACCGATTTGAATATAATTTGGTAAATTTATGTCTACATCAAATTCCGTCACGCATACAAAATTTAGAGATTGTATCTGTAACAGTTTTAAAGATATTTGCATACAAAATCTAAATTTTTTGGAGGTACCTCCGGTTTTGATGCTATATCTAAAGATCAACGCGAAATTTCAAAAAATGATATAGCCTATTTTCATTCCAGGCCATGTAGCAATGTACCCTAAACATTTCAGTAAGATCTGTTCAGCGGTTTTCGAGTCTATAAGGCACAAACAAACAAACAGACAGACAAACAAATTTCAATCTAATATATAAAAGGCAATGTGTGTATGTTAGTATGTTTGTTTGTTTGTATGTTTGTATGTTCCGAATAGACTCAAAAACGGCTGAATAGATTTTCTTGAAAATTTCAGATAATGTACTGGGAACACCGGTGGTGAAAATAGGCTATATATTTTTTTGAATGGTCGTCGCGGAAGTGAAATATCGCGGTCATCCTAAATTATTCAAAAATGTATTATTTCAGATAATATACCTAATTTTAGTAAGCGTGACTACAAAACCGCTAAAACATTGGCTTCAATATGTGGGATAACGCGGTCAACGCCATATTTTGGAATACAGTAAAATCCCGATGACTTGAGATGTCACTATATAGAAATTCCGAAAAATCGATTGGGAAATCTTATGAAATTTTGTATGTGGAGTTTTTAGGTCTGAGAATAGGTCGTAATCTATTTTTTTATCCCGCTAAGTGTAGTGACCGGTGGTCCTTCCCACAATTTTTTTAAGAAAACCGCGAAATTCAAGATACGTTTTAATATATTGTTTACAAATTGTTTCCAATGCTATGGTAATTACAGTCTTGACCCTGAATGGTCGTCGCGGAAGTGAAAATCGCGGTCATCCCAAAATTTTCAGAAATGTATTATTTCAATTAATTAGAACTGTCGTAAGCTGTTTTTATACGGCTAGGAGTAGTGACCGGTGGTCCTCCCCCACAATGTTTTTAAGAAAATCTGAAATCTTTGATATTTTTGAACGTATTGTTTACAGATTGTTTTCCCTGAATGATCGCGGTCATTACAAAGTTTTCAAAAATGTATTATTTCAATTAATATACATAATTTTAGTATGCGTGACACAAAAATGATATAAACACTAGCTTGAACAAGTGGGATAGCGCGGTCGTGAGCTATTTTAATACGGCTAAGTGTAGTGACCGGAGGTTCTCCTTCAATTTTTTTTTTTTTTAATCTGAAGTCCATGATATTTTTGAACGTATTGTTTACAGATTGTTTGCAATACTACTGTAATTATTGTCTTGACCCCGAATGGTCTTCGCGGAAGTGAAATATCGCGAAAAGTGAAATACCGCGGTCATCACAAAATTTGCAAACATTTATTATTTCAGATAATATACATAATTTTGTAAGCGTTCCTAAAATACGCTATAAACGCTGAACACTAAACAATAAGTGGGACAGCGCGATCAACTCCACATTTTGGAATACAGTAAAATCCGGATAACTTGAGATGTCACAAGATCGAAATTCCAGAAAGATCCATTGGAAATCAGACAAAGTTATTGATATACTATACAATATCATCATTGGAATCAGAATACCGCGATCGTGTTCGATTTTTGAAAATATTATAATTACGGATAAAATCTCAAAATGTGGGGAGTGAAACTTCATGAGCATTGATTTCAGTCCTTGGAATAGCTAGGTAAAGATACATTTTTCAAATACAGCAAAATCTCGATAATGACAACTACAATTTATAGAAGTAATTTTTTTATGAATTATATAAATGTTGCCATACATATCCCGAAGGAACATACATTTCGCTGAGGGGTATTTTACCACTATTGCATATAGAGCGCGAAGAAAAAAAGCGTTACGTTCGATCGGCCTGAATGAGGTTAAATCCACCAAAAATAGCGAAAATCAGGCGCCACCGTTCTATGGGAGCTATATCAAAACGAGGACGTATACTGAACAGTGGCTATATCTCTGAACTATCGAAAATCGGGAGGTACTGTTTTATGGGAGCTATATCAAAACGTGAACCTATTACTGTTACATACCGAGCGCAAATAAAAAGGCGTGTCTTTCGGTCGATACGAATATTTATGCTCTCCTCTTTAAAATATATTAAAACCAGATTTCAGCCATTTCGGTGTGATAATGATGTTAAATCCTCAAAAATAGCGAAAATCAGCCGGTATCGTTCTATGGGAGCTATATCAAAACGTGGACCTATACCAACAATTCTTTGCAGTAATAATTACGACCCCAACCGAGACCAACAATCCAATATATAGCAATGTTAATTGACGTGCACCGACCATTATATGTGGGTCACAAAGTGCTTTAAACTGTCGATTTATGGTGAAGGGTATAATAAAAGAGATTTTATATCTTAAATTTGGAGGATACCATTATATGGAATTTGTGTCAAAACATTGATTTATATTATGAAGTTTCTAGAAAGATGCCTAATTATGGGTGTATCAATACTGGATAGATAACTAAAGTTTACACGGAGAACCCAAACAACGGGCCAGCAACGCGGACCGGGTCAGCTAGTCTAATATATAAAAGGCAATGTGTGTATGTTAGTATGTTTGTTTGTTTGTATGTTTGTATGTTCCGAATAGACTCAAAAACGGCTGAATAGATTTTCTTGAAAATTTCAGATAATGTACTGGGAACACCGGTGGTGAAAATAGGCTATATATTTTTTTGAATGGTCGTCGCGGAAGTGAAATATCGCGGTCATCCTAAATTATTCAAAAATGTATTATTTCAGATAATATACCTAATTTTAGTAAGCGTGACTACAAAACCGCTAAAACATTGGCTTCAATATGTGGGATAACGCGGTCAACGCCATATTTTGGAATACAGTAAAATCCCGATGACTTGAGATGTCACTATATAGAAATTCCGAAAAATCGATTGGGAAATCTTATGAAATTTTGTATGTGGAGTTTTTAGGTCTGAGAATAGGTCGTAATCTATTTTTTTATCCCGCTAAGTGTAGTGACCGGTGGTCCTTCCCACAATTTTTTTAAGAAAACCGCGAAATTCAAGATACGTTTTAATATATTGTTTACAAATTGTTTCCAATGCTATGGTAATTACAGTCTTGACCCTGAATGGTCGTCGCGGAAGTGAAAATCGCGGTCATCCCAAAATTTTCAGAAATGTATTATTTCAATTAATTAGAACTGTCGTAAGCTGTTTTTATACGGCTAGGAGTAGTGACCGGTGGTCCTCCCCCACAATGTTTTTAAGAAAATCTGAAATCTTTGATATTTTTGAACGTATTGTTTACAGATTGTTTTCCCTGAATGATCGCGGTCATTACAAAGTTTTCAAAAATGTATTATTTCAATTAATATACATAATTTTAGTATGCGTGACACAAAAATGATATAAACACTAGCTTGAACAAGTGGGATAGCGCGGTCGTGAGCTATTTTAATACGGCTAAGTGTAGTGACCGGAGGTTCTCCTTCAATTTTTTTTTTTTTTAATCTGAAGTCCATGATATTTTTGAACGTATTGTTTACAGATTGTTTGCAATACTACTGTAATTATTGTCTTGACCCCGAATGGTCTTCGCGGAAGTGAAATATCGCGAAAAGTGAAATACCGCGGTCATCACAAAATTTGCAAACATTTATTATTTCAGATAATATACATAATTTTGTAAGCGTTCCTAAAATACGCTATAAACGCTGAACACTAAACAATAAGTGGGACAGCGCGATCAACTCCACATTTTGGAATACAGTAAAATCCGGATAACTTGAGATGTCACAAGATCGAAATTCCAGAAAGATCCATTGGAAATCAGACAAAGTTATTGATATACTATACAATATCATCATTGGAATCAGAATACCGCGATCGTGTTCGATTTTTGAAAATATTATAATTACGGATAAAATCTCAAAATGTGGGGAGTGAAACTTCATGAGCATTGATTTCAGTCCTTGGAATAGCTAGGTAAAGATACATTTTTCAAATACAGCAAAATCTCGATAATGACAACTACAATTTATAGAAGTAATTTTTTTATGAATTATATAAATGTTGCCATACATATCCCGAAGGAACATACATTTCGCTGAGGGGTATTTTACCACTATTGCATATAGAGCGCGAAGAAAAAAAGCGTTACGTTCGATCGGCCTGAATGAGGTTAAATCCACCAAAAATAGCGAAAATCAGGCGCCACCGTTCTATGGGAGCTATATCAAAACGAGGACGTATACTGAACAGTGGCTATATCTCTGAACTATCGAAAATCGGGAGGTACTGTTTTATGGGAGCTATATCAAAACGTGAACCTATTACTGTTACATACCGAGCGCAAATAAAAAGGCGTGTCTTTCGGTCGATACGAATATTTATGCTCTCCTCTTTAAAATATATTAAAACCAGATTTCAGCCATTTCGGTGTGATAATGATGTTAAATCCTCAAAAATAGCGAAAATCAGCCGGTATCGTTCTATGGGAGCTATATCAAAACGTGGACCTATACCAACAATTCTTTGCAGTAATAATTACGACCCCAACCGAGACCAACAATCCAATATATAGCAATGTTAATTGACGTGCACCGACCATTATATGTGGGTCACAAAGTGCTTTAAACTGTCGATTTATGGTGAAGGGTATAATAAAAGAGATTTTATATCTTAAATTTGGAGGATACCATTATATGGAATTTGTGTCAAAACATTGATTTATATTATGAAGTTTCTAGAAAGATGCCTAATTATGGGTGTATCAATACTGGATAGATAACTAAAGTTTACACGGAGAACCCAAACAACGGGCCAGCAACGCGGACCGGGTCAGCTAGTTTTATATATATAGATAGATACCACAATGTGGAAAAGGGTATTATAAGTTTGTTTTGGTAAAAATTCATGTAACACCGCGAAATATTCGTCGGAGACCCCCAATGTGGTATACCAATCTTCATATCTTTACGAGATAAAGCGATTTTGAGATGTGTGTCCGTCCGTCCGTCTGTCCATTATAAATTGTAAACACGCTCCAGGCCGCACGAAATTTTGTATGGAGGTCGGGTTCAGATCAGAATAGATCCCAATTCTTATTGGTGATGATCGTGAAATATTTAGCGGGTGAAATGGACCAAAAACATAACATTTATCCAATTTTCTAGCGGCTCTGTAGGTCTCAATAATAGTCCGATCAACGCGTAATTTTAAATAAGGTAGGAGTATATCACAAAGGAGAAGCTTGCAATTTGAGATGGCGATCGGATAATATTTAGAGGAACTGTGAAAATTTTTAATATACAGCTTATATCTTAATTCCTGGAAGTGACATTCCGGACAAGTGAGATATACTTGAAAGTGGAACGCTTGACCTTTCAATTGATGCCAATTATGTTGGTGTGCATGATCAGATAACAGAGTTACAGCCTAATATATTCCGTTATTTGTTTGTAGTGTAATAATAAACTCGCTAGAAGTCGCAATTATACATCAATAGTCACGAAATTTTGCACCGGGTAAGAGTATAGGTCGAAAAAGATGCCTACAATGTTGAATGATGATCTGATATTCTTTAGCGAGGGAAATGGACCATTACTTTTGTATGAAAAATATAAAAATTTTATTTTTGGTCGATATTTTTATTCCTTGAGGACATATATATTTCGCAAAGTAGCCTACGTATGGAAAAAAACTACTGACCTTTCCTCTGATGTAAATTGCAATAAAGTGTTTGCTAGATAACGGGACTACTGCCTAATATATAATGGGTTCTGTGTAGATAACCACGTTTTTATCCCATGCTACATATTGTCTCTCCAAAAGTTTATGTAACACCACGAAATATTCGTCCTAGACCCCTTATTTGGTATGCTAAAATTCATATCTCGACGAGATAAAGCGATTTAGCGATGTGTGTCCGTCCATTAAAAATTGTAAACAAGCTTAAGGCCGCAATTATGGACCGATTGTAACGAATTTTTAAGGAGGTTGGGTTCGGGCCAGAATAGAAATGATTAGTTTTTGGTGATGATCGTGAAATGTTCAGGGAATGAAATGGACCAAAAACAAAATTTTAACCAATTTTGTAGCGGCTCTGTAGGTCAAAATAATAACACGCAAAATTTTCAACAAAATTTGAGTTTATGATGAAGTTGTAGAGTACAAATCAACGTGAAGATCAGATAATACTTAGCGGGTTAAATGGACTGAAACTTTTGTGTGAAATTGGTAAAAATGTCAATAACGTAGCGGTTAAACTACGGACGTAGTAATACTACATAAGTGGGTTTCATTACATTTTAGTTTGTGTGAACTAAACTTTCCTTTCCTGCTACAAAAATGTCTTTGTCATGCTAGATAACTTTTTGGTTTTGGTCATAAGTATTATACATTACATCTCTGATATTTGATAATTAAATTTTCACAATCATTGAAAAGAAGTTCCGTGGAGAGCGATTGTCCAGGGATAGTGGTATAGGGTATCCCATGGTCGGCTCCGTCCAACTATAGACTTTTCTTACTTGTTTTAAACGTAGAATTTTGTTTCTTGAATTTTGCAACAGCATGTATTTTAGCATTATGTATCAGATTCAATCAAAATATGAATTCTGATCTTTTTGGAGCTACGTCATTGGGCATTTATGGTGACGTTATAAAAAATTCTCCGTATTTTTTATCAGTCATGACAGACTGCTCGACGGAAACATATTCCTTTGAAACTTTTGCTTATTAGGGCGAAGATAATTTTCAATAATAATCGTTGGAATCGAGCTTAATGGCCATTTATTTTTAGAAGTAAAAAGGAAAGTCGAAGATTCGAACCCACAAAATCACCACTATGTGACATGCATGTTTCGCCTTTGGTAGAGACTCTTCAGACATATCATGGCACTGCCTTTGAAACTCCGAAACGGCATGACCGAATTTGATAAAATTTTGTACGTAGAGTCGGTAGATCTGAGTTCTGTCAATTATAGTTGTTTTGGAAGTAGAATACGGCGTTCGCGTCCGATTTTTGACAACTTTATAATCGCAGATAAGATATCTGAATTTGGAAGTGGGACTACAAAAACGCCAGAACTTTGACTTCAATACTTGGTATGGTATTTTACAATATGAATGAATTATGAATTTTGAATTATGAGGATTTCTTATCTAAAATTTGGAAATACCATTTATTGCACGAGAGTTATGACTAATGTGCTTTTTACATTAACACGAAAAATAGGTTTTAGGCCTGTTTCGTCATTTATTTGCTAAAACAGGCAACATTTTGCGTCATTCTAAACAACGGACGAAAACACCATACTTTTAAACTCAACCCTGCTTTTTCGTCATAAACTACGAAAACTGCAACTGTTTTATGATGTCTTTGTTTGTTTGTGTGTGTTGTAGAAAAACAAAAACACTCAAACGATGACAAAAGTGTAAATGAATGGTTAAAAAACTTGCAAAAGTTATTTTATTTTAATTTTGAATTAAGTCAAGTTATTGGTAAACATTAGTTTTATGAATGTGCGTGTGTATGTGTTATTGTATCCGTGTGTATGTGCGATTGTGTGCGTAAGCAAATGACGCAAAAAAAAAACAGATATAAATACACTTCGTTTGTTTCTAGGATTTCGTTAAACGAAACCATTTAATGTGCATATGTAAATTGGACTTAAGAAGTATGCATGAATTAGTTTGAAAATTCTACTGAAATATTAAATAACAGCTGAAAGTATCAATACTTGCATTTTTCAGGTAGTTGCTGAAAAAGCTCCACCAAGAGCCAAATAAAGGTTACCAGATGAACACAAAAAGGGGCCAGCTAGTACTTTATAGGGTCGCAAATGATTATTTCAATGCATTACAAACGGAAAAACAAACTTAACCCTTTCGGTGATTCTATGCCATATGACATAACCAGTTTTTGAAGCCCGTTTTAAGGCAAAATACTTATGGGCACTCTCTTTTTAATAATTTTGTATTTTTCCCTGAAGTGTTATCTAAAAATAATTCGACCAAAATTTTTGATTGGTGGACCCTATACATTGTTATGTCTCAAAAAGCAAGCGCTCCTCGTTCGATTTAAAATTTGCATGAAAATACCATCTTATAATTTTATATATTTTATTAACAAAAATATTTTTTGTTGTTAACTTTTTGTATTTAATTTAGTAGATAATCATTGCCTTAATAATTCAAACGAAAAAAAGATCCGAAATATAGTTCAATGGAGCTGCCAGATTTTTTATATTTCATACTATGCCATATGGCATAGATTTTTCCCAACGGAAATGTTTCACTTTGTTTGACTCCCAGATCTTCTATTGTAAAACCCCTAGATCTTCTATAAGAAGACCTCCAGATCTTGTATAAGTAGATCTCTAGTAGATCTTCTATGAGAAGACCATCTGGTTTTTTATAATAAGGTCTCCTGCTCTTCTATGAGAAGACGCCCTGCTCTTCTATGAGCAGACCTCCTGCTCTTGTATAAGAAGTCCTCCTTCATTTCTATAAGAAGACCTCCTGCCCTTTTATATACAAACGTCCTGCTCTTATATGAAAAGACGTCCTGCTCTTCTATCAGAAGACGTCCTGCCCTTCTATATACAAACGTCCTGCTCTTCTATGAAAAGACGTCCTGCTCTTCAAGAAGAGGACCTCCTGCTCTTCAAGGAGAGGATCTCTTGCTCTTCTATAAGAAGACCTCTTGCTCTACTATAAGAAGACCTCCTGCTCTTCTATAAGAAGACCTCCTGCCCTTCTATATGCAAACGTCCTGCTCTTCTATGTGAAAACATCCTGTACTTCTATAAGACGACCTTTTGCTCTTAAAGGAGAAGACATCCTGCCATTCTATGAGAGGACCTTCTGCTCTTTTATGAGAAGACGTCCTGCTCTTCTATAAAAAGACCTCTTCCTCTTCTATAAGGCCTCCTGGTCTTCTATAAGATGAAATTTAATTAAAAACTTGAATATCTTAGTTTTGTTTTTTTTTTCTTTAAATACATTCTATGCCATATTGCATAGTGTCCAAAAACCACTTTTCCAAACAAAATGTTAAAAAATTATTTTTGATTGTTCATACATTGGGCTTAAGTATATATAAAATTTGAAAAATATATTTTTCAGATCAAAAACAAAAAAGAAGCACCGAAAGGGCTAATATACCTTCCAACTATGGTGGAGGGTATAACATATAGATTATAGCAGATGAATATCATTTCTTTAGAGTTTATTTAGCTAGCATTTATAGTTTTCCAGATAATAAGTGTTGGCAGATGTGGTGGCCTGGTGGCGACTTGTTCCAATTCAACCAAAATATTTTGACAAAATATAGTCTTATTTATAGATACATACGAGTACATATAAGTTTATTGACATCATAGAATAAAATAAAACTTAAAGCAAACTTTTTTTTGAATAAAGAAAACACATCGTGCTTATGCACTCTAATTAAATAATTACGTTCAAAAACAAATACAAAATATCTCACTCTTTCGTTCTGACATCGCTCTATAAAGTATACAAAGAACGTCGCATAAAATACATAAATGACATAAATATTTCAACGATGCGCCTGATAAGGCGGACAATTAATTCTCATGCCTTTTGTATAACATTCGCGGGGGTAGTTGAACTGAAATCAATTGTTTGATCTGATATTGTCGATGCATCAGCAACTTGGTCACTGTCATTGCCATCATTGACAGGTGGACAATCGGTTTGTGTTGATGTCATCAAAAAATCTTCAGACAAATTATTATCTTTTATGACTTGTTTGGCAGCTTGTATGGCTTCTTCGCTAGGTTGACGTTGGCGGCTTAAAATCCAAATGATTTCTAAAAATAAATAAAAAGCAAATAGAAGAGTTTGAGCGATAATTAGTTATAATTTTCTATAAATTGTATCATTTTAACTAACCACAATATCTTCATTGTAATTAATTATGGAAGCGTAAAAATAATTAAACGTATTGTGATATGATTTACATTTCGGAGGGGTATGAGAAATGTTTCTAATTGTTTTAAAATTTGTATGATTAATTACGTTGAAGCTGTTTGAAAAAAAAAACACACACACACACATACACAAACTCGTGTAGGAAGTAGTTTGGGTATTGAGTTTAGAATGAGTCTATCTATGAGTGGTATTGATGTTATTTTTTACACTACTGTGATTACAAATCACGGCTGCTCAAAGGGCGCACTTCTCCTGTCGGTGTGTGTCAATTTGCTCACTCACACAATTGAAAAAGAAAGGTTTTGTTTTTGAAATGAAAATTTTCAGTACACACATTTTTTCCATTACACAAGACAACGCAACAAACCAAAACTACTTGAACAAAACATCATATTTGAATTATAAATTCTTGTGTAGCCACTGGAGAATAAACGAAACTTGATTCTCTTGAAAATAATAAATGTGTATGTTAATTATTGGCTTATCCGTGCACACACCGACAGGAGAAGTGCGCCCTTTGAGCAGCCTTGCTATGGATATACTTCGTTCCCTTGGCAAGTTATGTACACTGCCGCTCACTTGAATAGAACCCCCCTGCAAAATTTTTTTCAACCTCCATTTTTTTCGAATTATACATGATATGAAGTTTTTAAGTTTTATTATATTTTGCTTCATGTGTTTGGAGTAAACTTAGTCATTCATTTGCATTCAAATCCAATTTGTATAAGAATTATATTAGGAAAACAAAAAAAATTGAAGTAAAAAATTTGGCTCATTTGAATAGAACCCCCCTTTAAAACTTGCGAATACAGAAAGATTGTATTAGAATATCGATGCACAGCAGTGAATTGGTAAATTTTTTCATCGATTGGACAATAAATTTGACCTGTAGAGCGATTTTGTGAAAATTCGCCTTTTGCCCCATAAAAGGTACTATGGGAATACAGATGGGTCAGGGGGCACGGGTTAATGTTAACCGATCACCATAAATTTTTGTAGGATTCGGTTTTTAGCCACAGCAGTAGACTGGTAAAGTTTTTTCATCGATTGTACCATAAATGCGGGCTTTAGAGCATTTTCTTGCAAATTGACCTTTGGTCCCATACAAATTACTATGGAAACAAAGATCCTTCTATGGGCAAGGGTTAACGTTAACCGATTGCCACAAAATTTCATATATAAGGTTTTTGGATCAAATAGACAAAACAAAAATTTGGGGGTAGGCGCTTAAAAAAATATCATTTTTTGGGCCGCCCTAAGGCTTAATACAGGGCCGAAATAACTCTCAAAATGAGGTTATAATATATGCCCATCAATAAAATCGGGTGTATGTGAATGCCAAAATTTTTTGTTTGTAACACATCGAAATTTTCGTCGGATACCTTATCAAGGACATATATATTCTTGATCAGCTTAAAATATAACCATGTTCGTCCGTCCGCCTGTCCGCCCATCTATCTGTTGAATGCAAGACATGGGTCGACATTTTCAAGATAGAACCTTATAATTTAATATAGAAGTTTATATTATTCCTAGGATATTTGGCATTGAAAATGGGATATATCGGTCCACGTTTTGATATAGCCCCACAGAAAGGTACCTCCCGATTCTCGGTGTTTTCAAATGGTGTGGCTGACATTTAGTACTTAGTCTTCGTTAAGGGTAAAAATGTTCCACCTTACATTTGTTGGTATTGGTCCAATCCTTTTTTTGGCCCGCATAGAACGGTACCTCTCGATTTTCGGTATTTTTAAGGTTTCAGCGTCAATATTAAACCGAAATGTTGGTAATTGGTTTTTTGGTGATAGCAAATATTCAAGAAGAGAAAAAATAGTACATCTCTATGTCCTCATATAGCCCACTAAAAAGCGTACCTCTCGATTCTTGTGGCCCGGTTTTTGTGCCAGCAATATCCCACTAAATTGCAGAAATTTAGTATTTAGTCTTCGTTAAGCGTAAAAAATGTTTCACCTGACATTTGTTGGTATAGGTCCAAGCCTTCTAACAGCCCACATAGAACGGTACCTCCCGATTTTCGGTATTTTGAATGTTTCAGCGTCAATATTAAACCGAAAGGATGGTAATTGGTACTATGGGGGAAAAAAGACTCCAGAAGAGAATAATTAGTACATGTCCACGTCCTCATATAGCCCCCATAGAAGCGTACCTCCCAATTTTTATGCCCCGGTTTTTGTGCCCACAATATCCCACCGAAATGGCTTAAATTTACTATTTAGTCTTCGTTAAGGGTAAAAAATCATATAGTCCCCATAGAACGGTACCTGCCGATTTTCGATATTTTGTATGTTGTGGTCCCAATATTCCACCGAAATGTCTGAAATTTGGTATTTAGTCTTCGTTGGGGTACAAACTTTCCACTTGCAATCCGATTTTCGTTACTTTGAAGGTTTGTGGCCACAACCTTCAAAATACCGAAAATCAGCCACCTAAATGGCTGAAATTTGGTATTTATTCTACGTTGGAGGTAAAAACCTTTCCGACTGAAATTCGTCGGTGTAGGTCCACGTTTCGATATAGCCCACATAGAACGGTACCTTCAATATTCCACCGAAATGACTCAAATTTGTTATTTAGTCTTCCATGAGATTATTAAATATTCCAGAAGAGAATTATAAGTATAGGGTCACGTCTTCCTATATCCCCCACAGAAGCGTACCTCTTTATTTTCAGTATTTTGAAGGTTTTACCCACATTATCTTACTGAAATATCGGAAGTCTGGTATTTAGTCTTCTTTGAGTCTTCCTTTATCCCCCACAGAAGCGTACCTCTTTATTTTCAGTATTTTGAAGGTTTTACCCACATTATCTTACTGAAATATCGGAAGTCTGGTATTTAGTCTTCTTTGAGTCTAAAAGCTTTCCGCCAGAAACTTGTCGGTATAAATCGAAGTTTGATATAGGCCCCATAAAACTGTACATCCAGAATTTCGGTATTTTGAAATTGCTGAAATTTGGTATTCAGCCTTCTTCATAATCGAAAGGAAACTAATTGTTCCATTTTACTTCAATACAACTCGTGGTGGAGGGTATAACAAGTTCGGCACGGCCGAACTTAACACCGTTCTTACTTGTTTTTTAATTATTTGTTATTTACTATTCAAAAAAATGGATCAAGTTAGAAGGTGTTGCTCACTTGCTCACATAATACTGTCGATCAAAGGGTGATGTTGTGTATGAATTTGAATAACATCTTATTTCATTATCTCCTGTACTTACTTGAATGCGCAAATGAGCTGATATTTTTGCAGCTGTACACCACAACCCAGTTGTCATAGTCCGTACCCAATATCAAATAATTCGGTTCATTGACTTCTTCTAAAAAAATAAATAAAAATTATCAATATTGGACTTTATTTGCTAAGTTGTTATGTGTTTTTGTTATTCATACGATTTCTAAATGCCACAGCCAATTGTCCGGGAGCAATCACTTTAGCAGTACCCTGGACACTACTTGATTTATTGACACTAAAGCACAGATAACAATATTGTTCTAATAATTGCAGTAAATAATGATTAAAAGACATACATACATCACAAACGTTCCAACATTCTTTACTGCCACCGTATTATTACCATTATTTTTGTAAATGGCATATTGACACTTTTGACCCGCTTCCCAAATAAATGGATATTTAGAATATTCATACCAAATACCCATATACTATAACGAAAAAAAGGGAGATATTATTTGTAATTTGGTTTTTTATTTATGCAAATAGTCATTTGTTTACCCTATCCAAATCAAATGAATCGACAATTTTAACACTGGGACAATTCTCTGGAAATGGCACCTGGCACAAAACGTTGTGGCAACACCATGTTATCAGCGATAATAGTAAAAGTACGCTAAAAAAAGATAGAAAAAATAAATATTATTGCAAATTATGAAAATTGATTTCAATTACATTATTGTTTATTAAATAAATAATCGAGTTTTGAAAACACCTGAGGTTTTAGCGAAATTAACAATAACACATTTTTTCATGAATTTGTGTATAAAACTAACAAACGTGTATACATATGTATATATTTTTATTTTAAAGCAAATATGTGAGTAATTTCAGTGATTGCTTTTGATAAAAAATATTAAAAGTTAAAAATTCCATCAAACGCCAAACTTAACTATTTTTATATCGACAGATAAACGGACATCGTTTTATCGAGTTAAATGTGATGGCGAATATTATGGTGATGGGTATACAAGAAAGCCATAAATAACTACTTAAAAACTAACCAACTAGTTCATTCTTTTAACAGTGCCAATAAAATATTAAAAACTACCTAAAAAACATAAGTTCTGTTTATGCCCTACACCACAATGTGAAAAGTGTTTGTTTTGTCCAAAACTCATGTAATTGTGGTATACAGTTCTTCACATATCGACGAGATAAACCAATCTAGATATGTGTGTCCGTCCAGAAGAAGTCGTAATCAAACTCCGCAATTATGGACCCGTCAAGAAGTGTTCAATTGTGCTCGGGTACCAATCAGAATAGACACCAATAGTTTTTGGTGATAATCGTAAAATATTTTGCTGTTAAAAACGAAAATATTCCACTAATTTTGTTGTCACTATCTAAGATCACAATTATAGCCCAATTAGCAAAAACAAAAAAAAAAATATATAAAAAGAGGGTCGGGCTTGTTATTAATTTTGTTCAGGGTTGTGGTCAGATAATGTAATGTGATTACAACAAAAGGACTGATGGAAATGGCAAAATCAACTTAGAATTTTACGCTGATCAAGAATATATATAATTTATAGGGTCGCAAATGATTATTTCAATGCGTTACAAACGCAAAAACAAACTTAATTTACCCTCCATACTATGGTGGAATGTATACAAGAATTAGACTCTAAAACTTAAAACAACATCGAAAATCAAACGACGCATAGTGAAAATTGGATTTAACTAAGCAAAGACGTAACTAACTAAGAAAACAACGCAAATAGAAAAGACGCAAAGCGAGGTCTAGGTATACATGATAACATATCAGAGATATAACATATAAATATTCCGTCATTACTGGAAACGTATAGTATGGAACTATAACTGCGATCTCTAGCGTGATTATGGTCACACTGAGCACAATTAAAACTGTGGCATCCCTGTATATACTAGGGTAAAACTCTGTTTTTGGCCAGTTGGTCACCGTAAGATTTACAGCCTTTGGACCATTATGCCAGAAAATATGGGCTTGCCCACGAAACGCATAATATTGCTGAACACAACACCACAAGGAGTACCTTCGGTAAACATTTCTAAAAACTTCTCGAACAGACTTAAGTAAAATTTTTAACTTCTGTGAGGGAGCTACACAAAAGTGTTGTCCGATTTAGACCGTTTTCAAACTTTTTGTACGTTTGCAAGAAATTGTACGATGTGCATAGTTTCGGACAAATCGTGTCCTTTGGGACACCCCATATGCTTAAATTATCTAATCTAATTTAAACAAGTAAAAAGTCGTTAAGTTCGGCCGGGCCGAACTTTTTATACCCTCCACCATAAAATAGTCTTAATTAAAATGGAATAATTAGGATCCTTTTACAATTTTATGTGGAACAACTTTTCGACAATGGATAGACTCCTACTGCCTCCCACTATTGCTTAAATTACACTGTGAACACAAATGTTGGGGCAGAGATAATTCCTTTTGGAGATGAAAGCCCTTGGTGTGTGTATATTAAAAACCCCGAAGGACAGATGCGCCGTAAGTCGAACTTCAGCGTTATGGCGTGATGAAGTTTTTGCAAGAGACCCTGTAAGCCATCATCAATTAGCATTATATCTTTGTTTGTTGTTTTTGTATAGCACTTAAGCAACAGTGAACAAAGATATAACGCTAATTCCTGATGGTCCACAGGGTCTCTAACAAAAATTTCATCACGCCATAGCGCGGAAGTTCGACTCACGGCGGATCTGTCCTTCGGGGTTCATAATATACTCACCAAGGCCTTTCTTCCCCAAGAGGAATTTTCCGTGCCCCACACTTTCACTTCCATTTCGTTGCACAGTGTTATCTAATCTAAAAAAATGTGTTCAGCGAGGAGAAAGGTACCACATACGGGGCTATATCAAAGAGTCAACCTATCTTTAAATTTTTTGGCGGAAAAGTTTTATAGCTGCAGGGAACTTCAAGAGTCAAATTGAGGGTAGTTTTATCAAAACAATGTAGACCCTTAAAAATGGACCCATGTTGACGAATTTTAGTGAAGCAATTTCGTGGCCACTGAAAATTAACGAAAATCGGGTGTTACAGTTATATGGGTGGATATACCAAAACATGGACCTATATTGACGATTATTTTTGAATAGACAAAATTGTAGCTAAAATTCTCAAAATACCGATCATTACAGCTAGTTCGGTTAAAAATTGCAGCTAAAATTTTCAAAATACCGAAAATCGGGAGATACCGTTATATGGGGGCTATACCAAAACATGGACCTATGTTGACGATGTTAGAGATGTTTTATGACCACTGAGAACTTCAAATGTCAAATTACAGCTATTTCGGTTAAAAGCTGTAGCTAAAATTCTCAAAATACCGAAAATTGGGATGTACCGTTATATGGGGGCTATAACAAAACATTGACCTATGTTGACTATGTTTGGTGGGGATATTTAATGACCACTGAGAACCTCAAATGGCAAATTACAGTTAGTTCGGTTAAAAATTGTAACTAAAATGCTCAAAATACCGAAAATCGGGAGGAACCGTTATATGCGGGCTATACCAAAACATGGACCTATGTTGACGGTGTTCGGTGGGGATGTTTCATGGCCACTGAGAACCTCAAATGGCAAATTACAGCTAGTTCGGTTAAAAATTTTAACTAAAATGCTCAATATACCGAAAATCGGGAGGTACCGTTATATGGGGGCTATACCAAAACATGGGCCTATGTTGACGATGCTTGGTGGAGATATTTCATGACCACTGAGAACCTCAAATGGCAAATTACAGCTAGTTCGGTTAAAAATTGTAGCTAAAATTATCAAAATACCGAAAATCGGGAGGTACCGATATATGGGGGCTATATCAAAAAATGGACCTATATTGACGATGTTTCTTGGAGACCACTTTCATGACCACTGAGAACCTCAAATGGCAAATTACAGCTAGTTCGTTTAAAAATTGTGGCTAAAATTCTCAAAATACGGAAAATCGGGAGGTACCGTTATATGGGGACTATACCAAAACATGGACCTATGCCCATATCCTTTGGGATATAAGTTTGTTGATCACTAGGAACCCTAAGTGCCAAATTATAGCTAATTCGGTCGGCGAAGAACGTCAAAATACCTCAAATTCGGAGGTACCGTTATATGGGGGCTATACCAAAGAGTGGACCGATATAGCCCATCTTCGAACTTGACCTGCCTATGGAAAAAATACTCTCGGGTGCAAAATTTCAGCTCTCTATCTCAATTATTGCGGACGCTAGAGTGATTACAACAGACGGACAGACAGACGGACAGACGGAAAGACGGACATGGCTAGATCGTCTTAGAATTTTATCCTGATCAAGAATATATATACTTTATAGGGTCGCAAATGATTAGTTCGATGTGTTACAAACAGAATGACAAACTTAATATACCCTCCATACTATGGTGGAGGGTATAAAAAAATATGTTCAGACAGGTGCAAGGTACCACATACGGTGTGGACCTGACTTTACAATTTGTGGTGGAAACGTTTTATGACTGTAGGGAAACTCAAATTACGGGTAGGCACGTGAAATAATGTAGCTTAGACCCTCAAAATACCGAAAATCAGGAGGTACGGTTGACGATTTATAGTGAAGAAGTTTCGTGATCACTTAGACCCTCCAATGTCAAATTACAGCTAGTTCGGTTAAAAATTGTACCTAAAATTCCCAATGGACCAATGTTGACGATTTTTGGTGGGAAATGTCAGATTACAGCTAGCTCGGTTAAAAATTGTAGCTAAAATCCTCAAAATACCGAAAATTGGGAGGTACCGTTATATGGGGGCTATACAAAAACATGAACCTATACACGATGGGGCCAATGACAGGGTTGCGAGGCAACAAATCACTGGGGCAAGCTAGACCTTCCAAATTTTGTACAGATGTTTATAATAGGCTTAGAAACTAATATGCCAAATTTGGTTCATATCGGTTCATATATACATATAGCTCCCGTATATATGTTCGCCCGATTTCAAGCAATTGATGGACCAAACACGCAAATTCTGCCCAAGTTTTATGCGATTTGGAAAATACCATGGAATCAGGACTACAAATAAGTTTGCCAAGTTATATTGAAATCGGTTCAGATTTTGATGTTGCTCCCATATATATTTTCGCCCGATTTTAGGTTTTTTTGCACCAATCCCGCTATATATGTCCAATCTTGATGAAATTTGAAATGTGTGACGGATTTTGGTCTAGAAACATTATTGGCAAATGATATTGAAATCGGTTCAGAATTGGATATAGCTCCCATATATATGTTCGCCCGATTTCAGGCAAATGATTGACCATGCATGCAAATTCCATCAAATTACAATAAAATTTGGAAAATGTTACGGAATTCGGACTACAAATAAGTTTGTCAAGTTATATTGAAATCGGTTCAGATATAGAAATAGCTCCCTTATATACATATGTTCAAATTTCATGGTTTTGTCTGTGGTCTGTTATAAGTTAATAAAAAGGGTTCCAAATTTAGTAAAAAATAAAAAAAATAATAAAGGTAAGTTTGTCTGCGATATCTTTGAAATTATATATTATTATTATATACGTCTATTAAATTTTTCCGAAATCCAATTGATAACATTAATGGGTTTCCGATTATTCGCCAACCAAAACATAAAAATGTCCATATTTTTAAGTATTACGACATCTGAAATCAGATTTTTATGAAAAGGCGCAGCTGGGCGCAGCTAATTTTTTCACAAAATGATAGTACACATTAATACCTTTCACCACTTATATATAATATCCTAGATCTACCTAGATCTCAAAAGTTATACTCTAGAGAACACATGGATAACAAAGCAAAATACTCCAAAAAAGACATAACATCTTAACTCAAAAATACATTTACCACACATAACATTTTTATTATTTGTTAACACTATCTTATTTTAAATACCCATTGAAGAGGTTTCCATATTTAAAAAAATATAAAAATGTTGAAATGTTCTTTCTGGCGCCTAAAATGCTTTCACTACTTATTTATAATGAATGTCGGAAAATTATTCATAAGAAAATATGTCACCATTACCAGATCAGTATGTCGCAATGTGATGTTACCAGATTGATTTATTTTTTATTTTTAGTGATTCAGAGTATTGGCAATCGAAATCCGTTATTATTTTTTGCAAATTGTTCACTTCAAAAATTGACTTTTTGCCTCGAAAACCTGCTATTGGCCCCATCGTGCTATATTGACGATTGGTGGAGAAGTTTCGTGACTAGTGAGAACCTTAAATGTCAGATTACAGCTAGTTCGGTAAAAAATTGTAGATAAAATCCACAAAATACCGAAAATTGGGAGGTAAAACCTGAAAATACCGAAAATCGGGAGATACCACTATATGGCGGCTATACCAAAACATGGACCTATGCTGACGATTTTTGGTTGAGAAGTTTCGTGACCACTGTGCACCTCAAATGTCCAATTACAGCTAGTTCGGTTAAAATTGTAGCTAAAACCCTCAAAATACCGAAAATCGGGGGTACCGTTATATGGGGGCTATACAAAAACATTGACCTATGTCCATAATTTTTAGAATATGTATAAGTTTGTTGATCACTAGGGACCCTAAATGTTAAATGACTTAAAACGTCAAAATATCTGAAATCAGGCGGTAGCCCATCATCGAACTTGACCTGCCTGCAAACAAAAGGCGCATCTTGCCAAAAATTCAGCGTCCAATCTCCTATTTTGAGGATGCTAGAGTGATTACCACAGACGGACGGACGGAAATGCATAGATCGACTCAGACCCTGATCAAGAATATAGGGTCGCAAATGCGTTACAAACGGAAAAACAAACTTAATATATCCTCCACACTATGGTGGAGGGTATAAAAATATATATCGGAGCTTTAACCAAATCTGAACCGATTCTCCCCAATAGTAATTGCGTACTCTTTACCACAGTGTGTTGTATGATATAAACATTATACCATGTTATAGATGTACCTATCGGTTACTTACCTCTGTATGGCCCTCATTGGATTTATTTATGAAATCTACGTTGGAAGACTTTCTGTAAAAATATTTGTTTTTTTATTAAATGCATTTTATTTATAACAGAATTAAAAAATATATTGAATAGATTTTTATTCGTTTTTGAAATTTATTTATTTTAAAGGTATCACTTTCACTCATGAACGTCTATCAACATTTATCGCATGAAGTCATAAGTAATGCTTGGTTTACATTTATGAAATCCACTCGATTTGAACTGGTAATTCCATTGCTTAAACATCAAATGAAATCCAATTTATATCAGAAGAGTTTTCATTTGACGTATACGCAAAGGAATTGACAGCTGAAATCGAGTGGATTTCGTAAATGTAAACCAAGCATAAGTTTAAGTATTCATGTTTTTTGCAATTATTTGTCAATACAACACAATTTATTAATCTCTTTGATTTTCTAATCTATTTTACGTTTATGTTTTTTTAAGATAAAACGCACTTCAATATTACTAAAGGTTTGTAACTAATCAACACTTGTACCGGTTTTGCTACAATTCAACGTTTATTTAAATGATTTGACAATGACAACAATATAATTACTTTTTTGCTTTAAATTCTCGAATACTTTTATTTATTTGCTGTATTCCGTGCCGTTAGCTATTATCGTCACAATATTTTTACAACTGAAACACTTTCAATGATCGCATTCATCTTTTATAGAACACGCAGATGAATTGCTGTAGCGTATGTATGTTTCGAAAATTATATACATAATGAACAAAGAGGGTATTGTTGATCTCATACAAAATACACTGCACATCTCATTTGAACTGAATAGGATGTTTGTAATAAAGAAAATATAATTTAAAATGAGCCGCAATACGATTGAATTATTGTGCACCTTTGTTATGTTTCAATATGTACATATATATATTTTTAATAAGTTACAAAATATTGGGTGAACAGTGTTGGAAATATGAGGCGGTATATTCGCACCGCTTACATGAAAATATTTTGTTGTAAAATACAACATCAACTACGTGCTCACCCCTATTTTAGACTCAAAGAAGACTAAATATGTACCAAATTTCCTATATTTCGGTAAGAGAATGTGGCTAAAACTTAAAAAATACCGAAAATCAAGAAGTACGCTTCTATGGCGATATAGGAAGACGTGGACCTATACTGTTAATACTCTTCTGGAATATTTTATAACTCTTTAAAGAATAAATAACGAATTTCAGCTATTTCGGTGGGATATTGACGTCACAAACTTCAGTATTACGAAAATCGGGAGGTACCATTCTAAGGGGGCTATATCGAAACGTGGACCTATACCGACGAATTTTAGTCAGAAATGGGGCAATATGAAAGCGTGGACCTATACATACAAATTTTTGTCGAACAAGGATAAATTTACTAAAACATGTAAAAATAAACTAATTGGAAGTAAAGACTTATACAATATCCAAATAAAAAATTGTAATTGGAAATTGTTTATTGTTCTTAGGATTTTCAAATAAAAACGTTGAGCAAAATATGAAATAAATTAGTTTTATTTAATTCATACAGCACTTGACCGACATAGCCCAGTAAAAAATACAAAATAAAAGTAAAATTAAACAACAACACGGTCATACAAAAATAAAATTTTATATCACATTGAAGACTAAATACCAAATTTCAGCCATTCACGTGGAACATTGAAGCCTCAACCTTCAAAATACGGAAAATCGGAAGGTACCTTTCCATGGAGGCTATGTGAAGGCGTGGACCTGTTCCCCCAACGAAGTCTAAATACCAAATTTCACCCATTTCGGTGGAATATTGAGGCCACAACGTTCAAAATACCGAAAATCGGGAGGTACCGTTCTATGGGGGCTATATGAAGGCATAGACAGATACCGATAAACTTTTGGAAGAAAGTTTTATACCACCAACGTAGACTAAGTACCAAATTTCAGCCATTTCGGTGTGATATAAAAAAAGCTAAAACCTTCAAAATACCGAAAATCGGGAGGTACCGTTCTATGGGGGCTATATGAAGCGTGGACCGATACCGACAAAATTCTTGGGGAATGTTTTATACCCTTAAAGAAGACTACGTACCAAATTTCAGCCATTTTGGTAGGATAATGAAGCTAAAACATTAAAAATAACGAAAATCGGGAGGTACCGTTCTATGGGGGCTATATCAAAACGTGGATATATCCCATTTTCAATACCAACCATCGTGCAAGTAATAAAAACTTCTGCACCTAATATTGACTCTCTATCTTTAAAATTACGAGCTGTATCTTGATTTCAACAGACAGACAGACGGACGAACGGACAGACGGACATGGTTAAATCGACATAGAATTTTATGTCGATCAATAATATATGGTAACATGGGGCGCCTTCGCCAGGTTTTTTTCAAAATGTTCTCATATCGACATCATTAAAGTTTTTCCAAATATTATTTTTGGTAAGAATATTAGCATATCTTGACTATAAGATTTGATATATAAATGATTATAATTTTACTTTTAGAATATTATTTTTGAGAATTTACAAAATGTCTAAAAGGTGGCGAAGCCTCCCCACCCATGGGGTAGCTTCGCCATCGACATAGGACATATATCAACGGACTCTAAAACTGGAATTTATCATACTTCCTCCTCAAATATCAACATTATGCATAAAAGGAAAATGTTTTCTATTTAATAATTAAAAATTATTCTAAAATTTACAAAAAGAAACATATTTTAGCCGTTAATTAAAGTAGGTACCTTGAATTAAAGCATAAAAATGAAATTTTTGCCAAATTAGATAGGTTTAGCACAATATTTGATTTTAACTTCACATTATAGCGTGGTATATCAATAGCATAAACAATTTAAGTTAAACCTGACATATTTCTCACATTAACCCACAACACCCCTATCATGGCGTAGCCGCCCCACCCCCTACATAGTTCATAATATGAATATATTGACATTTGTAATTACTTTTATCATGCAAATTATTTGGATTTATATTCTTCAGTAGTTGTCTATTAACGGTATAAAATATAATTTTGATATCACAAAAGGTATACAAGATATCACAAAATATACCTACCATGAATATTTTTCGCAATACCCCAAAAACATGAAACCGCGTGCATCAGCAATCATATATTTGATAGAATTGCCAATTATTGGGAGATGAAAGATCTTCGTTAAACTCACAAATTTCCCTTTAACGGCATTTCTCTAGCAGTTATAGTTATCAAGAAAATCGGCGCTGGCGAAGGCGCCCCAGTGGCGAAGCCGCCCCATGTTACCATATATACTTTATAGGGTCTTCGACGAATATTTCGATGTGTTACAAACGGAATGACAAATTTAATTATATGCAAAAATTGCACTTATTTTACAAAAATATACAAAACAAAGCTCGACTCACTTCTGGTCCTGTTCAAAACATTTGCAACTGAGAAAATTTGATTCAAAATCTGAAGAAATTATTTATGTTTTGATAACACTGCTCAACAAAACGCAAAAAGTTCATGTCGATTTTTAGGTTATGGCCGAATCATGGGCGCTATGAACTTTATATTATAGTATACTAGCTGACCCGGTTCCGCGTTGCTGGCCCGTCGTTTTGGATGTCCGTGTAAGGCTTAGTAATCTATCTACAATTTATCTATCTAATATTGAAACCTTTACATATTTGAACCGAATTGGCGATAAATCGACGTTTTGGTATAACCTCATGCAATGTTATCTCCAGATGTAAAATAGAAAATTACTTTAGCCCCCACCATAATATGAAGGTTATAATTAACTTTATGACCTATAATGTATATATTAGTGATCAACATACAAAATTAGTGAATATAACGATGTCCGCCAATCCGTTGAAATCAATACACCGCTCGCGATATTTAACATAGAGCTTTTTAATTTGGTACAGAAGTTTCTATTTTTCTCGCAGCATGTTTGGTGTTGAAAATTGGTTATATCAGTCCACATTATGATATAGAACCGACTGACCGCCCGATTTTCGGAATTTTCAAGGTTGTAGCCGCATTATCCTACCGAAATGACAATACTTTGGTATTTAGTCTTCCGTAGAGGCATAAAGCATTTTTGCGAAGGATTATCAGCATGGGTCCACGTTTTGATAGAACTACCCTAGAACGGTTCCGCCCGAGTGTCGATATTTTGGAGGTTTTAGTCTCATTATAATTGGTACTTAGTCTTCCTTGGGAGTATAAACCATTTATGCAGAGAACTATCGGCATATAAGACGTTACCTCCAGTGTTTCGATAATTTGGAGGTTTTAGTCTCAATATCCCACCGAAATGGCTGTGGCAATTTGGTGTGTTGTCTTCATGGTGGGTATAAAACATTCCCCCGATTTTCAATATTTTTAAGGGTTTAACGGCATTATTCAACAGAAATGGCTATATTTGGTATTTAGTCTTCCTTGGAGGTATCAAATATTTTAGCAGAGAATTGTCAGTATAAATCCATGTTTTCATTCATAAAATGATACCTACCAATTTTTTGGCGATTTTGAATGTTTTAGCCACATTATTCAACCTGAATGCCTTAAACCTGATTTCAATATTACTTATGGTGGTGTGCATAAAAGTTGGGGCCGGTCGAACTTAACGTCGTTTTTACTTCTTGTTAACAGAGAGATGTTTCATTGAACACGTTATTATTTTGCACTCCTAAACATGAAAACATCTGTGATTCATAAAAAATGACTTCAAAATGCTATTGGGTTTATCTGTTTTAAAAAAACGTGGTCTTGATCGAGTTATTCCAAGCACTGACTGAAGTCAATGTTCATGCCATGTTTGCTGTCTTACTTACTAAATGTGTAAATCTAATCAGTAAGAATAAAGCTTTCAAAAATTGGACGCAATCGCGGTATTCTGCTTCCAAAACACCCATTAATGGTAGAGGCCACAATTGCAATTGTGTTAAGTACCAATACGTCTAGTAATCTCTGATATTTAGCGATTTGTTAAAACCCGTTGTTGGGGAGGTCCCCCACACCCTCCATTTTTGATATTCTACCACCTTATGAACCTACACACAATTTCATCCAATTCGGTCCAGCCGATTCGGAAGTTTAATTTAGAAAATCATATCAGTCTTAAAGAACCCTATATACATTTAGATAGCTTATAGATGCACCGAATTGCTGGCCCATGGCTTAAGTGACCAATGTACATTTTGTAGACGTTCTAGTTATTTAACCATCTTTGAAATTATGTTTTGCCTGATTTCACAATCGATTTTTCGGAATTTCGGTCAAGGGACATTTAATGTTATTTGGGTTGTACGGTATTCCAAAATGTGGGGTTGATCGCGCTTTCCCAATTATTGAAGCCAGGGTATATAGCGTTTTTGTAGTCACGCTTACTAAAATTAAGGATATTACCTATAATTATACATTTTTAAAAAATTGGGCAGACGGCGATATTCCACTTCCGAGATGACCACTCAGGATCAAGACAGTTATTACCATAGTATTGCAACCAATTTTTAAACAATACGTTCAAAATTATCTTTGATTTCACGTTTTCTTAAAAAATTTTGTGAGGGAGGTACCCTGGTCACTCCACTGACCAGTATAAAAAATAGCTAAAAACCTATTCTCAGACCTAAAAACTCCACATACAAAATTTCATCAAATTCGGTCCAGCCGTTTCGGAGGAGTTTAATTTCGAACATCATGGCAGTCTCGAAGAATTTTATATATATATAGATTACACTGCTCAACAAAATTGAAAAAATTGAATGCTTCAGATGAAGGTGCAGTTGTTTCTAGATGAAATCGGTGAGTTATTTTCAAATCCGGTCCCGGTTTTTCTCCATCAGCTCTTGTTTTTGAGATATAGCTCAAAATCGGTTTTTACGAGTTTAACCCACACTTTCGTTATTTTCGGATACAAACAAATATTTTTTTGTGAGGTTTTCGACATTAATATATTAAGGAGATGTTGTACGCTCGATACAAATCGTTTTTGAAATAGTTATGGTGAGTATATATCAAACAAATATAGAAAATATACGACGGACCTTGTAAAAATTGCTTATTTTGAGTAATTTAAGATGTAATTACGTCATCGGGGGAAGTCATAGGATCTTCATATGGCAATGCGGATATGCTTAGGGTGTCTACTATATAGTCCAGTATTCAAATATATAATATAAAGTTCATAGCGCCCATAATTCGGCCATAACCTACAAATCATCATGAAGACTGCCATTGAAAAGTAAATGGCTTATGTGGTAATGATATCACTGGTAAATGATTTCCCTTTAGCAGTCTTCATGGCGATTTTTAGGTTATGGCCGAATCATGGGGGCTATGAACTTTATATTATACATTTGAATACTGGATTATATAGTAGACACCCTAAGCATATCCGGAGTACCATATGAAGATCCTATGTCTTCCCCCGATGACGTAATCAGAGGTCCGCAAAATGCATATAAAAGGCACACTCTATTGCCTTTTCCCAAAAGCGAATAGTGCAGTGCCTTGCATATAAAAAATATGAATGTGCAAAAAGCAGATTCACCCCAAATAATGATTCACTGCTTTAGTGCATGCTTGCTTGCTTTTACATTTGTATTCACACGATTCGCAAATGCAGTATGCACAATACTGCATACCACCACACAGTATCGTACCATCTTCTATTTGAATAAATGAATACATTTGCCAAATTTCGCTTTTTCTTTGAGTTTCTTTAATAATAGGATAAACTAAACTAGTAATTGTTTTTATTGTCTCAACATTAATTTTTTTTATGTTTATTAACATGTAAATTTCACCAGAAATATCTACTGCTTTTTGTAATGCAACGTGCTTTTTCGAAGGCAGCGTGCAAAAAAAGGCAACGAGCTCTTGTAGTGTGTTGTGTGTGTGCAATTGGTACACACTCATGAAAGTAAAGGCAAAGCAAGCAATAGCATTAAACAGAGATGGCAATAGCAAGCAATGAAAAAAGCACGAAATCGCGAATATGCATTAAAAGCGAGTGGCATTTTGCGGACCTCTGGACGTAATTACAGCTTAAGGTATTCAAAATATGCAATTTTTACAAGGTCCGTTGTATATTTTCTATATTTGTTTGATATATACTCACCATAACTATTTCAAAAACGATTTGTATCGAGCGTACAACATCTCCTTAATATATTAATGTCGAAAACCCCACAAAAAAATATTTGTTTGTATCCGAAAATAACGAAAGTCTGGGTTAAACTCGTAAAAACCGATTTTGAGCTATATCTCAAAAACAAGAGCTGATGGAGAAAAACCGGGACCGGATTTGAAAATAACTCACCGATTTCATCTAGAAACAACTGCAACTTCGATTGAAACAAAAGTCCTGTTGACCAGTGTTATATATAGTAGTATTTATATTATATATAGTAGACACCCTAAGCATATCCGCATTGCCATATGAAGATCCTATGACTTCCCCCGGTGGCGTAATTACATCTTAAAGTGCGCAAAATATGAAATTTTTACAAGGTTCGTCGTATGTTTTCTATATTTTTTCGTTATATATTCACTGTAATTATTTTAAAAACTGTTTGTGTCGAACGTACAACATCTCCTTAATATATTAGTGTCGAAAACCCCACAAAAAAATATTTGTTTGTATCCGGAAATAACGAAATTCTGGGTAAAACTCGTAAAAGCCGATTTTGAGCTATATCTCAAGAATAAGAGCTGATGGAGAAACCCCGTGACCGGATTTGAAAATAACTCGTCGAATTCATTTAGGAACAACAAAAAATTCGGTTGAAACAGTGTAATATATAGTGAGTTAAACATTTTATTTACTATCTGCAGACATTGTAAAGTAAACCATTTAACTAAATAAATTAATATATCCTTTGGAATCCTGTGCTCTAATGATATTTGTTAAATACCGAGGTTTTATTCGATATTTAATAGTCTAGAATCCAGATTAGAGTCCCGGAACCTCCTATAAGAATTTAGACTACCTAAGTTGACCGGGTCCTATAAGAACTTAACCATATTTGCAAAAATTACTACATAGTTTTACGTGGTTATATATACGTTTAGAGACGGTATTATGCCAAAGCACCCGGTTATGCGACATTTCTGGTGAATAGTTAGTGTGATTTTGACATGTTTTCTGTTCGTTTAGTTCTTGGATCTGATAAATATCTCGACCTCAAGCATCCAGTACCATTTGTGTCCATAAAAATACCTATAGGGCAATACAAAAACAACTTCTAAATTTTGGGTCAACTTTTTTGTATAAGGGCAAAAATTCTATTATATTTCGACCTGATGATCAAGTACATTTTTTCAAGTCATATAACTTAAATATTGATTTATATCGACTAGAAGTACTCGGTGTTACTACTCCAAAAACAATACCACACATTTTTTTGCGAAATTTCTATGAAAAATTCAATTTTTCCTGTAAATTACTTTTTTTTCACAAAATTTGCCTATTTTAGTATACCAATATCCTTGGTATGTTCCGGAGGGGTTTGTATAGATTTATCGGTGTCAAGTCTTTTTTAAACATCTGTTGATCACCTTTGAGAGATAATTCGTGTAATTATTTGATCATCCCCTGCAGGAGATGTTGTTGTCCTTACACCTCCTTCCCATCTTATGGCGATATTAGTCCTTTTTACGCGATATCCAGCTCTGTTTTAGATATTGTGCTGCTCCTATGTTTATTTTTGGACTTCGTTGGATCCACAACTTTCAAAAATATCATTTTAGCAAAGCTTTGATATAAATTTATTTAAGTTTTACTTAAAAAATTAAACATGTCTTGTTTTCGGCATACTTGTCTGTCAAAAGTAAACATAGGTGCGACAAAATGTACTCCCCATGAACGCTTTTTACCCCCTTCTTCTGTTTAAAAACAATCGGATACCAATCAATACAAAAAACTCGTCAAAAATGATCAAATAGATATTCGTACCACGGAGTTGCAAATGCTTTGAGCAGGCTAAAATATGTGTTCTTCCGATATTTCACACATTTTTGTAACATAAGTTTTCATAACTGAATAATCATCATTTTTAAATCTTGAAAATAGGGTCAATAAAGAATCAAATAACAAAAACAAATATATTTCAAAAGTCAAAATGTCCCTTAAAATAGATTGAATGTGATATAGTCATCTGAGTTGCAATGTTCGGAGCAGCATTGTATGTGTAATACAATACAAACTCATTTTAAATGAGTAGGGTATTACTCATTCTCTTAAATATGTTACATTTTAATCCATCGGACGTTATCATGATTTGGTGTTTGCTTTTATTAAATTAATTGTGTTTAATAAATTAAACCAACAGTCAAATTACACCTCTGGCTACTTTATTCAGATGCTGAGATAAGGTATTTCCCTATAACATGATAATAATGTGTTGTTTGTTATGCTGACAAAGGCATCACAGACTGATACTTTCTCCACATTTTATTTCTTATCAGTTTGGAGTATCAGTTGTTGTAGACGAAGCAGATGTGTTTTGGTATATTTATTAAAGCTTTAAAATAATTCATATAATTAAAAAAAATGTTTGCAATAATATTAGGATGTAACGTTAAAAATGTATTCCATCGGAACGGGTAATGAAGTCTTAAATGTTTTTAAAGAGAAGAGTAATTAACTAAGAACAAGTGGCACGGTGCGCCTGAATCAGCTTTAAATGAAAGGTGCATACAACGGGTAAGTTCTTGCGGATTCTGTAACTACAATGTTCATAGATGAGAAAAATTAAAAAAAAAAAAAAAACAAGTAAAAAAGTGTCAGTCGGCTTTGCCGACAGATATATAAGGCGCTCAGCGCCAAAACGGCCTAACGCACATTTTCAAAAAAATCATACTGACTATTCTGTTCGATCCGGAACCTTTTGTAATATATACTAAAAAATCCCCAATTGCATAGGTTAACCCTATGTTATTCTACATGTCGAAAACTGTTTATCCTTTACTGAAAGTTTGAAAAAATGTGGACGCCAAAATGGCCTAAGCCACATAGGCAAAATCGAATGTGGGTTAGGCCAAAAACGCATGTTACGTCTTAGTCAAGAGTATATTTGAAAAATAATATAAAAATAAATTTTCGAGAAGAATTTGTAAGTAAAAACCAAAGGTTAACTAATAAAGTTGACTTACGCCCTGGCATCAATGTAGAATTTAAGAAGTTAATAATGTATAGCGATCAATGTGGTGGCCAAAACCGTAACATAAGAATGAACACTATTTGCACATACATGGTCAATAATTCGACCTTCTCAGTGGAACGGATTGACCACAAATTTTTAGTGTCTGGCCATTCATGCCTACCATGCGATCAAAATTTTGCTCTCATTGAAAAAAAAAAAAAATATTATAAGGGCATTTTTACGCCTGAATATTGGCATCGTGTAATACTCACGGCAAATAGGGGACCATTTCACTTGGTAAAGATAACGACAGATGAAATAAAAAGCATATCCTCAGTTGAGAAACTAGTATCAAACAGAAAAATCTCCGAAGACAAGACTTCAAAAGTTGAATGGCTTAAGATTCAGTGTCTTCGATTCCAAAATGCGAAGCCATTTATACTTCAATACAAATATTCAAATGACATATGTAAATGTTTTAGGTGAAGAAGTTGATATTTCAAAAAGGAACTCCAGCAAGTACGTAAATTTTGAATTGGAACCGCTTTATCCGGGAGGAAGGTCCTTTGAAGCTACAACGTTTAAGGATTTACAGAAACTCAATGGGTTCCTAATACTTCCTATAAATCATGCATTTTATAATAATTTAATAATTTAACAAATTCGAGAGCCGAAGATGAAGATATCCAGGAAGAAGACCAATAATTATTATTTATATGTATCAATTAAAATGCTCACAGTTATTTTTATTATTCATCTGAAGAACTTTTGCTGTTTTATAATAAATGGAAACAAAATGGCCTAACCCTCAGTTCCTATCAATATATTTTTTTAAATGGATGCCAAAACGGCCTATGCCACTTTAATCATTTTATTTACTGTTTGAAACAGTCTTTATCTATGTAAACTAATACCTAATAATTAACCTAAAACAAATATTATAACTAATATGTATTTATGATTAATAAAAAATTTATAAAAATATTTTAAAAACTTGTTTTCTTTCAACTTCGTTTTTCTCAGAATCATTTCTATGTGGGTTAGGCCGTTTTGGCGCTGAGCGCCTCATATACCCTCAGCCAATGTGAAGTGAAACTTTCACCTACGGACAGATCGAATGTATTTAAGGTCTCTTCAGAATTTTGTGGCCCTTTTTGGACATTTGAACTTGCCGACAAAAATATGGATTAGGAATTAACTGCACTAAGACACAAATGTTGAACCTTTGTGGGGGAAGTTCCCTTAGGGAGGACCGATATGGGCCATTTTAGAAGTTAAACAAAATTTTGACAAATTATTAGGAGATCCAAAGTTTAGACCAAATTGGTTGCCCCATTCAAGTGATATCGTCCTAGCATTTTAGTGAAATTTTTTAAATATTGGGGAGAAGTACCGGAAGTTGTGGTCAGGTATTGCCCCATGAAACTAAGTTTGGATTTAATATGACGGATATGAAATGTTGGACCAAATCGGTTGAACAGTTCGAGAGTTATCGTGCTCTCCGACCACTACTCACGGTGTCATAGGAGTTTTTTGCAACTTTCATGATATTTTCTCAGGAAGTATGGACTTGCCCCTGATGAAACCGTCGTATGGGGAGCAATGAATACAAGTTGTTGCAACAAAAATCAAAGCGATTCGAGAGCAGGTCCTAATATGAAATTATCCGAAATTTTGTGTGGGAGGTACCCGAAGGAGTGGACCGATAGAATGCATTTTGGAAGCTCATCAAAGTTTAGTAGAAATTTCACGATGTGCAAAGTATGGGCCAAATCGGTTACTTCCTTCAAGAGTTATCGTGCGCACAAATTTTCCGAACATCTTCGAACTTTTGTGGCGGAGGTACCGGAAGAAGTGGACCAATATAGCCCATCTTCGAACTTAAACTAAGTTTGAAAAAAATATTACGAAAGCCAAATTTTGGATCGAATCAGTTGATCCGTTCGAGAGTTATCGTGCGCTCCAGCCAGTCAGCCAGACAGACAGACGGACGGACATTGCTCAATCGACTCCAAATTGTCTGAAACACATTTCATCCAAACATACTTGGGGTCTAAAACCATTATATCGATGAGGCACATTTTGACCGTATGAAAGTGTATATACCCTCGTTGGCATAAATGCTGAGGGTATAAAAAAAAAACAAACAAATCGCCGTAGCGCCTTTTAAATAAATCGCGATCAAATTTCACAATTTTAGGTTTTAGTTTTTCACAATTTTGCTTGGAAAGTGCAACTCCTATTGAAATGGGATTAGAGAAAATGTTGTAGTTGTGCAAATTCTCTACAAGATTGACGTTTATGATATTATCGTAGGTTTTACCATTTTTGAGATATAGAACTTCAAATTGGAACAATGCACAGACTGTATCGCCTCCTTATAAAACAATGTCATGACTACAATTTCCCAACTTAAACTCTCAAAAAGAGAGAATTACAGAACTTTCACTGCTACAACATTTTCTTTAACCCCATTTCGATAGAACTTGCCGTTTCCAAACAAAATCGTGTAAACCTAAAAAATGCGATTTATTTAAAAAGCGCTCCGGCGATTTTTGGTTTTTTGTTTTTTTTTTCTCTTCTATAAACATTGTAGTTTCAGAATCAGCAAAAACTTCCCTGGTGTAAGCATCTTTCATTTAAAATTGTGGTGGTACAAATGAATGTTTACAAAGATATGTAGTATTATTCAAAGGTTCAAAACATACAGGTATACATATATATTCTTTTGAGCTGAATCGTATCGATGCCTTACTTTCTGAGCCTCGTATCTTAAAAATAAAATATAACATTTACCTAAACACCGATGTATTAACAAATTAATCCGTTTTGTCTTCTCTGAAAAATTTTATTTTTTAATATACGAGCTTGAGACAGTAAGGCATCGATATGTATGGATTCGCTTTATTATTTAAATCCTATTTAAAATATATTTGTGCATATTTGCAGAAAATATCTACTACATACCACCGCTAGTATTACACGCTTGGTAATAATACATGTATTACAATAACAATTTCTAATTTGTATTGTATTGTTGATAGAGTAAACATTTTTAAAACCGTTTGCATTCCAAATAAAAAACATTTTGGTTACATTTACTTGGTATTTATGTATTTAACGCTGATGTGTTTGTATTTTTAGAACATTCCCACCATACCAGTTGAAAATGATACAGTTTTCGAACTTTTGGCGAACAAAAGAAAAACACAAGAAAAACATTTGCCAAACTTTCGTAAATGATATCGTTTTTGAAACTTGTGGCAATCATTCGAAAAATATCAGCAACTGGTATGGTGGAAATGTTAATCTACAGTATCGCAAACATAACAAAGAAATAAAGACGAAAAAAGGTTTCGATTCGAAATCAAAGGATTTCCTGCCACAAACTGAGCGACGAATGAATCGTTTTCAATTCATTCTCGTGTGTCGCTCACGAACAAAATATCCGCAAAACTATCGAGAAACATTCGAAAACGATATCGTGTTCCATAGCAATGGTATGATGGGTTGGGGCGAATACCAATGCCGTTCGTGTGAAAAGCTTTAAATATAAACATTAGGACTATATTATAAATTAATAAGGTGTTTTAGTGAATTTTAAATGGCAATAGGACATAATCCATCGCATTTTTCCCCTACGTGAATATTACTTGAAATGATAAATAATTGATTCCAATTCCAACATGGGGATTTTTAGGTTATGACCGAATCATGGGTGCTATGAACTCTATGTTATATATTTTTATACTCGACTATATAGCATATGCGGTATGTAAAATGAAGGTTCTATGACTTCCCCCGATGACGTAATTACACCTGCAATTACTCAAAACACTCAGTTTTTACAAGGTCCATTGTATGTTCTCTATGTTTTTAAACCCTCCACTATAATGATTTTTATACCCTCCACTATAAATAAATATGTCATTCAGCTTGTAACACATCGAAATATTCATCGGAGACCCTATAAAGCATATTTCCTTGATCAGGGTAAAATTCTAAGTCGATATAACCAAGTCCGTCCGTCTGTTGAACTCAAGATACAGCTCGCAATTTTCAAGATAAAGCTTTGTAATTTGGCATAGACGTTTAACTCCTGATTTTCGGTATTTTTAAGGATTTAGCCTCATTATCACACCGAAACGGCTAAAATTTGGTACTTAGTTTTCGTTGGGGGTAACAAACTTTCATCCAGAAATTTGTTGGTATAGATCCACGCCTTCAAATAGCCCCCATAGAACGGTACCCCCCAAAATATCCATCAGAAATGGATGAAATGTAGTATTTATTCTTCATTTGGTGTATAAAACTTTTCACCTGAAATTTGTCGCTGTAGGTCCACGCCTTCATATAGCCCCCATAGAACGGTGCCTTCCGATTTCCGGTATTTTGAAGCTTGTGGCTGAAATGTATAAGAGAACCTCTTGATTTTCGGCATTTTGATGGTGTTTGCCACATTATCTTACCGAAAATTACATTAATTACCGGAAATTTGGCATTTAGTATTTTTGAGCCTTAAAAAGTTTCCGCCAGAAATTTATAGGTATAAATCGACGTTTTAATATAGCCCCCCATAAAACTGTACCTCCCATTTTTGGTTTTTTTTTGTTAGGTTTGCCACATTGTTTTCCTAAATTGCCGAAATTTGGTATTTGGTCTTCTTCATAAACGAGAGAAAACTAATTGTTCCATTTTACTTAAATACAATTCGTAATGGAGGGAATAACAAGTTCGGCCTGGCCGAACTTAACGCCGTCCTTACTTCTTTTGATATACAGTGGTGGCCAATACATTTGCAACAAAATTGCACGTTTTAGAAAATCTTGAAAACCTAAAAATGTGAACTTTGACCGCGATTTATTTAAAAATCCCTCCAGCGACTTTTTCTTGTTTTCGGATTTTTCTTATCTATGAACATTAATCTTTCAGATTCCGCAAAACACTTCCCAGGTGTAAGTACCTTTAATTTAAAGTTAGTTAAGGCGCAATGTGTGTAAGAAATAATTTTGTGGATTCAGGCACCGTATCACAGCAAGCTTAAATAATAATATAATAATTGTTTCACAAACATCTCTGAAGGTACAAGGGAGACTTTTATCAAATCAATGAGTGAGTGTAGCCTGATTCATATTCGCTCAATGATATGGGATCCACAGCTTATCTCCGAGTCCGAACGGCGTGTCCTAAGACACTACTTGTAGAGAAGTTTTACATGGCTGAAATACTCAGAAAATGTTGCAAACCTTACTGAAGGATATTTTGCCACCGTTGAAAATTTGATTTTGCCTGGCTGGGGAATGCTTTTGAAAAAAGGTGGCAAAGCGACCCATGCTGCAATGAATGTATAAAAATCCAATTGTATAATTAATACGCTAGGACACAATAGCTGTGTTCCTTTACTTACCTGAGGTTACCATTTTTCCCATTTGTTACCATTTTTAACCTGCAAAGCGTTCCTTAACCCCGAAAAGTGGCAAAACTGGAAGCAATTTTTAAGAGAGTGAGAGTGGAGAGAGAGCGAAAATGGCTTTCTCTTCTACCACAGGCTACCAGCAAAATTTCTGCAGGTAAAAAATGGCAGAACTGATTTTTCGACTTTTGTTTGACTATTATTTCACAATGAAAAAGAAAATGGACGATAAACAGAAGAAAAAGTCGAAAGCTGACAAAACTAAATTAAAAACTGTCAAATAAAAGACGAAAATTGATTTTTTTATGTTTCTTTTTGACATTGCTGCCAGATATACCATTTTTCCGTTCCTTTACTTTTCTGGTAAAAATGTTCATGAGAGAGCAATTTTGACACTTTTCTCTTTTACACCCTTACCATTAAAAAAGTAAAGGAACAAAGCTCATATAATTTGCAATAATGCAAAAACTGGGAATGGGAAAATATGGTTATCTACACAAAACCCATTATATATTAGGCAGTAGGCCCGTTATATAGCAGAGATGTTATTGTAATTTGCATCAGGGGGTAGAGTCAGTAGTTTTTTATCCATATCGCTCATTTACTAAAAGAGTGGCATAATTCAAATTTTTTCAATAATTTTTCTACGACTACCAATTTATCTTGTGTCAAATTTTCATGCTGATATCTCTAAAACTCGACGAGTTACAGCTCTTTTACTACGAGCTTCGCATAATTTAACACAAACGTTTTTTGAGTTTATGAAGCACTAAAACACATCATCACAAGAGAGTTCTGTCCAGCCATGATATAAATCTTGAAACTAATTGTAGATTTATAAATGCATATATATGGTCAACCTTACTATACGCTATGGAGGCATGGACAATAAAATCATTAGACGTGAAGAAATTAGAATCACTCGAAATGTGGATCTACCGCCGAATTTTAAAAATACCATAGACTGACTTAGTTTCAAACAATGAAGTGCTTCGAAAAATGAATCGAAATAGAGAGATAATGATAAACATCAAAAGACGAAAAACTGCCTACCTTGGACATATCATGAGAAATTCAAAATACAAGCTCTTGCAGGATATCATAAAATTAAGAATAGAAGGAAAAACTCCTAAAGGCCGAAAGGAATTGAGTTGGATTGCGAATATTCAAGAATGGACTGGAATACGAGACGTGGGACACCTACTTAGTGCTGCCAGACGCAGAGACATATTTGCCGATATTGTGAAGAATCTATGAATTTATTTAAATTTTTTTATTTAAAATCCATTGTTTCTTTGTAATTGTAATGGTCGCCAACATTCGTATGACGAATAGGCAAATAAAGAAGAAGAAAACACATAAAATCATGCTTGATCTTGCACAGAAAGTGAGCATTGATATCTAGCTAAATGTTAGCAAATATGGTCCAAGTAGTAATTTTAGTTTTTGTGTAACAATCTTTTTATGTTTGGAGGTCAAATTTCAATCGCCAATCGCGAAACTGGGTTTTTTTATATGTGTCACTCTTTGAGTAAATGAGCGATATGTAGGCTACTTTGCTGGTATATGCACTCCAGGAAATAAAATATGGACCAAAATTAATATATACTTTTATTTTTCATACAAAAGTCATGGCCCATTTCACCCGCTAAATAGTATCAGATAATCACCCAAAATTGTAGGCATCTTCTTCCACCTAAACTCTTACCTCGTGCAGAATTTTGCGATTATTGAGCTATAATTGCGACCTCTAGTGTGTTTATGATTACAATACAAACAAATAACGGGGTATATTAGGCGGTAACTCTGTTATCTTATCATGTTCACCAACACAATTAACATCAAGGTCAAGCGTTCCTCTTCCAAGATCTAAGCTGTATATTAAAATTTCACACAAAAGTTCTGGTACATCTAACCCTCTAAATATTATCTGATCGCCATCTAAAATTGCAAAGTTCTTCTTTGTTAATACTCTTAAATAATTTAAAATTTCGTTTATCGGACTATTATTGCGACCTACAGAGCCGCTACAAATTTGGATATTTATTAAGTTTGTGTTCCATTTCACCCGATAAATATTTCACGATCATCGCCAATAAAAATAGGGATCTATTCTGGTCTCAACCTGACCTCCAAACAAAATTTCGTGACGATCGATCCATAATTGAGGGCTGGAGTTTGATTACAATTTATAATGGACAGACGGACGGACACACATCTCAAAATCGATTTATCTCGTCGAAATATGAAGATTGGTATACCACATTGGGGGTCTCCGAAAAATCTTCAATATTTGTATATGATTCAAATCATTTGCGTTTATTTTGAGAAGTTTTCTAAAATTCTAACGCTGATATCAGTCATACGTACTTCATCGGTGGGGTGGCGGATCATAAGGAAGAAGCATGAACATGTGTATCAGGATGAGTAAGACTGATCTATTGCCGTTATGATGGCCGGTATCATTGGAAACTCGGGGGTTTATAAACTTGAGATGATTTAAAAATCTTATCAGATGATAACTTTCCACACACTTTAAGACATATGTCAATGTCGGTCCATGGTTTTGTATAGCCCCCATAAAACGGTAGCTCACGATTTTCGGTACTTTGTGGATTTTGGATCCATTTTGTGACCAAAATTCTTATAACCTCCATATAACGGTACTTCCCGATTTTAGGTGTTTTGGGAGTTAAGCTACAACCTAAAAAGATAATTACACGAAAACAAAAATACTTATATGGACCCTATTTTTTAATTAGCTATCCAGCTGCTTCATAATCTCAAAAACATTTTCCTTGAATTATGCCAAACTCGTAGTAAATGAGCTGTAACTCGTTGAGTTTAAGAGATATCAGCATCAACATTTGGCACAAAATAAAATAAAATAATAAGTCGTAGAAAAAAGAAAAAAAACTAAAACGCATTTTTGAGTTATGCCACTCTTTTAGAAAATGAGCGATTTGAAGTTCCGAGTGGTCACAAAACTTCTCCAGTACCGTACCATGCTAGTTTTCTTTTTAATCGATGCAAATTGCAATGATGTATGGCGTCCTGAAGTTTTTGTGCTACCTTTGGCAAAAGGTTATGTAACACCTCGTAATATTGTCCATCTTTTCATTGGTCGATTTGATATGAATCACAGAAAGCTATTTCTAAATGTATTGTTACGGAATTAGGGTTTAACTTAATCCAATGTAGACGTTGTCTAATCCTCCTATACTATTCTTACCAAATAAAACGATGGTTCGTTTTAGACTCTCATACTCTAAAATGCTTTATTACGTTATTCACACAAGACTCTAGGTTACTTGGTTTACATTTTACAAACTTAATTCACGATTTACTTATTTTCTTGCAATGACGCTTGTAAGTCGTGGTTAGATTTATAACTCATTCGCCCTACCGCTCCTTTCCCGTATTTATACTCGTCCGCTGATACATAGCCTCCTTAATCGAAGAGATTCTCCTATGTTCAGGCGAAATGCTAACCGATTGGAAAATACACACATGTACGCACATACAAACAGACCGGTGAGTGTAAGCTACCGATGGGGCTGAGGTTGCAAATAAGGGAGAGGAGAAGGGCTTACAATGAATGACGTCACAATGCAGAAGCATAAATGAATAGTCAAAACAAATGAGAGAGAACGAGTACAACAACAAAAGCAATGGCTATGTAACCAATGTAAATTAAGATCAGCGATCGGCAGCGTGCCCTTACTGAGAGCAAAAGAGCGTAATTTTCATGCATTTTACATTGAAATTTATGCTCTTTTGCTCTCAGCAAGGGCACGCTGCCGATCGCTGATTAAGATTGTGATTTCAGTACACTAATGCCCAGGGCAGTGGGGTAGGGTATCACGTTGTAGGCTCCGTCTGACTATAGCCCTCTCTTACTTGTTTTATTCATTATTGAGGGAAAATTAATTATCCCTTTCTTATACATATTCACAGTGGTGTGTCCGCCCGACTTTTATATTTTCCTTGCTGGTTACTGTTTCTCTTTCCAAACTTCTTCTAAACGTAAGATGGCGTACTGATGTCCTTTAAGATTTAAAATCATATAGAGGTATTTTACTTCCAACAAATTCGTCAGAAGTTTTTTATTTTATTATTTAATTCCAAACCAGCATACTAAATTTGTTGTTATTTTTATACTCATCCCGAATTCTATCTCCACAAAATCGTAGAAGTAAACAAATGGAACTGTGTAGCTTGTTGCATAGAGCATAAAGCAATAAGAACAACAATGAAAACAGGATTTGCCGCTATGACGGATGTCCTTATTTCGCTACAAAGATAAATAGAATAGTTTTTTTTTCTCTTATTGGCTCTGGAACATTTCCTTTCCAATACTATGTGCATAGTTAGTGTACAAGCAGATATACATATTTGTTAACAGTTAACTGGATGTCTGTTACAATACTTAACGGTTTAAAAAAGTTTCAGTTCTTATGTCATTGTCCAATTCGTTATCACTTTGTGCTTTATCTTCTTTTTCTCTGGCATTAACATTGTTAATGCAAATTGGTTTTGTGCACGTTTTCCTGCAAAGGATTTGACACAATTTCCCTGTCATCTCATGTTTGTTTATGTATTTTTATGTTACAACTGCTATTCGTAAATGGATGGAGTTTTTATTATTTTGTACGTACACACATTCATACATACATAGTAGAAAATTGATTTAGAGTTTAAGTAGTATTGTATGAAGATTGAGTAAAATGCTACGTAAATTGGATTATAAATTATTATCAATAATATCAAGAGGTGCCATCGTGGGGCAATGTATTCTTATTAGGGCAGGGGTGCTCAGAATAGTTCGTGTATTAGTAGTGGTAAGACACTCTCCCCATTACTAAGCAATGGCAAATGAGAAATAAAGAGAGAATACGTGTGGTTTGTTTTTACGCTACCGTAAGGAAGTGATCACCAATGCACAAGGGTGACCCATAAAAACAAAGCTTCCATTTGATGCTCAAAATGCAGCTATTGAATATGTGCTAAAACGCAATTTATATATATATATATATATATATATATATATATATATATATATATATATATATATATAGAGAATAGTTGCCTAAAAACGGTTTTTGGTTAGGAAACGCCAAAATGCAGCAATGAATGATGCAGTTAACCAGAAATAACTGTATGTCATTATAACAAATAAAATTAAATAATGCATTACTGAATTTCAATGCATTTGGTGCGGAAACTTTTTTCGCGATAGAGAAAAAATAACACCGTATTTTATAGTAGTTTTTTATGCTCTAGACGGCTATGCTATTTGTTAAAATTTATATTTATAAAAATTACAAAAAAGTTATAAACCTAATGCACATATGGCCAATTATAGCTATATTAAAATCCAAGCCGATTTTCACAAATTTTTGTAGTGTTTTAGCCACAAGAATGAACTGGTAAAGTTTTTTCATCGATTGGGAATAATTGTGGCCTGTAGAGCGATCTCCTGAAAATTCGCCTTTGGCGGGCATACCAGATATTATGGAAATAAAACTCGTTCAGGGGGCATAAATTGTCGCTAACCGATCATCACACATTTTTGTAGAAATCGTTTTTTAGCCACAACAACTGGTATAGTTTTGTCAACGATTGGAACATAAAAGAGGCCTTTAGAGCATTTTCGTGAAAATTTACCTTTGTTCACATACGTTAATCGATCATCATAATATTTTATATATAAAGTTTTTGGATCAATGGAAAAATGTAGGGGTAGGCGTTAAAAAAAATTTGTCATTTTTTGGCCGCCCTATTTTAGATCATAACATTGGATAATATATTTTATACCCTGTATCATAGCACGGAGGGTAAATCAAGTTTGTTTTTCCGTTTGTAATGCATTGAATAACACTGTGCAACATTTTTAAGGTGATCTTGTCCAAACAGTTCGAACTGAGGATTTTTTGAAAATACAGACCCAAACGACAAGAAACCTTAGTTGGGTTTTGTTGTGTCAGATCCAATGCGAATCCTCTTCTGACCTCTGAAGCAATTTTGTAGATAAGGACAAGAATAAAATATCTGGAGAAATAATGACAACACAACATTTTTAAGGTGATCTTGTCCAAACAGTTCGAACTGAGGATTTTTTGAAAGTACAGACCCAAACGACAAGAAACCTTAGTTGGGTTTTGTTGTGTCAGATCCACTGCGAATCCTCTTCTGACCTCTGAAGCAATTTTGTAGATAAGGACAAGAATAAAATATCTGGAGAAATAATGAACTCGAAAAACTATATTTATTGCCTCAAATTTTAAAATATATGCAAACATTTCACAATTTTTATACACTTCGCACCGTATTTCCAAAACTGTTAATTTTTTCTGAATATTTTCTTTTGGAAAATATTGCCTGGAATGTAATACACAACACTTCAGAACATGTCATTGTTTTAAAATGCCTCTATGCCGTTGTTTTCAGTACATTTTTCAACGACGATTTAATAAAAAAATGTCAATAATGTAGTTTGAAATACGCGTTGTAAAAGACATGATGCAAAATACCGCTGAAACAACATGAAGTAAGCATTTTAGAGTTTCAGAATGTTCTAAAGAATTGTTGAGAACTTTATTTGGAAGATTTTCGCAAAAGGTTACTTGGTTCAACTCCCAATAGTTTAGCCGATACTGACCAGAGTTACAGCAATTATGTAAAATTTTCTATATTTTATAGATTTTGATGCCGTAGATGGAGTTTTTCTTATGTGATTTTTTCAAAAGATAAGTTCTAGTAGTTTAGGGCTACAATATTGCTAAAGACAGCAAGGCCAAATTCCTATTCGTTTCTGAGATAAAGGCCTGATAAATGCAAAAAATAAAGGCCGGTTTAGATGAGGCCATAAAATCCGAACTGGATCAGACTGGACAAAACCCTACTAGGGTTTTTGTAGTATAAATATGCACATTCAAAAAATGCATACTAGAAGTTGTTTGCATTTTCGGTGTTGTATAGTGTAATCATTTGCGACCATATAAAATATATATTATTGATCAGGTTCTGAATCGATCAATGCATTTCAGTTCGTATATACGTCCACGTTATGGAATAGCCCACCTAAAACGGTAACATGCAATTTGGCATTTAGTGCACTGAAAAAATTCTTCGTTGTATCAATGAACGGATTTCATTGATTATTTTTCATTGATGCTATGAAACGTTCCATTAATATAATGAAATGTTTCATTCATGCAATGAAACTTTACGTTATTTAAAATTCAATGATTTTTGGTTTCATTGTATAAACGACACGGATTTCATTGATGCAATGAAACTGTTAATTTCTATAAATTTAAGAAAAATATGTATGTTTTGAATTCAAACTAAATAGAATGGGCTAAAAACACTAGTACGCAAACATCTTTTTAAAAAAATGGCGAAAAATGTATATATTCGATGTGTTTGGTTTGCTTTAAAAATGAATGAAACAGTTTCATTAAATAAATGAAAGAGTTTCATTAAATAAATTAAACATTTTTGAAATTCCTTTTTGCGTTTTGTATTCTTTGTAAATCTGTTAAGTTATAAAATTTGTCTTCTAATTATTTTGTCTTTATTAAACATATGAAATTTTTGACAATTATAAAAAGAACACATTTACATACATAAATATGTATGCATGAATATTTGCCAAAATTAGCAGAAACGTCATCAACTGTACAAAAATTCGCTACTGTCGCCGATTGGCGTTGGTATACATAAATATTCATCCAAATTAAAAAGAATGCTCTTCTCAGTTCTTTGTTATTATTTGTATTGTCGTTCATTGAATTCCATTTGTGGTTGTGTGTGAGTATTTAACAAGCAGAAAAAACACGTGTTGGCAAAACAACCACCGCTTTCTTAGCTACATCAAAAGATGTTCAAGAACATTGCTTTAGTTTGCACTAAACCACAGTCAAGTGTGGATGAAAGAAAAAGTTATTTTACGTCTGGTGTTTTCAACTTTAAAAACTGTGACGTGTTTAACATGAAAAGAAAATGTAAATATTATTTTTTCGGTGTTCAGTTGTTCTTTTAAGTGAATTTTCATTAATATTTTTCTTGTAATGGAAGCATTCAATAGAAAATCTAAAGATGTGTGGAAGGGCGGAGAAATTGTTACCATTGGCCAACGAAGCATCTCTAACTTAGAAAAAGAAAATGTTGTATTGTTGTATATTTTTCTGTCCAAGGGCGAAAGTTAAAGGTAAGTTAATGTTTAGAGAGAAAACGAGATAAATTACTACTACATATTTAGCATTGACTTCATTTTTGTTCATTACGTGAGTATGAAATGACTTCATAACATGAATGAAATCCTACGTTGTATCAATGAAATTTGTCATTGATTTTGAACCAACGTAAGGCTTCATTGCATAAATGAAGAAGTGTAATTACAACTATGAAAGTATTTCATTGCATGAATGAAGGAGTTTCATTGCATTAACGGAAAAGTTTCATTGCATCAATGAAGAAGTTTCATTGCATTAATGAACAAGTTTCATTGCATTAACGAAAAAGTTTCATTGCATTAATGAACAATTTCGTTAATTTTATTTCAATGAAACTCAATGAAACTTTTTTCATTTATTTAATGAAGATCTACGTTGGCTCAAAATCAATGACCAATTTCATTGATACAACGTAGGATTTCATTCATATTACGTAGCTTTTTCTTTCAGTGTGTTCAAAATGTTTACAATACTTCTCCAACAAACATTGCGGACATAGGTTGACGTTTTGGTATGGTGCCATGCAGCAGTACCAATGATTTCAGGTTTTTTTGTTTTAGTTTTTATCAAACTTTTTGCAACATCAAATGCATTTTGGCTTTTATGGTTCCCAATTTTTAAAAACTTCCCAATTAACGATCCAACGATGTCAGTTTATTTCTAGTTTTTATCAACATTTCTGCCAAGATTGGATGACATTTATTGTTCCCAGTGGTTAAGAACTTCTCCATCAAAAATTGTGGATATAGGCCAACGTTGTGGTACAAGGACTACTGACTTAGTACTGAAAACGCTAATATTTATAATCAAATATAGTTTTATTGTTTTCTGAAGTATTCTCAAGCATGACGTACTTATACAAACTTACTGTCGAAGTACATTTTCCACTCCGACTGAGACACCGCCAAACCATGGCTTTTTAACGCTTCAACAACATCTTCGGGCGACTAAAATCATTGTCTGCGCCTTTTAATATCCCTCATCATTATATGGAGGGTATATTTATTATTTGTCAATCCGTTTGTATATATTATTCTCGATCAGCATAAAATTCTAAGTCGATATTACCATGTCCGTCTGTCCGTCCGTCCGTCTGTTGAAATCAAGATACAGCTCGCAATTTTCAAGATAGGGCTTTATAATTTGGTTTAGAAGTAGTCACTATTACTCCTAGGATGTTTGGTATTGAAAATGGGATATATCTGTCCACTTTTTGATGTAGCCCCCATAGAACGGTTCCTCCCGATTTTCGGTACTTTGAAGGAGCATCATTATCACACCAAAATGGCTGAAATTTGGTGATAAGTTTTCTTTAGGGCTATAATATGTTCTACCTGAATTTTGTCGGTAGAGGTCCACGATACCACCCGATTTTCGGTATTTTGAAGGTTATGGCCCCAATATCCCACCAAAATGGCTAAAATTTGGCATTTAGACTTCGTTAAAGGCATACAACTTTCAACCTGAAATTTGTCTGCATAGGTCTATGCCTTTACATAGCGCCCATAGAACCGTACATATCAATTTTCGGTATTTTGAAGGTTGTTGCCTTAGCATCCCACCGAAATGGCTGAAATTTGGTATTTAGTCTCAGTTAAAGGTATACAACATCCCACCTGAAATTTGTCGGTACAGGTTCACGCCTTCACATAGGCCTAATTAAACGATACTTCCCGATTTTCAGTATTTTAAAGGTTCTGGCTTCAATAGGAGCATGTTTAGGTATAGCCCCCATATAACGGTACCTCCCGATTTTCGGTATTTTGAGGGTTTTAGCTAAATTTTTTAACCAAGTTAGCTGTAAATTGACAATTGAGGATCTCTGTGGCCACGAAACTTCTCCAATAAATATTGTCAACATACATAGGTCCATGTTTTGATTCAGTCCCCATATAATGGGAGGTACCATTATATGGGGACTGAATCCAAACATGTACCTATGTATGTTGACAATATTTATTGGAGAAGTATTTTTGGTATTTTCAGGGTTTTAGCTGCATTGTTTGGCAGAACTACAAGTAATGTGACATTTGAAGTTCCCTGCAGTTACAAAACTTTTTCACCAAAAATTGTCGAGATAGGTCCACACTTTGATATAGACCCCATATAACTCTACCTCACGATTTTCGATATTTTGAGGATTTTAACTAAAATTTTTTACCTAAATTGACATTTGAGGTTCTAAGTGGTCACAACATTTCTCCACAAAAAATTGACAACATAGGTCCATCTTTGGTATAGCCCCAATATAACAGCACCTCCCGATTTTTAGGATTTAGCCAACATTTTTCCCGAACTAGCTATAATTTGATATTTGAGCTTCCCAGTGGTCACAAAACATCTTCACTAAAAATCGTTAACATAGTTCATGTTTCGGTATAGCCCTCATATAATGGTACCTCCCGATTTTGGGTATTTTGAGGGTTTATGCTACATTGTTTGACGAAATTATCCGAAATTTGACATTTGAGGTTCCCAGCAGTTACACAGCTTATCAACAATTATCAAGATAGGTCAACATTTTGATGGTGCCGTGACATAACTCCCAACGGATATAACTCCCAAAACGATTTTGGGAGCTATGTCCGACCCCCCTTAGCGGACATAAGTCCCAATGGGAGTTATGTCCGTTTTTAAAATTTAAGTGATTTTTATTTAAATACAATTTTTTGATTGTCTAAGTCTGGAGTTTCCCCCATTGGCTTAACTTCATCACTTTCCTCTTTGCAGAGAAAAATGTTTACAAAACGCACTGACAGCTTGCAAAATTAACTGATCGCTACCAATATCATGATTTCATCCCGGCGAAGGGAATTATCAATTGGCTTTTCAGTTTTTGAAATGATGATTTTTTAGTGAAAACCTGAACTCTTTAAGCATCGAGTATTCCCATGTTAATGAGAATGATGCTCACTTTTCGGCTTTCCCAAAAAACACCAGAACAAAATATTTGCAAGCTGACAGCACGATTCAACTAAGAAATCATCGATTTCTGTTAAGTTGAAATAACATCAACACAGTTACCTGTGAGTATGTCGTTGGAATTTTATTTACAAAATTCCGTTTTGCGCGAGCCTTCGCTGTTTTTTGTTTGTTTTGTTTTAGTTGAAGATTCAATCATATGATTGTCTAAGTCTGGAGTTTCCCCCATTGGCTTAACTTCATCACTTTCCTCTTTGCAGAGAAAAATGTTTACAAAACGCACTGACAGCTTGCAAAATTAACTGATCGCTACCAATATCATGATTTCATCCCGGCGAAGGGAATTATCAATTGGCTTTTCAGTTTTTGAAATGATGATTTTTTAGTGAAAACCTGAACTCTTTAAGCATCGAGTATTCCCATGTTAATGAGAATGATGCTCACTTTTCGGCTTTCCCAAAAAACACCAGAACAAAATATTTGCAAGCTGACAGCACGATTCAACTAAGAAATCATCGATTTCTGTTAAGTTGAAATAACATCAACACAGTTACCTGTGAGTATGTCGTTGGAAGAGGAAAGTGATGAAGTTAAGCCAATGGGGGAAACTCCAGACTTAGACAATCATATGATTGAATCTTCAACTAAAACAAAACAAACAAAAAACAGCGAAGGCTCGCGCAAAACGGAATTTTGTAAATAAAATTCCAACGACATACTCACAGGTAACTGTGTTGATGTTATTTCAACTTAACAGAAATCGATGATTTCTTAGTTGAATCGTGCTGTCAGCTTGCAAATATTTTGTTCTGGTGTTTTTTGGGAAAGCCGAAAAGTGAGCATCATTCTCATTAACATGGGAATACTCGATGCTTAAAGAGTTCAGGTTTTCACTAAAAAAATCATCATTTCAAAAACTGAAAAGCCAATTGATAATTCCCTTCGCCGGGATGAAATCATGATATTGGTAGCGATCAGTTAATTTTGCAAGCTGTCAGTGCGTTTTGTAAACATTTTTCTCTGCAAAGAGGAAAGTGATGAAGTTAAGCCAATGGGGGAAACTCCAGACTTAGACAATCATATGATTGAATCTTCAACTAAAACAAAACAAACAAAAAAAAATACAATTTTTTGTATAAGAAAAAAATTAAAAATTAACTTTAAGTTCATATGCATTTTTTATTTCATAAAATAATTTATAATTGATTTAAAATTTTTAAGACAATTAAGTACAAAATAATAATAATAAGTACAAAATAATAATAATAATTTTTAAGAAAATTAAGTACAAAATAATAATAATAATCGAATTATATTCAAAATTTGCCTTCCAACCTAAACGAAAAATGCTGCCTACAGGAAAATAAAAAGTTTTTGTTAAAATTCGCAGATACTTTCTGAAAAAAGGTAAGCGCCGCTGGCGAAAATATTTTTAAAAAATCGCGCGAGTTTTTACAAAAATATTTTTACAATTTAAGAAGATAAAAAGTTTTTCTTTTTTAAAATATTTAAATACTTTCTGAAAAACGAAAAGCGCCGCAGGCTAAAATATATTTGAAAAAAAAAAAATTGCGCGATTTTTTACAAAAATATTTTCACAACTTAAGAAAATATTTTTTTTTTGAAAAATTTTCAAATACTTTCTGAAAAAAGAAAAGCGCCGCAGGCTAAAATATTTTTGAAAAAATCGCGAGACTTTTTACAACGATATTTTCACAATTTAAGAAGATAAAATTTTTTTGTAAAAAATATTCAAATACTTTCTGAAAAACTAAAAGAGCCGCAGGCGAAAATATTTTTGAAAAAATCGCGAGATTTTTTACAAAAATATTTGCACAATTTAAGAAGATAAAAAGTTTTTGTAAAAAATATTCAAATACTTTCTGAAAAACGAAAAGCGCCGCAGGCGAAAATATTTTTGAAAAAATCGCGGGATTTTTACAAAAATATTTTCACAATTTAAGAAGATAAAATTTTTTTGTAAAAAATATTCAAATACTTTGTGAAAAACTAAAAGAGACGCAGGCGAAAATATTTTTGACAAAATCGCGAGATTTTTTACAAAAATATTTTCACAATTTAAGAAGATAAAAAGTTTTTGTAAAAAATATTCAAATACTTTCTGAAAAAAGAAAAGCGCCGCAGGCGAAAATATTTTTGAAAAAAATCGCGCGATTTTTTACAAAAATATTTTCACAATTTAAGAAAATAAAAAGTTTTTGTAAAAATATTGAAATACTTTCTGATAAACGAAAATCGCCGTAGGCGAAAATATTTTTGAAAAAATCACGCGATTTTTACAAAAATATTTTCACAATTTAAGAAGATAAATTTTTTTTGTAAAAAATATTCAAATACTTTCTGAAAAAAGAAAAGCGCCGCAGGCGAAAATATTTTTGAAAAAAATCGCGCGATTTTTTACAAAAATATTTTCACAATTTAAGAAAATAAAAAGTTTTTGTAAAAATATTGAAATACTTTCCGAAAAACGAAAAGCGCCGTAGGCGAAAATATTTTTGAAAAAATCGCGCGATTTTTACAAAAATATTTTCACAATTTAAGAAGATAAAAAGTTTTTGTAGGTATATTCAAATACTTTCTGAAAAAAGAAAAGCGCCGCAGGCAAAAATATTAAAAAAATCGCGCGATTTTTTACAAAAATATTTTCACATTAAAGAAGATAAAAAGTTTTTGTAAAAATATTCGCGATTTTTTACAAAAATATTTTCACAATTTCAGAAAATAAAAAGTTTTTGTAAAAGTAATTTAAGAAGATAAAAAGTGTTTGTAAAAATATTCAAATACTTTCTGAAAAACGAAAATATTTTTGAATAAATAAGTTTTCCTAACTGCTACTTACATTATTTCGGGCATAATTTCTTTTTTAACTAATTTTATGAAATCAGGAGGATTTTGTGGATACTTCGGTATTGGTTGGCACTTAGGCCTTCGCAAATGTATAATTCCGCTTACATTCTAACTTCTACTCTAAAATTTAAAAAAAAAAAAAAATTATAACTATAAATTTCCAAATTATGCAAAGAAATAACTTATAAATTAAGAAAAAATCGTTGGGAGTTATGTCCGCGATTTTTTTGGGTGTTATGTCCGCTTTCTTTCACGGACATAATTTTGGGAGTTATGTCCGCAAAGGGCAGCTGACATAACGCCCAAAATCATTTTGGGAGTTATGTCCGTGGGAGTTATGTCCGGGCACCCATTTTGATATAGACCCAATATTAAGGTCGGCCCGCCCGAACTTAACTACTTTTTACATGTTAAATTTATTGAAATTACAGGGGTAAAAATATCTGGATTTCCCATACCGTTTCCTATAATAATCATGCATTTTTTACACAAATTGACATTTTTAATATATGAGTTATTTTTTATTTTTGAACAAATATTAAATAAAAAAAAAAATAAAATATTTTGTGTTTTTATGGTTTTTTATTAGTGTTTGAGCTTTTTGAATAGATTGAAACATATGAAAAATCAAAAACACTCATAGTTTGATGCAAAATTCATTATGTTAACTTCGTTATATATATGAATATATGAATGTGTCTTTATTCTGAATCACTGTGCGACCATTATATCCTACAACACTACTTTTGAGCATTACCTTTCAGAGAATAACAAATAGTTTTGTAAAACTTAACTCTTTCAAAATACATAAAACTAAATTAGAAAAAATCCTAAAATAACCATACATGCTGTGACCTCAGACATCGACTAAATAATTTTAGTTCAAATATTGTCAATTGTCAATCAACATATTTTTTGTAGCGAAATTTAACAAATATTTATACAAACATTCGTACCAAAAATATATTGGCATGTCAAATTCAGTTTATCATTGACCAAAAATATCCCATTAATTATAATGACACTCTAATCGAATTGGACATCCTTTAGCTTTAATGAATTCATTCATATAATGACTTTTTCGAATATTTAAATATTTATATGGATCGTATAATATGTACATTCATTAGGGTGATTTTATTTTGGGAAAAGATAAAATTAAGCTTTGTAAGATATGTAATATGATTCGCGCAAATTACAATGGCTGTGTTTGTGTAGAAAAATGTCTAATTGGTATTTTCTTGTACAAATATTGGCTACCAATATAAAATTTTGAATTGCAAACGGGTTTAATTGTCGCCTGTATTCAGGTTTTCCTTAACAAAATTTTCTTTTTTCGTGGCGGAAAAATGCCTAAATGGAGTTGAACTTACTTTATTTTAGTATGCTTTTAGTGTTTTTAAATATTTTTGTTGAAACCAATCTACTGTATGCATATTATTGCATCTTTCTCCTATAATAATAAATGTCCATCATTGCCTAAATATTCGCCATCCATTAAATTCAATTTCATATTCACGAGGGAACATCAATTGAAATGTGTTGACATGTATGAAAATCATTTGATTTCAGTCGCATTTGAATTAGTTGCATGTACATACATATAAGCGTGCATGCATAAATACATACAATACTAGCACTAATTAGCTCGATAAATTAAATTTTATTTAAAATTGCGTTTAACTGTATTTTATAGTAAAACGTGTTAAATTAAAGAATGGCTATTTTAATGAACTTAAATACATCTCATTATCAAACATTTTTCTGGAATTTTAGGCTAACAATAACTCGGACAGCTTAAGAATGGGGTTTCTAACGACCTGCATTAGTATATGACTTAATCGTTTTTGAATTTGAAGTACTTATCACATCTGCGTTCTCCTTCTCTTTCTTCTTGAAACTTGTTTGAGAAGTAAGATTTTCTTTCAAATGTACACTATGTACATATATTTTTTAGAAACTCTTTTTGACACATTCCGTTACGGAACATTTTGCAGCTGTATTTAAAATTATACCCTTTGTGACGTATTTGCTCAATTATATTTTTAACAACTCATTTTTAGTGGATTATTTTTGTGGATAAAAGCCCAATAAAAAGTAAAGGTTGAATTATGTGGGTAAGACCTTTAAAATACCGAATATCGGGATGTATCATTATTTGGGGTTATATCAAAGCGTTAACCCATACCTACAATTCTATGCCGAGGTGTTTTTAATCCTCAAGCAAGGCTATATACCAGAAATAAGTTATTTCGATGTGGCTTAAACTATGAACCCTGAGTGCTATATCAAAACGTGTGGGTACATGTCGACTAATTTGTTGGTAAATGTTTGGTAGCCCCAACGAAAACTACATGCAAAATACCAGCCACTTCGGTGGAATAATGTTATATTTTCCTTGCTTTGTTGCTTACTAGTTGCTCCTTTACAATATAACGTTTGTTTTTTAAGACATCTTACGCTCAAACAACGTCGCACAGTGGCCGCAGTGGACAAGAATCGAAAAATATGATATTAACTTTTATATATGTTTACGTTTATTTCTTACAGTAAATACATCAGATAAGACGAATCTGAATGAATTTCTTCGATATGTGCATTCATAATGAAGCTCTTTAAATATGAAAAATATTTTCCATGTAATTTAAAGCGGCTGTGTTTGTGTAGACGACCTTTAAAATAACTATTTCTGAAAATGTTCATGATAACACTGTGCAACATTTTTAAGGTGATCTTGCGCAAACAATTCGAACTGCGGATTTTTTGAAAGTACAGACCCAAACGACAAGAAACCCTAGTTGGGTTTTGTTATGTCAGATCCAGCTCGGATATTATGGTCCCATCTAAACATGGTTAAATATTGAGTTTTTAAAGAAATTCGGGGCTATATCTCTGAAACCAATGCGAATCTTGTTCTGACCTCTGAAGCAAATTTGTAGATATGAACAAGAATAAAATATCTGGAGAAATAATGAACACGAAAAACTACATTTATTGCCTCAAATTTCAAAATATATGCAAAAATTCCACAATTTTTATACATTTCGCACCGTATCTCCAAAACCGTTAATTTTTTCTGAATATTTTCTTTTGGAAAAATATTCCCTTGAATGTAATACACAACTCCTCGGAACATGTCATTGTTGTAAAATGTCTCTATGCCGTTGTTTTCAGTACATTTTTCAACGACGATTTAACAAAAATGTCAATAATGTAGTGAAATCCCGAATGCGAGAATAATCTGTTGGTGTGAACTGTATTTGAAATAGGTGTTGTAAAAGATATGATGCAAAATACCGCTAAAACAACATGAAGTAAGCATTTTAGAGTTTCAGAAAGTTCTAAAGAATTGTTGAGAACTTTATTTGGAAAATTTTTGCAAAAGGTTACTTGGTTCAACTCCCAATAGTTTAGCCGATACTGACCAGAATTTCAGCAATCATGTAAAATTTTCTATATTTTATAGATTTTGATGCCCTAGATGGAGTTTTTCTTATGTAATTTTTTCAAAAGATAAGTTCTACTAGATTAGGGCTACAGTATTGCTAAACACACCAAGGCCAAATTCCTATTCGTTTCTGAGATAAAGGCCTGATAAATGCAAAAAAATGTAGATTTAGCCGGGTTTAGATGAGGCCACAAAATCCGAACTGGATCTGACAGGACAAAACCCTACTTGGGTTTTTGTAGTCTAAATATGTACTTCCAAAAAATGCATACTAGAAGTGGTTTGCATTTTCAGTGTTGCATAGTGTAATATTAAAAGTTTTGGATGGGGTGGCTATAAATTATAAGTTTAGTGCAATATGGGCAAAATACCGTTATCAAGAACTAAAAATTTAAATTTGATAACAAAATGTAAATTCTTAATATTTCGTAGAGTAGATCTTTTGTTTGCCACCTATTGCCACCTTGGCTTCTGTTAATTGAATATCTCTTCCGAAGCGAAATGTGTAAAAACATTCTGCCCAACTCTGCAATCTTCTAAAATATATCAATATTTTAATGAATAATCCATTTCATACTAATGAACAATTACACCTTTTTTGTTACTTTATGACAGTGTTGCCGCATCCTTTTCAAATGGAAGGAGTTGACATAGGTTGATGAATTTTTGTACAAGTACTTATTATGGCATAGGAATGAAAAATGTCTACTTTGGTCCATATGGGTTCAGATATAACCCCATATACATTTATATCTTTCCCCGATTTTGCTATAACTTTGTCAATTTTGATCGAATAGCCTTCAAATTTAGTATGTGTTATTTTCGTAGGTCCAAGATTTACCGATTTTCACAAAAATCGATTCAGATTTTGATATAGCCTCATAAATGTATACCTTTACCCGATTTTGGTATATTGGTATTCTCTCAATTTTGATCGAAAATCGCAATGGCTTGCATCAAAATCGGTAGACATTATTTTAACAGTAGACATATGGTCTAGGGGATTTTTTGCTCAGTACAATACCAGGAATCAGAAGCGCGAAGGGCTCATTAAAGTGTTTTTCCTTCCACACAAATCGCCCCGGCCTAGTGTTTTTACATTGCGTAAATTGAAGGGTATCTAAATGGTAGGATACTATATATATAGTAATAGTCTTGTGAAAAGTGCAAAACATCGGTAGGGCGTTACTGTTTTAAATTTACATTAAAATTTATTTAAAAAAACATATTAATTACAACATCCGGTTGCAAAACATGATTACCGCTAAGCATTAACCAAACACATATACTTACATATATAACAAGTTTAATGTAGAAAGTCATTATATCAATGATGAAGTTATAAAAAATAATAAAAAATAATAACAATAAAAAAATTAATTTGAATGCCTACTCCCCTAAGAACTCGTAAATATAGACACACATCGATTTTATTACATATTGATATTATCTAGGTTAGCAATACAATATAAAATTTATTAGTATACAATTTTATATTAATTTATCTCGAAATCAATTTGTTGTTTTATTGCCACAGTTTTAATTTTTCATCATTGTATGTACATATATTTTTTTGTCAAGATATTCCAGCCTTAGGTACCAAATATAAATGAAACCGAACTGCACATTTCAATAGAAATTAAGTCCACGGTAAAGGAATGGGAATTGCTCATTTCTTGTTTTTCTTTTTTTGTTTTTTAATAAAAACACAAACTTTGAATTCCAGTATCATTGTGGTGTCACTGCATGTGGTTTATTTTAAATTGTAATGGGGTTTTGAGTTATGTTTTTTAGTTACGACTGACCTACATACAGGATACGATACAATAGTTTATTTTGTGCAATTCGGCACGAGGGATGTTCTTGAAGGCTGAGAATGTATTTATTAAGGAAAAACAGATTGGATCAATTTGGTCGACATATTGTTGTTATAAAAATTGTGGTATAGGTTATGTGAAATTATTACAGTAGGAGCAAGGCATATTTAAATAACGTAAATGCATGCCTTACAACAACTAACAAATTTACAAAAACAACATTGTTGTTATTGAAAATTTATTGTCAACGAAAAAATTGAATAATGGGGTCGTTCTCAGGAAAAACATAAGTACATTTTGAAAATCCTCTAAAATAGAACAAATTTGAATCATGTCTTAGGTCATTGTTATTACACGTTTACGATGAAAAGAAATATTTTATGGTAGCAAATTTCGAAGTTTCAAATTTCATGAATAGACCCCATTACATATTGGAAACCAAATTTACACAAAAAGTAAAAATACAGCCGATTGTCACTTCTACCTTATACATATAAATAGACATCGGATTTTTGCATGTTTTTTATTTCTCATCCGATTGGACTCAAATTTTGGATCTAGGCGTTTTGAGGGTCAATTTTTCGATATTTGGGGTCATATCAAAAATATGCAAAATATATGCAAAAAATATGTAAAATATGCAAAATATACAAAAAAATATGCAAAATATGCAAAAAACATGCAAAATATGCAAAAAATATGCAGAATATGCAAAAAATATGCAAACAGTTTTTGGTCGAAAATCGTCAAAAAAGTCGTAAAATTTACAATTAAAGTTGGAAAAAATCATCAAAAAAACTTTAAAGTGTCCTAAATTAAGACTGTTGGCCATTTAACGTAGATTTTTTAGCAGATTATTGTGTTATTGATACCTCTTACGACGGTGTGGTGTAGGGTATATGGTATTGTAATACTATTTTAATTGTTAAAATATGCAAAAATATAAAATTTGATAAAATATCAATCATTTTATGTAAATTTAATATTTTCTTTGTCTTAATTTGTAGCTTTAGGCTGGTTTTAACTCAAAGGGAAGAAATCGATGCCGGATTTTTTTAAGGCGGGGGTGCCGCCTAAACTGTTTACTTAGATTAGATTTTAGATAGATTTAAGATTAAGATTGCCAATTGAGCACCATTGGAATAAGTTAACACGTGCTACTGGAGCCTCGAAGATATGAAAATCTCGTCTCTCTCGGCGACCCATATCTGTGGAACGGTTAAAGCTATTTGCCCGTTTTATGCATTAAATTAAAGGCCATTCTGTTTATTTTATATTCAAAAACAAAATGAGTAAGTATTACTGAATTCGAGATAGAAAGCCAGTGTCCCGATTAACGTGACTACGTACGCCTTATTGCGAAAATGGAGCCTATCTGGGTATAGCCGACTACTTGGAGAACGCATTGTTTTAGTTGTTCGTCCTTTGTAATTAATTGGTTGTAATCTGTGGTGAGCTCGACTCGGAGCAGCTGTTCTTTTGTAAGTTTGGGTCGAATATTTCCGGAGAAGTTTCCATCTTCGCTTTGTTAAGATTTTTGTCGCCATTTGACTCTTTACGGTGTTTTGCACTATCGGATCAAACAATGCCAAGCACAAGTTCAGGACTAAGATACCACAGGTGATTTATCATTTTTTATTTCCTTTTTCTGTCTATTTTTTCGTATTTCAATAGATTTTCAATGAGGTCTAGGTCTTCTTTTGATGCTAAACGCTTCGCAGAATCTGAAGAACCAAAACAAAAACTCCTAACCATGAAATTGTCATTGCTGCTGGATCCCTGTAAAGTGTCCTATAGGAACGTTAGTCGTATCATTTTTTCTACAGTAGAAGCTCTCGGAGAGGACCCCAACAAATATATGATCTTTAGAAGCTTTATCCGTTTATTCGGGAGAATAAACAGTGAAAAATACTAGCAACAACTTCAAGGAAGATACCCCAAAACAAGGCTATTTGCGTGCACTGGCATGGAAAACTATTACCAGGTATTCCCAAAACAGTTCAGAAAGAACGGGTTGCTGTTCTAGTATCATCTGGTATGGGGGTAAAGAACAACTCATGGGCGTTCCTGAAACTGACAGTAGCTCAGGGGAGAAACAAGACTTCAGTATACGAATGCCTAGAATAATGGGGTCTTACCAGCTTGAGCAGATGTTAAGTCGAGAGCTTCTGTACCTGCGTACAGATTTATAGGAAGTATTGTTGAGAGGGATTTTTAACTGCAAGTTTGGCAGCACATCCGGACATCAAACAAACATATTCACGCAATTTCTATAAGAATAGTCTGCGATTGACAAATCCAAGTTCGATGTAGGCGAGAATGTTTTAAAACTACTTCCCAGCTGACTTCCCAAGAACAAGAGGTCGTAGAAGCACTTTGTGTTTTCATCTTTCGAGCCCAGTTTAACGCGCCCAGAACGTTACTTATTATGTTTATTTATTTTGTATCAAAGGACAAGAACTGAGTGTTAAAAAAGAGAGTGTGGGTTATTGATTTTACAAAACCTATAATGAACAAGATAATGGTTATGTAGATATAATATTGGATGGATTGGGTAAACATAATCAATAGGTTGAAAAGGATTAGGGACAATAGATTGAGTTTAATACAACAAATAGTGAAAACGAAATTCAGAAATATTTTTAGGTCCAAAAAAAGACCTAAACTGCATTGAAGATTTATTGAAATACGAAACAAATATCAGATAAAGGAAATAACAAAATGATAAATCACCTGTGGTATCTTAGTCCTGAACTTGTTGGCCTGATCTGATAGTTCAAACCACCGTAAAGAGCCAAATGCGACAAAAATCTTAACAAAGCAAGCAGAAGAAGATGGAAAAAATCACTAGAGTTTTTTTGCCGGGTTAACCCACTTCGAGAGAATTTATTTGACGTTTGCGCTATGGAATTGACATTTGAAATCCAAACCCACTGGGTTAATCCGGCTAAGTGTAACCGGGGTATAACAAAAGAACAACTGCCGAAATTTCCAGAAAAAGTCTACCAGGCGTAATTACAGGGTATACTTACTTGTTGTTCAAGAGATTAAGCATTAACTCCGAATTTCTTGAAAAAGATCCTGTAACTTGACCGCAGAACATCAATTACCAGGAAGGGTAAAGGATTACCAGAAGGGAAGGACTTGAAAGTTGTGAACGACATAGCAGAGCAAGGAGTCGAGTTCATCACCAAGTAGTCATCTTTACCCAAATGTCTCCAAAATCACGTTATGTCAGCCCCTTAAATAAATATGAACAAAATGTAAAAGACATTTGTTTTCATTCCCAAAAATTGATAATATGAGAAGAAATAAAAAATAATTTAAAAAATTAAGTTACAATGTTTTATTTATAAAAGCACTTAAAACTAGAACATAATTTTTAATGATGGATTCTCTCAAATAAAACGCTGGTGGCCGTTTAATATTGCCACAATTTTTAATTCAAATGCAAGCGTTTTATTTGAGAGGTTTAATCATTAAAAAATATTTTCTAGTTTTAAGTGCATTTGTAAATAAAACACTGTAACTTATTTTTTAACTATTTTTTTATTTTTAACTTTTCAGCATTTAATTTTTTTGACCACTGGGAACCTCATAACAAAATTATAGCCAATTTAGGCCGAAAATGTAGATAAAGACTTTAAAATACCTGAAATCGTGTTGTACCGTTATATAGGGGCTATCCCAAAACCTTGACCTGAGTCCAACATTTTTAGTGAGGAAGTTTCTGTGCCATTGGGAACCCCAAATGCCAAGTTATAGCCAATTCGGCCTAAAAATTTAACCAGAATCCTTAAAATACTTTAAATCGGGTGGTACCGCTCTAAGAAAAAAATGGACCCATATTGGTTTTGGTTTCATATTCATGTATTGTCATCCAATTCTGAAAAGTGTACAAAGTTTTAGTTCGATTGGTCAACAACAACTGTGTGGAAAATAAGTTACTAGATTTCAACTAAACAGACACAAAAGCAAGTTAAATTAAACACTGTTAAAGGGATTTTTTCACAATAGACTCCATTTTCACCCTAAGGCGTTTTCGGTACATTGGCTTTATTATCTTGAATTCAGTATTACTTACGTATTTTGTTGTTCGGCAAGAAATATTAAGAATAGTATGGCATTTAATTTAATGCAACACGGGCACAGAGTTTTAACCGTTTTCTACGAGGACCCAGTGGCATGTGTTAACATATTCCAATTTTGCTCAAACTTTAACAATCTCAAAATGTAACCAAACTAAACACTTTAGGGGAGTGCCGCATAAAAAAATCCGACATCGATGTTTTCCCTTTGAGTTAAAACCAGACTAATGCAACAAATTAAGACAAAGAAAATATGGAATTTTAAATAAAATATTTGACAATTTAACAAATTTTATATTTTTTAATAGGTTAATAATAAAAAAATGGTATTACAATATACGAATAACCATATTTTTATATCCACACTGTGGTAAGGGGTCTCAATAGCATAATAGTCTGCTAAAAAAGCGACGTTAAACGGCCAAAAATTTTAATTTAGGACACTTTGATGATTTTTCCCAACTTTAACTGTCAATTTTACGACTTTTATGACGATTTTCGGCCAAAAACTGTTTGCATATTTTGCATATTTTTTTTTTGCATATTCTGCATATTTTTTGCATATTTTGCATATTTTTTTTGCATATTTTGCATATTTTTTACATATTTTGTGCATATACAAAATATGCAAATATGCAAAATAAATACAAAATATGACCCTGCCATTGAATTTAGATTTCTTTGACACGAATTTTGGTCCAATCAGAATCTTCGTATCTCTAATATTAAAAAATATGCAAAATCCGATGTCTACATATAAATATGCCTTGAGTAGGAGTGTTGCAAGCAACATTGACTTTGACATTTCATTTAGATCTGTCCGGTTAATGTAGGAGAAACTGGACTGAATGGGACTGGACTGAACAAAACCATAAAGGAGAACTCAGTTTGTGGGTTTATGGTTCCGATAAATGACTTTTTCTGGCAACCCGTGGTTTTTGTTGACTTAGACCCCATACCCATTCTTGTCTTAGTTAACCCAATTTATATTTATGAATGTCGAACTTTTCCGAACAATAGAAAATGAGATTGGTAAGGATTCAGCGAATTTACCACTGCTACACACAGAACTGCAGATTCTCGTTCCTTGTACAGCTGAGAGTATTTTCCTGGACATCGAACGAACTGGAAGAACTTCCAATTAACAGCCAATTCGGTAGGAAAATGTGACTAATTTTTTTTCATGGAATGTTTATACCCTACACCACTATGTGGGGAGGGTATTATAAGTTGGTTTTGAACAAAAAGTTTGTAACGCATCGAAATAATGGTCGTATATACCAAAATGAATATCTCGACGAGCTGAGTTGATCTGGCTATGTGTGTCCGTCCGTCTGCCATCTAAACCTTGTAATCACGCTACAGGTCGCAATTTTAATCCGATCGTCAACAAATTTTCGGTGTTGATTAGGGTCCCGGAGGGGAAAAAGCGTATTGATTTTGGTGATTGTCGGATAATATACAGGGGTTGGCATGGACAAAAAAAATTTTGGAGAAAAAGTCAACGTTTTAAAGCGAATATCTCCGCTGCTATAAGGGGTACATCAAAAGCAAAACCCACTAATGAAAGTAGAAAATATCACCTTGCAACAATTCAACGTAGGTTGTCCTAGGTGGTCAAACAACGAAGATATCGCAATAGCCGCTAATAGAACACAGCTTTTCATTTCTGCTATTTTAATAATAATGACGAATATCACAGCTTTGGTTGGGGTCCTTCCAAAAGCAAAGTTGACTATGAAAGTAGAAAATCCCATCTTTACAATGATGCAAGGCAGGTTGGCGTAGGTGGCCAAATAACGGAGATATCGCAATAGTCGGTAATACATCCCATTTTTTATTTTTTTGTAATCACACTACACGTCGTAATTTTGATTGGATCGTCACGAAATTTTGGGTGTTAATGGGGGTCCCACAGAGGAAAAACTCTATTGATTTTGGTAATGGTCGGATATTATTCAGGGGTCGGAATGTGAAAACAACTTATTTGGAGAAAAGGCCAACGATTTATTTCAAAGCGAATATCTCTCTTCAATCAATCACACTACAGGTCGGAATTTTGATCGGATCCTCACGAAATTTTGGGGGTTTTTGAGAAAGAAGCCTATCGATGGTTGGCGTACATCCCACTTTTCCATTTTTTTATTTGAGTTGTACTGACGATGCATTTAAATGCGTTTCAACAAAATTGACCTGTATTAATGAAAACATTCAGAGCAAAGGCGCTAAGCTATCCCAATTTTATTATTTTGAATTTTACCAGTCAAAAGGTTATACAAAGGGGTAGTGGTGTAGGGTATCACATAGTCGGCCCCGTCCCGACTATAGCCTTGGCTCACTTGTTTGTACCTGTTATAATGTTTTATACCCCTACCTAAAACTTTGAAAGAATCGAAAATTCGGTGATATATTGGGGCCACAACCTTCAAAATAGCGAAAATCGGAGAATACCGTTCTATGAGAACTATATAAAGACGTGAACCTACACCGACAAATTTCAGGTGGAAAGTTGTATACCCCAATCAAAGACTAAATACCACATTTTAGCCGTAGGATGTTGAGGCCACAACCTTCAAAATACCGAAAATCAGAACGTACCGTTCTATGGGGGCTACATGAAAACGTGGACCTATACAAATTTCAGATGAAAGGTTTTATACGCCCAACGAAAACTAAATTTCAGCCAAATCGGAGGGGTATTGGAGCCACAACCGTCAAAATACCGAAAATCGGGATGTACCGTTCTATAGGGGCTATATGAAGACGTTGACCTGTACCGACAAATTTTAGGTGGAAAGTCTTATACCACAGCGAAAACTAAATACCAAATTTCAAAAATGTTCGATCTCATTCGAAATCAGTACAGATAGTTCTTGCTAGGATGACAATGCAACATCAACGAGTAAAGGGAAATATAACCAAGAAGGCATTGCACGATGCTTTGTTATAAACTCAAAGCTATCGTCCCACAAAGCAGCACCGTGGGTAACCTGATTTCTGCTGAGGCCATTGAAATCTCATACCGATGCCTTTCAAGAACCCAATCTTTATGTGGAGGAGAGGATCATGCACCTTGAGACCTTTGAAATCCAATCAAGGTCCTTAAGAATGAGTCTATACAAATCGTCGGTGTCATGCTTAAGTGTTCCATACGCCATATTTGACTTTTTGAGATACAGGTGGTTTATAGGGTTTTCCGGTATGCTCTTTCTGAATTTCTAGTCGGCTTTCTCCTATCTACTCTAGTTTCCGAGATATCCACGCCTCGACGGGAAAGCATAAACTTTTTTCAGTTATGAAATTAATATTTTAAAAACTTACTTACTTACTTAGTTGGCCCATTACAGAATATTTGTTCCATAGACCGAACTAAGGAAAGATCTCCATTCCTCTCTGTTTTTCGCTTGACTTTTTGGAATACCGCGCCTTTTCATTTCTTCATCCACTTGTATGCTCCATCGAAGCTTAGGCCTGCCGATTCTGCGTGCACCGCCATGTGGCATGTATTCATACGCCTTTTTAGCGGGTTCATCATCGCTCATTCTCATGATATGGCCTAGCCAGCGCAATCGCTGCATCTCGATACGTTTAACTATATGCATGTCTTTGTATAGCTTATATAGCTCGTGGTTCATCCGACGTCGATATTCACCGTCAACGCAAATCGGCCCGTAGATCTTTCGAAGAATTTTCCTCTCAAACACACCAAGCACTGCCATATCTGCTTGCGCAAGTACCCATGCTTCGGAGCCATACATTAGCACGGGTAGTATCAGCGTTTTGTATAGTGTTATTTTTGTTTGACGAGATGTGGCTTTGTTTTTAATTTGCTTACTTAGACCATAGTAGCATCTGTTGGCCAATACAATTCTTCTTCTTATTTCACAACTGATGTTGTTTGTTGTGTTTATGGCAGTGCCGAGGTAGACGAAGTCTTTAACTACCTCAAAATTGTAGGTACCAACTTCCACAGTTGGTCCGAGCTCTATGGACGCTTTGCGCGTCGACACCATCAATTTGGTCTTTTCGCCGTTTACCGCCAAACCCACTATCGCAGATTCTGCTTCGACCTTCCTAAAGGTATCAGTTAAATCCTTTACTGATCGTCCCATGATGTCTATGTCATCAGCATAGGCAAGTAACATGTGGCTATTGGTGTAAATTGTGCCATTTCTTTTGACATTTGCATCTCGTATTACCTTTTCCAGCAAAATGTTGAATAGGTCACACGAAAGGCTGTCTCCTTGTCTGAAACCTCTTTTGGTACAAATTTCTTGGGAGAGGTTCTTTCAAATTTTAACTGAGGACCTAGTATCAGTTAAAGTCATCTTACAAAGCCGGATGAGCTTTGCGGGGATACCAAATTCAGACATTGCGTGGAATACCTTTGATCGGAGGGGACTGTCGAATGCTGCTTATAATCGACATAAAGGTAAAATGTGTCGATCTGCATCTCTTGGGTCTTCTCTAGGATTTGTCGCAGGGTAAATATCTGGTCAATGGTGGACTTGCCAGGTCTAATTGGTATGGTCCAATTATTTCGTTGACCATTGGCTTTAGTCGTTCGCACAATATCCCTGACACTATCTTATAGGCAATAGGCAGAAGACTTATGCCCCTATAGTTGGAGCATACAGTCTTATCTCCTTTCTTGTGGACTGGACATAGGATGCTCAGGTTCCAATCGTCGGGTACGCGTTCTTCCTGCCAGATGGTGCTAACTAGCTGATGCATACACCTTATCAGCGCGTCGCCTCCGGTTTTAAACAGCTCGGCTGGTAAGCCATCGGCTCCTGCTGCTTTATTATTCTTCAGCCGGTTGATTGCTGTTTTTACCTCATCTTGGCCGGGCGGTATACATTCTATACCATCTTCTGGGATTGGATCTGTGGTATCATCGTCTTCGCTACTATTGGATACCAGCAGATTGGAGAAATGTTCCTTCCATATCCTGAGCACGCTATCTGTATCTGTTACCAGATTACCTTGCTGGTCTCTACAGGAGGATGTGCCTGTACCAAAGCCATCTGTTTGATGTTTCACTCTTTGGTAGAATTTTCGGACTTCATTCTGGCTCCTGTACATCTCGATTTTTTTACACTCCCGCTTTTCCATTTCTCTCTTTTTCTTGCGGAAAAGACGTTTCTCTTCTCTCCTTTTCTCCCGATATCTCTCTCGTGCGCTACGCGTTGCTACTGATTGTAAAGTAGCTCTATATGCCGCATTTTTGTCTTCGGTAGCAGCACGACACTCCTGGTCATACCATGAATTCCTTTGTGGAGGTCTCTGGAATCCAAGTATGGATTTTGCGGCTGTTTGCATGGAGTGGGCAATATGTTGCCATTGTGTTGCTATGTTATCGGGACAAGGAGTGCTCGCGTTAAGCAATTGGGCCAGTTGAGTGGAATATGCTGTGGCTATCTGTTGTGTTTGCAGCCTATCGATGTCCAACTTCCTCGTTGTGTCTGTTCGTGCTTTATTTGCAACGTTCAGACGGGTACGTACCTTTGCTGCAACAAGGTAGTGGTCCGAATCAATGTTTGCGCCTCGGAACGATCGTACATCCAACACGCTGGATGAATGTCTTCCATCTATTACAACATGATCAATTTGATTACTTGTTCTTTGATCTGGAGACAGCCAGGTGCCCTTATGAATATCGAGATGATTAAATCTGGTACTGCTAACTACCATGTTTTTTGCAGCTGCAAAGTCTATCAGCCTCATACCATTGTCAGATGTTTCACTGTGGAGACTGAATTTCCCGACTGTTTGGCCAAAGATATTCTCCTTTCCAATTTTGGCATTAAAATCGCCTAGAATGATTTTAATGTCATGGGCAGGGCAACGGTCATTTGTTTCTTCTAAGCGCTCGTAAAATATATCTTTGGTCTGTTCGTCCTTTTCTTCAGTGGGAGCATGAGCGCAAATAAAGCTGATGTTGAAGAATTTAGCTTTTATTCGAATTGCAGCAAGTCTTTCATTCACTGGGGTGAAGCTGGATACCAGATGTTTTAGTCTCCGACTAACTACGAATCCGCAACCAAACTCATGCTTTACGTCATGGCAGCTATAATACAGTGCGTCACCTTTAGGTGTTGTTGTGACGCCTTTCCCAATCCATAGTATTTCCTGTATGGCAGTAATATCGGCCTTGTACTTTTCAAGTACGTCTGCCAATGCGAAGACTGCACCTTCTCTCTAAAGAGTGCGAATATTCCAGGTGCAGATTCGCAGATCATGGTCCTTAAAACGTTTGCGGGGTTCTTCAACTTTAGAGGGGTTTGTTTTTCTTTTCTTTCGTTTTTTCATAGTAGGATGTTTTTTCTAGGGGAGGGTTACTAACCCGACGCCCAAACCCAAGTTTTTAACGTTCTTATGGGTGAACGCGCGGCACATGTTAGCTCACTACCTTTAACGGGTGTTAAAGACAGTTCCCCAGGTGACACCACGGGGAGGTCAGTGTCCACTTGAGATGAAAGAGGGACCAAGATAAAACTTTAAAACTTTAAAAACTTACAAGTTTAAAAACACATTTCAAAAATCAGAATTTTAATTTTCGATTTAGAAGTATTTAGTTTATTGAGGCAAAGATCGAAATTTTTTTTGTAACTTTGTTCCATGTGATTTACAATATTTCACATTTGTGTCATATAGTGCGGATATGGAACAAATCGACAAAAATTCTTTTTTTAAAAAAATCTCTATAACTTTTATATTCCAATACATATACCTCTAAATTTTTGCAAATATGTTCTATATACTATTATTAATATTTCAAGTCAAAAATATAAATATTTGCTTTAGCCAGCTCCACACAGTTTTGACGCTCTCTTTGTCATTCCAGAGGGTATTCTTTGTCCATGCTTTAAACTTTAGAAGCGAATCCTTTAAAGGATTTAAATTTTGTAGGCTGAACATAGTTTGCTCCCTGATGTGTTTTGCCAATGAGTTAGCTATCTCGTTACCTCTAAACTCTGTTTACCGACCAATAGTGGGAGTAGTCATTAGTTGACTTTTCGCTGTCTTGTTTGTTATAGTTTTAATGGGAGGGAGATTTTTATTTCCGGTTCGATGATAAGGAGATTTAAACCATTTCTCCTTCCTAGCACATCCCAATCTGTAAAACCGCAGCTAGGGTTCCATTGATCCACATGTCTCGGTCTGGTATTAACACTTCACATAAAGCAACTTCACTTGTTTCAGGTATACGGCCTTATACAATATAATCTATTGACTCACCCTTTTTGATAGAGCTGGCAAACTATCGATAGTCGAACTATCGTTTCGTTTATTGTGCTAAAACAAACATTAAGTCGGCCACCAAAACTGGTTTTTTGGGTTATGTGAAGCAAATTACTTAAAATAAAGAGAATGTGTAGTCCGGTATTAACATAGCTTTTCGATAGTGATCAATACGATAGTTCGACTATCGATAGTTTGTCTGCTCTACTTTGTGACCCGTAACATGTTTTGGTTGTATGTATGGTGGTTTCTTTCGATTGACTTAAGTTTTATAACTGCGATGGCTGCTTCATTCCAACATAAAGCCTTAGTTCTTTGGACTTCTTGCAATATTTTCAAATTGCACTTTTTGTCCATAGTTGTCCACCATACCAAAGCTGCATACGTTACAATCGGCCATTTTTAGCCTATAGCGCTCCTACAGATTGACCAACATCTATAGATTTTATTAGCAATTTGCTGAATATTTTTTCGAAATATTTAAGGTGTTTTTATGAAAACTGGTTCCTCGAAGGTTCCTACTTCCTAGTGAATAGACATAATTCTGTTTTTTATACCCTACACCACTATGTGGAAAGGGATTTATAAGTTTGTTTTGGTAAAAATTCGGACCCCCAATGTGGTATACCGACCCTCATATCTCGACGAGATAAAGCGATTTTGGGATGTGTGTCAAACTCCAGGTAATCAAACTCCAGGCCGCAATTATGGGCCGATCGTCACGAACTTTTGTATGGAGGTCGGGTTCAGACCAGAATAGATCCCTATTTTTATTGATGATGATCCTGAAATATTTAGCGGGTGAAATGGACCAAAAACATAATATTTATCCAATTTTGTAGCGGCTCTGTAGGTCGCAATAATAGCCCGATCAACGCGAAATTTTAAATAAGGTAGGAGTATATGACAAGGAAGAAGCTTTCAATTTCAGATGGTGATCAGGTAATATTTAGAGGGTTAAATGGACCACAACTTTTTTGTGAAAATTGTGGACATTTTTAATATACAGATAATATCTTTATTCCTGGAAGAGACTTTCTATTGATGTCAATTGTGTTGGTGTACATGTTGAAATAACAGAGTTACAGTCTAATGTACCTAGTTATTTGTTTGTAGTGTAATCATAAACACGCTAGAGGTCGCAATTATAGCTCAATAATCACGAAATTTAGCATGGGGTAAGAGATTAGGTAGGAGAAGATGCCTACAATTTTGGATGATGATCTGATGTTATTTGGCGGGTGAAACGGACAATTACTTTTGTATGAAAAATAAAAAAAAATATTTTTGGTCTATATTTTATTTACTAGAGGGCATATACCGACAAAGTAGCCTACATATGGAAAAAGAACTACTGGCATTTCCCCCTGATGCATATTGCAATAACGTGTCTGTGTCATAGTCCTATCATTCTACAAATTGTCTCTATCATGCAAGTTACGTGGAGTCCTACGTATTAATTGTCCAATTGGATTTTCTTTAAATATATTGCAGCATGGGGTAGCTTCCTCACTTCTTTTAAAATGTACTCGGTGTCCTTATGTCGAGCTTATATATTTATTTATATTAGCTGTATTATAAAAAAAACGATATTCAAAGAAAATTTAAATATGTAGCAGAAGGGGCTAAACAATGTCAATTTTCCAATTAAGGAATATCAATCAATGAGTGCACGCCCATTCATGGGACCTACTGTTTATCACCGAGTCCGATACACAAAACCAAAAGGTTAAAACACAAAAAAAAAAAATCCGTAACGTATCTTTTTTGCAGCCGATTTCATTGATTTTTCGCATTTTGAAAAGCTTACTACACTTCTTTCTTGATAAAAGTAATTAATTACACTGTTTGGTATCTTTTACGCAGCCTAGAGCACGAGCAAAAACATTTTCCAGTTTTTTAATGCGTTTTTGTCACACTCTAATCACTACAACTTAGTCATTTGTTAACCGATTTTGAAAATCGATGACTTGTTCAAAAGACACTGTTCTCCCCTTTTATGGAAGTAGTAGAAATCCGCTGTGGAAAAATATGGTATGAAATTCCAAGAAACCCCGTTTTTCACTACATTTTCCGTTATAAAATCAAAAAACGAAGTGACCTAAAGAAACCAAAGGTATTTTCGTCTTCTATGGACTGGCAAAAACCGAATTTATGCATCAGAACCCCTGCAAATTGCACAGTGCCTTTTCTTTTCCTCTTCGCTTGCTACGTTGGTTAACAACAACAAAGCACGAAACACACGTGTTTTACCGCACCACACCACCAAAGATTCTGCGCCTCCTATTACACCATGCACATAACACTTTATTATAAAACAGCATTCCGCAGCTGCGAGAGCCCAATTTTTACTCTCTATGACAAAAATCCTCTCTCCACCCATAAAAAATATGTTCTAACATATAAAATATGTTGGTACCCAAAAAAATAAAATTGAGATATGTTACAAAATGTTGCAAACATATATTTGTTTGGACACAAACAGGGTCCGGTCTACCTGAAATTCGTCTAAGGGGTGGATTATCGTTTCAGTGCCGACGTTGTTGAAACCGCCTTTGATGTCAATGCATACATCTATTGTATAGATCTTCATTTCGAAGGAGAAAAACTGCATTTGAAAATAACTCTACAATTTGTGTTGGAAACAATTAAAAATCTAATGAAAGAAAAGTCGTGTTGGCCAATATTTAGATTGTGATGACTACCAAAAAACTCTCAAATGCTTTAAGACCCGCTGGAAAAAAATCTCCAATCAGCATTGCCCGAAGCAACTAGGCTTATGTAATGTCACATGCATTGAAATTGAAACTGGATAAATATTTCTAAACAAATAAGAGGGATAATATAAAATTTCTTTATCCTTCAAAATATAAAAATTCTTTAAATTTCTGGCCTTTCACCTTCACTTCCTCGTTTTTTATTTCTACATCATGGCCTTTATATGAATTATGTTTGATGGTGGGTGGATGGCGCTATGGTAATAACAACAAGTTGTTAAAAATTGTTAACATCTCCCTGTTTAACAGCAACAAAAAGTGCGGATGATATGCATTGGACTACATAAACAATTTCAGATAGTTTTGTTTATTCCAAATAATATGGGTATGAATAAATGCAGCCATATCTTTTTATGCTGTTCTGACTGCAAAAGATTCTTGTTTTTTTTCTGTTTACAAAAATTGCTTGTGACTGCTGTTGTTGATTGCAGTTCTTGTTTTTGTGGCTGATGATGCCACTGCAATCCACCACCACCACTACTGAGCTTGGATCCCATTTGTTTATCTCAAAATAAAATTTAGTGTTTCCGAATGGTACAAATTGGTAACATTCGTTCGCTTTGTACATTTCTTTTGGCCTTCATTTGTTTTGCATTCTGGTGTGGTGGCATTGTGGCACATTTCATTTTATGTGCGAGTATGACAAACGGCAGGATGAACAAAAAAAATATGTGACACCAAATAAATCATTGTTTTTATCATCATCGTCATGTTTAATATTGTTGGGGAATTCATTTATTTAAAAGAATGAATTGGATTTGTTTTTGTCGTTTGTTTTTTTTAGTTTTTGCTTAATTTTTATAATCTTTTTAGGTTTGCTTTTTGTGTTAAATAAAATCGAGGAAAGAGTTGAGGAGTTATACGTGTTTTTATTTTGGAAGGTGGCCTTTGTCTTATATGCATATTGTTATCAATTCGACGCCTCCAAACAATAGTATGCTAAGTCGACTTAGCATGTTTTCAAGTTCTTTAAATATTTATATTTAACGTCCTTTAACTTAAATTCTGTCAAATTTTGGTAATGATCGGACAATCCGAACAGAAGTTATAAACAAATATTTACTTAGCATGGTACTGAAGGTCAAAGAAATTTCCAAACTTTTAGAGCTTGTCCTGCAAAACTCGCTCTTCAGAATTAGCAAACTATTATTTGGAGGTGTCGAACGCCCTTTAACTTAAATTCTGTCTAATTTTGGTAATGATCGGTCAATCCGAACAGAAGTTATAAACAAATATTGACTTAGCATAGTACTGAAGTTCAAAAAAATTTCCAAACTTTGAGAGCTTCTCTTGCAAAACTTACTTTTTAGACTTAGCATACTATTATTTGGAGGTGTCGAATTGTGAACTTATCTTATATAATTATTGTCGTTGTATCAACTAAATAAGACTGTTTATTCTACGTCCAAACCCAAAAGTTCTGCTTCCTGCGGTGTCCATAAAAAATTGGACAGAAGTGATTCTTATTGATGGAAGTGCTCTTCGTGTACGTTTTTTAACCCTCCTCCATAAAATGGAGGGTAAAATTAAATTTGTCTTTTCGTTTGTAACACATCGAAATATTCGTCGGACCCTATAAAGTATACATATATACATACTTGATCAGCATAAAATTCTAAGTAGATATAACCATGTCCGTCCGTCCACCTGTCTGTTAAAATCATTATCTCACTGAAATGGCTGAAATGTGATATTTAGCCTCCGTTGGGGGTAGAAAAACTGCCACCTGGAAGTTGTCGGTATAGGCACATTCCTTCATTTAGCCACCATAGAACGGTACCACCCGATTTTCGGTATTTTCAAGTCTGTGGCCCCATTACCCCACCGAAATAGCTGAAATTTTGTATTTAATCTTCGTTGGAGGTATAAAATCTGCCACCTGAAATTTGTCGTTATGGTTCCACTTCTTCATATAGCCCCCATAAAGCGGCACCTGCTGATATCCGGCGTTTTGAACGTGGAAGCCTCAAAAGGGCTTATATAATCCCTCATAAAAGGTTGCCCCAAATTAAGAATTGGCTGTTAATTGGAATTTTGTGTTCCCAGAAGCTAGAAAACTTACCCGCAAAAAAACTAGCCATGTATATCCGGATTTTAGTCTAGCGGTATTTCAAGAGTTTTTTGTCAAATTTTCCAATCGGGATTGCTGTAAGGATACAAAAGTTACATTCAGAAAATTGTAAATATTGGTCCATGTGTTGAAAAAGAACAACGATGACGTCCCATGTATAAGTTTGATACGTTCCAACTTAACTTCCCGAGCTCTGTCGATCACGGATGCTGATTACGTTCCCTCGGTGGACACCGTAGAGCGCAGATGCCGACGAGTGGTGGTTGTTGAGATTTCTCTCATTGGAATATGTAATTGTAGTAGTATAAATCGACTCAGATAATCTGCGATCACAGCAATCCTCTGCGATTGCAAGAAATTCTGCGTTCATTTGTCGAACAACCTTTGGATAGTAAACTTGTACGAACTAACTAACGTCTACGCGTTATACTAACCGGCCTCTGACACCACCACAGATTGCAATTGGCAATCTTTGTAGTTACAAATCGACATCTTTCGCCGCCCCAGATTACAAAAGGTAATCTTTGTTGTTTGAAAATAAATACACCAATAAACCATCTTATTATTTAATATTTAAACTGATGCTGCTTGTTGTTTTATTTTATTTTTTCACCCCTACGGCTCATCATGGATTTCCCCTCCCTCACATAAACACCCCATATGAGCTCTTTTAAAGGGAGTAGTATCAGTTAAGATATTCTGCTCCTGCAAGGAAAAAGAAGAGCTTAGTACTTTCATAAACGGCAGGATACTAACTGTTCCTATTCACTTCAATATAGTTCGTGGTTGACGGTATAACATGTTCTGGCCCGGCAGAATTTAACGCCGTTCTTACTCGTTGAAAGATAAACAAAGAAGTCAGTATCGGTCAGCTGTGCCGACTGAGTTATATCCCCAGCCTCGGACCTAAAGAAAAGAACCAATCACAATACTTCTGACATTTGAGTATTTGGACCAATTTCTAAAGAAGTATGGATTTGCTCCCGAAAAAATTGTACCATCTTAACTAGGGCCGCACACGGAACATGTTACCAAAAATTTAAAAACGACCCCATGAGTCCTTTTACTGCACTCTTTTCAAACTTTATGTGAGAGGTACCCGAAAGAGTGGTTCTATGTAGTCAATAGTGGGACACCATTCGAGGCTGTAGGAAATGATACAATGTACAACCTTTGGTCTATATCGGTTTTCCCTTCAAGGGTTATCATAAGTACTACCCAGTTTAGTTGGTGACGGCAGGTTTTTTTTCGAAAGAACGTTTTGCAAAAAAATTAAAAACTATCTGAGACGAGCTATTAAAGTGCACTTTTCCCAAATTTTGTGTGAGAGGTACCCTAAGGACGGGACCAATATAGTCCATATTCCAACCTGATGCATAACTAGATTGAGTAGTGGGAATATAAATATTTGTATGCCTTTTTTTTTTTTTTTTGCCTTATGGCTTCAAGTATTTTCGTAACTATAGGATTATTTCATATATATAAAGTTTCATATGCACACAGAGTATTGATAACATACATATATGCAATATAATGTAATTCATTTTAATTGGCCCGATGTCTTAGAATTATTGTAAAGTTGTTTAATACATAAAAAAATAAATAAATAACAAGTAAAAAAGCATTAAGTTCGGCCGGGTCGAACTTTTCATACCCTCCACCATAAAATATTCATTCCTGTCCCCAACTTTAAGTGAGGACGTTAAAATGTCAGATAATGTACATAAAATGAAGCATTCGGGAGGCCCTTTGGTGCCTATATCTAACTGTTGACAATTTTTGGTGGGCTAGAAATTGGGAGGTACTGTTATATAGGGGTTATAATAAAACATGGGCCTATGTTGACAGTTTTTGATGGGAGCCTTTAATGTCAAATAACTCCTAATTCGGTTAAAAAAATTAGCTAGAATCCTCAAAATATCGAAAATCGGTACATAACGTGGGAACTTCAAATGTCATTAACAGCTAGTTCGGAGGTATCTGGGCTCTACGAAAATATGAACTTAAATGAACAATTTTTGTTGCAGAATTTTTGTTGACTTTTAAATTTCAAATTACAGAAAGTTCGTCGAAAAAATAAAGCTAAGGTTCGGAAAATCGGTAGGTTTGTTTTGGGGCTATACAAAAACATGGACCTACGTTCGGTTAAACATTTTAAGTAAAATCCTGAAAGTACCGAAAATCGGGAAGTATCGTTATATTGGGGCTATGTTGAAAATTGTTGATGCAGATGTGTGGTGACCACTACAACATTCAAATGTCAAATTACAGTTAGTTCTGTTAAAAATTGTAGCTAAAATTGCCAAATTACTGAAAATTGGGAGGTACCGTTATATGGGGGCTTTCTTGACAATTTTTGGTGGAGAGGTGTGGTGACCACTAAGAATTTCAAATATGAAATGTTCAAATTACAGATAATTCGGTTAAAACTTGTTGGTAAAATTCACAAAATACCTGAAATTGGGCGGTAACGTTATATGGGGGCTATTCCAAAACATGGACCTATGTCCACTAGTTATATAAGTTTAATGACATTTAAGAACCCTAAATGTCAATTGATAGCTAAATCGGTCTGAAAATGTAGCTAAAAACGTCAAAATACCGCAAATCGGGGGGTACCGTTATATGGGGGCTATACCAAAACGTGGACCTATGTCCACAACTACTAATATATAAGTTTATTGATACTTAAGAACCCTAAATGTCAAATTATAGCCAAATCGGTCTGAAAATGTAGCTAAAAACGTCAAAATTCCGTAAATCGGGGGGTACCGTTATATGGGGGCTATACCAAAACGTGGACCGATATCATCGAACTTGACCTGCCTGCAAACAAAAGACGCATTTTCCCAAAATTTCAGCGTCCTATCTCCATTTTTGTGGATGCTAGGGTGATTACCACAGACGGACGGACGGACGTGCTCAGATCGACTTAGAATTTTACCCTGATCAAGAATATATATACATTATAGGGTCGCAAATGAGTATTTCAATGCGTTACAAACGGAAAAACAAACTTAATATACCCTCCATACTATGGTGAAGGGTATAAAAATAATACGATGTGTAATGTTTGGCCAATCAGAATATCCCTGCGAAAGTAATCTTGCGGATTTGCCATTTTAGTTGGTACCGTCAAAATTTCTTGGAGCTTTTAGCCCATTATCTCAGGAAGAATGGGCAAGTTCCCGAAAAAATTGTACCGTCGTAAAAGGAGCCGCAAGGAAAACTTGTTGAAAATAATTAAAAAATCTAAGAAGAGCTCTTAACTTCTTTTTATCTGAATTTTGTGTGGGAGGTACCCAAAGGAGTGGACCGATATAGTCCATATTTGAACATGATCTATATCTCGAAGGAATAATACGATGTGAAAAATTTAGACCAAATCGATTGCTCCCTTCGAAAGTTATCGTTCACACCATTTTACAGAAAAAGTTTGAACTTTTGTGGGGAGGCACCCGAAGGAGTAAACCGGTATATCCCATCTTCGAACTTGAACTAAGTTTGGACAAAAAATCCCATATCCAACATTTAGCGTGCGCACCAGCCACCCAGACGGACATGGCTAAATCGACTCCAAATTGGCTGAAACGAATTTCGTCCAAACATACTTGGGGTCTAAAACCGTTATTCCGATGAGGCACATTTTTGGTCGTATCAACCTGTATATACCCTCGTTAGCCTATAGACTGAGTATATAAAAAGCCCCCTTTTTCAGTGCCTGTCAAAGTTCAACTCCTTAAACATTGAGTTTGTTTTATAAAACATCTACATACATATGTCGAATCTTTGTGTGCAGTCACCTCCAGCCATGAAAAGAAACATGACAAAAAACACAATTTATTATTTGCGTTTAGCTCATTCTTTCCAACTGGATTATCTGGACTATTTTTGTTTACTTGCCATTTTGCTTTGCTAAAGTGTTATATCTATTTTCTGCTTTATTTCCGCTTCCGAATTTGAATGTATTTTCTTTCGCTCTTTCCGCTGGTCTCCGGTTGTCGCGGTTTTTATGCTAGGGTTTAAAAAGCATTTGTTTAGAATGTTAAATGAATGGGCTTTTGTTTCTTTAAATGTCATTTTTTTTGGGAATTTGCATTTCAGACATTGGTAGTAAGGTTTCATGTTAGCAGTAGATTTGCACTGTTTGGGATACAAAGTTGATTATTCTGGAATATACTCACCACATAATGTGGGCCAACGAAAAGTGTGAACGAGTTCAAAAAATGTGTCTTATTCAAAGAGTAGTTAATTTGATGTAATAGATTGAAGAGAATTCATAATGTGACGTAAATTATTATTTATTATTATTACACATTTAATGTAGGGATAAATATTTACATGAGTTCCTATAGATTAGTTCCCACAATGTTGTGGATTCTTAATATTTTTTTCAATAAAGAAAAGTTGTTAATTTTTTATCTGCCCAAACTCTGTATCGAAACACTAATCTACGTGATATAAGTATCGCTTGTCATTACTTAAAAAATTATAGGTTCCAAACATCCTTACTCTAAATATTAGATATGTATATACATACATATATACCCGTTAAAGCAGTGTGTATGACAGTCGTTTTACACGTTTACGTTTCAAAACTACCCGTTGAATTAGTAGATGTGCATGACTTTTGTGTGCACAGAAATGTATGACTTCAACTGTATACTAGGGTTATAACATTTCTGCATTTTTGGCAAATATCAAAAATACCACAACATACGTAGCCTTATAGAGAATGGAAAAATAGGAAGAAATGAGTAATCATTTCTCACCTACCGTTAGAAACATTCTGTTCTTTCTTATATGTTTTCCATTATAATAGTGTATCGTTATTAAATAAACGATATTCATCGCGATGTTTTAAGGGTTTTTAACATAAATAAAGCACATGTATATAAATAAATATTTGTTCAAAAAACTGAAAATTTTTCTTTATAAAAATGTTCAAAAGGCATTTAGAAATCTTAGTCGGTGGGGAAACTATTTTCACCGAATCGAACTAAAAAACAAGTTTTCGTTGTCAGGACAATATTCCGCACATGGTATCGGTGTGGTATTTTCTTGGTTATAGTCCTACTGTATACTCGACAACACACATACATTTACAACAATGCAACATACCAGGATGACATAATTTAAAAAAGGCCTGTTAGGGCGCAGATGATTTTAATATTAATTTTAATTAATTTCTCGTTGGAGTTGAACTTTATGCTCAAAGATTTTAGAATGTGAAAAACCCCGAAGATTCGAACTCACACAACCATCAAATTATCCTCCAAACTGCATATTTGCGAAAAATTTTGATTTTCTTGTAGGAGTGGACCATATAATCGATATTCGAACATGAAAATATTATGATGCACACAATTTGTTGAACTTTTGTGAGGGTAGTAAACGAAGGTGTATTCCTTTATTACCTTTTTTGGAACTTGTTGCACGTTTAGATGAAAAATAACTATGATATTCGTAAGTTTTCTTGCTCATCAGTCATTTGAGTTGGTAACCATATTATTTAGAGCATTGAAACATTATTTCAGGAAGTATGACTTGTCCTCGGAAAAATTGCACTGCACTATGGTCTCAAATCCAAATTTTCTGGGCAAAACTATTTCAACTTCCATTTTGTATTGAGATTGATTTTCATACCCTCCACCATAATATGGAGGGTATAATTAAATTTGTCATTCCGTTTGTAACGCATCGAAATATTTATCGGAGACCCCATAAAGTATATATATTCTTGATCAGGGTAAAATTCTAAGTCGATACAACCATGTCCGTCTGTTGAAATCAATATACAGCTCGCAATTTTTAAGATAGAGCTTTATAATTTGGTATAAAAGTTTCTGTTACTTCTAGGATGTTTAGTATTGCAAATGGGCTATATCGGTCCACGTTTTGATATAGAACGATACCACCCGATTTTCGGTATTTTGAGCATCATTATCACACCGAAATGGCTGAAATTTGGTACTTAGTCTTCGTTTGGGGTATAAAACTTTCCCCCAGAATTTTTTTGGTATGGGTCCACGCCTTCATATAGCCTCCAAAGAACGGTACCTCCCGATTTCCGGTATTTTGAAAGTTGTGGCCTTAATATTCATCCGAAATTGCTGAAATTTGGTATTTAGTCCTCATTTGAGGTACAAAACTTTCCATATAAAATTTGTCGGTATACGTTCATTTAGCTATAAAATATTCCAGAATAAATTTATCAGTAAAAGTCCACGTCTTCCTATATCCTCCATAGAAGTGTACCTCCTGATTTAGGGTATTTTTAGGTTTTAACCACATTATCTTACTGAAATGTCGGAAATTTGTTATTTAGTCTTCTTTGAGCCTAAAAACTTTACGCCAGAAATTTTTTGGTATAGATCGACGTTTTGATATAGCCCCCATAAAACTGTACCTCCCGATTTGGGGTATTTTGAAAGTTAGCGACATTGTTTTACCTAAACTGCTGGAATTTGGTATTAAGTCTTCTTCACAAACGAAAAGAAACTAATTGTTCCATTTTACTTAAATACCACTCGTAGTGCAGGGTATAACAAGTTTGGCCCAGCCGAACTTAAAGCCTTTCTTACTTGTTTTATAATATACTGTGCTGCTCAAAACACTTGCAACTCAGACGCCTATTTCACATTTAATCTATTTTTAGGGACATTTTTATTTTTTAAATATATGTATTTTTGTAATTTGATTCCTTATTGACCCTATTTTCAACATTTAAAAATGATTACCCCGTTATTAACACTTATTTTTTATTAGTTTTTTTCTATTGATTGGCATACGAGTTTTTTAATCAGGAGAAGGAGGCAAAAAGCTTTCATGAAGAGTACATTTTATCCCACCTATGTTTACTTTTGACAGACGAGTGTAACGAAAACAAGTCATGTCTAAATTGTTAAGCGAACACAAATTATAACCCGAAATTTTTATCAAAGCTTCGCATAAAATGTTATTTTTAAAATTTGTGGATCCAACAATGGTCAAAAAAAAAAAACACATTTTCTATAATGTATCTGGATACCGCGTAAAAAATACTAAAATCGAATTATTAAGCAAATCTCTCAGAGGTCATCAATAGATGTTAAAAGTAGTCTTAACACCGATAAATCTATACAAGCCCCTTCGATATATAACATGGATACCGGATATCAATATAGAAAAATTTTAGGAAAATAGTAATTTCTAGTAAAAATAGGATTTTTCATAAAAAATTTGCAAAAACAGTTTGGAATTGTTTCTTGAGTAGTGAAACCGAGTACTTTTTGTCGATTTAAATCAATATTGAAGTTATAAGACTTGAAAAAATATATTTGATCACCAGGTCGAAAGATAATAAAATTTGTCCCCTTATACAAAAGAGTTTACTCAAAACATAGAAAGTGCTTTATATTGACCTGGAGGTATTTCTATGGACAGAAATGTACTGGAGCCATGAGGTTAAGATATTAATTAGATTCAAGAACTAACCGAACAGATAACACGTTGAAATCACACCATGTGCACCCCAGAAATGTTGTATAACAGGGTGCTTTGGCATAATACCGCCACTAAACGCATATACAACCACGCAAAACTGGTACTTTTTTGCTTATATGTTTGTGTTTTAATCGGACCCGATCATATTAAATTCATATAGGGGGTTCTGGAACCCTAATATTAAATCTAAACTGTTAAATATCGAATAAAACCTAGGTATGTAGTAATTATCCTTAGAGCACAGAATTACAAAGGATATATTAAATTATTTAGTTAACCTGAGTCCTTTATGATGTCTTCAGATAATAAATAAAAGGTTTAACTAATAACATCCCAGCAAAATAAATTGGAAGTAGTGCAATGTAGACTAGTTCTTTCACGGCATGTTTTTATGCAGTTCAAACGGAGTCGTGAAAAAGGCACTCCATTCCTCACATTTTAACCGCATTTGGATGCAATCCAAAGAATCACATCCATTTGTCACATTTTAACAACATCCGGAGGCAGTTCAACGGAGTCGTGAAAAAGGCACTCCAATTCCTCACAATTTAACAGCATCCGCATGCGGTGCAAACGGATTCGTGAAAAAAACACTCCGTTCACTACATTTTATTAGCAGTTGTTAGAGATCCCTACATGTACATAAATCAGTTTGTACATCTCTACATTTCCAAAAAGAGATAATCGTGTTAACATTTCCAAACATTTGTTAATACAAACTAAATAATATTTAATTTGTGAACATTTTTCCGGTAACTCACGAGAAGAAAATTTCCCAATGGAGTGCTGTTGGAGTACATGTCGAAATCTTAACTGGTGATGGGAAGACAATATCAAACCCATTTAGCAGATGAAGCAAAAGCGCTTAAGCTTGGATTAAATGAAGAGCGAAGGAAACACACATGTTTGCGATTGAATTCAATTGAGAATTTTCATAATTTGTGTTAATTTAATAAAGGTATTAATATTTTTGTTTTACATAAATAATAAATGCATTTTATTTTGTTATTCAAAACACGTGCTCTGGACTGCCTCCTATTCTACCCCAAAGGGTCAGTTAAAATGCAGTGCCAAAGGTTCAGTTAAAATGCAATGCCAAAGGTTCAGTTAAAATGCAATGCCAAAGGTTCAGTTAAAATGCGGTGCAATGGAGTGCCTCTTTCCGGGGTCACTCCCTTGTAAAAATCATGAGTGAAAATGCATAATTTGATGCACTTCCAAATCACTTGTACATATCATTTAACTGCCTCTTTGGAGGCAAACTTTTCGCTGGGATATTATCAAAACAAAAATTATTTCTTTGGATTTTGAATCAAATTTTCGCAGTTGCAAATTTTTTTCAGCAGAAGCAGATGTGTTTTCGAGCTTTATTTTGTATATTTTTGTAAAATAAGTACAAATATTCCAAAATATTTTTTAAATCTTTAAAAAAGGGGCAATAAACAATCAACATACAAAAATATTTGCATTTCAAATCCATATATTACCTCAGAACTGTACAAAATGTGAAATTGTCATTCCAGTTGCAAATGTTTTGAGCTGCACTGTATCTCCTCTCATTTCTCTCAGCACCGCAATAAGTAAATGAAAACAAAATTGGCTTACCGCTTTGTATACATCCATCAATGGTCTGACCAGGTGATCACATAATGTAAATGGAAGCACACCTCCTCGAGTCCTGGGTTCCAGTCTCAACATCAGCTGTGACGTAGGCTTGGATAAGTAAGCAAACCATCACCATACATTTCAGTAATTGGTTTCCTCCCTCATCACACATGCGCAAGTTTTTGAGAATTCTGAAACGGCAATGTTCATAGATGAGAAAAATACAAAACAAGAAAAAATCGCTGGCGGGATTTTGAAATAAATCGCGGTCAAAGTTCACATTTTTAGGTTCACATTTTTAGGGTTGATTTAGGTTTTCACGATTTTGCGTTTAAACAACAAGCCCTATTGAAATGGGACTTAAGGAAATGTTGTAGCAGTGAAAAACCTCTACAACATTTTCTTTAGTCCTATTTCGATTGAACTTGCCGCTTCCAAGCAAACATCTGAAAACCTAAAGTATAGATAAAAACGTGACCGTCCAGCGATTTTTTCTTGTTTTTGAACATTGTTGTTTCAGAATTCGCAAGAACTTCGCAGGTGTAAGCGGTTTTCATTTAAAGTTAGTTAAGGTGCACCCTTTATGACATTGTTTTATCGATACAGTCAGTGCATTTTCACTGCTACAACATTTTCTCTAAGATTAAGATTAAATTTATTGAGCCTTTTAAATAATCGATAAAAAATTGTACACAGTTTTTGTAATATCTAGAGGTACTTAAGATTATAATGTATGACCAAAATTTACAATATCTGTTTGTGTTCAGCACCATGCTTTTACATATATATAAGAAAAACAACAACAATTTGGGGGGTGTAAAATTTAGACTTCCTTGCTCCTGGGAATACCTTTGTTTGGAGTCATGGTAGAATAAGAAAAGGTAGCAGCAATACACAGCTGACTGAACTGGGTTGTAACGTTAGTGTCAAATTTCATATGACATTTTATACATTTATTTCTATTTCGATGTACATTAGGGACATATATTTTTTGAGAAAAAAATATATCATTCGGAAAAAAAACATTTCCCAGAAAGACTCATATCAATGATATGTAACCTCCTCCAAGTTCGAACGATAAGCCGCGCAGTAAATCCCCGCTTGTAGAGGCGATACAACGTTTATTAATATATGAGGTATTTTGTTAAAATTTAAAAAAATAAAGCCCTAATAAACATGTGCTTCTTTGATTTCTAAAACAAACATTGAAACAGCTTCTCCTTTTTCTATGAATTTCCAGCGACCCCAAACTTTTCTGCAAGAATTCTACTTTCTGCGAGAATTTATGCATTTAGTGGAATGATGTGGAAACATAAAAATTGAAAATGTAACGAATTTTCATTCATGTTTTCCAAAATATTCAACCAAATGTGAAAAATTATTAGTTTTTTAAATTCCAATAATTTATAGACATTTCCTTGTTTTGTTTACAAATACAACTGGCAGTAACGTTACAAACAAAAACAAATTCCTTTGTGGTTGTTGTTAGAGTTGTATTTGTTGTAGTATTAACTTTACCTTATATTTGTTCTACCATGGTTTGGAGTGTTAATAACTCAGTTAAACTTATAAACTAATTAAAAAAAGGATATATAAATAAAAGTAAAAAAGAACAGCTGATAAACCTGAATTCACCCCCTGTGCGTACCGGATACAGCTTTCTCATAAAATGAAAACCGAATATTGGCATGAATATCAAAATTCGGTGGGACTTCGTTAATGTAACCAATAGGAGATAAGTAATTAATATTCCGCCAACTATATGACATTTCATTAACATAAATTTCTGACACGAATATGTTGCCATGGTCCCTTACACGTTGCACAAATTTTGATATCAAATCACAAACATGTAATCCAATTGGAGTAATTCTGGACTCGCCATATATTACCCTATTGGAGTAACGCCTACAACTTGACTCGTAATACTTGCCAATACAATGTCTTAGAACTTTTCGTTCTAATATTTCCATCTCACCAAGAACTGTGGGGGATATATTGAACCATATCGGAAATGCATACAAGAATACCGGTCTTATGCTGGTTTTATATAGCAGTATTTTAGTTCTTACTGGAAGATCTTTACACTGTGCAAAATTTTTAAGGTGATCTTGTGCAAACAATTCGAACTGAGGATTTTTTGAAAGTACATACCCAAACGACAAGAAACCCTAGTTGGGTTTTGTTGTGTCAGATCCAGCTCGGATTTTATGGCCTCATCTAAACATGGTTAAATATTGAGTTTTTAAAGAAATTCGGGGCTATATCTCTGAAACCAATGCGAATCTTCTTCTGACCTCTGAAGCAAATTTGTAGATAAGACCAAGAATAAAATATTTGGAGAAATAATGAACTCAAAAAACTACATTTATTGCCTCAAATTTCAAAATATATGCAAAAATTCCACAATTTTTATACATTTCGCACCATATCTCCAAAACCGTTAATTGTTTCTGAATATTTTCTTTTGGAAAAATATTCCCTGGAATATAATACACAACTCTTCAGAACATGTCATTGTTGTAAAATGCCTCTGTGCCGTTGTTTTCACCACATTTTTCAACAACGATTTAATAAAAATGTCAATAATGTAGTGAAATTCGAAATGCGGTGATAAACTGTTGGTGTGAACTGTGTTTGAAATACGTGTTGTAAAAGATATGATGCAAAATACCGCTGAAACAACATGAAGTAAGCATTTTAGAGTTTCAGAATGTTCTAAAGAATTGTTGAGAACTTTATTTATTTTTGCAAAAGGTTACTTTGTTCAACTCCCAATAGTTTAGCCGATACTGACCAGATTTTCAGCAATTATGTAAAATTGTCTATATTTTATAGATTTTGATGACCTAGGTTACTTTGTTCAACTCCCAATAGTTTAGCCGATACTGACCAGATTTTCAGCAATTATGTAAAATTGTCTATATTTTATAGATTTTGATGACCTAGGTGGAGTTTTTCTTATATGGTCTGTTCAGAAGATAAGTTCTACTAGTTTAGGGCTACAATATTGCCGAAGACAGCAAGGCCAAATTCCTATTCGTTTCTGAGATAAAGGCCTGATTAATGCAAAAAAGTGTAGATTTAGCCCGGTTTAGATGAGGCCATAAAATCCGAACTGGATCTGACAGGACAAAACCCTACTAGGGTTTTTGTAGTCTAAATACGTACTTTCAAAAAATGCATACTAGAAATTGTTTGCATTTTCAGTGTTGCATAGTGTTATTCACCAAAATCTTAGAGAATTACCCTAAAATTCGATATGCTTTCTGTAAAACCTGCCTTGCATGTTTGTTAAATTTCAAAAAAAGATTAAAAGTTATTCCTAAATATTTCATTGTGGTTGTTATAGGAATCTCTATGCCATTAAATATTTACTTTAAAGTTTTACTTTCTGGAACTACGAATTTTTTTCATTTCCCCGAAGCGTTCCTTACACATATAGCTTCAGTCTTGGATGGATTAATCTTGATGCCCTAGTGATCGTAAAATTGTGATACTAATTCCAAATGATGTTTTACTTTTTCCAATGTCATATGTGGAGATTCATCATGAGCATATAATAAAGAATCATCAGCATATAGCAGCCCACAAGAATTTCAATATGTGGAAAATCATGCACAAATATATTATATAAGTGTGGAGATAAAATGGATCCCTGGGGTACACCACAATTAACGTCTCCCAGCTCTGATACCAACTGATGAAAGTCTACACAAAACTTTCTATTTGTGAAAAAACTGTGGAATAATTTAATAATAAACGGATCAAAATGTAGTTGAACCAATTTATATAGGATTCCTAAGTGAGATGCGTGATCAAAGGCTTTTTCAACATCTAGTGAAATTGCAATTGTACACTTTCGTTCTCTCAAACTACATAATATGTCATTGTGAAATTTTTGCAACGCATCTGTCGTAGAGTGGCGTGATTTAAAGTCAAACTGAAGATCTGGAATATAAGTAGCACTTATTCCATAATCCATTTTAGAACGAGTAACTCGCTCAAAGAATTTTCCCAAATTAGAAAGCATAGATATTGGTCTTAAATTGTTAATTTCTGAGTTGTTAGGTTTTTTTAAAACAGGAATAATTTTAGAAATCTTCCATTTTTCAGGAAAGTAACAGTTGTTTAAACAGTAATTAAAAATTATTGTTAGGTATTCGAAGGCTTTTGCAGGGAGTTGCTTTATTATAAAGTTTGATATATTATCAAGTTCAAAAGATTTTTTGTTGTTAAGTTGTTTGCTAATGTTTATTATTTCGTCCATTGTTGTTAGTCTTGTATTATTCATATGATTAAGAGAAGATTCAATGTTATCAAACATCAACATATTTGTATCAATAGATATAGCATTATGGACAACACTTTCCATTCCTTGCATATCTCCACTCAGACCTACATGATTGTATATATTGCCAAATATTGTTTTAATCGTTCACACGCAACCGAGTCATCATTTATCAAAACATTATTTTCAGATAGTTTGTTTAAAGTTACTCTTTTCTTATATCCAATAATATTGTAAACATGTTTATGAGCTCTTGGGCCCGGTTTGATGTTCTGAAGTCTTTCAGAGAATAGTCTGGCCTGTTCAATTTCAATTTGTCGTTTTATAATAACATTTAATAACTGAATTTGTTTTGATAAAATACGGTAATTTGGATCTGATCTATCTCGAAATCGACTGAAGATTCTTTTCAAATTCCTTTGCCAAGTATATTTTAACTTAAAAAGATTTTTAATTGAATCCGAAACAAGAAATTTTTTGTTGAAATTCACATTTTCTGTATGCCTTGACTGTGTGGTATTTATCACTTCTGTAAATTTATCGATAAAAACATTAATTTCCGAGCTGGAAAGATTAATTTCTGAATCCGGAAAATCTAATAGTAAAGAATTTGTTGTATCATGCCTGAAATTATCCCAGTTGGTGTTTTTGTAAGAAGTGTAACACCTTGGGAAGTTTAGTAATATTGATAGTGAATCTATTTTTAAATGCAATTGAAAATTTGGAGATATTGGATCAACTAATTTGGTACTTACTATGAAGTGATCAAGAAAGGATGCCCCATTTGGAAAAGAAGGAAGTGTATCCGAAATTCTTGTTAAGTTTACAGATGATTGTTGTAACCATGTATATAACAAATTTCCATTGACATTGTTCAAAGTGTCACCCCACGACATATGTTTCGAATTAAAATCACCACCCATTATTATTCCGTAGTAATTTTGAGAAACCTGATGAATAGCTGATAAGCTTTCAGCGTATTGTATGCGATCAGAATTGCACGGAATATATAGAGAACCAATTAATATTTCTTGTTCAATCCCATTTAGAAAGCTAGTTGTTCTAATAAACACTCCAGGGAAATGAAAATTTGAAATAAAAACTCTTTTAAATTTGTAAGATTTCCTTACGGCAATGGCAACACCTTGGGAACTGAAGTCCCTTACAAATGTAAAATTTACCAATCTAACTCTATGAGCATCTCTTAGATGAGTTTCTTGTATGAAAGCGAAATCGATTTTGTTTAAATTTAAAATACTCGATAATTCAATCCTTCGGCTTACTTCAATAAGTGACCTCACATTAAATGATAAGAAATTTAGATAATTACGGACCATATTGATTTTTTATTTCTTCTAAGAGCTCCAAACATTGACTTTTAGCCTGATCCTTTGTTAGCGTTCTATAACGTCTGACAAAATTTTCTATCTATTCTATCCTCCAAAGTTAGAGCGTCTGGTTCACAAGTATTTCGAGCAATTTTTAAAAACTCCTCTATTATTAAGGGCTTGGATTTTATTTGTACAGAATCAGCGAAGCAACTAGCATATGTTTGTCTAGGGTCAATAAAATTAAAATTCCTCATTGCCTTGGATACATTGTTATTAGCAAGTATCCTTTTTCCCTAGCTGCAGATTTGTTTTCTTCTATTTTACGTAAGTATTCCTTGTGAGCTGAAAAACCTCTATAACTTGAAGGATGTCCAAATTGTTTGCAGTTGGCACAGTAAGGTTTATTTTATTCATTTGACACAAATTTACAATCGCCTCTAGCATGACTTTTATCGCATTTAACACAAACATGTGATCTGCTACAATTTTTTGATATATGTCCCCACTGCTGACAGCGCCAACAACCTTGGACAACCCTTAAATTTGACTTCGGAGTTTCCCACCAAACTCTTTGATCACAGACATACCTCTGAGCCCTAAGTCCGTCAACTGTTTTTCCCGTTAAGAGTGTGACCAGAAACAGACCAGTATCTATTTTATTTTTTCTTGAAAATTTAGTCGAAAATTTTGTAATATCATCTACTGTGTTGGGAACCATGGCATCAATATCCTGTTTTATTTCAGCTAAGGCTGTTTTATAATGAAGCCCCCTTAAAACCAATCTGGTGCGTTTCAGTTCTTTAGGTGTGTAAGTGTAAGCAGGTATTTCTTTAAGTTTGAGAAGTTCAATCATTTCAGAATGAACAGAAGCATCTTTTAGGTACAATTTAGATTTCCTTTGGCTTTTGTTGATAATTTTAAAGACTACGTTTTTGGATTTAAGTGTTTGTATGAGATCTGATACATTAACGTCAAAAAGAAATACCGGAGGACAGAATCCTTTAAGATTATTTAATGTTTTAATGTTTCGAGTAACTGTAATAGGTTGTTCATCGGAATTCACATCAATGGTTTCTTGCGATTGTTGGGCTCTTGGAAGAGATGGTTCTAATAAAATATCGATATCTCCTAGTAAAGCAAAACGATTCTGAGAATTTGTTTCTAAGCCTTGGGACATTGCCGAGGACTCGTTCATTCTCGGCCTCTTCGTTTGAGATCGACCAGACACAGCGAAATCCGTATTGGACAAATTTGAACTAGCATTACAAACCTTTTCATTTGAACATATTCAGAAAAATCTTCATGAAACCTTCTTGAATCAATTGTTTTGTTCTTGGTTCTAGATTTGGCGCCAGTATTCTTGATCTTTGAATTATTAAGATGATCAATAGAAGTATGTATTGGCTCATCAGGGCAAATATCATCTAAAGGCTTTGAGTTGTTCCTCTTAGATTTTCTGATTTCCGCTTGTTTATCAGGGGGCACGTTCTCTAATGGACCCCCACATTCCACAGACATTGATTCGGTAATATTGAGATTTATGCGTTCTTTTGAAAATGTATTATTATTTTTTAAAAATTATCAAATATATTTTATTTTCTTTTTAGAGACACAAAAAAATATGTCTGTTCAGTTCGAAAACTTAAAATGGAATTCCAACAACATTTTCTCTAATTCTATTTCGATAGGACTTGCGGTTTCCGAGCCAAATCGTGAAAACCTTATAAAACCTAAAAATTTGAACTTTGACCGCGAGTTATTTGAAAATCCCTACGGCGATTTTTCTCGTTTTGTGAGATTTCTCATCTATGAACATTCTAGTTACAGAATCCCAGGTGTAAGCACCTTTAATTTAAAGTTAGTTAAGGCGCACCGTGCAAGTTTACTTGCGGCAAGTCCCTGTTCGTAGCAGAGACACGTAAGGGGAATGGAAATGGAAAAAATTGCTCGTAAGTCCCAATTTACATTAGGAAATGGAAAAAATTGCTCGTAAGTCCCAATTTACATTAGGCGAGTTTCTTTGCGGCAAGTCTCAGTTTGTACGAGAGACACGTAAGGGGCATGGAAGTGGAAAAAATTGTTTTGAAAACAAAACTTGCCGAAACAGAATTGCTTGTATAAATCGGGACTAAGGGCAATTTTCAGGCAAATTCCTTTCTTGTTTTTCGTATTTGACATTGTTTTCATTGTTTTGAAAACAAAACTTGTCGGAACAGAATTGCCTTTTATAAACGCAAGAGGCAAGTTTAACAAGTAAGCAAAGGTTATAGTCGGACGGGGCCGACCATGTGATACCCTACACCACAGCCCCTGGGAATTAGCTTTCAGCAAATCAATATTCCTTTATAAAACAAATAAGCTTATTGTAAGAACCACTTTATCACATTAAGCTTGGGACCTACAGTTTATCACCGAGTCCGAACAGTGTGTCCAAAGACCCCTTTTTTAGAGAAGTTATATGGCTGAAATACTCAGAAAATGTCGCCAACATTGCTGAGGTGTATTTTGCCACCGTTGAAAGTTTGACGTTACCTCGCCGGGGAATCGAACCCACGACATTCTGCGTACAAGGCGGATGTGAAGTTGAAATATAGCTCAACTCTATGGAATAATATTAGAAAAGAAGATACGTAATAATTTGTTTGCTTTGAGCATATTAAATGTCTCTGAAATCTATTCTTGAAAAATCAAAAAATTTAAAATTTCCATGTTTTGACATATCTAGTAAGGTGCCACCGTGGTGCAATGGTATGCACACCCGCCTTCTACGCTGAATGCCCGGGTTCGGTTCCTGGGCCAGGCCACATGAAATTTTCAACGGTGGCAAAACACCCCTCAGTAATGATGGTAACATTTTCTGAGTATTTCAGCCATGAAAAACTTCTCCACATGCGGTGTCTTAGGACAAGTCGTTCGGACTCGGCGATAAACAGTAGGTCCCTTATCATTGAGCTAGTATGAATCGGGGTGCACTCATTCTTATTAGAGAAGTCTCTCTTGTCCCTACTGGGATTACACATTTTTAATAAAAGTTCCAAAATTTAAAATTTACATTGGTAGCCCCTTCCGATACATCTTTAAAGTTTCTTTGAATATCAGGTTCCTTTTTGGAATACACCTAATATAAATAAATATATAAACCGCTGTAAATATACCCAATTACAATACAATTTGCTATATCTGGCCGAGAAATTTTCGACAGAGGGACACTGCTCCAATTTTATTGAACACTACAAATGCTATATACAAATTTTTAAAGGGAACATTGTGAGTTTATTGAAGATCTATCGTCCTAAAAAGTGCACTTGTACCATACATATGCTTGGAAATGCACTCGATTTTGTGCGTTTTAGGGTATTTCGAAAATAGTTCATCGTGGATATACATATATTGTGATATCAAAAATATATTTTAACCAGTAAAAAACAACTAATAATGAATAGAACCCGTGTGGGGCTTGCTAGATCCTCCATCGGGACCCTCCCATTGGCGAATTGGGGACGTTCGGTGTGTTTCAACAACATACAGGACACCGGGGAAATAAAATACCCGGGGGTGACCAAAATCTAGCCTAAGGGACGGCAGCTGGTCCCTTAGTATCACTGGCGGGCAGATGTCGAGTCGACTAATATGGTCGCCTTTGGAGAGTGGGTGGCGTAGCAGAAACTGCGAAAGCGGCACACACACAGCGAAATGTGAATATCGGTTTGGAGCAAGCCAAGCACATTCCATTTTCATCGGTAGCGTCTGACCCATATTGGGCGGCTACAAACAGCGTCTGTATTCCAGAGGAACGGCTGAACAAAAAAGAAGGAAAACTATAAACCCTTCAGAAGGCAACGGGAAACCACTGAAGTATAATCCCTTGAAAACCATACAATTACAATGAATACAGGAAATAACAAACGGCCCTCAGTCTCCGGCAATTCGAGGGTGCTAAGAATCCCCGGAGGTAAAACCAAACTAAACATAGGAACGTGGAATGTCAGAAGTCTTTACGAACTTGGGAAATTGGACAATACCATAAACGAGATGAAAAGGTTACAGATAGATGTGTTGGGCATTAGTGAAACTTGGTGGACGGAATATGGAGAATTTGTATCTCATGATATAAAAGTTTATCACTCCGGAAACCCGGAAGGAATTCATAGAAGAGGTGTCGCAATTCTGATCAAGAACAAAATAGCTGCCAGCGTCGCTGGATGGGTTCCAATATCAGATAGGGTCATGATGGTGAAAATATCTGGAAAACCAATTAATATAAACATAATACAAGTTTATGCACCCACCTCTGATAGCAATAACGACGAAATAGAACAGTTCTACAACGACTTGGAAAAATTGTTGAAAATGACAAAACCGCACGACATCACAATAATCCAAGGGGATTTTAATGCCAAAGTCGGGCAAGAAGTAACAGCTGAAGTTACAGGCAAATTCGGACTGGGAAAACGGAATGAAAGAGGAGAGAAATTGATTCAGTTTTGCCAAGAATATAAATACAAAATCACCAATACATTATTTTGTCTTCACCCTAGGCGACTTTATACGTGGAAATCACCTCAGGATAATAATGGCAACATAGTAAGAAACCAAATAGACTACATTTTGATAAATAAGAGGTACTGTACGTGTGTGTCAAAATGTTCTACCTATCCTGGTGCTGATGTCCCCTCAGACCATAACCTTTTAATGTGCAATTTAAGAATTAAACTTGCTACCACTCGCAAGAAAAAGCCGGAACCAAGAATCAATATTGAAAAACTGAATGACCCATTAACGAAACAAACGATAAAGGAACAATTAAATGCCGACCTCACTGAAATAAATGCAACAATATGTAATGTCGAGAACCTATGGAACCAAGTGAAAAAATCCATAAAAGATGTCACAAAAAATATAATCGGAACCAACATGCGCAAAAAAGAAGATCCATGGATAACGGATGAAATTCGAGCACTTCGGAAAGAAAGAAGTAAACACAGAAATGTAAACTATGAAAGATATTGGGAGATAAACCAAGAAATTAAAATCGCAACACGTGCTGCAAAAAATGAGCAAATAAATAAGCAATGTCAGGAAATTGAACGACTTAAAATACTTCATGACGACTTCAATCTCCACAAAAAATTAAAAGAGACATCTGGTATTTATCCAAAGAGATCGTCAACATTTATCTACAATGATAATAAAGTAGCAATTTATGAAACTGCAGAAAAGAAAAAACTATGGGAAGAATATATTAAGCAATTATTTATCGATCACCAACGAACATCCTTATCCAACTCTGGGGATGAAATTAATTTTACAGGGACACCCATTACTGAGAATGAATTACAACTAGCTATTATGTCAATGAAGGATAAAAAGACAATGGGTCCAGACGAAATACCTGCCGAGGTACTTAAGTTAATAGACGGAAATAACACCAAGCTTCTTTTAAAATTATTCAACAATATATATAAAACAGGACAATATCCCCAAGATTGGCTCAAATCAACATTTATTACAATACCCAAGAAAAATAATGCGAAGACCTGCAGCGACTATAGACTAATAAGTCTAATGAGCCACGCTCTTAAAATATTTTTAAAAATAATACATAGACGAATCTATTCGATCTGCGAAGCACACATGGGACAAACACAATTTGGATTCAAGGAAGGCATGGGGACACGAGAAGCGTTACTAGCTGTACAAGTATTAATACAAAATTGTCGAGAGGTACAAAAAGATGTATTCTTATGTTTCGTAGACTACGAAAAAGCGTTCGATACGGTAAATCATGATAAATTGATAGAGATCCTACTTTCAATCGGATTGGAAGACAGTGACATAAACTGCATTAAAAACCTATACTGGAAACAGATAGCAAACATTCAAGTAGATAATGAATTAACTGACGATGTTCCAATTTCAAGAGGTGTAAGACAAGGCTGCATATTGTCCCCTCTTTTATTTAACATATATTCCGAGAAAATATTCGAAGAATCTGTACGTGGAAAGAATATTGGTATCCAACTAAACAACACCTTAATAAATAACATACGCTATATTATTATTATTATTGTACGATCACCAATATCCGAATAACGGATGAGTAAATAAAGAAGAAGAAGATGCTGATGACACCGTATTAGTAGCAAGCAGCATAGCTGGACTACAAAAATTAATAGACGCAGTAACACATAATAGCGAAATATACGGATTAAAAATCAACGTTAAGAAAACAAAATATATGGTAGTAAGCAGGAATCATGCCGACAATAATACGCCACTAAAGATAAATAACGATGAAATAGAGCGAGTGACAACCTACAAATACCTCGGTATTCAAATCAACGATAAATGGGACATATCAAGAGAAATTAAATGCCGAATAGAAATGGCAAGAAACAATTTTTTCAAACATAACAAAGTTTTACTTAGCCACGACATAAGTCTTACTACAAAAATACGATTTGTAAAATGTTACATATGGTCCGTTTTATTGTACTCTGCGGAAACATGGACTTTGAAAGCTGTAGATGAAAAAAGACTGAACTCGTTTGAAATATGGATATATCGTCGAATTTTAAAGATCCCATGGACCGAGCGCATTACAGACGACGAAGTGTTAGAACGCATGCAAGTCGAACGCCAATTAATAAAAAATATAAAAACACAAAAAACCGCATATCTTGGTCACATTATGAGGCATGAAAAATATAAGCTTCTGCAAATTATTATCCAAACAAAAATCGATGGGAGAAGTCCAAGAGGGCGACGGGAAACATCATGGCTCAAAAACATTCAAGATTGGACTGGACACCATAATGAAAGAACTCTTCTGAATGCCGCTAAAAACAGAAACCTATATATAAATTAATAAACTGATTTGTTAAATATACCAAATTATCATTATGTAATTGTATGATCGCTAAAACCCGAATACGGAATGGCAAATAAAGAAGAAGAAGAATGAATAGAAATTCAAATAATTTGCATGCAAACAAATTTTATGACGCCCAAAAGTGGTGATGGCCTTCACCAAAATTAATATTTCAAAAAAACTTTAACCGAGTGCATTTAGAAAAAAATCTGGCGAAGCGACCCCACGCTGCAATATACATACGATGGTATAAAAAATGAAATGATTTTTTTTTTAAATTATTTCCTGTTGCACTAATGAGTGGTCCTTTACCTATTTATCATTAAAATAACCTTCATTCCATTTTAATGTTAAAAAGGGTTCCACGCAAACCACTTTTAATTTTTATGAGATATGAAATAAAGTTATATATTATATAGAATGATATATATGTGATAATACGTTGATAAAACGAGTGAAAAACAAACGGTTATGTCATTTTTGTTATGTCGTGTGCCACTATACCTTGTTTTCAGTTAAATATCTGCTTACAGTAAATTCAATTTTTTTTAAAGTTCTGAAAAATGAAAACTTTAAAAGCTTTATGTAAGGAAGCTTTTTTATCGAATCACTTTATAATTAAGATTTTATGCAATCTTAAAAACTCATCAAAATATCATACAGAGTTACGAGGTTGTAAAAAAGTCATAACCCTAATGTGCACACCAGAAGTGTCGTGTAACAGGGTGATTTGGCATAATACCACCACGTAAACCTGGTACTTTTTTGCATATATGTTTGTGTTTTTATTGGACCCGATCAGATTAAGTGATCTAAATTCATGTAGGGGGTTCTGGAACCCTAATATTTACTCTAACCTGTTATCTTGTATCTTGCAAGTGGAAACAAATCGAGTATTGGCTTGCCGCTTCGTATACATCTATCAATGATCTGACCAAGTCATCACATTAAGTAAATTGAAGCACACCTCCTCGATTCCTGGCTTCCAGTCGCAACATCAGCTGTGACGTGGCTTTGGATAAATGAGCAAACCTTCACCATAAATTTTAGTAATTGATTTCCTCCATCATCACACATGCGCTTGCTACATCATACATTACGAGTATTGTCCATTCTGGCCAAGGCGATGAGCATGTTTAAATTACGTTAAAATTTCCCACCCTGTAAATTAATTTTAAATTTGGCATCATTGTACGCCTTCTTCTCTATTCCTTTTTCTCTCTGTCATTTTTATTAAACGTCAAATGAAAATTAATAAAATTCGGTCTCTTTTTTTTCTCACGTCCATCGAAGGAACCACAACTCAGCTCTAAGGGAATTAATAAAAAATAATTTAAAACTTACTTAGTTTTCGTTTGTTTATCCCCGCTAAGGTAATCATTAGCCACTCTTGGGTTGGCTTATGTAGGGATTGTCCTATCTCTGAAAATTGCGTGCCCTCTTTCTCTACCAAGTTTTGAAGTTTTCCTCAGTACCAGAAAGTGACCTTTAACTTTCTTCAGAAACCATTTAGGGGTTAGGAGTTTCAAAAATATATATTTCTTTTGGATCGCCCTAATGTCCACATATGTGGAAATATGAATGTATTCGACGTTGTAGAGTAATGCCATGATGATATCTCTTACTCTGTATATTTGAATTACGAAAATTGATGATATTGTAATGAGGTTGTTAGCATTTGTAACAATACATGCACACAATTCCACATACAATACATGCACATTTGAGACAACATCAACACACACATCATGTTGTACACATGTGTTGCATGTTATTCATTTGTGTAATGTTTCACCGAAATGTATGCAAACATTTCATACCAAATCTAAGATTTGCCGTTAGCATTGAAAATTTAGTTCATTCGCTTGAACATCATAACAAGTAAACTTCCCAAAAACCACACAGATAGCAGCAGCAGTCTAAATGAAAAGTTATACTAAGAACCGCAACAGTAACAACAACAACTGACACACTCTGCCTGCCTGGTCGTTTTGTAATGATGCAGAAATTCGTGTATGTAGTTAATGAGAGCCACAGATTTGTGATATGTAGAACAATGAATTTATACAATCCCTCGCTAGTGAGAAAGGATTGGTTATATGAAAATTAAGGTGAAGTAAAGTAGATACATAACAAAAACTTTAGTTTCCAAGAGTTTAAGCAAATATTATTTCGTTCGGAAACATTTCAGCAGCAGCTGAATTTTGTCTAAAGTCTTGTTTGTGACATCCAATTGTAAAAGCTTATCCCTAAAATCAATATATGGGGTCTATACTAAAACATGGGTGGGTAACTATAAGATATTGCGCCAAGTTTCTCACCTTTATCTAATATATTCTGAAATCTAGCGCTTTCTACTGTAAACTAAACTTATTTACTTAGCTGGCCCATTACCGAACATTTGTTCTATAAGCCGAACTAAGAAAAGATCTCCAATTCTCTATATTTGTTGCTTCGCCATCTGGAATACCGCGCCCTTTCATCTCTTCTTCCACTTGTTTCCTCCATCGATTCCTTGGCCTGCCATTTCTGCGTGTACCGCCATCTGGTCCGTATTTATAAGCCTTTTTAGCGGGTTCATCATCGTTCATTCTTATGATATGGCCTAGCCTACGTCGTTGTATCTCGATACGTTTATCTATACTGATGTCGTTGTGAAGCAGATACAGCTCGTGGTTCATACGACGTCGATATCCACCATCAACGCAGATTGTTCCGTAGATCTTTCGAAGAATTTTTTTCCGCCTGTGCAAGTACCCATGCTTTGGAGCCATACATCAGCACGGGCAGTATCAGTGTTTTGTAAAGTGTTGCTTTTGTTTGACGAGATGTGGCCAACTTCAACAGTTGGTCCGACCTCTATGGACGCATTGCGCGTCGACACAATCAACTTGGTCTTCTCGCCGTTTACCGCCAGACCCACTTTAGCAGATTCTCTTTCGATCTTCACAAAGGTATAAGCAAGTAACATGTGACTATTGGTGTATATTGTGCCATTTTTTAAAGTTTGGCTCTCGTATGACCTTTTCCAGCAGTATGTTGAATAGATCACACGAAAGGCTGTCTCCTTGTCTGAAACCTCTTTTGCTATAAAATTGTTCGGAGAGGTTCTTTCCTATTTTAACTGAGGATCTCGTGTTACTTAAAGCCATTTTACAAAGCTGGGGATACCAAATTTATACATGGCCTGGAATAACTTTTAAACGTAGGGATCTGTCGAAGGCTGCTTTATAATAAACAAAAAGGTGGTATGTTTAGATCTGCACCTCTTGGGTCTTCTCCAGGGTTTGTCGCAAGGTAAATATCTGATCAATGATGGACTTGCAGGTCTAAAGCCGCATTCGTATTGCCCAATTATTTCGTTGACCTGACACTATCTTGTAGACAAAAGGAAGAAGACTTATGCCCCTATAGTTAGAGCATACAGTCTTATCTCCTTTCTTGTGGACAGGACACAGGATGCTCAGGTTCCAATCGTCGGGTACACGTTCTTCCTGCCGGATGGTGCTATGGATTCTTTTAATGTGTGCCTCTCGTATGAACTTTTCCAGCAGTATGTTGAAGAGATCACACGAAAGGCTGTCTCCTTGTATGAAACCTCTTTTGGTACAAAACTGTTCGGAGAGGATCTTTCCTATTTTAACGGAGTCTCGAGTGAGTGTTAAGTAATTTTACAACGCCGTATGAGCTTTGCGGGGATACCAAATTCAGACATGGCTTGGAATACCTTTGAACGTAGGGGGCTGTCGAAGGCTGCTTTATAACCAACAAAAGGGTGGTAGGTGTCAATCTGCACCTCTTGGGTCTTCTGTAGGATTTGCCGCAGGGTAAATATCTGGTCAATGGTGGACTTGCAGGTCTAAAGCCGCATTGGTATGGTCCAATTACTTCGTTTACTGTAGGCTTTAGTCGGTCGCACAATATCCCTGACACTTTCTTGGCAATAGGAAGAAGACTTATGCCCCTATAGTTAGAGCATACAGTATCTCCTTTCTTGTGGACGGGACACAGGATGCTCAGGTTCCAATCGTCGGTTACGGGTACGTTCTTCCACAGATGGTGCTAACTAGCTGATGCATACACCTAATGGGCGTGTCGACTCCGGGTTTGAACAGCTCGGCTGGTTGGCCCCTGCTGCCTTATTATTCTTTAGCCGGTTCATTGCTATATTTACCTCATCTTGGTCGAGTGGTATACATTCAATACCATCTTCTGGGATTGGATCTGTCGTATCTTCGTCGTCTTCGGTACTATTGGATACCAAAAGTTTAGAAAAGTACTCTTTCCATAACCTTAGCACACCATCTGTATTAGTTACCAAATTACCTTGCTGGTCTCTACAGGAGGATGTGCCTGTACCAAAGCCATCAGTTTGATGTTTCACTCTTAGGTAGAATTTACGGACTTCATTTTGGCTCCTGTACATCTCGATTTTTTCACACTCCCGCTTTTTCATCGCCCTTTTTTCCTGCGGAAAAGACGTTTCTCCTCTCTCGTGCGCTACGCGTTGCAGCTGATTGTAGAGCAGCCGTAAATGCCGCATTTTTCTCTTCAGTTGCAACACGACACTCCTGGTCATACCATGAATTCCTTAGTGGAGGTCTCTGCTATCCAAGTATGGATTTTGCGGCTGTTTGCATAGAGTGGACAATAATTTGCATTGCGCTGATATGTTATCGGGACGAGAAGTGCTTTGATTAAGCAATTGGCCCAGTTGAGTGGAATATGCTGTGGCTATCTGTTGTGATTGCAGCTTACCGATGTCCAATTGTCTGTTCGTACCTTATTTGCTACGTCATCATAATCTGGTACGCGCCTTTGCTGCAACAAGGTGGTGGTCCGAATCTATGTTGGCTACTCGGAAAGATCGCACATCCTACACGCTCGATGAATGTCTTCCATCTATCTCAACGTGATCAATTTGATTTTTTCTTTGATCTGGAGACAGCCAAGTGCCCTTATGAATATCGAGATGCTTAAATTTGGTACTGCTAACTAAAATGTTTTTGCCGCTGCGAAGTCTATCAGCTTCATTTCATTGTACGATGTTTCACTATGGAGACTGAATTTGTCGACTGTTGGGCCAAAGATATTTTCTTTTCCAATTTTGGCATTAAAATCGCCTAGAATAATTTTAACGTCATTGGGCAGGACAACGGTCTTATGTTTCTTCTAACCGCTCGTAGAATATATCTTTGGTCTGTTCGTCCTTGTCTTCGGTTGCAGCATGAGCGCAATTAAAGCTAATGTTGAAGGTGTTGTTGTGACGCCTTCCCGATTCATTGTAATTCCTGTATGGCATGTTTTAATGTTTAGGGGTCGAAATGGGCAATAATTTATTTGGAGAAAAGGTAAACGTTTTATTTCAAAGCCAATAGCTCTGTTTCTTTAAGAGGTATATAAAAAGCAAAATCTGGCAAGGAAAGTAGAAAATATCACCTTTACAACGATGTAAAGGAGGTTGTCGTAGGTGGTCAAATAGCAATGTTATGGCAATAGTCGATAATGCATCCCATTTTCCGATTTGTTTGTAATCACGCCACAGGTCGCAATTTTGATCGGATCGTCACGAAATTTTAGGGGTTAATGGAGGCCCCCTCCCGGGGATTTTATATTATATTTTCAAAGGCTAACCTTTGGAAATAGAATATAAGTTCTAAGGGGAAGCACAGCTGAATGCTATGGGGCGCCTCCACGGGTTGCGGATAGTGGGATAATGGAGGACAATCAGCGAATTCAGAGCCTAGGGTCTTAATAAGATACTTCTGGCAGAGTATCCCAATCAAATATTGAGTGCCGTTTGAAGCTCGAATTGACATGGCGAGTCATTGGCGCCATTAAATAACCAATTGCCATAACTGTAGCGTCTGTTCCCACATTGGGCGGCTGCAAACAGCGTCTGTTCTCCTGTGGAGCGGCTGAAATCTAGAAGGAAAACTACAAACCCTTCAGAAGGCAACGGGAAACCACTGAAGTAATTTCCCTTGAAAATCATGCAATATGAACACCACAAATCAAAACACACGGCCCTCAGTCTCCGGCCAAACGAGGGTGCTAAGAATCCCCGGAGGTAAAAATAACCAAAAACTAAAAATTGGGACCTGGAATGTCCGAAGCCTATATGAAGTTGGCAAATTGAATAACACCATCAATGAAATGAATCGACTCAAAATTGATATACTAGGTGTCAGTGAAACTTGGTGGACAGAAAGCGGCAATTTTGAATCCAAAAACACCTTGGTATACCATTCTGGAAATATGGAGGGAATACACAGAAGAGGGGTTGGTATTATTGTCAATAAAAACATTGCAGATTGTGTAGTTGGATATGTTCCGATGTCAGAGAGAACTATGATGATTAAAATATCAGCAAAACCCATAAATTTAAACATTATACAAGTATATGCCCCTACATGTGATGGAAACAACGACGAGATTGAAATTTTTTATGAAGAAATTAGTGAACTACTAAAAATGACGAAATCACATGAAATAACAATAATTCAAGGAGATTTCAACGCCAAAGTGGGAAACGAAGAAATAAATGGAGTAACGGGAGGATATGGACTTGGTGAAAGAAATGAAAGAGGAGACAGGTTAATCCAATTCTGCCAAGAATTTAAAATGACAATAACCAGCACAATATTCCGGCTACATCCTAGACGACTATACACATGGAAGTCACCATTAGATAACGAAAGAAATGTCGTACGAAATCAAATAGACTATATAATGATCAACAACAGATTTAGGACCTGTGTAACCAAATGTTCGACATATCCAGGAGCTGATGTGCCGTCAGATCATAATCTTTTGATGTGCAATATTCGAATTAAACTAGCTCGGATTCAAAAAAGAAAGAAGAAATCCCATAAAATAAATATTGAAATACTTCAAAATACAACAGCCAGAAATGAAATAAAAGAACAAATAAACAACAATCTTGAAGATATCGATGCAAACGATGCAGATAATATATGGAACAAGGTGAAGGATGCGATATGTAAAGTAACAAAAAGCTACATAGGAACCCACACAAGAAGAACCCAAGAGGAATGGATGACCAACGAGATTATGGAACTAAGAGAGGAACGAAGAAAATATAAAAATGTTAATTACGAACGCTATTGGGAGATCAATAAAGAGATTCGCACAGCAACCAGAGCTGCCAAAAATTCACTGTTCAATCAAAAATGTCAAGAGATCGAACATTTGCAACATATACATGACGATTTTAATTTACATAAAAAGTTAAAAGAAGCCGCTGGGATATATAGGAGAACATCGCCAACACTACTGATGGATAATAACAATCAACCAATTTTAGAGACAGTACATATAAAGAATACATGGAAAAACTATATTGAACAACTATTTACCGACGATAGACGCTCAATATACCAACACAACGGAAATGCTAATCTATCTGGAAACCCAATCACTAAATCAGAAGTGGAATATGCCATTCTATCATTGAAAGATAAGAGATCAACTGGACCTGACGAAATTCCATCTGAAATTTTAAAACTTATAGATGGAAACACCCAAACGATTGGCTAATATCAACTTTTATACCGATACCAAAAAAGTCGAATGCAAAAAAATGCTGTGAATACAGATTAATTAGTCTCATGTGTCATATTTTAAAAATCTTTCTTCGAATAATACATACGAGAATATACTCTAAATGTGAAATTGCTATGGGAGAATCCCAATTCGGATTCAAAGAAGGTATGGGTACCCGGGAAGCTCTATTATCTCTTCAAGTACTTGTTCAAAAATGTAGAGACGTTCATAAGGATGTGTTCATATGCTTCATAGACTACGAAAAGGCATTCGACACTGTCCAACATGATAAAATGATTGACATACTGAGAGATATTGGAATTGAAGATAAGGAAATTAGATGCATACGCAGTTTATATTGGAACCAGACGGCGAGACTTGAAATAAACGGCGAATTGACAGACGAAGTTCTCATATCCAAAGGTGTTAGACAAGGATGCATATTATCACCCCTCCTCTTCAATATATACTCCCAACGAATATTTCGTAAATCAATTGAAAAAGAACGCATGGGATAAATAATATACGATACGCCGATGATACCACCATACTTGCTAGCAGTATATCTGATTTACAAAAACTCCTACACAAACTGACACACACAAGCGAAATATATGGTCTCAGGATAAATATAAAAAAGACAAAATATATGGTTGTCAGTAGAAACGATTTGATTCTTGATACAACACTACAAATAAAGAACGAGACTGTCGAACGTGTAAAGAACTTCAAATACCTTGGTGTTCTAATAAACGACAAATGGAATACATCAAACGAAATCAAACGTCGAGTGGAGATGGCCAAAGACACATTTTTCAAATATAAGAACGTACTAACAAATCACGAGATAAGTCTAGAAACAAAGATACGATTCACGAAATGTTACATTTGGTCTGTGTTATTATATGGAGCTGAAACGTGGACAATTAAAAGTGCAGATGAAAAGAAAATCGAAGCGTTCGAAATATGGTTATATCGACGAATTTTGAAGATACCATACACTGCTCACATAACAAACCAGGAAGTACTGAGAAGAATGAACCAGGAAAGACAACTCCTACATACTGTCAAATCCCGAAAAATCTCATACTTGGGTCACCTTATGAGAAATACAAAATACAAATTTCTACAACATATTATAAAAAGGAAAATAGAAGGAAGCCGAAGCAGAGACAGGAGAGAGATATATTGGTTAAAAAACATTCAAGACTGGACGGGATACAGAGATGAAACCAACTTACTAAATGCCGCTAAAAATCGAGAACTTACATACAACTAGATAATATCTATATTTGAAATTCATTTTAAAACATGTAAACAATAATATTGTATGATCGCTTTACATCCGAATATCGGATTCGCAAATAAAGAAGAAGAAGAATGGAGGTCCCACAGAGGAAGAAGCCTACTGATTTTAATGATGGTCGGATAATATTCAGGGGTCGGAATGGGCAAAAACTTATTTGGAGAAAAGGTCTACGTTTTATTTCAAAGCCAATATCTCTGTTTCTTTAAGATGTATATCAAAAGCAAAACCTGTCAAGGAAAGTAGAAAATATCACCTTTACAACGATGTGAAGGAGGTTGTCGTAGCTGCTCAAATAACAGAGATATCGCAATAGTCGGTACTGCATCCCATTTCCCGATTTGTTTGTAATCACGCTACAGGTCGCAATTTTGATCGGATCATCACGAATTTTTATGGAGTTGATGCGGGTCCCACATAGGAAGAAGCCTATTGATTTTGGTGATAGTCGGATAATATTTAGGGGTCGGAATGCGGAAAAACTCATTTGGAGACAAATTCAAAGTTTTATTCTTTGTGAATATATTGGCTTTTAGAAGGGGTATTCCAACGGCAAAGCCTGTCAATGGAAGAAGAAAATATTACCTTTACATTGGTGTAAAGCAGGTTGGCGAAGGTGGTCAAACAAAGGAGATACCACATAGTCGGTAATGCATCCAATTCTTCCATTTTTTGCAATCAAGCTGCAGGTCATAATTTTGATTGGAATGTCTCGAAAATTTGGTTGCTTAGAGGGTACCAGAGACAAAGAGGCATATTATTTTTGGTGGTAGTCGGTTTATATTCCCTAAATGAAATGTTTACCAGTGAAAAGCTTATGCACAGGGGTAGTGGTGTAGGGTATCACATGGTCGGCTCCGTCCCGACTATAGCCTTTGCTCACTTGTTTTTATAGTAGGCTGCTTTTTCTAGGCGAGGGTTCTTAACCCGACACCCAAACCCAAGTTTTTAACGTTATTATGGGTGAACGCGCGGCACAGGTTTATTCACTACCTATAACGTAAACTAAATTATATACAAAATTAAATCTACCATCCATTTACTGGTAACTCTACTAACAAAATATTATTTCATTATGTAATAACCAGCAAAACAAAAAATGCAGTAATATAAAACTCTTATGATAGCCAGACGATGGTATTATTTTTCATGCATAATGCATTAGTATAAAAATAGAAAATATTTCAATTGAAAAAACACAAGAAAACATGACAACACTCTAACACAAAGGCAAAATTTCCTGGAATCCAATAAATGAATTTAATATGCCAATAGTTGCACATGCAAACTTTTGTTATTAGTCTTATCTTAAATCTCTATAAAATATTAAAATGTTGATAAAACGTTTTAAATAAAAGTAAAAGGAAAACATGCTTGTTCGACAATAGCAAATTTCGAAAATATACTGTAATTAACTTAATGGCTTTGAAACAGTTTCAAGGAAATCATAACATTTTGATAGTTCTTTGAAATTTGTCGACACAACAAATTTTGACTAATAGTAACAATAAGAACAAGATAAATTATTATTATTATTGATATTGTTACATAATAACAAAAGAGCTTGTAAACAATATGAATTATTGTTAAGAACTTTTGATATTACCACACAGACGGACATAATGCAGACTGCCATAGTTATTTAGTTTGCAATAAAACTTTTGCTTTTGAAAAACGAAAAGTTCTAGGACGGAGAAGCCATTCGACAGTCGATACGTCTGAAGAGCTGCTTAACCAACTGCGAAACCAGGTAACGTAATTTGGCGACTGTGTGAGTTCGAGTCATTGGCTTTCCTTTTTCACTTGCAAAAAATTCCGATCATCAAGCTTAACTCTAAACGAAAAAAATTAATAAACAAGTAAGAAAAGGCTACAGTCGGACGGGGCCAACCATGTGATACCCTACACCACAACCTCTAGGAATTAGCTATGTGCAACCGCCTTGCTCGCTGAATGTCCGGTCAACGGTGGCAAAATACCCCTTAGTAATGTTGGCGATATTTCCTGAATATTTCATCCATGAAATACGTATCTACAAGTGGCAATTTAGGACACGCCGTTCAGACACGGCGATAAAAACTAGGACACATATCAATAACTTAATATGAATCCATTGATATAAGAGAAGCCTCATTTGTCCCTATTGGGATGTTTGTGGAACAATTATATAAATTATACATTTCTAAAAAAATATTCGAAAATTGGAAAATTCACATTGATTACCACTCCTGCTTCATCTTCAAATTATGTTTTAATATCAGGTTCCTTTTTGGAACCTGATAATAATTATGCAGTATAAAAATATATTGATTTTTTATCACGAGTAAACTAATTTCTGAACAAGTTTGAGAATTATTTTTCGGATTTGTAATTTAAGTTGGAGCCGGCAGGGGTTTTTGGAGATTTTGGACCATTACCGGACCCGGAAAAATTGTACAGTTGCAATAAGGACCGTGAAAAGAACCTTCTTCAAAAAAATTAAAATAGATCCGATACGAGTCCTCAAACTGCACATTTACCAAATTTTGTTCAGGAGGTACTCGTAGGACGGGACCGGTATAGTCCATATTCCAACCTGATACATGACTGGATGAAATACTACGATGCAAAGTTTGTACCAATCAGAAAATCCCCTTGAGAGTTATCTTGCGGATTTGCCATTTTCGGTCATAATCTTAGGAAAAATGGACTTGCCATTGCAATTGTAACATAGTAAACTTGGCCGCAAGAACAATCTGCTGAAAAAAATCAAAAAAATTCGAGAGGACTCTTAAATTTCATTTTTCCGAATTTTGTGTGGGAGGTACCCGAAGGTGTGGACAGATATAGCCTTACCCGATCTATATCTGGAAGGAATAATAATATATAGAAAGTGTGGACGAAATCGATTGCTCACTTCGCCAGTTATCGTTCACACAATTTTTCGAAAAAAAAAATGTTAACTTTTGTGGGGAGGTGTGCACTTATAAAACCTATATTTTAACTTAAACTAAGTTTGGGCAAAATATTACGAAGTATAGAATTTCGTTCGAATTGGTACATCCGTTCGAGAGTTATCGTGCACACCAGCCCTTTACCCAAAATCCTGAGGTATAAAGTAGGAGGCGAGGCGACCCCATACTGCAATATTTGTAGACACAAAACCCATTATATATTAGGCAGTAGGCCCATTATCTAGCAGACACGCTATTGCAATTTGCATCAGGGGAAAAGGTCAGTAGTTATTTTTCCATATGTAGGCTACTTTGCCGGTATATGCCCTCCAGGGATTAAAATATGGACCAAACATAAAATTTGTATATTTTTCATACAAAAGTAATGGTCTATGTCACCCGCTAAATAATATCAGATCATGATGCAAAATTATAGGCATTTTCTTTAACCAAACTCTTACCTCGTGCAAAATCTCGTGACTATTGAGGTATAATTGCGACCAATTGAGCTGTAATAGCGTGTTTATGATTACACTACAAACAAAAAACTGGATATATTAGGTTGTAACTCCGTTATCTGATCACGTACATCAATATAATTGACATCAATCGAAAGGTCAAGAGATCGTCTTCCAAATATAACTCACGATGGAGGAATGCGTCTTTCAGGAACAAAGATATAAGCTGCATATTAAAAATGTTCACAATTTTCACACAAAAGTTGTGGTCCATTTAACCCTCTAAATATTATTTGTTCGCCATCTCAAATTGCACGCTCCTTCTTTTCCCATATGGTCTTACCTTCTTCAAAATTTCGCGTTAATCGGACTATCATTGCGACCTACAGAGCCGCTACTAAATCGGATAAAAATTATGTTTTTGGTCCATTTCACCCGCTAAATATTTCACGATCATCACCAATTAAAATAGCGATCTATTCTGATGTGAAACAGTTCTCCATACCAAATTTCGTGACGATCGGTCCATAATTGCGGCCTGGAGTTTGATTACAATTTATAATGGACAGACGGACACATGGACGGACGGAAGGACGGACACACATCTCAAAATCGCTTTATCTCATCGAGATATGAAGATTGCTATACCGACGAATATTTCGCGGTGTTACATGAACTTTCACCAAAACAAACTTATAATACCCTTTCCACATAGTGGTGTACGGTATAAAAACAATTTTATAATTTCCATATAAATTAACACAGAAATATGATTAGGAATATTATATGACATTGCTAGAGGTGATAATTTTGAAAAGTTGGATAATTCTTAATGTAAAGCGAAAGGAGTATGATTGTCTCTGTTTTTTTTTTCGTTTAAATAAATGCTTCCGCAAAACTATTTTGAAGACAAATTGATCTTTGATTCTGAGTCGATCTATGCCTATCCTCCTGTCTGTCTGATGTGATCACTAGGGTCATGACCTTTTTACAACCTCATATCCCTGTATCATATTTTGATGAGTTTTTACCTAAGATTAGATAAAATCTTAATTATGAGGTGATTCAATAAAAATCATGTAAGAACGGCGTTAAGTTCGGCCGTGCCGAACTTGTTAAACCCTCTACCACGAGTTGTATTGAAGTAAAATATAGAAGAGTATATACCAAATTTCAGCAATTTCGGTAAAACAATGTAACTAACCTTCGCAATACCGAAAATCGGGAGATACCGCTCTATGGGGACTATATGAAGGCGTAGAGTTATACCGACAAATTTAGAGGGGAAAGTTGAAAACCCCCAACTAAGACTAAATACTAAATTGCAGTCATTTCGATGGGTTATTGTGGCCACATATTTCAAATGGGGGCTATATTATGAACTGTACCGACAAATTTCTGGGGGGGAAAGTTTTATACCCACAGCGAAGACTTATCACCAAATTTCAGCCATTTCGGTGGAATATTGAGGCCAAGCCCTTCAAAATGCCGAAAATCGGGAGGTACCGTTTTATGAGGGGCATATTAAGGCGTGGACCTGTACCGAGAAATCTCTGGGGGAAAGTTGTATACCACCAAAAACACCTTAAACAAAAATAGGAAAATTTAAAATGTTGTGTAGCGGCTATTTTAAAGGTTGTTAGTTGATTTTATATGAAACTAGCTGAACCCGGTGCGCTTCGCTACCCTGACTAAGATAAAACTGTGCAACATTTTTAAGGTAATCTTGTGCAAACTGAGAATTTTTTGAAAGTACAGACTTAAACGACAAGAAACCCTAGTTGGGTCTTGTTGTGTCAGATCCAGCGCGGATTTTATAGACCCATCTAAACATGGTTAAATATTGAGTTTTTAAGGAAATTCGGGGCTATATCTCTGAAACCAATGCGAACCTTCTTCTGACCTCTGAAGCAAATTAATAGATAAGGACAAGAATAAAATATTTAGAGAAATAATGAACTCGAAAAACTACATTTATTGCCAAAAATTTCTAAATATATGCAAAAATGCCATAATTTTTATACATTCCGCACCGCATCTCCAAAACCGTTAATTTTTCCTGAATATTTTCTTTGGTGAAATATTCCCTGGAATGTAATACACAACTCTTCAGAACATGTCATTGTTGTAAAATGCCTCTATCCCGTTGTTTTCAGTACATTTTCAGCAACGATTTAATAAAAATGTCAATAATGCGGTGAAATCCGAAATGCGAGAATAAACTGTTGGTGTGAACTGTGTTTGAAATAAATGTTGTAAAACAAAGGTTGGTTCAACTCTCAAAAGTTTAGCCGATACTGACCAGAATTTCAGCAATTGTGTAAAATTTTCAAAATTTATAGATGTTGATGCCCTAGATGGAGTTTTTATTATTTGGTCTTTTCAAAAGATAAGTTAAAGATAAGTGCTAAAGACAGCAAGGCCGAATTCCTATTCGTTTCTGAGATAAGGGCCTGATAAATGCAAACCCTACTAGGGTTTCAGTGTTGCACAGTGTAATATACAGAGGAATAACTATAGTTATATTAACTTTAAATACCACAATTTTTAATACTTTAATGAACAAATAAAGGAGATAATAGAGCGTTCTCTACCTGTTCCGTGCTTTATGGTGCATGAAATCGGTCGAAAATATATATGGGAGCTATATCCAAATCTGAACCGATTTCAATATATTTTGGCATACTTATTTCTATACCAAATTCCGTCACACATTCCAAACTTCAAGGAACTTGGACATTCATAGCGTGTTTGGTGCATAAAATATACGAAATCGGCCGAAAATATATATGGGAGCTACATGAAATTGGTCGAAAATATATATGGGAGCTATATCCAAATCTGAACCGATTTTAATATAATTTGGCATACTTATTTCTAGACCAAATTCCGTCACACATTCCAAATTGCATGGTATTTGGACATTAATAGCGTGTTTGGTGCCTAAAATACACGAAATCGGCCGAAAATATATATGGGAGTTACTTCCAAATCTGAACCGATTTCAATACAGTTTGGCAGATTTATTTCTAAATCAAATTCCGTTACTTACTCCAATTTTGGAGACTGTATCTGTAACCGTTAGATATCAGCATACAAAATCGAAATTTTTTGGAGGTATCTCCGATCCTGAGGCTACTTCTCCAGATCGACGGGGAATTTCAAAAATGCATATAGCCTATTTTACTTCCAGGCGATATTGCAATATACCCTCAAATTTCAGGAAGATCGGTTCAGCGGTTTTCGAGTCCATAAATTACAAACAAACGTACAAACATTTTTTAGATTCACTTTGGCAGTTTTGTTGAGATGTGTGTTTTACTTACTATTTGTATGTAAGTCAAGCTTAATCTAATAGTTGTTGTTTTCAAATTTAAATACAACAAGTTTAAAGTGGGATGTAGTTAAAATTGATTACTTTAAAGGATGGCAGAGAAGACTAGTTTCTTCCAACGCCACTTGGACTCATCAGTTCTCTTAGTTCTTTGTATTGAAACAAAGAACCCCAATTTTATGACGACTCGAGCTGAAGAATAAGTGTGACTGATGAATTCATTTTTTATTTTATGTATATACATAGATATGTCTACAAAGAATATAAATTCAATAGAGCGAGTTCACAATATTTAGGATACAAAATTGTACAGAGTATAAAATATAAGTTCTCCGATATTTAAAATTGAAAATAGACAATATCGGACCACGTTCGGTATAGTCGACATGTAAAAGTTACGACCCGTTTTCTAGTCCGGTCAAAATAGACATGCGTATAAGGGGGAAATAGCAAAAATTCCCACAAAGCTGAATTTTGGTGGAGAGCTAGGGTTGGCCATTAGAAGCAACGTCCTAAAAGTCCCCATCGATCCCATGTGTGCAAAACAAGTTATTCGGGGTCAAAGGTCATTTTTGGAGGCATTATTCAGTTTTTTTAATTTTTCTCAAAAACGGTAAGACTTTTTGCTATTTCAATGTCTATTTTGAGCGGACTATTCAGTATTTTGACATTTTTAAACATATAGGTTCAGAATTTTACAACTACACAGAATTATACAGATTTTGGGATTCCTTTTGGTTGCAGAACCTCCATGCAGAAAGTGGTCGAATAGAGTTATACAGGGGTTTGATGTGTTATGTTTGACCCGAACATTACGCCCGTTTTCTTCGTTATCGAGATATCGAAACGACTTCTATGAACTAACTTTAAATGACAAATGCTTACACCTTGGACGTTTTTGCGGATTCTGAAACGATAATGATCATAGATGAACAAAAATTCACAGGAGCGATTTTTAAATAAATCGCGACCAAAGTTGGCATTTTTAGGGTTTTTCTAGGTTTTTACGAATTTGCTTGAAACCTAATCGAAATTTGATTAGATTCTACCGAAATAGAGACTAAAGAAAATGTTGTACACCCAGAGAAAAAATGACAACATCCGTGTATGATAGTGTATCAACCACGTTTGGTGTCAAAATGAGCACGCCGCACAGTGTTGCCGCGTGGACAAAAATCAAAAAATGTGATGTTAACTTTTACATACGTTTATGTTTTTTTCTTACAGTAAACACATCCGATACAACGAATCTGAAAGAATTTTGTCGATGTATGCATCCATAACGAAGTTATAGCTCTTTAAATATGAAAAATATTTCCCAGATAATCTAAAGCGATAATCATATGAAAATTAGACGACATTTAAAATAACATTTTCTGAAAAGTTTGTTGATAATATTAAAAGCTTTGGATGGGGATTTTATGGATGGGCTATAAATAAAAAATTTTAGTGCAAAAAGTTGACATCAACTGCACATGGGCAAAGTACCGTTATCAAGAACTAAAAATTTATATTTTTTAAAAAAAGTATACATTCTTAATATTTCATAGAGTATATCTTTTGATTGCCACCTATTGCCACCTTGGCTCTTGATTTCCGTTAATTGGACAGCTCTTCTGAAGCGAAATGTGTAAAAACATTCTGCCCATCCCTGCAACCTTCTGAGATATATCGGTTCAGATTTTAAATAGCCCCCATATATATCTTTCCCCGATTTTGCTAAACCTCGGTCAATTTTGATTGAATAGCCTTCAAATTTAATATGTAATATTTTCTTAGGCCCCTAAACTGCTACACCGATTTTCACAAAAATCGGTTCAGATTTGGATATAGCCCCCATATATATCTTTCCCCGATTTTGCTATAACTCGGCCAATTTTGATCGAATAGCATTCAAATTTAATATGTAATGTAGTAGCTCTACCAATTTTCACAAAAATCGGTTCAGATTAGGATATAGCCCCCATATATCTTTCCCCGATTTTGCTATAACTCCGTCAATTTTAATCGAATAGCCTTCAAATGATATGTGATATTTTCTTAGGTCCCTGGATAGGTTCACCGATTTTGATAAAAATAAGTTCAGATTTGGATATAGCCCCCATTTACATACATTTTTGTCAAAATCGGTGAAACTTAAAAAGGGCATAAGAAAACATCCCATGTTAAATTTATGGAGGCTAAATCTAAATCTGTACCAATTTTTGCGAAATCAAATCAAAATCGGTAAAACTGAACAGTGACCTGATGAAACATCCCATGTTAAATTTGAAGGCTATTCATCAAAAATTGAGCGATTTATATCAAAATCGGGGAAAGATAAATATAGGAGCTATATCCAAATCTGAACCGATTTTTTGAAAATCGGTAGAGCTATTCAGAGGCCTAAGAAAATATTACATATTAAATTTGAAGGCTATTCGATCAAAATTGATTGAGTTATAGCAAAATCGGGGAAAGATATATATGGGGGCTATATCCAAATCTGAACCGATATGGACCAAAGTTGAAAATTTTCATTCATATGCCCTTACAAGTACTTGTGAAAAAATTCATCAACCTAGGTCTACTCCTTCTATTTTTGTCCGCTTTTGTATAGAAGCGGCAACACTGTGCGCCGTTGTCATTTTGACACCGAGATTTTGGCAACGGTTTCAACAACAGACGTGCATGAAATGAGCACATATATGGTCATTTCGAGCACACCCGTTGTCAGATTGTCAACGCTTCGTTGTCAGATCGTCAACGCTTCGTTGTCAGATTGTCAACGCTCCGTTGTCAGATTGTCAACGCCCCGTTGTCAGATTGAAACCAGTGGTGGTCATTTTTTTGATATCCGTTCCTTTCCCATTTTATACCCATAGTAGAAGAAATGAAATCTTTTGAAAAGTATTTTATTAAACGAAACCATTTACATAAATTCAATATAAATACATTCAATATAAATACATATTTGATTTGACAAAACAATTCGAATTACATATATTCAATGTATAGAAACAAATTAAATGAACTTAACTCCGAAATAAACTTTTCCATTATTCATAGGATATAAGTGAAATGGGTAAGTAATAAAATCTAAAAATCCATGGAATTTGGCAGGCATTTGGATATTTTAAAGAAAGTGCATGACAAATTTTAAAACATGTATCTAAACTTTCGAGGAACGATTGAAATTTTAACTAATTGTGGTTAAAAAACATAAAAACATTTTATATTAAAATCGGACAAACCCTCCAAAATTATAAATGGCTGTATAGTTAATCCAGCATTGTAATACTTTTCAGTGACTGCCTCAAATTGCCGTTTATAATCGTTAATTGTCGGTAGACGCAGTACGAAACTTTCCTGCGAATCGGCTATTGTTACTTTTTTCGTAATTTACCGTTTCCGCACTTAAACCTAGCAGGTGATGGTAAAACTGAATTCAACAGTATTGCGTATATAATATTGAGCATCTGCAACCGAAATATAAAATAAATATTACTTTTAATGTTTTTGATAAATCAGGAATTAAAATTTACCTAAGCTGCTTGCCGTCAAAACATTTGCCAAGAGTTGTTTGCAATGTTCGTTATGAAAATTTTTCCCATAATAATTGTAAACTTTTTTCTTAAATTGGTCCCATTTAGAAAGTAGAAGATTGCCTTTCTGCGGATACATAATATCGAAATCAATGTTGACCTAAAACGAAACATTAGTATCCATATACAAATAAATAGCCTATGGCTACTTACCAATTCTGAAGCTCTTGCATCGGACAACTTAGGCCATTCTAGAAGAAATGTATGGCTACTTAAATTTTTTATATCTCTTTGCCGTATGTAAAAAGATCTTTTCCATTTTTCGTAGATCGATCCCCAATAATTACATTCTCTTAGTAAGGAAGCTTTCAATAAATTTTCAACTGATTCATCAACTTCGGGAACATCTTTGTTGCAAAAATTAGAAGACGTGTGAGTTGCTGCTTTGCTTGTGCTAGGCTCTGAATTCAAAAGCTTTATTTTTTTGGACTTCTTGTTTCTATACTTGGCATAAAGTTTTCCGCTTGCGTTGTTCTTTCCTTTTCTTGAAATGTAATAATAATCCTAAAAATAAAGACAATTTATAAATTAAGAAACTACATAATCAGATACGTTATTTATATTGTTAATCTTACCCTCATTTCGTTTTCAAGAGGAAAAACGGAACAAATTTCGTCCAATATGCGCATATAGTCTTGAGCGTAAAGAGTAACATTGTTGGTTAAAATATCTTCAATAATTATATTAATTATATCATCTCTTTGCTCGTCACTTAATTTCTTATTAGCACTACTACATTCAAGCGCTAGTTTCCCCTTCGAGGTATGTGTTAACAATTCCTTTAGATCCTATATTAAATAAAAAAACTACATTAACTATGCTTACACAAATATTACTCTTACTTTACCTCTGACAGAATTCCTTTGGCTTTTGAGCAGTTCGAACCTGTAGTGTCGGGAGTACCAGGAGTACTTGCAGGTGTCTCGTTGCGTTTCCACCATTCACCTACTTCAGATGGAACTGACATAGTTTCGTCATCAATCCCGAGCTATTGTTATAACAATATTAATACTGAGTTCAACACTGTAATACAAATAATACGTACCTCTCGTTTTTTCCAAGCAAAGAGCTTTTCTCTGAATTCAACACGCAGTCCCAATGGTGGCACTGCTTTCTTTAAATCTTCTTTTTTCAAGTACTGCAAACTGCGAAATGTTACATGTGATGCTAAGAACAAAAAAGAAAATTCTTTGTTAATTACACTGATTAACTGAAAACTTCGTTTTTATTTACTTACCTTTTAAGTGTTCAAAAAGCGACTCCATATTTATTCTTTTAAGAACTCCATTAACCCTTTCGGTGCTTCTTTTTTGTTTTTGATCTGAAAAATATATTTTTCCAATTTTATATATACTTAAGCCCACTATATGAATAATCAAAACTAATTTTTTAACATTTTGTTTGGAAAAGTGGTTTTTGGACACTATGCCATATGGCATAGAATGTATTTAAAGGAAAAAAAACTAAAATATTCAAGTTTTTAATTAAATGTCATCTTATAGAAGACCAGGAGGCCTTATAGAAGAGGAAGATGTCTTCTTATAGAAGAGCAGGACGTCTTCTCATAAACGAGCAGAAGGTCCTCTCATAGAAGGGCAGGATGTCTTCTCCTGGAAGAACAAAAGGTCGTCTCATAGAAGGACAGGATGTTTTCACATAGAAGAGCAGGACGTTTGCATATAGAAGGGCAGGAGGTCTTCTTATAGAAGAGCAGGAGGTCTTCTTATAGTAGAGCAAGAGGTCTTCTTATAGAAGAGAAGGAGGTCCTCTCCTTGAAGAGCAGGAGGTCCTCTTCTTGAAGAGCAGGACGTCTTTTCATAGAAGAGCAGGACGTTTGCATATAGAAGGGCAGGACGTCTTCTGATAGAAGAGCAGGACGTCTTTTCATATAAGAGCGGGACGTTTGCATATAGAAGGGCCGGAGTTCTTCTTATAGAAGAGAAGGAGGACTTCTTATACAAGAGCAGGAGGTCTGCGCATAGAAGAGCAGGGCGTCTTCTCGTAGAAGAGAAGGACGTTTGCATATAGATGGGCAGGAGGTCTTCTTATAGAAGAGCAGGAGGTCTTCTTATAGTAGAGCAAGAGGTCTTCTTATAGAAAAGCATGAGGTCCTCTCCTTGAAGAGCAGGAGGTCCTCTTTTTGAAGAGCAGGACGTCTTTTCATAGAAGAGTAGGACGTTTGCATATAGAAGGGCAGGACGTCTTCTGATAGAAAAGCAGGACGTCTTTTCATATAAGAGCGGGACGTTTGCATATAGAAGGGCAGGCGGTCTTCTTATAGAAGAGAAGGAGGACTTCTTCTACAAGATCAGGAGGTATGCTCATAGAAGAGCAGGACGTCTTCTCATAGAAGAGCAGGAGACATTCTTATAAAAAAACCAGATGGTCTTCTCATAGAAGAGCAGGGGACCTTCTTATAGAAAATCATAAGATCTTCTCATTGAAGACCAGGAGGTCCACTTATAGAAGACATGAAGGTTTTTCATAGAATATCTGGAGGTCTACTATTAGAAGATTTGGGGGTCTTCACATAGAAGGTCTTCTTATAGAATATCTGGAGGTCTTCTTTTAGAACATTTAAAGCCTCTTATAGAAGACCTAGGGTCTTCTTATAGAAAACCTAGGGTCTTCTTATAGAAAAGCTAGGGTCTTCTTATAGAAAACCTATGGTCTGGAATGGAAAAACTGGAGGACTTCTTATAGAAGACCTGAATGTCTTCATATAGCAGATCTGAAGGACTTCTTATATAACACCTGAATGTCATCCTATAGAAGGGCTGGAGGTCAGCTTGTAGAAGACGTGGGGGCCAGATATTATATAAGAATATCTGGAGGAGTTATTTTAGAAAATCTGCAAGAATTGTTATACATCATCTGGAGGTTTTCCTATGGTGGATTTGGAGGTTTCCTTATAGAAGACCTGGAAGTCTTCGTATAGAAGACCTGGAGGTCTACTTATACAAGATCTGGAGGTCTTCTTATAGAAGACCTGGAGGTCTATTTATGCAAGATCTGGAGGTCTTCTTATAGAAGATCTAGGGGTTTTACAATAGAAGATCTGGGAGTCAAACAAAGTGAAACATTTCCGTTGGGAAAAATCTATGCCATATGGCAAAGTATGAAATATAAAAAATCTGGCAATCTCCATTGAACTATATTTCGGATCTTTTTTTCGTTTTAATTATTAAATGACATGGCAACGACCGTGTATGATTCATGCACGTCGGTGTACAAAGTAACAACGGTAGTGCATGATTTATGCAGGATGTGGTGCATAATTCATACACGACCGGTCTCAAATTGACAACGACCGTGTATGAATCATGCACCACCGTTGTCATTTTTTACACGTGTGTAATCGGCTGCAATTACCAATATTAAAAACGCAACGTTGTCATTTTGAGCACATCGGTGGACAAATTAAGCACGGCCGTTGTTGGTACCGAAAGTTGACCACGTCTCGGTGTCAATTTGAGCACGTTCGTGTACAATTCACCAACAGCCGTTGTTGAAAAAAATAACAACGGGTCGTTGCGAAAATGACAACATACGTGCTTGATTTCGCAACGGGGTTTTTCCCTCAGTGTAGGCTTGCGGTTTCAATGCAAAATCCTGAAAACCTAAGAAACCGTAAAAATGTGACATTGAACGCGAATAATTTTAAAATCCCTCCGGCGATTTTTTGTTTTTTTAATGTTTCTCATCTATGAACATTGAAGTTTCAGAATCCGCAAAAACTTCCTAGGTGTAAGCACATTCCATTTAAAGTTACTTCAGGCGCACCGTGTGAATTAAATAACTCTAAACAGAAAAATAACTGGAATCAGGGAGTACATATTAGACTTGTATATCCAGCTATTGTCTCGATAACCTAAGAATATAATATTCTTTTATGCCATAAAAACGGACGATACAAACTACGACTCATAGACTCCGAATCCTTCACGTAGTTCTGCTTGAGACTACAAAAATTATGTTTGGGCCTTGCCAAAGCATGGTTGAACTCGGAAACCAATAACAGCAACCAATCTAACTCTAATCTAAATACTGACAAAATACTGTAAGTAGGAAAAATTCCATGATTGTTGTTCCGGCTGTATTCCCTACTTTTGATATAATGTTACGAACGAAGCTTTATATTTTTTTAATTGTACGAGTAGACGTTTTTAGACTCAATGGCATTAAATACTTTGCTGGAATCCGGTCGTGCAACTTATTGGAACTAGAATTAAAGGCCTGTTTCACTAAGGCGAGTCGAAGTCAAATTCGTTCGAACTACAACCAAACTTCAGTTTTTTGAAAACTATTTTATTTACTTTTGTTTTCTATCAAACAAAAATTGTCTACAATAACATTAGTTTGGTAGTAATTCGAATGAATTTGAATCGTCTTAGAGAAACAGACCATTAAATATTTCTTATAGGCCATTTAGATATGACATCATTAGCCAGATTTAGCACATTATCCAGCCAAAATCTACCAGATTTCCCATACAAAAATAAATCCTCGTATTAAGTGGATTTGTATTAAATCCGGCATAAATCCTCGTATACAACTCTGTTTTTTGCAACATGTTGCTAGAAAATACAAAAAGTTGCAAGCTGGTACAAGAAACAAGGTAGATGCATCGGTGAATTGCTACAATAAAAATAATTTAAAATGTCAAAATTTGTAAACAAGGCGGAAAAATTGAATTTGTTTTGATGTACAAAGCTGATTTTAATCAAACACGACTAATATTTACGATGTCTAAGCAATAAAATAATTCTTTATTTGATCTTTAAGGCTGGAACAGAATCAATCGTCTCTTGCTTTGCTTGCTTCCCAAATGTCAAATTATAAAGGAATGCCAGAGCATCTTTGCAAATCCGGCTGCGTTCTCCTTTAGGAGGCTCTGGCATTCCTTTATAATTTGACATTTGGGAAGCAAGCAAAGCAAGAGACGATTGATTCTGTTCTGGCCTTTATTTATCATTAGTAGCATAATGTGCTAACATTTTCAATATTAAACAATAAATTTGTAATTTGGCATATGTTTTTTGAGACGAATTCAATTTACAACAACTTCTTTTAACGTTTAAATTCGATCAGATGGGCTGATGCATCTACCTTGGTAATTGTGCTATGAACAAAAATCAGCTGACTGCCATTTAAAACCTCCAAAAGGTATATCTAAATGCAATGAGATATGTACTGGATTTATTAAATACAGTCGAGGATTTATGACTAGTCTAAATGATCATTTCTTTCATTAAATTTATTGCTTCAAATGTTACATAGTTCTGACAAATAACAATCGGTCTTTATTGAACCCCACATAATTATTGGGTAATAATAAACAAATTAATCAACAAAAACTCCACCCTTGCGAATGACCACTTGTGAACGGTTGGGAACGAACCAAAAAAACTTCGTGAATTTCGGTCGCCTTTTCCGACAGATATGTATGTGCCCTCATCATATTTTCCCCAAAAATATGTATTCAGGAAGTTTTTAGAATGTTGTGGCCTTGTTGGACGAACAAACTTGCCAATAAAAATATCGAAAGCATTGACTTGCCAATGAAAAAATACGATATCGCTGTAAACAAGACTACAAGGATTACCTTTGGTCAAAATATCCAAAGAATCCTCGAACAGTCTTTAAACTGCACTTATGTTAAACTTTTGTGAGTGTGGTACTTGAAGGTGTTGCCTTGGAACTTGATGTACGTTTGAAAGCAATATTACGATATTTGAAGGAGTGGAGTGGTATAATTCATATTAGGTTCGATATATGTCTGGAAGAAATATTGCAATGTTTGGACTGAATGGATTACTCCCTTCGAGGTATCGCGGAGGTATCGATAGGACTTAAAATTTAACTAGGACAAAATATTAATCAAATCAAGACTTGTACCAAATCGGTTTATCCGTTCGAGTGTTATCATCAGGGTTATGACTTTTCTACAACCTCATATCCCTGTATAATATCGTAATGAGTAGACATCGGATTTTGCATATTTGCATATTTTTTAATATTAAAGATAGGAAGATTCTGATTGGACCAAAATTCGTTTCAAAGAAATCTAAATTCAATGGCAGGGTCATATTTCGTATTTATTTTGCATATTTGCATATTTTGCATATGCACAAAATATGCAAAAAATATGCAAAATATGCAAAAAATATGCAAAATATGCAAAAAATATGCAAAATATGCAAAAAATATGCAAAATATGCAAAAAATATGCAGAATATGCAAAAAATATGCAAAATATGCAAACAGATTTTGGCCGAAAATCGTCATAAAAGTCGTAGAATTGTCATTTAAAGTTGGAAAAACCATAAAAAAATACATAACCGTGTCAAAACTAAGACTGTTGACCATATAACGTCGATTTTTATCAGCAGATTACTATGTTATTGAGACCGTTTACGACAGTGTGGTGTAAGGTATAAAAATTTGGTATCGTAATACCATTTTTTATTATTAAACTCTGTAGAAGTATAAAATTTGATAAAATATCAAACGTTTTATGTAAAATTAAATATTTTCTTTTTTGTAGCATCTTAATTTAATTTGTAGCATAGGGCTGGTTTTAACTCAAAGGACCAAATCGATCTCGGATTTTTTAGCCGGGGAACCGCCTACACCTTTTAGTATTGTTAGATTTTAAAATTGCCAAAGTTTGAGCACATTTCGAATATGTTAAAACGTGATACTGGGGCCTCGAAATTATGAAAATCTATTTTTTTTTTGCTATTTGGCGACTTCGACGGACCATATATGTGGAACGGTTAAAGCTACTTGCCCGTATTATGCATTTAATTAAAAGCTATTCTGTTCTTAACATTTCTTGCTGAACAACAAAGTACGTATGTGTTACTGAATTCTAGATAATAAACCCAATGTCCCGAAAAAGGCCTTAGGGCAAAAATGGTGTCTATTAAAAAAAAACAATTTTTTATACCCTCCACCATAGTATGGAGGGTATATTAAGTTTGTTTTTCCGTTTGTAACGCATTGAAATACTCATTTGCGACCCTATAAAGTATATATATTCTTGATCAGGGTAAAATTCTAAGTCGATCTGAGCACGTCCGTCCGTCCGTCCGTCCGTCCGTCCTTCTGTGGTAATCACTCTAGCATCCACAAAAATGGAGATAGGATGCTGAAATTTTGGGAGAGTGCGTCTTTTGTTTGCAGGCAGGTCAAGTTCGATGATGGGCTATATCGGTCCACGTTTTGGTATAGCCCCCATATAACGGTACCCCCCGATTTACGGTATTTTGACGTTTTTAGCTACATTTTCAGACCGATTTGGCTATAATTTGACATTTAGGGTTCTTAAGTATCAATAAACTTATATAACAAAAGTTGTGGACATAGGTCCACGTTTTGGTATAGCCCCCATATAACGGTACCCCCGATTTGCGGTATTTTGACGTTTTTAGCAACATTTTTAGACCGATTTAGCTATAATTTGACATTTAGGGTTCTTAAGTATCAGTAAACATATATAACAAAAGTTGTGGACATAAGTCCACGTTTTGGTATAGCCCCCATATAACGGTACCCCCCGATATACGGTATTTTGACGTTTTTAGCTACAATATCAGACCGATGTAGCTATAATTTGACATTTAGGGTTCTTAAATGTCAATAAACTTATATAACAAAAGTTGTGGACATAGGTCCAAGTTTTGGTATAGACCCCATATAACGGTACCCCCCGATTTGCGGTATTTTGACGTTTGTAGCTACATTTTCAAACCGATTTAGCTATAATTTGACATTTAGGGTTCTTAAGTGTCAATAAAGTTATATAACAAAAGTTGTGGACATAGGTCCACGTTTTGGTATAGCCCCCATATAACGGTACCCCCCGATTTACGGTATTTTGACGTTTTTAGCTACATTTTCAGACCGATTTAGCTATAATTTGACATTTAGGGTTCTTAAATATCAATAAGCTTATATAACAAAAGTTGTGGACATAGGTCCACGTTTTGGTATAGCCCCCATATAACGGTACTCCCCGATTTACGGTATTTTGACGTTTTTAGCTACATTTTCAGACCGATGAAGGTATAATTGGACATTTGAAGTTCTTAAATGTCAATAAACTTATGTGACAAAACTTGTGGACATAGGTCCACGTTTTGGTATAGCCCCCATATAACGGTACCCCTCGATTTACGGTATTTTGACGTTTTTAGCTACATTTTCAGACCGATATAGCTATAATTTGACATTTAGGGTTCTTAAGTGTAACTAAACTTATATAACAAAAGTTGTGGACCTAGGTCCACGTGTTGGTATAGCCCCCATATAACGGTACCCCCGATTTACGACATTTTGACGTTTTTATCTACATTTTCAGACCGATTTAGCTATCAATTGACATTTAGGGTTCTTAAATGTCAATAAACTTATATAACTAGTGGACATAGGTCCATGTTTTGGAATAGCCCCCATATAACGTTACCGCCCGATTTCAGGTATTTTGAGAATTTTACCAACAAGTTTTAACCGAATTATCTGTAATTTGAACATTTGACATTTGAAATTCTTAGTGGTCACCACACCTCTCCACCAAAAATTGCCAAGAAAGCCCCCATATAACGGTACCTCCCGATTTTCAGTAATTTGATGATTTTAGCTAGAATATTAAACCGAACTTGCAGTAATTTGACATTTGAAGTTCTTAGTGGTCACAACACCTCTCCATCAAAAATTGTCAACATAGGTCCATGTTCGGATATAGCTCCCATGTAACGGTACCTCCCAATTTTCAGTAATTTGGCCATTTTAGCTACAATTTTTAACAGAACTAACTGTAATTTGACATTTGAAGGTTGTAGTGGTCACCACGCATCTGCATCAACAATTTTCAACATAGCCCCAATATAACGATACTTCCCGATTTTCGGTACTTTGAGGATTTTACTTAAAATGTTTAACCGAACGTAGGTCCATGTTTTTGTATAGCCCCAAAACAAACCTCCCGATTTTCCGTACCTTAGCTTTATTTTTGGACGAACTTTCTGTAATTTGAAATTTAAAAGTCAACAAAAATTCTGCAACAAAAATTGTTCATTTAAGTTCATATTTTCGTATAGCCCAGATACCTCCGAACTAGCTATTAATGACATTTGAAGTTCCCACGTTATGTACCGATTTTCGATATTTTGAGGATTCTAGCTAATTTTTTTAACCGAATTAGGAGTTATTTGACATTAAAGGCTCCCATCAAATACTGTCAACATAGGCCCATGTTTTATTATAACCCCTATATAACAGTACCTCCCAATTTCTAGCCCACCAAAAATTGTCAACAGTTAGATATAGGCACCATAAAATAGGGCCTCCCGAATGAAGCATTTTATGTACATTATCTGACATTTTAACGTACTCACTTAAAGTTGGCGACAGGAATGAATATTTTATGGTGGAGGGTATGAAAAGTTCGGCCCGGCCGAACTTAATGCTTTTTTACTTGTTTCTTTTTTTTTTTCTTCCTATATTATCAAATTTTTGCGAATGAAAACGAATATAGTTTACTTTATTTGAAAATGCTGCCTATTAGGGCGAAGATCTATTTTAATTCATTTCTCGTTGGAGTCGAGCTTATTTACCGATGATGTTTGCAAGTGAAAAAGGAAAGCCGAAGATTCGAACCCCCACAACCACCATTATGTGACATGTTTCGCCTTTTGTAGAGACTCATCAGGTAGGGTAGGTAGCTACCTATTAGTTATCTTTACCTACGCGTTTGGTAATTTCTACATGCCATTTACCGAGGTGTCTACATTTTGAAACCATGTGGTAATATTGGTGATTTTCATTAATGATTTCGCAAAATCATTGCCACATAGAAGTGTTTTACAACTTTTAACACATTGGCAACGATTAACCAGGTAAAATCCTTGGTGTAAGTAACACGGCAGTTTTTTACTTGGTAACGTTACCTATGCGTTGAAATTATAAAATGTTGCTTACGCGGGAGACATCTGTGAACTTATAGATAGCTACGTGTTGAAATTACGGGCATTATGGGACTGACATAATGTGGTTTTGGAGCCATCTGGGTACAGATGACAACTTGGTGATGAACTCGACTCCTTGCTATGTCGCTATTTACCATCCTTTACCCCTCATGGTTGTTGATGTTCTGTGGTCAAGTTGCATTATCTTATTCAAGAAATTCGGAGTTAAAGTTAATTCTCTTGAACAACAATATGGCCTCACTTGTAATTATGCCTGGTAAACCTTTTTCTAGGAATTTCGGCAGTTGATTTTTGTAGTTTAGATCGATTATTTCTGGAGAATTTTCTATCTTTGCTTTTCTTTGATTTTTGTCGTCTTTTCGATCTTTACGGTGTTTTGCACTATGAGACCAAACAATGCCAAAACAATAAGTTCAGGACTAAGTTACCATATATGATTTATCATTTTGTTATTTTCTTCATCTGATATTTGTTTGTGAATGCCTTTCGTATTAAGTAAATCTTCAATGCGGTTTAGGTCTTATTCTGGACCTAAAAATATTCCTGAATATCGTTTTCACTATTTTTTGTATTAAACTCAATCTATTGTCTCTATTTCTTTTTAACATATTGATAATGTTTACCCAATATATCCCATATTATATCTATATAAACATTATCTTGTTCATTATACGTTATGTAAAATCAATAACCCAAACTCTCACTTATAACACTCAGTTGTTGTCGTCTGGGATACCAAATAAATAAATAAAATGGAAAAAACATTCTGGGGTCGTCCAGGCTCGAACGCAAGGTGCTTCTACGGCCTATTGTTCTTGGGAAGTGGGTTGGGCAGTAGTTTTAAAACACTCTCGCCTACTTCGTACTTGGATTTGTCAATCACAGACTATTCTTATAGAAATCGCTTGAATATGTTTGGTTGATGTCCGGATGTCCTTCCAAACTTGCAGTCAAAAATCCCTCTCAATAATTTTCTAACGAGTTTGTACGGTTGTACAGAAGCTCTCGACCTAATATCTGCTCGAGCTGTTGAGACCCCATTTTTCTAGGCATTTGTACACTGCTAGTTCTTGTTTCTCCCATGAGCAACTGTCAGTTTCAGGAACACCTCGGAGTTGTTCTTTACCCCCATGTGATACCAGAGCAGCAACCCGTTTTTCTTCCCTGTTTTGAGAATATTTGGTAATAGTTTTCCATGCCAGTGCACACATATAGCTTCGTTCCTTGAAGCTGTTGCGTTTATTTTTCACGGTTTATTCACCGCTGTTCACGGATAAAGCTTCTAGAGATCTTATCCGATAGCTTCTACTGTAGTCATAATGATACTAGTAACGTTCCTATACATCTTACAGGGGTCCAGCACCAATGACAATTGCATAGTTACGTTTTTATTGAAGCCACGCTTAATTGTTTTCGGGACAGATGGTTCTTCAGATTCTACGATACGTTTAGCATAAAACAAGACATAGACCTCATTGAAAATGTATTGAAATATGAAAACATTGACACACAAATTTTCGAAAAAGGAAGTAACAACATAATTAATAATCTGTGGTATCTTAGTCCTGAACTTGCTGACCTGGCATTGTTTGATCCAACGGTGCAAAACGCCGTAAAGAGCCAAAAGGCGACAAAAATCTTAAAAAGCAAAGATTAAAATTTCTTTAGAAATATTCGATCTAAACTTCTAAACTAAAGAGCAACTGCCGAAAATCCTAGAAAAAGGTCTGGCATAATTCTTGTTGTTCAAAAGATTAAACATTAACTCCGAATTTCCAGAAGGCGCAAAAGATGGTAAGCAACTTGAAAGTTGCGAACTACATAGCAGAGCGTTCTTCAAGTAGTCAGCTGTACCCAGATAGCTCCAAAACCACATGATGTCTGACTACGAATAAATTTAATTTAGAACAAAATGTAAAAGAGATTTGTTTTCATTCCAAAAATTGATAAAAATGAAGAAAATGTTTTTTAATAGTCTCCATTTTCTCACAAAGGCGTACGTAGTCACGTTTTTCGGGACATTGGCTTTATTATCTCGAATTCTGTAATACCTATTTAGTATTAGATTCATTATATATACTTATATTTTGTTGTTCAGCAAGAAATGTTAAGAATAGAATGGTCTTTAATATAATGCTTAATATGGACAAAAAGCTTTAACCATTCCAGAAAAATGGGTTGCCGAAATCGCTAAATAGCCAAAAAATCGAGATTTGCATAATGTCGAGGCCCCAGTGGCAGATGTTAACATATTCCAATTGTGCTCAAACTTTGACAGTCTTAAAATCTGACCGAACTAAACACTTTTGCCGCCTTAAAAAATCCGACATCGATTTGTTCCCTTTGCACTATAACCAGCCAAACGCTACAAATTATAACAAAGAAAATATTGAATTTTCATACAACGTTTGATATTTTATCAAATTTTATATTTTTGCATAGTTTAATAATAAAAAATTGTATTACAATACAATTCTTTTACATAAAAAATCGACGTTATACGGTCAACAGTCTTAGTTTTGACACTGTTATGTATTTTTTGATGGTTTTTCCAACTTTAAATGTCAATTTCACGACTTTTATGACGATTTTCGGCCAAAATCTGTTTGCATATTTTTTGCATATTCTGCATATTTTTTGCATATTTTGCATATTTTTTGCATATTTTGCATATTTTTTGCATATTTTGCATATTTTTTGCATATTTTGCATATTTTTTTGCATATTTTGCATATTTTTTGGCATATTTTTTGCATATTTTTTGCATATATTTTGCATATTTTTTGCATATTTTTTGCATGTTTTTGATATGACCCCAAATATCGAAAAATTGACCCTTAAAACGCCTAGATCCAAAATTTGAGTCCAATCGGATGAGAAATAAAAAACATGCAAAAATCCGATGTCTAGTAATGAGATAACATAAGATAACATAAAATCTTAATTATAAAGTGATTCGATAAATAAGCTTCCGAACAAAAAGCTTTTAAAGTTTTTATTTTTAGGAACCTTTGACAATTTTTGAAATTACTGTAAGCAGATATACATATAACTGAAAACAAGGTATAGGGGCACACGACATAACCAAAATGACATAACTGTTTGTTTCTCACTAATTTTATCAGCGTATTATAACATTTATATATCACTTTAAATAATATATAATTTTATTTCATATATAACAAAAATTAAAAGTGGTTTGTGCGGGACCTTTTTTAAAATTTAAATGGAATAAAATTTATTTTCGTCATTAATAGGCAAAAGGCCATTTATTCGACCAGCAAGAAATAATTTTTTGAGATTTTTTTTATTGCAAAGAATTTAAAAAAAAAAATTCAAAGTGGTTTGTGCGGAACCTTTTTTATAATAAAAAGGAATGAATGTTATTTTAGTCATTAATAGGCAAACGTTCATTCATTCTCACTACAGGAAATAATTTTTGTGAAAAAATTTCCAAAAGTCATAACCCTAGTTATCATACGCTCCAGCCTGCCCGACAAACAGTGATTCAGACTGACGGACTGTGCTAAGTAATTCCAGCTTGTCTGAAACGAATTTCTTCCAAACACAAGTAGATTGTAAAATCATTGTTTCGATGAGGCAGATTTGTATCGAATCAAAGTGTATATTAGGGTTATGACATTTTGACATTTTTTCAAAATATTATTATTAATATTATTATAGCCCCCATAGAACGGTACCTCCCGATTTTCGGTATTTTGAAGGTTTTAGCATCTTTATAACAACGAAGTGGCTGAGAATTGGTTTTTAGTCTTCGTTGGGGGTGCAAAACTTTCCACCTGAAATTTGTCGGTATAGGTCCATGTCTTCATATAGCCCCCACAGAACGGACGAAATGACAGAAATTTGGTAGTTAGTCTTTATTGGGAGTTTGCAACGTTCCACCTGAAATTTGTCGGCATAGGTCCACGCCTTCTTATAGTCCCCATACAACAGTACCTGCCGATTTTGAAGGTTGGCTGAAATTTAGTACGTAGTCATCGTTGAGAGTATAAAACTATCCACCTAAAGTTTGTCAGTATAGGTCCACGCCTTCATGTATCGCCCATAGAACGGTACCTCTTGTGGCCTATGTATTCATATAGCCCCAGTAAATTATACCCTCCGATTTTCGGTGTTTTGAAAGTTTAAGCCACATTATTCAACCTGAATGAGTGAAATTTGGTATTTAGTCTTCGCTAAATGTACAAACTGTCCAATTACTATCCAATTACCCAATTTTATGTATTTCGGGAGATTTTTTTCAAATTTTCGAACTGAGATTGCTGTAATTTAATATTGTGTGTTGCCAGGGGTTCAAAATCTCAATTCGGAAAATTGTAAATTTTGATGCATTTTTGGAGTATTATCAGTTGGGATATACTAATCCTGCAACAAGAAGTGCTTAGTACTTTCATAAACGAAAGAAAACTAATTGTTCTTTTTCGTGGTGGATGGTATAAAAAGTTCGGTCCAACCGAACTTAACGCTGTTCTTACATGTTTTTAGTTAAGTTCTCCCATAAACATTGTTCGATTTTTACAATAATAGTTATTCGCTACAGGATGTCTCAGAAGAAAAATACGCATTCTCGCATTATGCCTAAGAATTCAGATTGAGCTCAATTAGTACTTTCATCTTATCGGCCAGTACTATTGGTCTTTCAATAAAGTTCGATTATTCTCTGTGGGATTATATAACAAATAAAAATTTGTTAAGTTCGGCCGCACTTAGATGGGGTCTATACAGTATTGCCGAATTTGACGATTTTTTGGTCAAAAATTCGAAAATTAATTCACGATTTTATGCCCTGAAATGGCGATTTTTCACGTTAGCTAAAATTGCATGAAACAAAATAGAATAATTATATGTTAACCAAAAATTTAACGAAAGGGTTCAAAGAAAACAATGTTTCAAACTCGATTTTATGAGCTTTTAATGTTTTTTTTGCAATTTCCTGCCAGATTGGCTATATTTAGTTACATATCTGGAATACAGGTAGTTTGAGCTTTTTCGCCGCGCATTCGAATTGTATGAGTTGAAAATTTTCATTTAGGATTGTTAATCGAAGAAACACGTCTATCTTGTTGGTCAAAATGTTGGAGTCCAGCTTTCTGCGCTATTTAAGAGGTCAGTTAGTCGATTTTTGAGCAAAACTGGCAGTTTATTTACCTTGCTGCATTGTTGCAAACCAGTGTTCGAAAAGAAACAGTACACTAAAATAACGTACCGCTCCAGGTACGGTATCACTAAAAAATATTTTAGTGTACCGTACCGGAGCACAACCACTAAAAAATATTTTAGCGTACCGTACCGGAGCACAACGAAAATCGTAGTGAACCGCAGTCGGTACACTAAAAAATCGTAGTGTACCGCAGTCGGTACACTAAAATATCGTAGTGTACCACTGGTCGGTTCACTAAAAAAATAACGTACCGGTAATGTGCCACACATGTGTTTTTTTTTTATTTATAAGGAAATATGAATTGTTATATGTTTTTTTTTGGCAAAGAAGGCAAGTATAATAAATAAAATTCAATATTGTATAAATTAATTACATTTTAATCGTTTATAAATATTGAGAAAATGACTAGAAAATATAATGTTGTTTACCATGTTAGGCACTTAGGCATTTATGATATCCAACAAGTAAAAAATCGTTAAGTTCGGCCGGGCCGAACTTTTTATACCCTCCACCATAAAAAGTCGTAATTAAAATGCAATAGTTAGGGTCCTTTCACAATTTTAGATGGAACAACTTTTCGACAATGGATGGACTCCTACTGCCTCCCACTATTGCTTAAATTACACTGTGAACACAAATGTTGGGGCAGAGATAATTCCTTTTGGAGATGAAAGCACTTGGTGTGTGTATATTAAAAACCCCGAAGAAAGGCCTTGGTGAGTACATTATGAACCCCGAAGGACAGATCCGCCGTGAGTCGAACTTCCGCGTTATGGCGTGATGAAGTTCTTGCAAGAGACCCTGTAATCCATCATGAATTAGCATTATATCTTTGTTTGTTGTTTTTGTAGAGCACTTAAGCAACAGTGAACAAAGATATAACGCTAATTCCTGATGACCCACAGGGTCTCTAACAAAAATTCCATAACGCGGAAGTTCGACTCACGGCGGATCTGTCCTTCGGGGTTCATAATATACTCACCAAGGCCCAGACTTTCACCTCCATTTTGTTGCACAGTGTTATCTGATCTAATCTAAAAAAATATGTTCAGCTAGGTGAAAGGTACCACCTACGGGGCTATATCAAAGAGTTAACCTATCTTTAAATTTTTTGGCGGAAAAGTTTTATAGCTGCAAGGAACTTCAAGAGTCACAGTGTTATCTGATCTAATCTAAAAAAATGTGTTCAGCTAGGTGAAAGGTACCACCTACGGGGCTATATCAAAGAGTCAACCTATCTTTAAATTTTTTGGCGGAAAAGTTTTATAGCTGCAAGGAACTTCAAGAGTCAAATTGAGGGTAGTTTCATCAAAACAATGTAGACCCTCAAAAATGGACCCATGTTGACGAATTTTAGTGAAGAAATTGAGTGTAGTTTCATCAAAACAATGTAGACCCTCAAAAATGGACCCATGTTGATGAATTTTAGTGAAGAAATTTCATGACAACTGAAAATTCCCGAAAATCTGGAGGTACAGTTATATGGGGGGATATACCAAAACATGGACCTATATTGACGATTATTTTTGAATAGACAAAATTGTAGCTAAAATTCTCAAAATACCGATCACTACAGCTAGTTCGGTTAAAAATTGTAGCTAAAATTCTCAAAATACCGAAAATCGGGAGGTACCGTTATATGGGGGCTATACCAAAACATGGACCTATGTTGACGATTCTTGGTGGAGATATTTCATGACCACTGAGAACATCAAATGGCAAATTACAGCTAGTTCGGTTAAAAATTGTAGCTAAAATTCTCAAAATACCGAAAATCGGGAGGTACCGTTTAGAGTTGTACAATCTAGTTCAATTAAAAGATCTAGTTCTATAGCTCAGCTCTTTAAACTGAACTAGGTCAGTAATCTAGTTCATAATTCACTGTCTAGTTGAATCATTCGGATCAAAATCGTTCACCGGCTCTTAATCGGTCGTTTGATGAAAACGCATACATACACCAAATACAAACAAAAGACTAATATAATTTAACTTCTCCATAACAAAAATATTGCATCTACATAGTTTTATTGCATTCTTAAATAAAGATTAATTAATTAAAAAAAAAAAAAACATCCTTCATTTAGGTGGCAGGCAAAAAATCTTATGTTGTGTGTGTGTAGAAATTGTTATTGCGTTGTGCGTGTGTGTTTCTTTTTTATTTTTTCCCTTTTTCTATCCATAAAGTAAGCTGTTAAGTCTCGTATGTTTTTGTAGAAATCGTTATTTTCGGACAGCTATTCCATGTACCTTGATCCAAAACATAAACAAACTGATCACATTACGAAGGCATCCCTTAACATTGACGACGCCGTCACTTTATGTATTTGTGAACGACATGTTGAACTAGATTGTGAATCGTTCGTTGATCGTACGGTCACCGACTGATTATAGTTCAGTGAACTAATGAACTATAATGAACTATATCGACTGATCTAGTTCATACGCTCTTTTCAATGAATCGTTCAATTGAACTAGTTCGTTCATGAACTATACAACTCTAGTACCGTTATATGGGGGCTATACCAAAACATGGACCTATGTTGACGATGTTTCGTGGAGATGTTTCATGACCACTGAGAACCTCAAATGTCAAATTGCAGATAGTTCGGTTAAAAATTGTGCCTAAAATTCTCAAAATACCGAAAATCGGGAGGTACCGTTATATGGGGGCTATACCAAAACATGGACCTATGTTGACGATGCTTGGTGGAGATATTTCATGACCACTAAGAACATCAAATGGCAAATTACAGCTAGTTCGGTTAAAAATTGTAGCTAAAATTCTCAAAATACCGAAAATCGGGAGGTACCGTTATATGGGGGCTATACCAAAACATGGACCTATGTTGACGATGTTTGGTGGAGATGTTTCATGACCACTGAGAACCTCAAATGTCAAATTGCAGATATTTCGGTTACAAATTGTGGCTAAAATTTTCAAAATACCGAAAATCGGGAGGTACCGTTATATGGGGGCTATACCAAAACATGGACCTATGTTGACGATTCTTGATGGAGATATTTCATGACCACTGAGAACCTCAAATGTCAAATTGCAGATAGTTCGGTTAAAAATTGTGCCTAAAATTCTCAAAATACCGAAAATCGGGAGGTACCGTTATATGGGGACTATACCAAAACATGGACCTATGCCCATATCCTTTGGGATATAAGTTTGTTGATCACTAGGAACCCTAAGTGCCAAATTATAGCTAATTCGGTCAGCAAATGTGGCGAAGAACGTCAAAATACCTCAAATCCGGAGGTACCGTTATATGGGGGCTATACCAAAAAGTGGACCGTTATAGCCCATCTTCGAACTTGACCTGCCTATGGAAAATAGACCCTCGGGTGCAAAATTTCAGCACTCTATCTCAATTATTGCGGACGCTAGAGTGATTACAACAGACGGACAGACAGACGGACAGACGGACATGGCTAGATCGTCTTAGAATTTTATCCTGATCAAGAATATATATACTTTATAGGGTCGCAAATGATTAGTTCGATGTGTTACAAACAGAATGACAAACTTAATATACCCTCCATACTATGGTGGAGGGTATAAAAAGGGTGAAAAATCGTGAATTATAAAATCATTTACATGAATGAGTAAAGAATAATTTTACTATTTTGGTGTCATTAGCATTTTTTGGAAAAAGATTATTCAGAAAAATTTAATATTTCCTATACAATCCACATTATTATTACCTGTACCAACAAAGGCACCCATCTATTTTGTTTGTAGTGAAGAGTATTCGGTAAGGTTGATCGCTCATCGCTAAGGGGTTTTCCAAGCTATTTTTATTTACACATTTAAAAGTATTTGTAGCCAAATTAAAAATTTTAATATGATTTTTTCAATATGGAAAGTATTCATCATAACATCAGTATGAGGTTTCTAATTGACGTCATACGGATGTTTATTTTCGACAAAAGTCTCCTTGTGCGAAATCATTATTATTGGTGGCACCAATAACAGAAAATATATTCATTGCAAGGTAATGTGGACGATCAACGAGAATTTTGCCTGTAACTTTGTGGTACCACTGCAAAAGTCGGAGCAGTAAAAATTCGTAGTTCGCATGGTTTAATAAGAAAGGTTAGCCAAAGCTTCATGTCAATTTAAATTTTTTCATTCGAGTATGCCTAAAACTTCAAAACAATATAAACAAACTGTGTATGTGTGTATGGTGTTTGAATAATATGCCAAACAATTTTAAAAACAATCGAATTCAATGATTTTTAAAATTGTTCTTAGACCATTTGTATGGAAGCAATTGGTGAGATTTGCATTGAAACAATCAGTTTATCATATTCACGACTCGATTATGTGGAGAAAACTTAACCCTTCATTCATTTTTCGCGTTTTTTATAAAATGCTCAAAAAAATCATTGTAAACAAACCCACTTGTTGCTTTTATTTTGAAGTTTTAGGAATTCAAGAAAAACAAGGGTTCTATAGATTTTTTTCATTTAAAGCTACCTCTTTACTTATACCATGGTAATAATGAAACTGTTAGTGAACTAAGTAATAAGGCACGTGTTGGTGTCTCATTGGTGATTTTGGGCCAAACGAACAGTGGAAAAAATACGGATATAGCGCGCCAAAACTGAAAAAAATCACATACCCCGATTTAAAAATTATTGGTGCGGTATTGATCTAACGTGTCCACAGAATCTACCGACAGTAAAAATAATTTGTTTTACATCAGCCAAAGCGGAATAACGGTTAATTTTTTGTTCACAATTTATTTATTTATATTTTATTTTTAGTACATATAGTTCTTACCAAATTTGTAAAGTTTTAGCTGCAACAAACTGCAACAAAATATTTTATAATTATTTTTATTATAATTTTCTATCTAAAATTAGCGAAATTCGGGCGGTACCTTTCTATGGGGGCCATATCAAAACGTGAACCTGTACAGACAATTCTCCTTCGGAATATTTTATACTCCCAACGTAGACTAAATGCCAAGTTTCAACTAATTCGGTTGGATAACGTGGCTATAACCTTCAAAATAACCGATATCGGCGGAACCGTTCTATGGGGGCTATATAAAAACGTGGACCTGTACTGAAAATTCTTAGAGGAATGTATGTATAACCCCAACGGACACTAAATACCAAATCTAAACCATTTCTGTGGGATAATGTGGTAGAAATCTTTGAAATACCGAAAATCGGCAGGTACCGTTATATGGGTAAAAATACAAATTTACTAAATATAATAATAAATGAAGTACACTTGTCAATCTAGAGCTTTTCTTATCCAAATTATGGACAAACATACAATATAGCATCGACTTTTATTTTTGGCGCGCTGAATCAGTACTTTTTTCCACTGTGAAATGTAAACATATTCTACCAGCAGGAATTACCACTACGAAGAAGCCCACTAAAGTTTCTTACCATTTTGTTTTGTTACCTATTACAAACGGATTTTATGCTTTATGCAATTTTATTTTAATTAATTCAAACATATCAAAATTAAAACTTCTACAGAATAAACATATTAAAAATTTAAAATATATTAGCTGGAGACTCAATCTTTAGTAATCCGACTGTGGCTGTTTTGTTTGTTCATGTGGATTGGACAACAAACATAACCTTTTTATGAATTGACTTTTGCCGCAAATAAACATACTTGTGACACCAACATATTAACGTTATTCTTTTCCATTCATAGAAATGGTTTTTAGACACATGCATTGTTACCCCTTTTTACTTGTAAAAACTATCTAATTATTTAACTAGGGAACAAATAATATTTAAAAAAAAGTGTTTTAATATGTATATTGACTACAAGGACTCTAATGAGTCCATAATACTCAAAGCGAGTACATAGAAATACATACATTAATAATATGGGTTTTAAACCTAATGCTATAATAGATAGCGGTTCGCTTAAAACTTCTTATAGAATTAATTAAAATATGTATTGGTTGGAAATTTTAGCTATTTTCATATTTTACACTAATTTTCTCAAAATTCGTATACCGTCCGAATTTACCACATTCGTGCTTTTAATTTATATAATCTTGAATTTTAGTTACTATTCTTGCCCTTATACTCAAAAACATCAAACATATAATTTTTCATCACAATTTACAAAACACACATGTACGGTACGTTACCGGTACGTTATGTTTTAGTGAACCGACCAGTGGTACACTACGATAATCGTACTGTACCGCAGTCGGTTCACTAAAAAATCGTAGCGTACCGCAGTCGGTACACTAAAAATCGTTGTGTACCGCAGTCGGTACAGTAAGATTTTCGTTGTGCTCCGGTACAGTATCACTAAAATATTTTTTAGTGTTTGTGTACCGGTACGGTACATTATCGTAGCGTACCTATCCACCTTGGTACGGTACAGAACGGTACGGTACGATACCATAGTGTTTATTTTCGAACACTGTTGCAAACACAAAATTCTCATCTGGCGAAAGTTTTTTTATCAGTCTGTCTGATTGTCATAACTATAAGCGAAAAATTCACATCTAGCGGAAACCAAACCTAGTTTTGGACTATGTTGACGATTTTCCAAATTTTATTGATGATTTGACGATTTCCGATCAAAACTGTCGGCAACGCTGGACATACTGGGAATCTAAAATGTCAAATTTCGGGTAGTTCCGCTAAAAACAATATTGCCAACCCCCTCAAAATACCGAAAATCGGTATGTACCGTCATATGGGGGCTATACCAGAACATAGATATGAGTAGAAGATTTTTGGTGGTTAGATCAGTTAAAAGTTGTAGTTAAAGTCTACAAATTACGAAAATCGGGAGGTACCGTTATATGGGGAATATACCAAAACATGAACCTATTTTGACAACTTTTGGTGGGGAAGTGTTGTGCACAATAGTACCTTCAAATGTCAAATTACGGCAAGTTTGTTCAAAAAATTCAGCTAATATTCTCAAAATACCGAAAATCGGGAGGTACGCTTAGATGGGGTCCATACCAAAAAGTGGAATTATATTAAATATTTTTAGTGAGAATTTTTTGTGACTACTGGGAGTCTCACAGTTCCGAAAAAAATATTGCCAAAAACCTCAAAATACCGAAAATTGGTAGGTACCGTTATATGGGCGCTATACCGGAACCTAGATATTCCGAAAAAAATATTGCCAAAAACCTCAAAATACCGAAAATTGGTAGGTACCGTTATATGGGCGCTATACCGGAACCTAGATATGTGTTGAAGATTTATGATGGAAAAGTTTCATGACCACTGGGCACCTCAAATGTCAAATTAAAGCTAGTTCGGATAAAACTTGTAGTTAAAGTCCTCAAAATATCGAAAATCAGGAGGTAACGTTAGATGGGGAATATACCAAAACATGGACCTATGTTAACAACTTTTGGTTGGGTTGTTTCGTGACTGCAGAGTACCTTAAATATCAAATTTCGGGTAGTGCCGTCAAAAAATATTGTCAAAAGCCTCAAAATACCGAAAATCGAGAGATACCGTTAATGGAGCCTATACCAAAACATGGACCTATATTGGCAACTTTTGGTGGAGAAGTGTTGTGCACAATAGAAGATTCAAATGTCAAATTACAGCAAATTCGGTCAAGGAATGCAACTAAAATACCGAAAATTGGGACGCACGCTTGAATAGGGCCAAAAAGTGAAATTATCTTGACAATTTTTATTAAGAACGTTTGACTTCTGGGAACGTTTGTGACTACTGGGAATCTCAAAAGTCAAATTTCTGGTAGTTCCGTCAAAAATGTTGCCAAACCCTCAAAATACAGAAAATCGGGAGGTACCGTTATATGGGGGCCATTCCAAAACATGGACCTATGTTGATGATTTTTGGTGGAAAAGTGACCACTGAGGACCTTAAACTCCAATTACTGCTAGTTCGGTTAAAAATTTTAGCTAAAACCCTCAAAACACCGAAAGTCGGAAGGTACCTTTTACGGTGGCTACACAAAAACATGGACCTATGTTCATAATTTTTGGAATACAAGTTTATTGGTCACTAGGAACCCTATATGTGAAATTATCGCTAATTCGGTCTGCAAATGTGAATAACAACTTCAAGATACCTGAAATCGGACGGTTCAGTCATATGATCATGAGTTCATGATTATTTCAATGAGTTACAAAAAGAAAAAAGAAATGTGACTTAAGGATACACCAAGGATGAGTACGATTGCTTATTATTTATTATTCTGACTGGGTGTATTAATAAAATTTAGTCCACCATTTACAAAATAGGTTATACGACATTCCATTGTTACAAATCATCGGAGTACAAACCCTGTGTTCATATATTTAACAACATCAAAGACTTTCTATAGAAGAATGTACAAAACAAGTAAGAAAGTATCAGTCAACTATGCTAACGGAGATATACCCTCAGCTACTGACTAAAAGAAAAAACAACAAAACCAAACCAAACACAATAATATTATGGCATAATTATTGTGTTTGGGAGGGAGCTGAAAAAAATTCAGAACGATCCGAGAGGAGCTCTTAAACAGCACTTTATCTGAATTTTGGGTGGGAGGTACCCGAGGAGTGGACCATAGTCCAACCTGATACATGACTGGATGAAATAATATGATGTGCAAAGTCTGCGCTAACCAGAAAGTCCCTGCGAGAACTATCTTGCGGATTTGAAATTTTGGTTGGTGCCATCAGGGTTTCTTGAAGCTTTTAGACCAATATCTCTGGAAATATGGACTTGCTCAAGAAAGAAAATTGTACCGTCGTAAAGGGAGCCGCAAGGACAACTTACTGAAACAAATTTCAAAACGATCCGATAGGAGCTCTTGAACTGCACTTTATCCGAATTTTGTGTGAGGAGGTACCCGAAGGAGTGGACCAAAAGAGTCCATATTCGAACCCGATCTATAATTGGAAGGAATGATAAGATTGCAAAGTTTGGACCAAATGTATTGTTCCCTTCGAGAGTTATCGTTCATACCATATTACAGACAAATTTTGAAATTTGGTGGGGGAGGTACCCGAAGGAGTGGACCGATATGGCCCATCTTCGAACTTAAACTAAGTTTGGACAAAATATTATGATTTGGTTCGAATCGGTTGATAGACAGACGGACGAACATGGCTAAATCGACTCCAAATTGTCTGAAACGAATTTCGTCCAAAACAAGTAAGCAAAGGCTATAGTCGGACGGGCCGACCATGTGATACCCTACACCACAACCTGTAGGAATTAGCTACGTGCAACCGCCTTACACGCTGAATGTCCGGGTTCTATTCCCATCAAATTGTCAACGGTGGCAAAATACCCCGAAGTAAAAAATTTGGTTCTAATCGGTAGATCCGTTCGAGAGTTATCGTGCGCACCAGCCAGCTAGACATTAAGAGAGACATATGAACAGACAGGGCTAAATAGACTCCAAACATACTTGGGGTCTAAAACCAATATTTCGATGAGACACATCTTTGGTCGTATTTTGTTTGTATCCCCTTTACCCTAAATCCTGAGGTATAAAATAGGTGGCGAGGCGACCCCATATTGCAATATTTGTATAAAAATCCAATTTGACAACTGAACTGAAAATTTCTCTGTCATGATAGAGACAATTTGTAGCATGGGAGGAAATTGTGGTTCTCTACTCAAAACACATTATATAACAGGCAGTAGGTGCGTTATCTAGCAGACACATTATTGCAATTTGCATCAGGGAAAGATCAGTAGTTATTTTTCCATAGGTAGGCTACTTTGCCGGTATATGCCCTCCAGGAATGAAAATATGGACCAAAAATAAAATTTGTATATTTTTAATACAAAAGTAATGGTCTATGTCAACCACTAAATAATAACAGATCATCCTGCAAAATTATAGGCATTTTCTTCAACCTAAATTCTTACCTCGTGCAAATTTCGTGACTATTGAGCTATAATTGCGACCTCTAGCGGGTTTATGATTACACTACAAACAAAAAACTGGGTATATTAGGCTGTAACTCTGTTATCTGATCACGCACATCAACATAATTGACATCAATTGAAAGGCCAAGAGATCGTCTTCCAAATATAACGCACGAGTGGGGAATGTGTCTTTCAGGAACAAAGATATAAGCTGTTTATAAAAATTTTTCACAATTTTCACACAAAAGTTGTGGTCCATTTTACCCTCTAAATATTACCTGATCGCCATCTCAAATTGCAAGCTTCTTCTTTGTCATATACTCTTACCTTATTTAAAATTTCGAGGTGATCGGACTATTATTGCGACCTACAGAGCAGCTACAAAATCGGATAAAAATTATGTTTTTGGTCCATTTCACCCGCTAAATATTTCACGATCATCACCAATTCAAATAGCGATCTATTCTGATGTGAAACCGACCTCCATACCAAATTTCGTGACGATTGGTCCATAATTGCGGCCTGGAGTTTGATTACAATTTATAATGGACAGACGGACACACGGACGGACGGACGGACGACGGACACACATCTCAAGATCGCTTTCTCTCGCCGAGATATGAAGATTGGTATACCACATTGGGGGTCTCCGACGAATATTTCGCGGTGTTACATGAATTTTTCCCAAAACAAACTTATAATACCCTTTTCCACATTGTGGTATAGGGTATAAATACTTGAGGTTTAAAACCGTTATTTGGATGAGGCAAATTTTTGGTCGTATCAAAGTGTATATACCCTTTCTAGCCTAAGGTCATGTTTATATTATAGCCTTTTGTAGGGTTAACATTTTTTATGAGGATTTATTTGAAATATAAGCAATGGAATTGACTTTCGAAATCCATTGTGTTTGTTAAATAAACGTACTATAAGGCTGAGGTTATAAATATGATTTCCATCGGATATAAGACCAAAATTGATTATTTTGTTTCCTTCCACAAAGCCTTTTCAGCAAATATTTCAAATTGTATCCTTCATCAAAGAAGGATGACAACAACACAAAACACTATCCTGCTCCAGAAAATATACATAAACAAATAAAAATTAATTTCTTTTCTGTCATTTTTACATCATAATTTATTTATCTTAAACTTAATAAAAATTTCCTTCATTTCTTTGATATCTATTTTTTCCGAACTTGAATATGGCACACTATCAAGGCTAATAAATAGACATCGGATTTTTGCATGTTTTTTATTTCTCATCCGATTGGACTCAAATTTTGGATCTAGGCGTTTTAAGGGTCAATTTTTCGATATTTGGGGTCATATCAAAAACATGCAAAAAATATGCAAAAAATATGCAAAATATATGCAAAAAATATGCAAAAAATATGCCAAAAAATATGCAAAATATGCAAAAAATATGCAAAATAAGCAAAAAATATGCAAAATATGCAAAAAATATGCAAAATATGCAAAAAATATGCAAAATATGCAAAAAATATGCAGAATATGCAAAAAATATGCAAAATATGCAAACAGATTTTGGCCGAAAATCGTCATAAAAGTCGTGAAATTGACATTTAAAGTTGGAAAAACCATCAAAAAATACATAACAGTGTCAAAACTAAGACTGTTGACCGTATAACGTCGATTTTTTATGTAAAAGAATTGTATTGTAATACAATTTTTTATTATTAAACTATGCAAAAATATAAAATTTGATAAAATATCAAACGTTGTATGAAAATTCAATATTTTCTTTGTTATAATTTGTAGCGTTTGGCTGGTTATAGTGCAAAGGGAACAAATCGATGTCGGATTTTTTAAGGCGGCAAAAGTGTTTAGTTCGGTCAGATTTTAAGACTGTCAAAGTTTGAGCACAATTGGAATATGTTAACATCTGCCACTGGGGCCTCGACATTATGCAAATCTCGATTTTTTGGCTATTTAGCGATTTCGGCAACCCATTTTTCTGGAATGGTTAAAGCTTTTTGTCCATATTAAGCATTATATTAAAGACCATTCTATTCTTAACATTTCTTGCTGAACAACAAAATATAAGTATATATAATGAATCTAATACTAAATAGGTATTACAGAATTCGAGATAATAAAGCCAATGTCCCGAAAAACGTGACTACGTACGCCTTTGTGAGAAAATGGAGACTATTAAAAAACATTTTCTTCATTTTTATCAATTTTTGGAATGAAAACAAATCTCTTTTACATTTTGTTCTAAATTAAATTTATTCGTAGTCAGACATCATGTGGTTTTGGAGCTATCTGGGTACAGCTGACTACTTGAAGAACGCTCTGCTATGTAGTTCGCAACTTTCAAGTTGCTTACCATCTTTTGCGCCTTCTGGAAATTCGGAGTTAATGTTTAATCTTTTGAACAACAAGAATTATGCCAGACCTTTTTCTAGGATTTTCGGCAGTTGCTCTTTTGGAAGTTTAGATCGAATATTTCTAAAGAAATTTTAATCTTTGCTTTTTAAGATTTTTGTCGCCTTTTGGCTCTTTACGGCGTTTTGCACCGTTGGATCAAACAATGCCAGGTCAGCAAGTTCAGGACTAAGATACCACAGATTATTAATTATGTTGTTACTTCCTTTTTCGAAAATTTGTGTGTCAATGTTTTCATATTTCAATACATTTTCAATGAGGTCTATGTCTTGTTTTATGCTAAACGTATCGTAGAATCTGAAGAACCATCTGTCCCGAAAACAATTAAGCGTGGCTTCAATAAAAACGTAACTATGCAATTGTCATTGGTGCTGGACCCCTGTAAGATGTATAGGAACGTTACTAGTATCATTATGACTACAGTAGAAGCTATCGGATAAGATCTCTAGAAGCTTTATCCGTGAACAGCGGTGAATAAACCGTGAAAAATAAACGCAACAGCTTCAAGGAACGAAGCTATATGTGTGCACTGGCATGGAAAACTATTACCAAATATTCTCAAAACAGGGAAGAAAAACGGGTTGCTGCTCTGGTATCACATGGGGGTAAAGAACAACTCCGAGGTGTTCCTGAAACTGACAGTTGCTCATGGGAGAAACAAGAACTAGCAGTGTACAAATGCCTAGAAAAATGGGGTCTCAACAGCTCGAGCAGATATTAGGTCGAGAGCTTCTGTACAACCGTACAAACTCGTTAGAAAATTATTGAGAGGGATTTTTGACTGCAAGTTTGGAAGGACATCCGGACATCAACCAAACATATTCAAGCGATTTCTATAAGAATAGTCTGTGATTGACAAATCCAAGTACGAAGTAGGCGAGAGTGTTTTAAAACTACTGCCCAACCCACTTCCCAAGAACAATAGGCCGTAGAAGCACCTTGCGTTCGAGCCTGGACGACCCCAGAATGTTTTTTCCATTTTATTTATTTATTTGGTATCCCAGACGACAACAACTGAGTGTTATAAGTGAGAGTTTGGGTTATTGATTTTACATAACGTATAATGAACAAGATAATGTTTATATAGATATAATATGGGATATATTGGGTAAACATTATCAATATGTTAAAAAGAAATAGAGACAATAGATTGAGTTTAATACAAAAAATAGTGAAAACGATATTCAGGAATATTTTTAGGTCCAGAATAAGACCTAAACCGCATTGAAGATTTACTTAATACGAAAGGCATTCACAAACAAATATCAGATGAAGAAAATAACAAAATGATAAATCATATATGGTAACTTAGTCCTGAACTTATTGTTTTGGCATTGTTTGGTCTCATAGTGCAAAACACCGTAAAGATCGAAAAGACGACAAAAATCAAAGAAAAGCAAAGATAGAAAATTCTCCAGAAATAATCGATCTAAACTACAAAAATCAACTGCCGAAATTCCTAGAAAAAGGTTTACCAGGCATAATTACAAGTGAGGCCATATTGTTGTTCAAGAGAATTAACTTTAACTCCGAATTTCTTGAATAAGATAATGCAACTTGACCACAGAACATCAACAACCATGAGGGGTAAAGGATGGTAAATAGCGACATAGCAAGGAGTCGAGTTCATCACCAAGTTGTCATCTGTACCCAGATGGCTCCAAAACCACATTATGTCAGTCCCATAATGCCCGTAATTTCAACACGTAGCTATCTATAAGTTCACAGATGTCTCCCGCGTAAGCAACATTTTATAATTTCAACGCATAGGTAACGTTACCAAGTAAAAAACTGCCGTGTTACTTACACCAAGGATTTTACCTGGTTAATCGTTGCCAATGTGTTAAAAGTTGTAAAACACTTCTATGTGGCAATGATTTTGCGAAATCATTAATGAAAATCACCAATATTACCACATGGTTTCAAAATGTAGACACCTCGGTAAATGGCATGTAGAAATTACCAAACGCGTAGGTAAAGATAACTAATAGGTAGCTACCTACCCTACCTGATGAGTCTCTACAAAAGGCGAAACATGTCACATAATGGTGGTTGTGGGGGTTCGAATCTTCGGCTTTCCTTTTTCACTTGCAAACATCATCGGTAAATAAGCTCGACTCCAACGAGAAATGAATTAAAATAGATCTTCGCCCTAATAGGCAGCATTTTCAAATAAAGTAAACTATATTCGTTTTCATTCGCAAAAATTTGATAATATAGGAAGAAAAAAAAAAGAAACAAGTAAAAAAGCATTAAGTTCGGCCGGGCCGAACTTTTCATACCCTCCACCATAAAATATTCATTCCTGTCGCCAACTTTAAGTGAGTACGTTAAAATGTCAGATAATGTACATAAAATGCTTCATTCGGGAGGCCCTATTTTATGGTGCCTATATCTAACTGTTGACAATTTTTGGTGGGCTAGAAATTGGGAGGTACTGTTATATAGGGGTTATAATAAAACATGGGCCTATGTTGACAGTATTTGATGGGAGCCTTTAATGTCAAATAACTCCTAATTCGGTTAAAAAATTTAGCTAGAATCCTCAAAATATCGAAAATCGGTACATAACGTGGGAACTTCAAATGTCATTAATAGCTAGTTCGGAGGTATCTGGGCTATACGAAAATATGAACTTAAATGAACAATTTTTGTTGCAGAATTTTTGTTGACTTTTAAATTTCAAATTACAGAAAGTTCGTCCAAAAATAAAGCTAAGGTACGGAAAATCGGGAGGTTTGTTTTGGGGCTATACAAAAACATGGACCTACGTTCGGTTAAACATTTTAAGTAAAATCCTCAAAGTACCGAAAATCGGGAAGTATCGTTATATTGGGGCTATGTTGAAAATTGTTGATGCAGATGCGTGGTGACCACTACAACCTTCAAATGTCAAATTACAGTTAGTTCTGTTAAAAATTGTAGCTAAAATGGCCAAATTACTGAAAATTGGGAGGTACCGTTACATGGGAGCTATATCCGAACATGGACCTATGTTGACAATTTTTGATGGAGAGGTGTTGTGACCACTAAGAACTTCAAATGTCAAATTACTGCAAGTTCGGTTTAATATTCTAGCTAAAATCATCAAATTACTGAAAATCGGGAGGTACCGTTATATGGGGGCTTTCTTGGCAATTTTTGGTGGAGAGGTGTGGTGACCACTAAGAATTTCAAATGTCAAATGTTCAAATTACAGATAATTCGGTTAAAACTTGTTGGTAAAATTCTCAAAATACCTGAAATCGGGCGGTAACGTTATATGGGGGCTATTCCAAAACATGGACCTATGTCCACTAGTTATATAAGTTTATTGACATTTAAGAACCCTAAATGTCAATTGATAGCTAAATCGGTCTGAAAATGTAGATAAAAACGTCAAAATGTCGTAAATCGGGGGTACCGTTATATGGGGGCTATACCAACACGTGGACCTAGGTCCACAACTTTTGTTATATAAGTTTAGTTACACTTAAGAACCCTAAATGTCAAATTATAGCTATATCGGTCTGAAAATGTAGCTAAAAACGTCAAAATACCGTAAATCGAGGGGTACCGTTATATGGGGGCTATACCAAAACGTGGACCTATGTCCACAAGTTTTGTCACATAAGTTTATTGACATTTAAGAACTTCAAATGTCCAATTATACCTTCATCGGTCTGAAAATGTAGCTAAAAACGTCAAAATACCGTAAATCGGGGAGTACCGTTATATGGGGGCTATACCAAAACGTGGACCTATGTCCACAACTTTTGTTATATAAGCTTATTGATATTTAAGAACCCTAAATGTCAAATTATAGCTAAATCGGTCTGAAAATGTAGCTAAAACCGTCAAAATACCGTAAATCGGGGGGTACCGTTATATGGGGGCTATACCAAAACGTGGACCTATGTCCACAACTTTTGTTATATAACTTTATTGACACTTAAGAACCCTAAATGTCAAATTATAGCTAAATCGGTTTGAAAATGTAGCTACAAACGTCAAAATACCGCAAATCGGGGGGTACCGTTATATGGGGTCTATACCAAAACTTGGACCTATGTCCACAACTTTTGTTATATAAGTTTATTGACATTTAAGAACCCTAAATGTCAAATTATAGCTACATCGGTCTGATATTGTAGCTAAAAACGTCAAAATACCGTATATCGGGGGGTACCGTTATATGGGGGCTATACCAAAACGTGGACTTATGTCCACAACTTTTGTTATATATGTTTACTGATACTTAAGAACCCTAAATGTCAAATTATAGCTAAATCGGTCTAAAAATGTTGCTAAAAACGTCAAAATACCGCAAATCGGGGGTACCGTTATATGGGGGCTATACCAAAACGTGGACCTATGTCCACAACTTTTGTTATATAAGTTTATTGATACTTAAGAACCCTAAATGTTAAATTATAGCTAAATCGGTCTAAAAATGTAGCTAAAAACGTCAAAATACCGTAAATCGGGGGGTACCGTTATATGGGGGCTATACCAAAATGTGGACCTATGTCCACAAGTTTTGTTATATATGTTTATTGATACTTAAGAACCCTAAATGTCAAATTATAGCCAAATCGGTCTGAAAATGTAGCTAAAAACGTCAAAATACCGTAAATCGGGGGGTACCGTTATATGGGGGCTATACCAAAACGTGGACCGATATAGCCCATCATCGAACTTGACCTGCCTGCAAACAAAAGACGCACTCTCCCAAAATTTCAGCATCCTATCTCCATTTTTGTGGATGCTAGAGTGATTACCACAGACGGACGGACGGACGGACGGACGGACAGACGGACGGACGGACGGACGTGCTCAGATCGACTTAGAATTTTACCCTGATCAAGAATATATATACTTTATAGGGTCGCAAATGAGTATTTCAATGCGTTACAAACGGAAAAACAAACTTAATATACCCTCCATACTATGGTGGAGGGTATAAAAAATTGTTTTTTTTTAATAGACACCATTTTTGCCCTAAGGCCTTTTTCGGGACATTGGGTTTATTATCTAGAATTCAGTAACACATACGTACTTTGTTGTTCAGCAAGAAATGTTAAGAACAGAATAGCTTTTAATTAAATGCATAATACGGGCAAGTAGCTTTAACCGTTCCACATATATGGTCCGTCGAAGTCGCCAAATAGCAAAAAAAAAATAGATTTTCATAATTTCGAGGCCCCAGTATCACGTTTTAACATATTCGAAATGTGCTCAAACTTTGGCAATTTTAAAATCTAACAATACTAAAAGGTGTAGGCGGTTCCCCGGCTAAAAAATCCGAGATCGATTTGGTCCTTTGAGTTAAAACCAGCCCTATGCTACAAATTAAATTAAGATGCTACAAAAAAGAAAATATTTAATTTTACATAAAACGTTTGATATTTTATCAAATTTTATACTTCTACAGAGTTTAATAATAAAAAATGGTATTACGATACCAAATTTTTATACCTTACACCACACTGTCGTAAACGGTCTCAATAACATAGTAATCTGCTGATAAAAATCGACGTTATATGGTCAACAGTCTTAGTTTTGACACGGTTATGTATTTTTTTATGGTTTTTCCAACTTTAAATGACAATTCTACGACTTTTATGACGATTTTCGGCCAAAATCTGTTTGCATATTTTGCATATTTTTTGCATATTCTGCATATTTTTTGCATATTTTGCATATTTTTTGCATATTTTGCATATTTTTTGCATATTTTGCATATTTTTTGCATATTTTGCATATTTTTTGCATATTTTGTGCATATGCAAAATATGCAAATATGCAAAATAAATACGAAATATGACCCTGCCATTGAATTTAGATTTCTTTGAAACGAATTTTGGTCCAATCAGAATCTTCCTATCTTTAATATTAAAAAATATGCAAATATGCAAAATCCGATGTCCACTAATAAACAACGACAACAACATGGAACTCATATAAAACAAATTTCCAAAGAATGAAAAAGAAACTACTAAAGGTAGATATCAAAGGAATTAAATCAAATTACTTTGTAATCTTAAGCTTAAGGTAGAATGTTGACAAAATTCCACACCCAGCAAACGCTTTGGAATTTCCCTATAGGGAAATCGTTATACTGGTTGTACTTATAGCCCTTATGTTTACTCTAAGCGAGCTTGGATGAATATTTCGAGGTGTAACATAGAATATTACATATTCAATCAGGTGTTGTCCTCCCAGAATAATTGAATGTACCGGTTTGTCTAGCCAGTGTTACGTAATCGGTTCCATACAATTAGCACTAATATGTACATACGTACTTATCAACATGAGCGTGTTGACTTCTTTCGTATATTGCGTATACACTATTTGTATGTAAATTATACGCCACAAAAACTGAGATTTAAATTTGTTATTGGGTTACTTTTTGTAGTGTGCTTTTAAAAAGTTCAACAAATTCAAAGAAAATACTTTGCACTGCTGGTTCTTTCAATGTAATATCAAATGAAAGATAAATGACATTGGAATAATATGCGTTGTATCAAACACAACAAGGAAATTGAAACTAATTGGGTTCGTATTTCTAAAAACAAAATATATAACACGATGCGCCTGAACTAATTTTAAATGGAAGGTGCTTACACCTGGGAAGTTTTTGCGGATTCTGAAAGTATAATGTCCATAGATGAGAAAAAACAAAAAAATTTCCGGAGGGATTTTTAAATAAATCACGGTCAAAGGTCATATTTTTAGGGGTTTTTAGACTTTCACAATTTGGCTTGTAAACGGCAAGTCTTATCGAAATGAAACTAGAGAAAATTTAATAGCCGTGAAAATTCTCTACATGATTGGCTTTTGTAATTTGTTCCTAGGTTGTACCATTTTTGAGATATATAAGTTGAAATTGGGACATTGCAGTCATGACATCAATGGAATGTCTCAATTTGAACTTATATATCTAAAAAATGGTAGAACCTAAGAAAAACTCATAAAGACCAATCTTATAGAAAATTTTCAGGCTACAACATTTTTCTAGTCTGATTTTGATACAGGTTGTAATTTTCAAGCAAAAGCCTGAAAACCTAAAAAATCCTTCAAATGTGAACTTTGACCAGGATTTTTTTAAAAATTCCTCCTTCGATTTTTATAAGTTTTTTTTTACCCTATACCACAATGTGGAAAAGGGTATTATAAGTTTGTTTTGGTAAAAATTCATGTAACACCGCGAAATATTCATCGGAGACCCCCAATGTGGTATACCAACCTTCATATCTCGACGAGATAAAGCGATTTTGAGAAGTGTGTCCGTCCGTCCGTCCGTCTGTCCATTATAAATTGTAAACACGCTCCAGGCCGCAATTATGGACCGATCGTCACGAAATTTTGTATGGAGGTCGGGTTCAGATCAGAATAGATCCCTATTCTTATTGGTGATGATGGTGAAATATTTAGCGGGTGAAATGGACCTAAAACATAATATTTATCCAATTTTCTAGCAGCTCTGTAGGTCTCAATAATAGTCCGATCAACGCGTAATTTTAAATAAGGTAAGAGTATATCACAAAGGAGAAGCTTGCAATTTGAGATGGCGATCGGATAATATTTAGAGAGTTAAATGGACCAAAACTTTTGTGTGCAAATTGTGAAAATTTTTAATATACAGCTTATATCTGAAAGTGACATTCCGGACAAGTGAGATATACTTGAAAGTGGAACGCTTGACCTTTCAATTGATGCCAATTATGTTGGTGTGCATGATCAGATAACAGAGTTACAGCCTAATATATTCCGTTATTTGTTTGTAGTGTAATAATAAACTCGCTAGAAGTCGCATTTATACATTAATAGTCACGAAATGTTGCACCGGGTAAGAGTATAGGTCGAAAAATATGCCTACAATTTTGAATGATGATCTGATATTCTTTAGCGGGAGAAATGGAACATTACTTTTGTATGAGAAATATAAAAATTCTATTTTTGGTCGATATTTTAATTCCTTGAGGACATATATATTTCGCAAAGAAGCCTACATATGGAAAAAGCTACTGACCTTTCCTCTGATGTAAATTGCAATAACGTGTTTGCTAGATAACGGGCCTACTGCCTAATATATAATGGGTTCTGTGTAGAGAACCACATTTTTATCCCATGCTACATATTGTCTCTATAAAAGTTTATGTAATACCACGAAATATTCGTCCTAGACCCTTTATTTGGTATGCCAAAATTCAAATCTCGACGAGATAAAACGATTTAGCGATGTGTGTCCGTCCATTAAAAATTGTAAACAAGCTTGAGGCCGCAATTATGGACCGATTGTAACGAATTTTTTAAGGAGGTTGGGTGCGGGCCAGTATAGAAATGATTAGTTTTTGGTTATGATCTTGAAATGTTCAGGCTATGAAATGGACCAAAAACAAAATTTTAACCAATTTTGTAGCTGCTCTGTAGGTCAAAGTAGTAACCCGCAAAATTTTAAACAAAGTTTGAGTTTATGATGAAGAAGAAGCGTACAAACCAACGTGAAGATCAGATAATACTTAGCGGGTTAAATGGACTGAAACTTTTGTGTGAAATTGGTACAAATTTTAATAACGTAGCGGTTAAACAACGGAAGTAGTAGTACTATATAAGTGGGTTTCATTACATTTTAGTTTGTGTGAACTAAATTTTCCTTTCCTGCTACAAAAATGTCTTTTTCATGCTAGATAACTTTTTGGTTTTGGTCATAAGTATTATACATTACATCTCTGATATTTGATAATTAAATTTTCACAATCATTGAAAAGAAGTTCCGTGGAGAGCGATTGTCCAGGGATAGTGGTATAGGGTATCCCATGGTCAGCTCCGTCCGACTATAGAGTTTTCTTACTTGTTTTTTTTTTTTTTTTTTTTTTTTTTTTTTGAAAAATTCATGTAACATGTCGTAGACCCCCCATGTGGTATACCAAAATTCATATCTCGACTAGATAAAACTATTTTGAGATGTGTGCATGTGTGTACGCATGATACAGACCGCAATTATAGATCAATCTTCAGGTTTGGATATGGAGGTCGTAGACCCCCCATGTGGTATACCAAAATTCATATCTCGACTAGATAAAACTATTTTGAGATGTGTGCATGTGTGTACGCATGATACAGACCGCAATTATAGACCAATCTTCAGGATTGGATATGGAGGTCGGGTTCAGACCAGAATAGACCCCTAAAGTTTTTGGCGATGATCGGGAAATATTTAGGGAGTGAAATGGACCAAAAAAATATCCAATTTTGTAGCGTCGCAAAGATAGTCTGATTCGACAAAGAAGTAGCTTGCAATTTAACGTGTTGATAAGATAATATTTAGCGGTTAAATGGACCAGAACTTTGGTGTGAAAATTCGTAAAGTTTCTAGTTAAATGACTATATCCTTATTTCTGGAAACTATGTGAAACCAATGTAAGTTATATTTAGAAGAGGAACGCTTGACTGCCAATAATTGTTGATTATGGTCGGATAATATTTGGTCTGTAAAATTGACCATAACTCTTGTGAGAAAAATATCCAAATTTAATGTTTAATCAGTAACTTAAATTCTGGGGGCATATTTGGACAACTTACGAAAACTAAACTTGAAGGCAAACTCTTGGCCTCTCACTTGATAATTTTCATCAAGTGAAACTATCTATCTGAAACTATAATTTTCATAGACGTGAAAAATAAAAAAAATCGCCAAAGCGCTTTTTAAATTTATCGCGATCAAAGTTCACATTTTAGGGTTTTTAGGTTTTCAGGATTTTGCTTGGAAACCGTAAGTCCTATTGAAATGGGATTGGAGCAAATATTGTAGCTGGGAAAATTTTCTACAAGATTGACCTTTAGGTTTTTTCCATTTTTGAGATATAGAAGTTCAGATTGGCGCAATGCACTGATTTTATCAACTCCTTATGAAACAATGTCATGTGTGGTGCGCCCTAACTAACTTTAAATGAAAACCGCTTACACCTTATTAAACACCAATATTCATAGATGAGAAAAATCATAATACAAGAAAAATCGCTGGAGGGATTTTTGAATAAATCGCGGTCAAAGTTCACATTTTCAACGGTTTTTAGGTTTTCAAGATTTTGCATGGACATTGCAAGCCCTATCGATTTGTCTGAAACGAATTTCGTCCAAACATACTTGGAGTCTAAAACCGTTATTTCGATGAAGCACATTTTTGGTTGTATCAAAGTGTATATACCCTTTCTAGCCAAAAGGCTGAGGGTATAAAAAATTGCATTTGAAAGAAGAAAAGTTCGATGACAGAGAAGCCACTCCACAGCCGATATGTCTGGTGAGCCGCTCTACCAACGGCGATACATGCATGTCACATAGTGGTGGTTGTGTGGGATCGAATCTTCGGTTTTCCTTTTTCACTTGCAAAAATAAACGGCCATTAAGCTCGATTCCAACGAGAAATTAATTAAAATTTATTTATTTATTATTTTTTATTTATTTATTGAAGAAAGCGGTTCGTATTTACTTGAGAAAATAAACAAACACATAACGTGTCGAAATCACATGAAATATATTTTGTGGAAAATAGTGTCCAGAGAAAATGGTGTAGGGTATTACATGGTTACACCGCGAAATATTCGTCGGAGACCCCCAATGTGGTATACCAATCTTCATATCTCGACGAGATAAAGCGATTTTGAGATGTGTGTCCGTCCGTCCGTCCGCCTGCCCACTATAAATTGTAAACACGCTCCAGGACGCAATTATGGGCCGATCGTCACGAAAGGCCGGGTTTAGGCCAGAATAGATCCCTAGTCTTATTGGTGATGATCGAGAAATATTTAGCGGGTGAAATGGACCAAAAACAAAATTTTTATCCGATTTTGTAGCGGCTCTGTATGTTGCAATTATAGTCCGATCGCCTCGAAATTTTAAATAATGTAAGATTATATGACAAAGAAGAAGCTTGCAATTTGAGATGGTGATCGGATGATGTTTAGGGGGTTGAATGGACCACAACTTTTGTGTGAAAATTGTGAAATATTTTAATATACCGTTAATATCTTTATTCCTGGACCACACATTCCGCCCACATAAATAATATTTGGAAGGACAACTCTTGCCCTTTCAATTAATGCCAATTATGTTGATTTATGTGGTCAGATAACAGAGTTACAGCCTAATATATCCAGTGTTTTGCTTGTAATGTAATCAAAAGCATACTAGTGGTCGCAATTATAGATCAATAGTCACGAAATTTTGCACGAGGTATTGGTTTAGGTCGAAGAAGATGCCTACAATTTTGGATGATAATCCGATATTATTTAGCGGGTGCAATGGACCATTACTTTTATATGCTAAATAAAAACATGTTATTTTTGGTCCATATTTGAATCCCTGGAGGCCATATACCGGCAAAGTCGCCTATATATGAAAAATTAACTACCGATCTTTCCTCTGATGAAAATTGCAATAATATGTGTGCTGGGTAACGGATCTACTACCTTATAATGAGTTTTGTGAAGAGAACCACATCTTCCTCCCATGCTACAAATTGTCTCTATCATGACAGACAAATTCCCAGTTCTTACAAATTGCGTGGAACCCTATCATATTACCTGTCCAATTGTCCAAAATTTAAAGATGTAGCAGAAATTGCTAAACAACGCCAATTTTCAAATTTAAGAATATTTCTTAAAATGTACTATATATAATTGTTCCACAAACATCCCAGTAGAGACAAGGGAGTCCTCTCTCATATCAATGAGAGCAACCCGATTAATATCAGCTCAATGATATGTAGAATTGTATCAGCTCAATGATATGTGCGGAATTTTATGCAACACCTATTTTTGTAAAATTTTCATATTTATGGCTTCTAATTAAATTCCAATCGAAATATATCACATATGCAAAAATATGCGAAATGTATAAATTATGCATATGCAAATATTATTTTTGCATATGGAAAAATTTAGCCAATTCGGAGGGATATTGAGACCATAACCTTCACAGTACAGAAAATCGGTAGGTTCTGGTTATGGGAGCTATATGAAGACGTGGACATTAGGGTTATGACTTTTTTACAACCTCATATCCCTGTATCATAGCGTGATGAGTTTTGCCATAAGATTACATAAAATCTTAATTATAAGGTGATTCGGTGAAAAAACCTCACGCACAAAATGATTTTAAAATTTGAATTTATCAAAATTATGGAAAATTTTTTGAAGTCACTGAAAACAGATATATAATTGAAAATAAACTTTAGAGCCACATGAGATAATTAAAATTACATAAAATTTATTTCTCACTATTCTTCTATAATTCTGAGAATTGCAAAAATGTCGTAAACGCTTCTATTCAAAAAAATAATTTTTTAACAAAAAACAAAAAGTTTAAAATTTTTTCAAAGTGACTTTTTTCGCGACTTTTTTAAAATTTAAATGAAATAAACGTTATTATAGTTATTAGTAGCCTTATATTTATTCATTCGTGCAACAAAAAATAATTTTTTGAAAAAAAATTTTTTTTCATTTCATATATTTTTTCAAAAAATTATTTTTTTAAAATCGATTTGTGGGTGAACTTTTTTTATATTTCAATGGAATAAACGATAGCAAAGTGATTAATAGTCAAAAGTTCATTCATCCCTGCTACAGGAAATCATTTTTGAGGAAAATTGTCAAAAGGTCATAACCCTAGTGGACATATAACGACAAATTTCAGGTGGAACTTTTTTTACCTCCAACGAAGACTGAATACAGAATGTCAGCCATTTCAGTTTGATATTGAGGCCACAACCTTCAAAATATCGGGAGGTACGGTTCTATAAGAGCTATATGAAGACCTGGACCTATACCGATAAATTTCAGGTCGAAAATTGTGATGAACGAATACTTAATACAAACTTTCAGCCAATTCGATGGGATATTTAGGACACAAAGTCTTGCATATGTTTTAGCAAATATGTCAAAAAATGCAAAAAATTAGGTCCAGACTAAATGTCCGTTCTAAAATTACTTATTGGTGCCACCATGGTACAATTGTTTGCAGACCCGCCTTGCATGCTGAAGGTCGGGCGTTCGATTCCCGGCCAGCAAACATCAAATTTCCAACGATGGCAAAATACCCCTCAGTAAAGTTGGCGACATTTTCTGAGTATTTCAACCATGTACAACTTCTCTACAGGTGGTGTTTTAAGACATGCCTTTCGGACTCGGCGATAAACAGTAGGCCCCATACTTTTGCTTAATATGATAAGGTTGCAGACTCCAAAAATGTATTTCTTACAATGAGCTTATTTGTCCAAAACAAACTTTGATTTGCTGAAAGCTTACTCGCAGGGTAGTGATGTAGGGTATCTTATTGTCGGCCCTGTCCGACTATAGCCTTTGCTTACTTGTTTCTTTATTTGTTGATTTTTTTCATCTATTAACATTATAATTTCAGAAAAAACTTTCCAGGCGTAAGTACCTTTCATTTGAAGTTACTTCTGCCGCACCGTGATAAAATTTGCACTTTACTTTAATTTTTCATGTACACAATTTTCCCTAACTAAATCTTATGATATTAGTTCCTACGTTATTAACATTGCATATTGAAAATTTATTTGATTGGGGTAACATCTCTGAAGTAAGAAAAAACACATCACACGAAATGTGTATGAACATCAATCAAATCGATGATTGTTATAAGCAATCTGCGGCAATATTGATGTTGATGTGAGAAAGGATTATCATCAATCGAAAGTGGTTATTGAATTTCACTTGAGATGAGCATTTTATATCATATCATATTTTTGCGCAACAAAAACATCATTGTGTTAGTGTAAACAAATGTATATTTATAGAATAAAGGTAATCCGTCACAATCAATCTTCTCGCTTGGTATACACATAACACCGATAAATTCATGAAGAGTAAAATTTAACACTCAGGAGATGTTTTATAAATAAAGTATGTTCTTCCAAAAATATATTTCTAATCTTATCAATAACCAAATAATTTATATCATTCTATGTGAAATCAAACAAGTAAAAAATCGTTTACTTCCGCCTCCACCATAAAATATTCTCAACTAAAACAGAATAAATAGGTTTCTATCTTCTCCACAATTGTAGGCGGAGAATTTCAGTAAAAAAGGTAGCTAAAATTCTAAGAATACCGAAACTCAAGAAGTACCGTTATATGTTGACAACTTCTGATGAATAAGTTTTGTGGCCACCGGCAACCTCAAATGTCAAATTACAGCTAGTTCGTTTAAAATTTGTAGGAGAAACCCTATCTTGACAATTTGGATGGAGAAGTTTCCCAACTGCAGTGAATCTCGAATATCAAATTACGGATAGTTCAGGCAAAAATTATGGCTATAACAATATAAAATCGTGAGGTACCGTTAAATATGTGCTATACCAAAACATGGACATGTGTCCACAATTTTTTGTGGGTTTATATCAAAACATTGATCTATGGCCACATTAGGCAATTAGAATAAAAATTTTACACAAAAAGTGATAGCCTGAAGCGATGAGCGCGGAAATCTGGTAATATTAGCGGATAGGTAAAGTGGATAGGTTCTGTAAGGGACCCCTTTAAAAGCTGCATATATCCAGTCGTATTGACACCTTCCATCACAAAATATTATATTAATCGAATACCGCTCATCAAAAACGAAATTAAAACAGCAGTAAGCGGACTAACGAATTATAAGACAACAAAGCTAGTTATCTTCATATAGCAAGAGGAGTATTCTTCAGTATCTAATCTTAGATCTATAAAAGCTACCACTGAAAAAATTTCGCAAGACGACAAATTATTGAGAAGGCACAATAGAAGGAAATCGATACTAGTGAAAGTGTTATCTGTCGAACAAAAAAATAATTATTATAAAAATATCTATATCCGTTCAGTTAAAGAGTTTGTCCAGAAAAAAAAAAGATTCTGAACCACTGTGCGTCGTATGAACCATGAGTTGTACCAGACAACCGACATCGATATAGTAAAACGTATCAAGTTACAACGATTACGTAGGATGGATACATATGCCCCCTTCAGAAAGGCATGTGAATACGTTTTAAGGAAAGGTCAAAATAAATGGACGAATCATATTTGCCAAAATTGTTTACAATTTCAAAACAAAGCCACCTTTCACTAAATTCCCTACAAGATACTAATACTACCACAACTAGCGTATAGATCAGAATCATAAGTGCACATATTTGTATCGAACAAAAATCCAGACAAAGGTCTTGTGTGACATATCTACCATTCTACTTTCTTGGATTAAATGATTCAATTATTTTAAGAACTGCATTTATTTATCTTCAAATCACTAATTAATACATATTACTTGTAATAGTTTATTTAAAGTCAATCATAAGTGTCAATTTGAGTTTTGTAATGCATCTCACATGCACACTTACACATTCATTTGCCACATGTAACTGTCACTGCGGTGTGATCAATTTTCATAAATACGCAAGAAAATTTACTTAGCATTTACTGAAACCCTTGTTGACCATTGAATGTGGATAAATGCATTCATTCACAAGAGATCCATTAGACGAAAGTGCTTATCCTAAGAAATCGTATGAATGGTTTGAATGCATGTTGATGCATAAATTTATGAATACTAGACATCGATACGAAGAACATACATATATTTGAATGTCTATACAGGAAGTAGTGCGATTAATAAGAGTGTGGAGAGGCTTATCAAAAGAGAACTTAATTAATTACAGTGTATAAAAAATAACAGTGTATAAAAAGTAACAAAGGCATTATAACTTGCTTTCGGTGATTTTTACCGAACACGGTGCACCTGAACTAACTTTAAATGAAAGGTGCTTACACCTGGGAAGTGTTTACGGATGCTGGAACTACAATGTTCATAGATAAGAAAAATCAAAAAAAAAAAAAAATCGATGGAGCAATTTTAAGATAAATCGCGGTCAGAGTTCACATTTTTAGGGGTTTTTTGGGTTTCAGGATTTTGCTTGGAAACGGCAAGTCCTCTCGAAATGTGACTAAAGAAAATGTTGTGAAGAATTTTCGCTGCTACAACATTTTTAGTCCCATTTCTATAGGACTTGCGTTTTTCCAAGCAAAATTGTGAAAACCTAAAAACAACAATGTGAACTTTGCCCGCAATTTATTTATTTATTTATAATACCCTACACCACTATGTGGAAAGGGTATTATAAGTTCGTTTTGGTAAAAATTCATGTAACACCGCGATAAAGCGGTTTTGGGATGTGTGTCCGTTCGTCCGTCTGTCCATTATAAATTGTAATCAAACTCCAGGTCGCAATTATGGACACACCACTATCTCGCCATTTCATAAATGGTGGCCAAAAATAGAAGGAGTTGGTGTAGGTGGATGAGTTTTGGTGAAAGTACTTATAGTTGGCTGACAATATCGAGAGCAAAAAATTGGGAAAGAATGACCACATTTTGATATAGCCCCTATATAACGGTTCTTCCCAATTTTCGATATTTTTATATACTAGCTAAATTTACCGAGGGGGTGCAGGGTTCCCAGTAGACAAAAAAATGTCCCCGATAAAAATTATGGACATACATATATCAACTTAAGTTTCTCGACCAAATTGGCTGAAATTTTGCATTGAGGGTTCTCAGTCGGCAAAACACTTTTCTGATAAAAATTATGGGCATATGACCTCGTTTTGATATAGCCCCTATAGAACAGTACCGGCCGATTTTTGGTATTTTGAAGGTTTTAGCCACATTATCAAACCGAAGTAGCTCATATTTGGTGTTTAGTCTTCGCCATGGCTGCGAAATATTCCTACAGAGAATTGTTGGTATTGTTATACGTTTTGATAGAACCCCCATGGAACGGTAACGCTGATATTCAGTATTTTGTAGGTTTTAGCCACAGTATGCATTCGAAATGACTGACATTTGGTGTTTAGACTTATATAAAATTTTTATATAATTTTGTGGGCTTTAAATAAGAAAATTTTCCTTAAAAATAGTTTTTGACCGATTATGATTTTGACTGTTTAAAATTTCCTCGTTTAAAGACAAGATTATTAGGTACTTACTAAGCCCACAAGAGTATATGATGATCGGTCGATGGGAATCCAAGTGTTTTTTATGACGACTCGGCTAGGGCATATTCGTGGACTTAAAAGACTACTTTTCCAAAAATGAATGGGAAATGGGAATATTGGTTCCCAGTGTGGTTCAAAAATTAAAATGTTGTTTATGAAATTTTAATGTACACCCTTCCGTTTAAAAATAAATGCAATTTCATAACCCATTAACTAAATATGTAACTGAAATATCTATCCTGAATTACCTGGCGTCCATGGCAATGCATACATACGATATTACCTTATGCACCTCTGTCTGTCTGTCATTTTCATGTTAAAATTTTCATTTATGTTTTGTCTGTTTTCGACTATGCTTCACATCATTCATCGCCGTCGTTACTATACCTCCATATACAAGACGTTTCTTTAAACCCATCAAAATCTTGTTGTTGTTGATGTTGTTATTGCGGAAGAAAAGCCCTTGTAGTTGTATGATTCTATTGCATCAACATTGTCCATCTATCTATCCATCCATCCAACCGATAAACCGACAGTCTACACAAGAAACGAAAACAACAACAGCATTAACTATCCATGGCACCCATGTCTGTTATATCAATGTATGTATGACTGAATGAATTCATCCATTCATCTACCGTCCATCCATCTATCCAACCATCCATCCATCCAATGTTCAAACAAAAACATGAGCATTGATTACATATGCAAACTGAATTTCAATTATTTTGTCAAACTACTACTATCACACAGGCACAGACATGCAGTGCAACAGCAATATAAGTTCTGATGCTTACGCAGATACTCACAAATTTATTACTTTACAGGATATCTAAGCCAAAAGTAAGGATGCATCTATTCTTAGCTGTGTTTAAAATTATAATCTTCTACTTTCATATGCATATGCACTGGCACCACTACAATGTACTCTATGACCATACAAATGTGTGTATGTATGTACGGACACACATATGCACTCGCAGATGGTTCAACTTACTTGACTATTTGTACGTTCATTCCTATCATATCATCTTAGCTGCTTGAGTAACGAAACGAATGCAGGCGAACATTTTATTTCAACACCTTTCAAGTTTTACTTTGAATTTGAATGTGGTCGACCGAATTACTGACTGCGGATTGATAATGTGGGTGAATTAATCCAAGAAGAGAAAAAGATTTAGCGTAAAATATTTAGTCGTCGGCAGGTGTGTTTAGTTAAACAGGTAAGCAGTCGTTAAGTTCGGTCGGGCCGAACTTTTTATACCCTTCGTCATAAAATATTCTTAAATAAAATGGAATAATTAGTCTTCACCTGTCCATAATTTTGAGTGCAAACATGTTTCGACCACGGATACCCCAAATGCTTTATTTATCTAATTTAAGAATTAAAAACATAAAGTTCTGCCAGGAACTTAAATTATAATAATAATTAGTTTCCTGTTGGGTGTCAGAATTGTTCGTCCACGGCTACCCCAAATGCCTATATTAGGTAAAAAAGAAATTGATTTTCCTGGCCAAAAACTCAACTTTTTGTCATCACCGATTGTCAATATTGGGATTCGATAGTAAATATATTGAAACTATGCAAACCAAAAACTTAGGTCAAAATATTGGAAGGCGTGGACATGCTCCTAAACACGATAATATTTTTCGCAATTTTGGAAAATACGTCATTTTTGCAAATTTCCGGAGAAAGAAATAGCTATTTCTTGCAACTATTGTTCATTGTTTTTTTTTTTATTAGGTAGCACTATAGGTAATTTGCCCAGTTTTTAAGGCAAAAAGTCGATTTTGCAACTTTTAATAATAATAATTTTTTAGTTGGCATTGAAAAAAGAACATGTCGAAATTTATAAGTATAAATGATTTTTTCAAAATAGCGCTATTATTGCGACTTAAAGTGCAGGCAAAATGAGAATTTCGAAGAAAAACTAAAAAAAAACAAGTAAAAAAACGTTAAGTTCGGCCGGGCCGAACTTTTCATACCCTCCACCATAAAACATTCTGAACTAAAAGGGAATAATTAGTTTCCATTCCTGTCCCCAACTTTAAGTGGGTACGTTAAAATGTCAGATAATGTACATAAAATGTTTCATTCGGTAGTCCCTTTTTTATGGTGCCTATATCGAACTATGTATGTTGACAATTTTTAGTGGGCTAGAAATTGGGAGGTACCGTTATATAGGGGTTATAATAAAACATGGACCTATTTTGACAGTTTTTGATGGAAGCCTTTAATGTCAAATAACTCCTAATTCGGTTAAAAATTGTAGCTAGAATCCTCAAAATACCGAAAATCGTGGGAACTTCAAATGTCATTAACAGCTAGTTCGGAGGTATGTGGGCTATACGAAAATATGAACTTAAATGAACAATTTTTGTTGGCTTTTAAATTTCAAATTACAGAAAGTTCGTCCAAAAAATAAAGCTAAGGTACGGAAAATCTGGAGGTTTGTTTTGGGGCTATACCAAAACATGGACCTACGTTCGGTTAAACATTTTAAGTAAAATCCTCAAAGTACCGAAAATCGGGAAGTATCGTTATATTGGGGCTATGTTGAAAATAATAGATGATGCAGATGTGTGGTGACCACTACAACCTTCAAATGTCAAATTACAGTTAGTTCGGTTAAAAATTTTAGCTAGCCAATTACTGAAAATTTGGAGGTACCGTTATATGGGAGCTGTATCCGAACATGGGCCTATGTTGACAATTTTTTATGGAGAGGTGTTGTGACCACTAAGAACTTCAAATGTCAAATTACTGCTAGGTCGGTTTAATATTGTAGTTAAAATCATCAAATTACTGAAAATCGGGAAGTTCTTTCATATGGGAGCTTTATCAATACATCGACCTTTCTTGAAAATTTTTGGTGGAGAGGTGTGGTGACCACTAAGAATTTCAAATGTCAAATGTTCAAATTACAGATAATTCGGTTAAAACTTGTAGGTAAAATTCTCAAAATACCGAAAATCCGTTATATGGGGATACCGAAATCCGTTATACGGAGGTACCGTTTTATGGGGCTATACCAAAACATGGACCTACGTTCATAATTATTTCGAATATAAGTTTTTTGGTCACTAAGAACTCTAAATATCAAATTATAGCTAATTCGGCCTAGAAATGCGACTTAAATCGTCCAAATACCTGAAATCGGGCGGTAACGTTATATGGGGGCTATTCCAAAACATGGACCTATGTCCACTAGTTATATAAGATTATTGACATTTAAGAACCCTAAATGTCAATTTATAGCTAAATCGGTCTGTAAATGTAACTAAAAACGTCAAAATGCCATAAATCAGGGGTACTGTTATATGGAGGCTATACCAAAACGTGGACCTATGTCCACAACTTTGTTATATAAGTTTATTTACACCTAAGAACCCTAACTGTCAAATTATAGCTTAATCGACCTGAAAATGTAGCTAAAAACGTCAAAATACCGTAAATCGGGAGGCACCGTTACAAATCGGGGGTACCGTTATATGGGGGCTATACCAAAACGTGGAACGATATAGCCCATCATCGAACTTGACCTGCCTGCAAACAAAAGACGCATTTTCCCAATATTTCAGACAATTTTGGTGGAGAGGTGTGGTGACCACTAAGAACTTCAAATGTCAAATGCTCAAATTACAGCTAATTCGGTTAAAACTTGTAGGTAAAAATCTCAAAATACCGAAAATCAGGAGGTACCGTTATATGGGGCTATACCAAAACATGTACCTATGTTCATAATTTTTTCGAATATAAGTTTTTTGGTCACTAAGAACCCAAAATATCAAATTATAGCTAATTCGGTCTAGAAATGCCACTTAAATCGTCAAAATACCTGAAATCGGGCGGTAACGTTATATGGGGGCTATTCCAAAACATTGATCTATGTCCACTAGTTTTGTTATATAAGTTTATTGACACTTAAGAACCCTAAATGTCAATTTATAGTTAAATCGGTCTGAAAATGTAGCTAAAAACGTCAAAATACCGTAAATCGGGGGTACCGTTATATGGGGGCTATACCAAAACGTGGACCTATGTCCACAACTTTTGTTATATAAATTTATTGACACTTAATAACCCTAAATGTCACATTATAGATAAATCGGTCTGAAAATGTAGCTAAAAACGTCAAAATACCGTAAATCGGGGGGTACCGTTATATGGGGGCTATAAAAAACGTGTACATATGTCCACAACTTTTGTTATATATTTATTGACACTTAAGAACGCTAAGTGTCAAATTATAGCTACATCGGTCTGAAAATGTAGCTAAAAACGTCAAAAATACCGTAAATCGGGGGTACCGTTATATGGGGGCTATACCAAAACGTGGACCTATGTCCACAAGTTTTCTTATATAAGTTTATTTGCACTAAGGAACCCCAAATGTAAAATTATAGCTACATCGGTCTGAAAATGTAGCTAAAAACGTCAAAATACCGTAAATCGGGGGGTACCATTATATGGGGGCTATACCAAAACGTGGACCTATGTCCACAGGTTTTGTTATATAAGTTTATTGACACTTAAGAACCCTAAATGTCAAATTATAGCTAAATCGGTCTGAAAATGTAGCTAAAAACGTCAAAATACCGTAAATCGGGGGGTACCGTTATGTGGGGGCTATACCAAAACGTGGACTGATATAGCCCATAATCGAACTTGACCTGCCTGCAAACAAAAGACGCATTTTCCCAAAATTTCAGCGTCCTATCTCCATTTTTGTGGATGCTAGAGTGATTACCACAGACGTACGGACGGACGGACGGACGTGCACAGATCGACTCAGAATTTTACCCTGATCAAGAATATATATACTTTATAGGGTCGCAAATGAGTATTTCAATGCGTTACAAACGGAAAAACAAACATAATATACCCTCCATACTATGGTGGAGGGTATAAAAATAAATTAAAAGCCATATTTCAGTGTGTTTAAAACCGCGGAAAAAATAAACCAAATGTAAATAAATGTAAAATGGAATAGATTGGCAATTGCGAGGACAACTTACTTAATACATAATATAGCTTAAACACTCTGTGTAGCGACTAAAAACAAAAAAAGTCAGAAATAATTATTTTATTTTTCTTAAACTCAACTCATATAGACTTTTACAAAATTGGCCGTGTTTGGCCGTGATTTTGCCACCAAGGACACATTTCTGAAAGTCTTCTGCGTTGGTATTACTAGGTTTCAGAACCCGATTTTGCCCGTTTTTTGATATTTATCAGATTTTATTAGGTTACTTCTCAATAAAAAGTCTTAAAATTGTGGAAGTTTGGTTTGAGGAAATAAACAATAAATATAAAACATATTGTTGTTTACAATTTCATTGCAAGTAAAATAAGTAATGGCGACAAATTGTTCATTATATGGGTGATTTTCTATAAAATGTGCGGTAGTAATAAGCTTTATTTTATCTCTCTTTTACATATTAATCATTAATAAGACTTAAAGGAGTACTAAACTCGTCTTTATTAACGTATATTTAAAAAATATACAAAATTGTAATAACAATTCTTTTGAAAATCTACTCGCGGGGACAAAATTTTTGTTACTTGCTACCGCAATCGTTTTCAGCAGTTTGTTGTGCATAAGAAAACTAATGAAAATGGCTTTGGAAGATATAGGTTTGTTCGTTATATACGTAGTTGCTGATAACCGTTGTTTGTTATATCCGAATTTATCTGTAGAAATCAATGTTTTATCCTACTTTTACACATAAATAATTTAAAAAGTTAAAAAATCCTTTAATTCAGCCGTTATTAATTTTTGCCTCAAAAATAGGGCAAATTACCTATAGTGGGTAGGTATTATTGTTTTCTTTAAGAACCGTTTCAATAAATTACCGTGGCGTTTTTTTAAGTACTAAATATTAGGAAAATTCCAAGTTAGTGGACTAGAACTTTTAGGGAACAAATTTCCGTTTACACAGGATGATGCCTGAGAGTGTCCCCTTTCATATACCCGTCCCGTTCCGTTTAAACATTTTTTTAAATTTATTGAAATTACATAGGTAAAACGTGTGTTTTTTCAAGCCGTTTCTCATACAAATTAAAACTTTAATACAAAAATGGACATTAAAAAATGTATATGAGTTTTTACAAAAGATTTATGAAAACCCAAGGAGATTTTTTTTTTATTTTGGAACAAATGTTAAATTAAAAAAAGATTTAAAACAAAATTAAAAAAAAAATTAAAAAAAAGATTATTGAAAAATTTTTCCAAAAAAAATTTAATTTTTGTATTTTATGGCTTTATTGTTGTTTTACCTTTTTAAATAGTTAGAAAAAATGCAAAAAATGAAAAAAACTCAAAATTTTAACTTTGACCTAGAATTCCTCTACAACGATCCTGAGGTACGGTTCAAAACTGGCTATACATAAAAATGTGGACGGTTTTTGGTGGAGAAATTTCGGGACCACTTAGACCCTCAAATGTCAAATTACAACTAGTTTGGTTAATATTTGTAGCTAAAATCCTCAAAATACAGTTATATGGTACAGCTAGTTCGGTTAAAAATTGTAGCTAAAATCCTTGAAATACCGAAAATGGGGGTATCGTTATATGGGGGCTATTCCGAAACATGGACCCTATATTGTAGAGTTGGGCAATCTCGTTCAATTGAACAATCCAAAGAAATTACCGGTGTCCCTTGAGCGAGACAGTGATCTGAATCGTTCAATTGAACGAGATTGCCTTTTTTTGGTGGAAAAGTTTCAGTACCACTGAGATCCCCAAATGTCAAAAAATTTAGCTAAAATCCCCAAAATATCTTAAATGGGGAGGTACCGTCATATGGGACCTATAGCAAAGCGCGAACCTATCTTGGTAATTTTTAGTAGAGAAGTTATTTGGTCATTGGGAACATGAAATGTCAAATTTCAGGAAATTCGTTAAAAAATGTAGCTAGAAGCCTCACAAGAGCTTAAATCGGGTGGTAACGTTATAAGGTAGCTATACCCAGGCCCCTCCCTAAATGTTAATTTTTTGACATTTTTTGTGTATTTTACTCGCAAAACATCAAATTTTATCCGGGAGGAATTATTATATGAGAGGTACTGTCATATGGGGCCTATACCCAAACGTGGGCCTATCTTGGAAATTTGATTGGAGAAATTTGTTGGTCATTGAGAACCTCAAATGTCAAAAATGTAGCTAAAACCGTCAATATACTTTATATCGGGAGTTACCGTCATATGGGGCCTATACCAAAACGTGGACTTATCTCCTCTCCACTACAACAGACGGACATGGTTAGATCGTCTTAGAATTTTATCCTGAAGAATATATATACTTTAGACGGCCACAAATGATTATTTCGATATGTTACAAACAGAAAAACAAACTTAATCCTATCTCGGTAATTAGTATGACTGAAAGCTGTTGATCGCCCTTTGATGTTCGAGTTAATCTGTCTATCAAGCATTGAACCTCTATAGTTCGAGTTTGATTGTGGCTTGTTCTATGCTGGACAACATCAAAGTCCTCGCAACCAGGGAAGTGAATTCTTGATAGCAGAGGAAAGTAGAAAATATCACCTTTACAACGATGTGTAGGTTGTCATAGATGGTCAAACAACAGAGATATAAAATAAGTCGGTAATGCATCCCATTTTCCATTTTTTGTGCAATCACACTACAGGTCGGAATTTTGATAGGATTCTCACGAAATTTTCAAGGGTTGATGAAGGTCTCACAGAGAAAAAAGCCTATTGATGGTTGGCGTACATCCCACTTTTCCATTGTTTTATTTAAGTTGTACTTACGATGTACTTAAATGCGTTTCAACAAAATTGACCTGTATTAATGAAGAAATTCAGAGTAAAGGCGTTAAGTTATCCCAATTTTAATATTTTGAATTTTACCAGTCATAAGCTTATGCACAGGGTAGTGGTGTGGGGTATCACATAGTCGCCCAACACGACTGTAGACTTGGCTCACTTGTTTTTTTTTGTTTGTTTTGCTTTTAAGCTTCGGGAAGAAACATGGGGCAATGTGGGACACCACAGTTACTCTTTATGTCCTAATACATAACACGTACCTTAACCCTTGGGTGACGTAGGGGATGGAAGATACCAAGGAACGGTCCTGACCGGTTTTAACATGGCAAAGCCCAGGATTTATCTTGGTCCCTCTTTCATCCCAAGTGGACACTGACCTCCCCGTGGTGTCACCTGGGGAACTGCCTTTAACACCCGTTAAAGGTAGTGAGCTAACATGTGCCGCGCGTTCACCCATAAGAACGTTAAAAACTTGGGTTTGGGCGTCGGGTTAGTAACCCTCCCCTAGAAAAAACAGCCTACTATGAAAAAACGAAAGAAAAGAAAAACAAACCCCTCTAAAGTTGACGAACCCCTCAAACGTTTTAAGGACCATGATCTGCGAATCTGCACCTGGAATGTTCGCACTCTTTATAGAGAAGGTGCAGTCTTCGCATTGGCAGACGTACTTGAAAAGTACAAGACCGATATTACTGCCATACAGGAAATACGATGGATTGGGAAAGGCGTCACAACAACACCTAAAGGTGACGCACTGTATTATAGCTGCCATGACGTAAAGCATGAGTTTGGTTGTGGATTCGTAGTTAGTCGGAGACTAAAACATCTTGTATCCAGCTTCACTCCAGTGAATGAAAGACTTGCTGCAATTCGAATAAAAGCTAAATTCTTCAACATCAGCTTTATTTGCGCTCATGCTCCCACTGAAGAAAAGGACGAACAGACCAAAGATATATTTTACGAGCGCTTAGAAGAAACATATGACCGTTGCCCTGCCCATGACATTAAAATCATTCTAGGCGATTTTAATGCCAAAATTAGAAAGGAGAATATCTTTGGCCCAACAGTCGGGAAATTCAGTCTCCACAGTGAAACATCTGACAATGGTATGAGACTGATAGACTTTGCAGCTGCAAAAAACAAAAACAACGAGATTATTGGACCATACCAATGCGGCTTTAGACCTGGCAAGTCCACCATTGACCAGATATTTACCCTGCGGCAAATCCTGGAGAAGACCCAAGAGATGCAGATCGACACCTACCACCTTTTTGTCGATTATAAAGCAGCCTTCGACAGTCCGCTGCGCTCAAAGGTATTCCAAGCCATGTCTGAATTTGGTATTCCCGCAAAGCTCATCCGGCTTTGTAAAATGACTTTAACTGACAGACAAGGAGACAGCCTTTCGTGTGACCTCTTCAACATCCTGCTAGAAAAGTTTATACGAGAGGCAAACGTCAAAAGAAGTGGCACAATCTACACCAATAGTCACATGTTACTTGCTTATGCTGATGATATAGACATCATGGGTCGATCAGTAAAAGAAGTAACTGATACCTTTATAAAGGTCGAAGGAGAATCTGCTAAAGTGGGTCTGGCGGTAAACGGTGAGAAGACCAAGTTGATGGTGTCGACGCGCAATGCGTCCATTGAGCTCGGACCGACTGTGGAAGTTGGTTCCTATAATATTGAGGTAGTAAAAGACTTCGTCTACCTCGGCACCTCCGTCAACACAACAAACGACATCAGTTGTGAAATAAAAAGAAGAATTGTATTGGCCAACAGATGCTACTTTGGATTAAGTAAGCAGTTTAAAAACAAAGCCACATCTCGTCAAACAAAAATAACGCTCTACAAAACACTGATACTACCCGTGCTGATGTATGGCTCCGAAGCCTGGGTACTTGCGCAAGCAGACATGGCAGTGCTTGGTGTGTTTGAGAGAAAAATTCTTCGAAAGATCTACGGACCAATCTGCGTTGACGGTGAATATCGACGTCGCATGAACCACGAGCTGTATCTGCTATACAACGACATCAATATTGTTAAACGTATCGAGATGCAGCGATTGCGTTGGCTAGGCCATATCATAAGAATGAGCGATGATGAACCCGCTAAAAAGGCGTATGAATACATGCCACATGGCGGTGCACGCAGAATTGGCAGGCCAAGGAATAGATGGCGCAAACAAGTGGATGATGAGATGACAAGGCGCGGTATTCCAGAGTGCAAAGCAACAAATAGAGAGGAATGGAGATCTCTTCTTAGTTCGGCCTATAGAACAAATGTTCTGTAATGGGCCAGCTAAGTAAGTAAGTAAGTAAGTACCTTAACCCTATGCAAACAAAACTGCAAAGTCTGTTGTTTGTCTACAGAATCGAAGGCATCGACGACCGACAATCATAGATATTTTTTAGTTGGTTTAGTTAGAGTCGTAGCCGGGAAAAAAATTTGGTTCCTGCAGTGAATAAGGTTTCTGGTGCAATATCCCACAGAAATGGCTAAAATTTTCAATATTCTCCCTGCATTATCTACTTAAAATGCTGGAACTTAGTATTAAGTCTTCGTTGGGGTTATAAAACATTCCCCAGAAATTTGTCGGTACAAACAAACGTTAAAAAAAAACTATAGAACGGTACCTCTCGATGTGGAAAGTTTTAGCCACATTATTCAACCAAAATTTCTATAAGTCTACATTAAGTCCCCGTCGGAGATATACAACATACAGAGAGTTGCCGATTTTTGGTAGTTTAAATGTTTATTCTCATTATTCAACCGAATGGTTAAAATCTTTCAACAGAATTTATAGTGTATGTTATAAAAAATTCATACCGGCCGAAATGAATGCCGTTTTTATTTGTTTACTCTCTCTCCTTCTCTCTCATTAAGTGCTACCTAGTTTAAAGAGGGTGACGTAGGGGATGAATTATACCAAGCAACGGTCTTGACCGGCTTTAACATGACAAAGCCCAGGACTTATCTTGGTCCCTCTTTCATCTCAAGTTGACACTGACCTCCCCGTGGTGTCACCTGGGGAACTGCCTTTAACACCCGTTAAAGGTAGTGAGCTAACATGTGCCGCGCGTTCACCCATAAGAACGTTAAAAACTTGGGTTTGGGCGTCGGGTTAGTAACCCTCCCCTAGAAAAAACATCCTACTATGAAAAAACGAATGAAAAGAAAAACAAACCCCTCTAAAGTTGACGAACCCCGCAAACGTTTTAAGGACCATGATCTGCGAATCTGCACCTGGAATGTTCGCACTCTTTATAGAGAAGGTGCAGTCTTCGCATTGGCAGACGTACTTGAAAAGTACAAGGCCGATATTACTGCCATACAGGAAATACGATGGATTGGGAAAGGCGTCACAACAGCACCTAAAGGTGACGCACTGTATTATAGCTGCCATGACGTAAAGCATGAGTTTGGTTGCGGATTCGTAGTTAGTCGGAGACTAAAACATCTGGTATCCAGCTTCACCCCAGTGAATGAAAACTTGCTGCAATTCGAATAAAAGCTAAATTCTTCAACATCAGCTTTATTTGCGCTCATGCTCCCACTGAAGAAAAGGACGAACAGACCAAAGATATATTTTACGAGCGCTTAGAAGAAACATATGACCGTTGCCCTGCCCATGACATTAAAATCATTCTAGGCGATTTTAATGCCAAAATTGGAAAGGAGAATATCTTTGGCCCAACAGTCGGGAAATTCAGTCTCCACAGTGAAACATCTGACAATGGTATGAGGCTGATAGACTTTGCAGCTGCAAAAAACATGGTAGTTAGCAGTACCAGATTTAATCATCTCGATATTCATAAGGGCACCTGGCTGTCTCCAGATCAAAGAACAAGTAATCAAATTGATCATGTTGTAATAGATGGAAGACATTCATCCAACGTGTTGGATGTTCGATCGTTCCGAGGCGCAAACATTGATTCGGACCACTACCTTGTTGCAGCAAAGGTACGTACCCATCTTAACGTTGCAAATAAAGCACGAACAGACACAACGCGGAAGTTGGACAGCGATAGGCTGCAAACACAATAGATAGCCACAGCATATTCCACTCAACTAGCCCAATTGCTTAACGCGAGCACTCCTTGTCCCGATAACATAACAACACAATGTCCCGATAACATAACAACATATTGCCCACTCCATGCAAACAGCCGCAAAATCCATACTTGGATACCAGAGACCTCCACAAAGGAATTCATGGTATGACCAGGAGTGTCGTGCTGCTACCGAAGAGAAAAATGCGGCATATAGAGCTACTTTACAATCAGTAGCAACGCGTAGCGCACGAGAGAGATATCAGGAGAAAGGGAGAGAAGAGAAACGGCTTTTCCGCAAGAAAAAGAGAGAAATGGAAAAGCGGGAGTGTGAAAAAATCGAGATGTACAGGAGCCAGAATGAAGTCCGAAAATTCTACCAAAGAGTGAAACATGAAACATATGGCTTTGGTACAGGCACATCCTCCTGTAGAGACCAGCAAGGTAATCTGGTAACAGATACAGATAGCGTGCTCAGGATATGGAAGGAACATTTCTCCAATCTGCTGGTATCCAATAGTAGCGAAGACGATGATACCACAGATCCAATCCCAGAAGATGGTACAGAATGTATACCGCCCGGCCAAGATGAGGTAAAAACAGCAATCAACCGGCTGAAGGATAACAAAGCAGTAGGAGCCGATGGCTTACCAGCCGAGCTGTTTAAAACCGGAGGCGACGCGCTGATAAGGCGTATGCATCAGCTAGTTAGCACCATCTGGCAGGAAGAACGCGTACCCGACGATTGGAACCTGGGTCTGGCGGTAAACGGCGAAAAGACCAAATTGATGGTGTCGACGCGCAAATCGTCCATAGAGCTGGGACCAACTGTGGAAGTTGGTACCTAAAATTTTGAGGTAGTTAAAGACTTCGTCTACCTCGGCACTGCCATAAACACAACAAACAACATCACTTGTGAAATAAGAAGAAGAATTGTATTGGCCAACAGATGCTACTATGGTCTAAGTAAGCAATTTAAAAACAAAGCCACATCTCGTCAAACAAAAATAACACTATACAAAACGCTGATACTATCCGTGCTAATGTATGGCTCCGAAGCATGGGTACTTGCGCAAGCAGATAAGGCAGTGCTTGGTGTGTTTGAGAGGAAAATTCTTCGAAAGATCTACGGGCCGATTTGCGTTGACGGTGAATATCGACGTCGTATGAACCACGAGCTATATAAGCCATACAAAGACATGCATATAGTTAAACGTATCGAGATGCAACGATTGCGTTGGCTAGGCCATATCATGAGAATGAGCGATGATGAACCCGCTAAAAAGGCGTATGAATACATGCCACATGGCGGTGCACGCAGAATCGGCAGGCCTAAGCTTCGATGGAGCATACAAGTGGATGAAGAAATGAAAAGGCGCGGTATTCCAAAAAGTCAAGCGAAAAAAAGAGAGGAATGGAGATCTTTTCTTAGTTCGGTCTATGGAACAAATGTTCTGTAATGGGCCAACTAAGTAAGTAAGTAAGTAATGTGATAAGTTGATTTCTTTTTGTATACTATGTACCGATCGCCATATAATGTTCTCTTAAGGTTTAGGTACTGTTCACATTATGTGAATCCCACGTATTTGAAATATTTCGCATTGCTTTTGAAGGAGTTGAATTTTGAAAATTGGAACCAAGTTGAAATTGAAACTAAGACATATCCAGGACTTTAGGCTAATAGAATTGCCATTTCACGCCGAACGAACCACAACTTTGTCATTATATAACCTACCTCGTGCCAAGTGATGATATTGTTGTTGAGAAAATTATATCATGAATTTGATTTTTCATTTTGCATTTAAATCAGCTCTTTAAGGGATTTTAATTTAGAACATGTTTTCATTCATGCATCTTTAAATAGTTTATCTGCACCTGTAGACTCATTTGTAAGTTATGAGGAATTTATGACAAATAACTTTGACGTTTGTTGGAATGATAACATTTGTAAAAATTTACATTTCTCGAATATTAAGATAGGATTATAATTTTATGATGAGGTACGAGCACGTGCTTTATTTACTGTTTTAGAACGGGGATTAAAGGGTATTTAAACAAAAGTGCAATATTTTTCCCAGCACAAGAACAAAATTATTTGTTACTAAATTCCAGCAAATGTGCGGAACTCTTTAGTTATTTTCACTCTGATGTTCTACCTTTTATCTCTTCTATGAGTAAGGAACTTAGTAATGAAAATTGAAATTTCCAGTTCATCTAACAGAAAACGCCGTTTACGTTTATTTCATAGATTTATTCAAATATGTAAATTACAATATTTTATTAAATATACACTTTATATTTATAAATAAGCCAGTTGTGTAATGAAAATTTGAATAGTTTATAGCTATAAAGACGGGAAATTAAAAAAAAATGTGTATGCTACTTTAAAATGTGGCAAATTTGTATGAATTTTTTTCCATTTCATCTAAAAAATTAAAAATAGTTTCGCTAGCACGTCGATTGTTGGTATGTTGGTTAAAAAATTCTTCACAAAATTGGATGCTGCGCGCAAAGATTATGACGATTTTTACTATTGTGTGCATACCATTGCCACCATGTTGCAATGTTATGCACACCCGCCTTGCACGCTAAAGGTCGTGGGTTCGATTCCCAGGCCAAGCAACATTCAATTTTCACCGGCGGCAAAATACCCCACGGTAATGTTGGCGACATATCCAGAGTATTTCGGCCATGTAAAACTTCTCTACAAGTGGTGTCCCAAGACACGCCGTTCGGACTCGGCGATAAACAGTAAGTCCTATATCATTGAGCTAATAAGAGAAGTCTCCCTTGTCCCTTCTGGGATGTTTGTGGGACAATTAACAACATCTTAAAGAGACGACATCTGCTACGCAAGAAAAGGTCGTAAGTCCATTTTTAGAAATTTTTCAGGAGAAAGAAAAAACGTTCTAACGCTTTCTGTATTAAAGATTTTATTATGGTGGTAAAAGCAGTAATCTTTGTTTATTTTTTCCGCTTAAATACCTGTATTTTGTTTGATCAAATTCCAACGCGTTTGGGAGACAATTGTATATCTTTTGACTTACGACCTTTTCCTCGTATAGTTTTGAATTTTTGTTGGGACTTACGACATTTTCCTTCAATTTACGGATTTTTTAAAATAAAATATTTATACTTTACTCAACAATATGGAAAGGCTGTTATAAGTTTCCTTAGCCCAGTATTCATGTAATATAGCAAAATATTCGTTGCAGACCCCCCTTTGTAACACTGTGTGTAATTTTTTGAGTCATGTTTTATTAACCATATTCTGACTTCACAGTGTGAAAGAAGTCCAAAAAAGAGAAGACACGTGTCTCGCCGTTTTTCCCTATCTCATCAACTTTCGCGGTTATAGGCCTCCACTGGTCTCAGGCTTTGATGTAAAAAGGGGTCAGTTTGTCAAGATTATATCTTTCAAACCGTTAGGAATTTTGACTTTATGTCAGGGCCAGAGTTGTAGCTCTTGTCTTAGAGAACAAAAATTGTGATACATTTAATCCATCAAACTTCATCTGCAAGGTCAAGATCACCAAGGTCAAATTTTTTAAACATTTTTCTCGGTTTTTGGTCTTCAGCTATCAAACCGATCAAATTTGGAGCAAACAACCAACAACAAAAATGTACCTCAGATCATAATAAACATCATTCTAGAACATACGAACTCTGTATAGGCGGTTCTTAAAGGCCAAAATAGCAAAGCAAATGGGATTTGTATCCTGTTTTCTCTGGTTTTGGTCCACAGATACTAAGTTGTTCAATAACCAAGAAAACAACCAACTGCAATAATGTAGCAAAGACAACAGTGAACAACTTTCTGGGACATGCGAAATGTCTATGATCTGTTCTTAAAGGTGAAAATAGCAAAAACTTTTGAAAATATTCAATTTTTACACTTTTCTCTCCTATTCTGGTCCACAGATACCGAACCGTCCAAAAATTAAGGATACAGTCAGCTACAAAAATGTACCTAAGATTTCAATAAACCACTTTCTAGAACATAAAAAGATTCCAGGTATGATTCTTTAAGCTGAAATTCGCAAATAATTTAATTATTTTTTATGTTTCCCCCTGCTCAGGTCTGGAAATAACAAACTGTTCAAACCTCAAGAAAAGTTGAGAGATTCGTTATTTACGGACCTGAACAGGAAAAAATTATCTAAAATAATCGAATTTTGAGCTTGAAGAATCGTTCCTAGAATCTTCATATGTTCTAGAAACTTGTTTAGTGAAAACCAAGGTACATTTTTGTATTTGAATGTAACTTTAATTATTGGGCGGTTCGGTACCTGTGGACCAGAATCGAAGAAAAAAGTGTAAATATTGAATATTTTCCAAAGTTTTTTGCTATTTTCACCTTTAAGAACCGTTCGTAGACATTTCGCATGTTCCACAAAGTTGTTTATTGAAGCCTTTGCTAAACTATTGTGGTTGATTGTTTTCTTGAATTTTGAGCGGTTTTATAGCTATGGAGCAGAAGCCGAAAAAAGAGGATAAAAATCCCAATTGTTTTTCTATTTTGACCATTAAGACCTGTTCCTTCAGGGTTCGTATATTCTAGAAAGATGTTTATTGAGATCTGAGGTACATTTTTGTAGTTGGTTGTTTGATTCAAATTTGATCGGTTTGATAGCTGTATAACAAAACTTGAAAAAAATTTTAAAAGAAATTTGACCATGGCTATTTTGACCTTGCAGATGTAGTTTGATGGGTTATATGTGTTCACAATTTTTGTTCTTTAAGACAAGAGCTACAACTTTGCCTCTAAGATAAATTAAAAATTTTTAACGGTTTGGAAGATATAGTCTTGACAAACTGACCCCTTTCTACATCAAAGCCTCAGACCTTTGGAGGCCTATAACCGCGAATATTGATGAGATAGGAAAAAATGACGAAACACGTGTCCTCTCCTTTTTGGTCTTCTAACACGCTGCGGTGTCAGAATGTGGTTAATAATTTTCGTGTTGCACAGTGTAATTTTTCATATGTCGACGAGATTAAGCGAACTAACTATGTATGTCCGTCCGTCCATTAAAAATTGTAATAAAAACTCCTGGCCTCAATTGTGGAGGTCAAGTTCCGACCAGAAGAGGCCCCATTATTTCTTTTTGATGATCGTAAATTGTGAAATGGACCAAAAACAAAATTTTTATCTTATTTTGCAGAGGCCTCGGAGGTTGCAATGATAGTTTGATTGGCGCGAAATTTTACGTAAAGTTTGGGTTTACGACAAAGACAATAATAAGTGGGTTAAATGGACCAAAACTTTTGTGTGAAAATTTGTAAAATTTTTTGTATAATGACTATATCTTTATTCCTGGAAGATATGTTCCATACCCATAAGTTATATTCAGAAGAGGAACTCTTGACCTTTCCATTGATGCCAAATATGTTGATATATAACAGTTTCAGCCAAATATATACAGGGATCCATAATCACGCTAGAGAACGTATTTATGGTAAAATATCGACAATATTTCCCACGAAGGAAGATACTAATAATTGAGGAAGATAATCGGATAGTATTTGGGTGGTGGAAACAATCACCTGGTGTTTAATTTTTGGTGTATATTTTAATTTGTGCAGGACATAGTTCGGTAAAGTTGCTTAAAAATATATGGAAAATAACTTTTGACCGTTTCATTGGAATTGCTAAATATGTGGGTTAGGACTGCAATGCAGTTATTCCATTATTAATTTTTTGAGGTAAACTTTTCCACTGATCCGAAAAGTTCAGTTCAAACAATTGATTGACATGTATTAAAAACCATACAGATCCGCCAGGTTTGCATCACCGATCAACTTTTAAAAAAATATGATTCAAATACATACAAATGTATGATCATACGGCTCGGGATTACGACGGACTGCTTTGCAAATGCCTGTATACTTAGCGGAAACATACACCTTTTTATTTTGTGAGATATAAAGAAAAAAAAAAACAATAAAAAATTGGATTTTTACAAATTTTGCAATATTCGTAGTATTTGAACACATACATTATCACAATTGGCACCGATGAGAAGGCCAGCAGTCCACATTTCATAATCAGTGCACTTATAAAGCAAAATAGCTGTCAAGTATACATTTTCGTTGTAATTAATTTGTTCATAAATAATTAATTTGTTACATAGAAATTATCTCATTTTAATGCAAAAGTCTTCGATTGTCTTCCAAAGTTGTAGGCTGCGTTTATCACGGATGACCTTTATCATTATATCTGAACTACATTAGCTGTAGTATTCATTCGAAATATAACTTTTTCTGTGGGCTTTCGACTTTTTCGTACTGAAATTTCCACATTTTGTGGACTTACGACCTTTTCCGACAATGGCAAAACATACAGAAAACGCTACGACGTGTTTTGACTTGTACTATCATTCTGTAACAAAAACGCGATATCAAAAAAGTGGAATTACGACCTTTTCGTGCGTAGGGCATTGAGCAAATATTCGTAGATACAACAATATTTCTATAAATTTATTTATTTTTTTGTACCCTCCACCACAGAATGGAGGGCATGTTAAGTTAGTTTCTCTACTTGTAACGCACTGAAATAATCATTTGCGATCATTCTTGATCGGAATAAATTTCTGAGTCCGTTTAGCCATGTCCGTCGCTCCAACGTCCGCAAACATTAAGCTAGAGCGCTAGATTTTTGCACCCGAGTATCTTTTTTCCATAGGCAGGACAAGTTCGAAGATGGGCTATATCGGCCCATGTTTTTATATAAACGATATATAACGATTTTCGGTTTTATGAGGATTTTAGTTACATTTTTAATCCGAACTAGGTGTAATATGACATTTAATGATCTTAGGATTAGGTATTTTGGTGGTTTTAGCTACACTTTTTGACTGGACTACCCGAAACTTGATATTTTAGATTTCCTCAAGCCTCGCAACTTCTCGAACAAAAATTGCCAACATATGTCAATGTTTTGAAATAGGCCCCATATAACGGTACCTCCCGATTTTCTCCATTTTAAGGGATTTTGGTTACAATTTGTAACCGAACTAACTGTAATTTAACATTTGGATTTCTTAGGGGTCCCAACAGTTCTTCACCAAAAACTGTTAACATAGGTCCATGTTTAGGTATAACCCGCATAAAACGGTTCTTCCCGATCTTAGGTATTTTGACGATTTTTGCTACAATTGTTAACCGAACTATCCGTAATTTAACATTTGAGTTTCTTAGAAGTAACAATATTTCTTCACCAAAAATAGTCAACATAGAAACGAAGCTGGGGTAGGTTCAGAATTTATTTATTTGGTATAGGGACACACAGTTATTCTTTTCCTTCAAAAACATTAAACACTTGTTTATTGATTAGTACTAAAATACACTTAACACAACACTATAATGAACACTATTATGATGCGGCGTAGGGCCTTTCGGCTGGTACAAAGTCTGAGCTTGACAAGGGTAGATACGGGCGTTTAGCACGGCAGCGGGCGGTGGATGTCGACGGAGAGGAATATTGACGACAGGATAGTTGGTGATGACTGTTGCGACGGATTCGGCACGGCGATGACCAAAGGACGTTGGCGTCAACGTGGCATCACACCGGTAGGTATCTAAAGCTAGGGTCACGGCAACCCCCCCTCCTGACTCCAAACACACTGACACAAAATATGTCTAAAGCAAAGGGCACGTTATAAACCCCACTTGACTCTACACAACAACACAACACAATATGCCTAAAGCCAAGGGCACGTTATAAACCCCACTTGACTATAAACAACAATACTACACAATATGCCTAAAGCCAAGGGCACGTTAAAAACCCCACTTGACTCTAAACAACAACACAACAAAATATGCCTAAAGTCAAGGGCACGTTATAAACCCCACTTGACTCTAAACAACACCACAACTATTTTCTGTTTAGCCGAGGGCAACGTTATAAACCCCACTCAACTCCACAGAACTACTACTAAACTACTTCTACAATTGCCAAGGGAATGTTGTAAACCCCACTTAGCACACCAGCCATCAACAGACGACTGCCCCAATTGTCTGTTTGCAACTAGGGATACGTATTACCAAGCAAAAATCGATCTTTTGATTCTTACTTAGAACTCAAGAATCGATCTTTTGATTCTTACTTAGAACTCAAAAATCGATTTTTCGATTCTTACGTAGTAATCAATCTTTCGATCCTTTGATTCTTACTAAGAACTCACTTGGATAAAAGAATCGTTCGATCGAGATGACTCCTTAGTTGAAAATGTGAACGTTTTAGTGTACAATGCTTCGCGTTTAACACTGCCGTACCGTTAGATTAACTTTGTTCATCAGTACAACAAATAATATAATATTGTTGTCTTGCTCTTACCAATGTAATCAGTATATTTCATTTTCGTGGTACATCAAAAAGTCAAAACAGAATTGATCTTTCGATTGCCACTGCAAGAATCGAAAAATCATAATAGAAAATCGATCTTTCGATTCTCTATGAAGTCAAAACTCGATTCCGATTTTTAGATTCTTCAAATCAAAGAATCGAGGAATCGATTACACGAAAATTGACTTGCGTATCCCTATTTGCAACCCGGCGGCGGTGGCTGGCCATCTTCTCAACACAGCTGATAGTATGCTGACGTTATCTAGTTCGGTTCATTTCCGCCAGGGTTACCGATGTTTGTTTTGCTGTTGTTTGTTAGCTTATAAATGCATAGAGTTGTATTTATGTTTTTTTTTTCAAAACAAAAACAATTCAATATAATTTACAATAAAATATAATATAACTTAAACATACTTTATTCAATTGTAAGACAAAAACAAGGCCACGACTTTTGATCATTACAGGACCTCACTTTCTCCCCTGATTTTTGTGTTTTTCAATTTTCGCTGTCTCTGGACTGTTAATTTATAAACGGCCGGCAGCATGAATAAACTTTAAGCACCTTCTCACCTCCACACTTGCCAAGTTATTCCCTCTGGGGTGAAATGTTTGCAATGTGAAAGGCCTAGACAGAGGAGCGACGGAAGACTGTCACGTTACCGTTGGCTGCGACGTTTATCCTATATTGATCTCCTCCACCTCGTAGCAGTTTTCTTGCCCTTTGTCCTTTTTACATTGGCGGCTGAATTTTTCTATGGCCTCTTTTAGCTTAGCGGAGTAATTGACCTGGTGGACGAGTTGTCATGGGTCATTCCCGGCGTAATTGGCTGATACTGTTTGCAATTTAAGGGGCGTAGCTATTTCGGCTGCGCTAGGCGCAGAAATGATGTTTGCCTGTTCTTTGTCTTCGTTGTTAATAAACGGCTGCCATCTTTTTTCTATGTCTTCTCTGCCCGAGTCCGTATGTAGTACGGTATTGTTCCCGCCCAGGACTGGGTTTGCACCGGAGGGGGCCGATGGTGGTGATGATTGTTTTGGGGGACTCATTGTGGGACTGGAGATGTTTGATGCAGATATATTACACACTGCCGATGTCGAGGATAACGACGATGATGATGAAGACGACGATGATGATGATGACGACGAGAATGATGATGATAACCCTTCCGGGGAGGATGGGCGATTAGGCTGACCCCGTGTAGTATCAGTTACATTACTATTCCAGTTGATCTCCGGCATCACTGAATCCTCGAGGCTTTGGCCCTTAAAGGTATACGGATCAGATATTGGCGACGATTCGTCTAGCGAGCCCGAAATAGGTGGCGGGGGACTTGCCCCAACTATTTTGCGCCAATCGTTCCACCACCCACAACTGGGGCTATCTGACACGGTCACAATAGAATTTTCCTCGAGAAATTCGGTTCTCTCTATCTCCTCCTTGGTTGTGGTTCTGTGCTCCGGTATCCCAACGGAAATTTCTGCATTTTCGTAAAGTGGTTCCAAATTGGGCATGTATGCATACGGGTCGCTTTCTACTTCCGTTGGAATTTCTAGTCAAGCTTGAGGGATTTCTCACTTTCGTATTGCTAGCGTAGATGATTTTGCCGTATCGGGTATAAATAACTTGACTGTCACGGTTCTCTCAATACAACAAAGACCCCAGCACCTGTAGTCACGATCTATTTGATTTACAAATCCAACTCCTTTTCGGGGTATCCCAACGGAAATTTCTGCATTTTCGTAAAGTGGTTCCAAATTGGGCATGTATGCATACGGGTCGCTTTCTACTTCCGTTGGAATTTCTTGTCAAGCTTGAGGGATTTCTCCCTTTCGTATTGCTAGCGTAGATGATTTTGCCGTATCGGGTATAAATAACTTGACTGACACGGTTCTCTCAATACAACGAAGACCCCAGCACCTGTATTCACGATCTATTTGATTTACAAATCCAACTCCTTTTCGGGGTGGTGGTGTTGGTGGGTGGTAGCTCTCGTCGTCCGAATCGAGCGATGGCGGACTGCGAGGTGGCAAGGGTGATGTCGGCCGCTGGTCTATCGTTTTTTCGTCGAACCCATACATATTTTGCCATATTCCGTCATCCGAACCGATGGTCGAGGCGGATTTGGCACTGGACTCGTCCTTATGGTGAGGCAAGGTTGTTTCTTCATCTCCATCGTATAGATACGCTTTGCCCGGCGTAATAGGAACTTCGGAATTTACCGATGTGGATGGCGTGCATGGACTCATCCCGCCTTCACTGGTGTGTGATGACTCACTGAATATTCCGTAGTCCGGTGTTCTTGGCGGCTGTTCACTACTGCAGGACGCCTCATTAACGTGCGCAGAAGCTGCCTTTTCTTTCTCCACACTGGGAATTTTGTCCGGGCGTTCCCCATTCTCCCTCTGTATATTATTTTTGTCTTCGTACACCCGGAAGAAGATTTGGGACGCCTCCTTCGATGTTGGTCTGGGCTTTGGTGTTGCGCGATTATATCGTCTTGAAAACCGACTGGTACTCGCCCCCTCGTCATCCTCGATGAAAATAGCACGATGTCTCTGCGCTTCTACCCTCTCCATGTGAGCGCGAAACTTTCTTTTCCATTTTAATTATTAACTTTCTATGATGTTGTGCGGAATTGCTCTATTTCGTTTCTGTATTCTTAAATTAATTAAATTTCTTCATACTGCCTCGTTGTGTTACTCTAGAAGTAAACAGAACAAATGAGAAGATAAGTGCCGTTAATGGTAACCATGAGTAGACAAATAATACATTCAGGTAGACTACACTACAGGTTACTTTTGTTTTGTTTTGCTCTTATTTTTCGTGGCGGTTACGATCATTTCTCAATTATTTGAAATATTTTTTTAACCCATTAAGGTGGACTACCCACACATCTTTATCATTTGCCCGTACCACTACTATCACCGGTCATTCACAACGTTCTACGGTGAAGGGCCCACCATACTTTGGTGCCAGTTTCGCCGCAAAATTATCAACGGCTTTTGATTGAGGATGTAGCCTCACCAACACCTTTTCTCCAATTTGTGGGCTCATCAGTTCTCTTAGTTCTTTGTATTGAAACAAAGAACCCTTCCCCAATTTTATGACGACTCGAGCTCAAGAATAAGTGTGACTGATGAATTCGTTTAAATGCGAATTCAACCAAAACACCTAAAAACTCTCGTAGCCGCATACGTAAACCAAATTAACTACTCCCACTGTCATGCGTCTCCCTCCACATTGCAGAGAATGCACATAACTATTTCGATAGTTGTCGAAAAATAAAAACCAATCGTCCACGGTGCTTTGTGTTTATTTTTAGATTCACATTGGCAGTTTTGTTGAGATGTGTGTTTTACTTACTATGTAAGTCAAGCTTAATCTCATATTTGTTGTTTTCAAATTTAAAAACTAATTCATCAGTCACACCTATTCTTGAGCTCGAGTCGTCATAAAATTGGGAAGGGTTCTTTGTTTCAACAGTAAAATCAATTACTTATTTACTTTCTTACAGTAAAATCAATTACTTCAATCTTTGTCCAAACTCTGAATCATATCGGTCCACTTCCCCCGCAAGACTTCAAAAGATTTCGCTACAATTATGATTTTATTTTTCGTAAGTCCATGCTTTCTGACATAATGGCCCAAAGGCACAAAATTAGGTCCACTTCCAAAATATCGGTCTATTCTTTCAGGTATCTTCTCTACAAAAGTGCAAAACTTTTGCACTTTTATCGAAGTCAAATTTATGAGCACAACATAAGCATTTATTCGCAACGCCCAGAATCATGAAGTTATATACCCCAAACGTTTCGATATGCTGCTCGGAAAGTTTATACGTCCAAAAAAGGACACAAATTCTGTCTATAGAAAAAATTCTCAACTCACACTGGCTGAGGGCACATCTCTCTCTCTCTCGGCAAATCCGAATGATACTCTTTTACTTGTTTTTCAGAAAACAATCGTTAGGAATAAGTGATTCCTTTTTGGGCACAGTCGTTGGAAAGTTGTTAATGTCATCGAGTCAATTAAGATAGAAATAAGTCGGAATAACAACCATTGGGGTATCAGATGACGTTTTGTCGACTTAACCCATTTTGTCAGTGCTTTTTGCCGAGCTTTATTAAGAGATATTTTTTCGACCATGTTTTTGCAAAGCCCAAAAAAGTGTTTCCTAGTCTCAAACAGTACTGCGAATAGGATTCGGAGTCTATGAGTCGCAGTTTGGATCGCCCGACTCCTGATAAAAATATTTACTTCTTCATGAAATTTTCTGAATTTTTTAGTTGGCTTGCACGGACTCGATCACTTCTAGTAAAAAAGCAAAGTTTTGGTGTTTTTATGACATAAAGGAATATTATTTTCTCACAATAGTTGGATATACAACCAGATTTTGTTGGCTTTTAAATTTCAAATTACAGAAAGTTCGTCCAAAAAATAAAGCTAAGGTACGGAAAATCGGGAGTTTTGTTTTGGGGCTATACCAAAACATGTACCTACGTTCGGTGAAATATTTTAAGTAAAATCCTCAAAGTACCGAAATTCGGGAAGTATCGTTATATTGGGGCTATATTGAAAATTGTTGATGCAAATGTCAAATTACAGAGAGTTCGATTAAAAATTTTAGCTAAAATTGCCAATTACTGAAAATTGGGAGGTACTGTTATATGGGAGCTATATCCGAACATGGACCTATGTTGACAATTTTTTTATGGAGAGGTGTTGTGACAACTAAGAACTTCAAATGTCAAATTACTGCTAGTTCGGTTTAATATTGTACTTTTATATGGGAGCTTAATCAATACATCGACCTTTCTTGACAATTTTTGGTGGGGAGGTGTGGTGACCACTAAGAATTTCAAATGTCAAATGTTCAAATTACAGATAATTCGGTTAAAATTTGTAGGTAAAATTCTCAAAATACCGAAAATCCGTTATATGAGATACCGAAATCCATTATACCGAGGTACCGTTATATGGGGCTATACCAAAGCATGGACCTACGTTCATAATTATTTCGAATATAAGTTTTTTGGTCACTAAGAACCCTAAATATCAAATTATAGCTAATTCGGTCTAGAAATGTGAATTTAAACGTCAAAATACCTGAAATCGGTCGGTAACGTTATATGAGGGATATTCCAAAACATGGACCTATATCCACTAGTTATATAAATTTATTGACATTTAAGAACCTTAAATGTCAATTTATAGCTAAATCGGTCTGTAAATGTAACTAAAAATATCAAAATGCCAAAAATCGGGGGTGCCGTTATATGGGGGCTATACCAAAACGTGGACCTATGTCCAAAACTTTTGTAATATAAGTTTATTGACACTTAATAACCCTAAATGTCACATTATAGATAAATCGGTCTGAAAATGTAGCTAAAAACGTCAAAATACCGTAAATCGGGGGTACCGCTATATGGGGGCTATACCAAAACGTGGACCTATGTCTAC